>NC_040083.1:8750000-9375000 GCF_003369695.1 Bos indicus x Bos taurus | reverse complement strand
CTCAATGTTGCCTTAACATCTGGCCTATTATTAGTTCCCTAACCCTAACCCGTCTGTTCCAAAGAAACAGAATTTACATAATGAAGAAAGGATTTTAGAACTGTGAAGTTCAAAAATTACCAAACTCTCACATATGCGGTCGCTAAGAGTCGGACACGACTGAGCGACTTCACTTTCACTTTTCACTTTCATGCATTAGAGAAGGAAATGGCAACCCACTCCAGTGTTCTTGCCTGGAGAATCCCAGGGACGGGGGAGCCTGGTGGGCTGCCATCTATGGGGTCGCACAGAGTCAGACACGACTGAAGCGACTTAGCAGCAGCAGCAGCACATATGGTAAAGGCCCTTCTACCTTATATTCAGCCAGCTAGGGAATGAATACCTGATTACAAAATCCTACCTAATCCACCAAAAATTATGTACTAACATGATTGAGAACTATAAAAGAAACCCATGTAAGAAAGAAACATCTGAATGGCAAGGAGAGGAGATTTTGCTGGAAGGACTGATTCTGAAGCTGAAACTCCTATACTCTGGCCACCTGAGGCGAAGAACCAACTCATTAGAAAAGACCCTGATGCTGGGAAAGATTGAAGGCGGAAGGACAAAGGGATGACAGAAGATGAGATGGCATCACCAATGCGATGGACACGAGTATGAGTAGGCTCCGGGAGTTGGTGATGGATCGGGAAGCCTGGCGTGCTGCAGTCCACGGGGTCGTAAAGAGTCGGACACGACTGAGCGACTGAACTGAACTTCCCCCATTCTTTTATTAGACTTCTTACATAATACAAAAAAAATTTTGTGACCTTGAATATTTACATGAAACAACTAGTGAACAGTTTTGCCATGCCATCTATTGACAAGTAGAAGATAACATTCTGGAGGTAAAATGAACACAACTTGGGCAGGTAGGGAAGGATGGCAGAAGAGCAAAAGGAGGGGAAGAACAGAATCTGCCCGCCAAGGCAGCAGACCTGAGTTCAACCTCGGGGCTGGGAAGATCCTCTGGAGAAGGAAATGGCAACCCATGCCAGTGTTCTGGCCTGAGAAATCCCGTGGACAAAGGAGCCTGGTGGGCTACAGTCCATGGGGTCGCAAAGGGTCAGACATGACTTGGTGACTCAACAACATTATTTAAAAAAAAATCTGTGACCTTGGAGACTCACATGGAACAACTAGTGAACATTTTTTCCATGTCATCTATTGACAAGTAGGAGATAATGTTCTATTGGTAAAGTGAGAAGGTCAAGTGTTAGTCACTCGGTCACATCCAACTCTTTGCGACCCCATGGATTGGACTGGAGCCCACCAGGCTCCTCCGTGCTTGGAATTCTCCAGGTGAGAATACTGAAGTGGGTTGCCATTTCCTTCTCTGGGGGATCTTCCCGACTCAGGGATCAAACCAGCATCTCTCGTGTCTCCTGCATTGGCAGGCAGGTTCTTTTACCACTGTTCCACATGGGAAGCCCCTCTTGTAGGTAAAATGAACCCTTAACTTGGGTGGGTAGGAAAGGACAGCAGAGGAGCAGAATGAAGGGAAGAACCACTTGGGCAAGATTTATCAGGAAAGACTTCTTGGAAATAATTTAAACAAACTTGAAAATAGGAGTTAAGTAAAAGAAATTGCTACAGGGACTTCCCTGGTGGTCTAGTGGTTGAGAATTTTCCTTCCAAGGCAGCGGACATGGGTTCAATCCCTGGTCAGGGCACTAAGATCCCAGGTGTCCCAGGACAGCTAAGTCCCCCCGAGAGACCCGCCCACCACAACAAAGATACAGCACAGCCAAAATTTAAAAGAAAAAAAAAAGAAGCTGGTAGAGCTGGGGAAGGGGGTGGAAGAGGATGTTTCTAGTGGATAAAACCATTTATGCACAAAGAGAATTATATGGAAGTAATTCTGATCGAGAGAGGCAGACAGGTCCCAATGACCTAGACTGTGGAGGATGCGGGCAGGGAAGAGGGCAAACTCCCCGCTCCCATGTTTAAATAACCCTGGTGAAACAGGAAGCGGTTTTATACAACGGTTTCTTTGGTCGTTTCATTAACAGCAACCTCACCTTCCTGTTGGCATCGAGGCTGGAGGCGGGAATCTGGAGGGTTACTTTATATTCTGTTCGCTTATCCAGTTCTTCCGCGATGTAACTAGCTTCTCTCACCAGCAGATTGGCTTTCACAATTTGTTCCCTCAGCCTCATCAGGCTGTTATTCAGTGTTGCTTCTCTTTAAAATAAAATGGGAGGGGATAACCATTAGAGCAGCACATGGAAATATGATATAGCACATAAAACATGAATGCCAAACTGCGAACCAAGCTTTACGACTGTCTCCTGCACACAGAGATACATCTGCGGCACCGCCCTGTGCATGCACCCGAATGTGGGCTACGTCACCAGTGCTGGCACACGCTCCTGGGGGAGGCTGGCCAGAGGCTAGGGCTTGGCAAACTTGACTGTGTACACAAATCACCTGGGAATCTTGAGAAACTGAAGATTTTGACTCAGTATATCTGGGGTCCCTGCTGTGCATCCTCAGTCCCTGAGTCGAGTCCAACTCTTTGCAACCCCATGGACTGTAGCCCATCCGGCTCCTCTGTCCATGTGATTTCCCAGGCAAGAAAACTAGAGTGGGTTGCTATTTTCTTCTCCAGGGGATCTTCCCGACCCACGGATCGAACCCACATTTCCTGCATTGGTAGGTGGGTTGTTTACTGCTGACCCACCTGGAAAGCCCGTATCTGGGGTGGGAGACCTGAAATGCTACATTTCTGTCAATCTCCAGGTGACAGAGATGCTGCCTGTCTGCTGACCAAACCCTGAAGAGCAGGAGGTTAGTTAAGTCCACTCTGTAACTATGGCGAAGACATTTAGCGCAATGCTCATCAGCCCATATAAAGATCAAACTTGCAATCTGAATCTTACTGGCACCATGCTTTACCTACCTGATATACCACCTCTCTTTTTGTCCTTTTTTAAAAAACCATCTACCCACGCCTCAGAACCTAAAGTATAATACAATGATAAAGTATAACTTCTGAGTACACACACCGGTTTATTCAAATCCAAAAGCTATTTATACCCACTGAAAATGGGGTGGCACCTCAGAGGGGTGGCTTTAAATACATCAATATAAATGGATAATTCCTTATATCCCCCCAAAATGGGGGCAAAAAAGACAAGGCCAAGTGGTTCTTAGCTGTAACACTTACAGTATAACTCATGCTTAAATTAAGGTCTAGACTTTCCCCTCCGTCTGTCACGCAGGTGGGTCAGGGTGACGGGTAGCAAGGGCCCCACCACCCACCTACCTCTCTTCCGTCCACTGCCGCAGGCGCTGCTGAGCGCTGGGGGAGTGGAAAGAAAACCTGTCGGAAGTGCGACCGCTCTGCTTCTCGGGGGACAGCCGCCTCCGGAGCTGCTCCAGCTCGTGCTCGTACATGAGCCGCTGGCGCTCCAACGCAGACCGTTTTTCCTCTTCGTGCTGCTGCTCCAGGCTGTTCAGTATTGACTGCATGGGATCTAAACAAGGTTTTTTGTTTTTGTTTTTTTTTCAAGGCAAATAACAAACAAAAGGTTAACTGCACAACACAATATGCAGGAAACGCTGCTCTATTTTGTTGTTTGTCACAAACAATAATAATGTGAGTTGTTTTTACATTTTTTTTAATTGGTGTATAATTGCTTTACAATGTTGTGTTAGTTTCTGGTGTACAACAGTGTGAATCTGTCATAAGCATACATATGTCCCCTCACTCTTGAGCCTGGCTCGAAACTGGGTCATTTGTAGAAATGTGGATGAACCCAGAGTTTGTCATTAAGAGTGAGGTCAGTCAGAAAGAGAAAACCAAATAACGTAAGATTCTTAAAGACAGCTAGCTTTCCTTACTCCCAGTTACTAACCGTATAATCTATTCTGTTAGATACTTGCTAAACTATCTTCTGTATAGAAAAAGCAGGTCTACACATAACCTAAGACAGAGGCCACACTCCAGAAATCCACTACAATAATAAGCCAGGGACAGTCAAGACTCAAACCTGAGAAATTCTACCAATGAGAACAGTTTGAAGTGACTTATATATCAAGGCAGAAAAAATAAGTTTTTAAAGCCACAAAAGAATTGAGTACAGAGGAACAACATGAAGATGTCTTTTTGCTAATGTTTAAAAAGTCTCCAATGTAAATATCTCTAACCAGTCCAGCAACTTTGTAAGATTCTGAAAAGCAAAACGGGTCTGCTCACCATTACTGCCCAGCGCCTTCATGGTCACCTCCATCTGGGCGTACTCATAATTGAAGTTGATCTCACTGGACACCTCACTGGACGAGTCTCCGTCAACATCCAGCTGCTCAGAACTGGTGTCATTCTTCATGGATATGTCTTGCTCCTCATCGTCTCGATCTACGTTCTTTTTCCTTTTAGGCAAATTAAGTCTTGAGAAAAAAAAAGAATATTATCTTTTAAAGAAAGATATGCATTTATTCATTCCAGTCATTAAATAGTGGCATTTGCTAGGTGCCAAGGGGATACTATAAATAGAAGGCAATTGCTCAGTTGGTAAAGAATCCGCTTGCAATGTAGGGGACCTGTGTTCAATCCCTGGGTTGGGAAGATCCCCTGGAGAAGAAAGCCACTACCCACTCCATTATTCTGACCTGGAAAATTCCATTGACTGTATAGTCCATGGGGTCTCAAAGAGTCAGACACGACTAACTTTCACTTTTCACTACGCTCAGAAGTTTATATTCCAGTAGTAGAAATAAAACACACAGACTCATGTGCCAATAAAAAAAGTAAAAAAGGTAGCTTAAAATGCCACATGCATAAAACGAAGATCATAGCATCCAGTCCCATCACTTCATGGCAAATAGAAGGAGAAAAAGTGGAAACAGTGACAGATTTTATGTTCTTGAGCTCCAACATCACTACAGACGGTGACTGCGGCCATGAAAATAAAAGATGCTTGCTCCCTGGAAGAAAAGCTACGACCAACCTAGACAGCATGTTAAAAAGCAGAGATATCACTTTGCCAACAACAGTCCATATAGTCAAAGCTATGGTTTTTCCAGAAGTCATGTATGGATGCAAGAGTTGGACCATAAAGAAGGCTGAGTGACAAAGAACTGATGCTTTTGTATTTTGGTGCTGGAGAAGACTCTTGAGAGTCCCTTGGACTGCAAGGAGATCCAACCAGTCCATCCTAAAGGAAATCAGCCCTGGATATTCATTGGAAGGACTGATGCTGAAGCTCCAATACTTTGGCCACCTGATGTGAAGAGCTGACTCTCTGGAAAAGACCCTGATGCTGGAAAAGACTGAAGGCAAACGGAGAAGGGGGCAACAGAGGATGAGATGGTTGCATGGCATCACCAACTCAACTCATTTGGCCATGAATCTGAGCAAACTCCAGGAGACAGTGGAGGACAGAGGAGCCTGGTGTGCTGTAGCCTATGAGGTCACAGAATCAGACACAACTTAGTGACTGAACAACAATAACCTCACAGTCAAATAGGACAGGAAGTGATGAAAGAATTGGAACTCATCTGAGCTGAGCCTTAAGGGGTGAAGAGAAAGCAGGCGTTAGGACAGAGGCAAAATGGAAACCCTCACAGCCTCTGGAGAAATCATAAATAAAACATAGAGATACACAAAATCTGTACAGCCAAAGTTGTGAGAGAGAATCGTAGAAAAATCAACCTAATCCAAACTATGAAGGCTCTGTACACTAAGCCAAGCAATCCATGCTTGATTTAATTTGAGAAGAAAAAGATAAACAACATTTTCCACACTCTCTGTAGCCCTCTACTCTCTCAGAAATAATCACAATAGCAGCTGGCCCACCAGCAGAGGATCGAGCTTGATATCTGAAACCCAAGTGCCAGGGACAGGAAGGGGAATAGATCAAGACTTAAGTTCTATACTCTATCCAGCCCGCTGGTCCTCACCAACACAACAGCAGTTTCGTATAGGAAAAGATGTCCAGTCCCAGCTCAGACTTTCTCAGCCTCCCTTGCAGCTGAGAGGCAAATTCTAGTACATGAGGGGTCAGAGGAAGGTCACCGGGGACTCCAGGGAGATGCCTGCTTCTTCTGCTCAGGAGAGTCAGGGCTAGTCCTGCCACCCCTCACCCTTGCCTTCTTCGGGGTGTCTGAGTGCTGCTTTGATGCCCAGAGGGACGTGGCCCTCTTTAGACCACAGGGAAGAGGCAAGACAATGCCAAGACTTCTGCCATGACTCTTTCGAGAGCCTGAGCCAAAGCCAATCACCATCCTCCTTGGGAGTTCCTGTTTTGTCAGAGAAAGGAACTGTTTAACCCAGAGTCAAATCTGCCATCGGATGCAGCCAAGAGCATTCCTAAATAAAACATGAGCCTCCTTTCACAGACAAGGAAACTAAAACCACTACTTTTCAAAAATGAAAAATAAAAATATAAGCATGTCAGAAAAATAATTAATGAATTCTTATGCCAGATGGCAAAACAATCATCTTCCATTGGGAAATAAAATGTAAAAATATGTAACTGAATCAGGATTTCTCCTGAGTCCATTGTTCACGTGCCCCTCAGGCTCAAGCCGTATAGGGAACAAGCATGTGTATACTGAATAAACATCAATATACATGTGTGCACAAAATACATATATTTATGGCATTAAGTTTACTTTTTAATGCACAGTCTTCTGTTACAGAGCACCTCCCTCTTTAGGAGCATGACCGTCGTACCTGAAGAAGTGGTTGTTCCCCCACAATATCCTATCCCCGTGGTGCAGCTGAATAGGACTGGATACAGAGGAGCCGTTTACAAATGTTCTGTGGAGAGAAGAGGCCAAACATGTGAACAATGATTATCATATCCTCTCCTTCAATTTCTCCAATACAGGAAAAGCAAAATAACCAATTCCCCCAAAATAAAACCCCCTTGGAGAATAATTTTTTTTTATTTCCTTCTTTGCTGATTTACCTAAAATGCCTATGGTATCCAGTGCTGTAGATAATTAACCTCTATTTTTCAAAGTTCTAAATTTGTTATATAGCATATTAAGGAGTAAATATGGAACCATTACAGCTAACGATACAAAGACAGTGGCAGTGTACACGACAACTAGAGCAAGCACGTCCAATCTACGCAGACAGAAAAGGCCAATCAGCCAACTAAACTCAGAGCCATCTACAGTGGCAGTAATGAGCAATGAGACCTGTTCAATTCTTAACTTCCTATAGCACAGGAAAATGCCCATATCCTATCAATACAGGAGAGTTGTAAGATCCACTTGACTGCTCACCCTGACAATGGAGTTCAACACAAAAATGGTGGGTACAAGATTATTGAGGGAAAACTTCAGAGGGGTGGGAACTAAATAGAAAATCACATATACCATTATAAGGCTGATATTACAGGAATATCTCTGTCATCACGTCTCTCCCACTGAATGACTCATCTGCTTAGAGGATAAAGGTCTTTAACTTGACATTAAAGGCCTTGCAAAAGGAAACCCTCTTCATCTTCCTTCCCTGTTCCAGTGAATTCTCAACTCCAGAAAAATAAAAAACGGGGAGAGGGTGTTATGCTCTGTCCACTAAACAATGATTTTCCTTTCCTCCAAAGTGAGGGTTGTCCCAGTCCTATAACTGGGAAGAGGGCTCCTGTTCTTCTTCATCCCCCTGAGTCTCAACTCAGTTTGATTCCTCGCAAAGCTGCTTGATTTGTCCAAAGCCCAGTTTGATTTCTACTTCCTCGGTCACTCCAGCCTATATTACCTTAAAATCTTTAAATTCCTAAAGCACTCATCTGGCTTTGTACAGATAGTTATTTTTAACATATATGCACAGACATTGAACCTTACTCTGCATCTAGACTCCACTTACCATGTGGGCTTTTAACAACTTTGGAAACATTTTTTGATTTTCTGCTGTGCTGGGTCTTCGTTGCTGTGAGGGCTTTCTCTAGTTGTGGTGAGCAGGGACTACTCTGTTGTGTGAGGGGGCATCTCTGCAGGGTGGTTTCTCTTGTTGTGGAGCACAGGCTCCAGGGTGAGGGCTTCGGCAGTTGCGGCCTGGGGGCTCAGTAGTTGCGGCATGGGGGGACCCTAGAGCACAGGCTCAGTAGTTGTGGCCCACGGGCTTAGCTGCCACGTGGCATGTGGGATCTTCCCAGACCAGGGATGGAGTTTGTGTCTCCTGCATTGGCAGGTGGATTCTTTACCACTGAGCTACCAGGAAAGCTCCATGTGGGCTTTAAACACTAAAGGCCATTGGTCTCTATGTTCCTATAGTCTGATTTATTCAAAGCATGAGCTCAAAAAATACGAGTTATGACAAGAGGGGGCCTACTGAAACTAGCAGATTTTAGCCTGTATAACACAAATTCCTTAAATACAGTGAGGAGTTTAATTAAAGGCAAACACATATACAAGCTTATTTTCTAAAGCTCAAGCAGTTAATACATAAAAGCATGACTATAAACAGTTCTCAAAGTGTGGTCTGCAGGAGGTCCCAAAGATCAAATTTATTTGTGTAACAACACTAACCTACCATTTTCCACTGTGTTGACATTTGCACTGGCAAAGAATAAAACTATTGGTGTTTTTGCACAAATCAAGGCAATGGCATCAAACCCTTATTAGTAGTCACTGGATTATTCACTGCTGTGCATTCACAATTTTTAAAAATGTTTCATTTGAAAAGGTCCTTGATGAAGGAGTAAAAATCAACTGTACTCCAATAAAAATTTTAATTAAAAAGTAAAAATAAATTTATGAAGATAAACTATTAAAATTACTACTTTTGGTAAATCTTGACCCTTGAGTAGTACGCAACTCCTTAAAACATTCAAGGTGACAACATGAGCAGCACACAAAGCGCTGTGCGGAAGCATGCCAAAGTACACCAGCTGTCTTGAGCAAAGACACACAAAGTGATTTTCTGGCACATTTTCTCAAAAATGAACAAAGGCAGCCTGTCACTTTGACCAAAGTAATTGACAGTATTTGTTGCCAAGCTTTCAAGTGAAAATTAGAGTTTCAGGAAATTTGTGTCGATGTCCTCCAACCAAAGACCACCAGGAACACTCCCGTAGTTAAGCCGGTTAGGTTTATCACTCATACCAAGGGAGATGCCACCCCAGGAAGCCTGGGGTGTCAGAAAGGGGAGAATGGGAATGCTGCAAGGAATGGGCTTCAGCTGGACAACCCAGGTGACGACCTGAGGAGGTGGGAGTCCTGTATATATTGGATGCTGTCGGAGAGCAGGAGTAATTCTATGACTGGGTTTGTCAAAAATCTTATTCATAGAGGGGAGACAAGGATGAAGTTGTAATTGGTAAAGAAATAGCCACTCATATCAGCTGAGAGAAGGTGTCTGGTATTTTGTGTGTGGCATAGTGACCATGGGCTTCCCAGGTGGCGCTAATGATTAAGAATCTGCCTGCCAATGCAGGAGACGCAAAAAGATGCGAGTTCAATCCCTGGGTCAGAAAGATCCCCTGGAGGAGGAAGTGGCAACCTGCTCTAGTATTCTTGCCTGGAAAATTCTATGAACAGAGGAACCTGGAGGGATACAGTCCATGGGGTCGCAGAGAGAGACATGACTGAGTGAGCACACAGCGACCTTGGTTTTTGTCTCTGTGGAGACAAAATTATTATATGACCTGTTTCATCTTATTCTGTCACAGCCTCAGAGTAACCTTCCCTGGGGTTGGTGTCTGTGAGATTATTTAATGGGAGAATAGCGTGCCTGCGCCCAGCCAGGCTACGCTCTTTTTTTCTTCCTCATTTGCATCCTTCACCATGAGCTTGATAGCTTCCAAACATTTAAAGACTTTATGGGTGAAATCAGTGATGATATTAATGATTTTTTATATGATGATGAATCAGCATTCAGAAGATCAGTGTATCAATTAACCATTACGTATAATAGTTACATGACAGTTACACAACAGACAATAACAACCTTAAAGCTGAAGGAGACAAACGGACAAATAGTTTGTATAATGTTCTGCCTTTTCATTACTTACTGAGCACTTGTATTATCAGTCTGGTACGTGTGCGTGTGCTCAATAGTGTTCGACCCGTGGCAACCCCATGGACTATACAGCCCACCAGGCTCCTCTGTCCATGGAATTTTTCAGGCAAGAATACTGGAGTAGGTTGCCGTTTCCTTCTCTAATATTAGTCTGACATTACGTGCTAAGGATAGAAAACCAAAAAAGAAAGGTCCTCATCCTCAAAGGGCCCCCAGGCCCATGCGGTAACAGAGGCTAGCAGCCCACAAGAACACCCCATGAAGTGCTAGCATAACAGGAAGCACAGAGTGCTCTAGAAACACACACTGGGGGCCCTTATTTTAGACTCAAGTAGATGACGACAGAGCTTAACCTTGAAGGTCAAACAGGAGTTAGCTGGCCAGAGGAATGGCAGATGCAGAGGAAGAGGAGATAAACAGGAGGGGCATAAAGGACTTTGTATCAAGAAGACCCAAAAGCCATCTGGCTGTACGCAGCATGGACCAGAAGGAAGATCAGGCTGCTGGCAGGGATGCCAATCAGGATTTGACTGGGGGGCAGGGAGGAATTCCCTGATGGTCTAATGGTTAGGACTCTGCACTTCCACTTCCCGGGGCCTCAGTTCGATCCCTAATCAGGAAATCAGGATACCACAAATCATGCACAGCAAGGTAGAAAAAAAAAAAAAAAAAAGATTTGATGATGAAGGCCTTATTTAAATAAGGTGACGTTAGTATGTACAGAGAGGAAGGATGGGTTTAAGCGGTATTAGAAAGTTAACCTAGAGCCTGTTACACAGAGTGAAGTGTGTCAGAAAAACAAACACTGCACATTAACACACATTATGGAATCTAGAAAAATGGTACCGATGAACCTATCTGCAGGGCGGCAATGGAGACACAGACAGAAAACAGACTTGTGGACACAGCATGGGAAGGAGAGGGTGGGCCAAGCTGAGAGAAGCGCTGAAACACACACATTACCATGTGTAAAACAGACAGCTAGTGCGAAGCTGCTGTGGAACACAGGGAGCTCAGCTCCACGGTCTGTGACAGCCAAGAGGGGCGGGCTGGGGTGGGGTGCGCGCAGAAAGTTCAAGGAGTGGACATATGTATCCTTGTGGCTGACTCACACTGTTGTATGGCAGAAACCCACACGACATTGTAAAGCTATTTTTCTCCAATTAAAAATAAATGTGAAAAAAGAAAAAAAAAGTTAACTATTAAAGACTTGGTAACTATCTTCTTTAAGCAGACGTAAAAGCCAAAAACAAGTCCAAACGACCTTATACCACCCTCAGTTAGTGTACTTTCTTCCTTTTAAAAATTACTGTGACATTAACACTAAATAAAGTACGTTACCTGGTGTTCTTTTGAGGAGTCAGCATAACCTGGCCTTCTGGCGTGATGTCTATGATACAGTGTTCAGGAAGAATTCCCATGCCACACAGCTGGATATCTTGGGAATTTGCTGAACCTATCAGTGTATGTTCCTATAAAAGAATCAAATTCACTGATTAATACTGCATTCTTGCATGTACACAAGCTGAAATTGTCTACTCTCAGCTTTAGTACGTTACCTTAAACTCTCAGCTCTGTACCCATGACCTTAGCTAAAAGATTTTTAAAGCAAATGGAATAGTAGGGGGAATTCCTGGCTTTCTCTTAAACTCATTATACAAGTTGTATTTCCTTATAAGGAATAAGGCGCTGAATTGAGTTATATAACTTTTAAACCTAAACACTACAGGTTTATATTAATGGCTATACTATATCCTTATTTTCCATTGCAATCTTGATTCAAAATATTTTATCCTACTTCAAAGCCTGAACCAAGTGTCAATTCAGTTCAGCTGCTCAGTTGTGCCTGACTCTTTGCAACCCCTTGGACTAGAGCACACCAGGCTTCCCTGTCCGTCACCAACTTCCAGAGCTTGCTCAAATTCATGTCCATTGAGTCAGTGATGCTGAAGCCGAAGCTCTAGTACTCTGACCACCTCATGTGAAGAACTGACTCATTGGAGAAGACCCTGATGCTTGGAAAGATTGAAGGCAGGAGAAGGAGATGACAGAGGATGTGTCAATTTCCATACCAAAAATACGGATCTGAAAACTACAGGTACCCAAGTTGTACATCACCTACCTGGTCTCAGACAAGATGAATCGACAAAGATAAAGAGCTATTCAAATACAAGGAGTTTGAATTATTTTTTAAAATCACGTGAGATACGGCAGACAGCAGATGCATTCTTCTTACCGTATACCCCCAAGTTTTCAATTCTCTTAAGCCCCAACCACCAGGGTCAATTTTTGACAAGTAACTGAAAAAAAAAACGGACATAAAAATTGAGCCCTCTCTTCTGTGCTTCAACTTTTGACTGCACTTAAATGTTGATATGACTGGGATCTGTCCCTAATAAGCCCACTTCTCCTATACACCTGGATCAGGGGTCAGACATGAAATATTTTAGGCCTTGTGAGTCATACACAATTACTCAAGTCTGTCCCATAGTGTGAAAGCAGCCAGACAATACACAAAAGCATACGTATGGCTACTTCCCAAAAAAATTTACTTATGAACACTGAAATCTGAACTTCATACAATTTTCACATGTCCAAAATATTATGACTCTTGATTTTTTTCCCCAACCGTTTAAAAAATGCAAACACTACTCTTGGCTCCTGAGCCACATGAAAACAAGCAGGGGGCAAGATTTAACCCGTGGAAGTAAGTTGCTAACCACTGGCCACAATGATCTCATCCAGCCCAACAGGCTTTAAATATATATCAAGGTCTCTACCTATCTATCCAAATCACCACCCAGGCACTACAGACTTTAGTTCCACCATTTTCCCTCCTCCACCACCTCTGTCCTAGGCGCAGTCACCATTATTTCTTGCCCACTTGGTACAATTTGGATGTCTAACGAAATTTCAAAGTTAAAGCGCCAAAGCACACCTTTGCTTCCACCCCTCCCCACCCCACTGAGTCTATTCCATTCCCCAATACCAAAGCCACCACCACTGCCCAGCTGCTCAAGTGAAAAAGCTCAGATTCTATCCTGCAGTCTTCTCTCTGTCTTACCAGCCTACTTCCAGCCCCAAGTCCATCACAAAATCCTCTCAGACTCTCCCTCTGACATGTATCAAGACTCAGCTCCCTTCCCACCTCCACTATCACACCCTCTTGCCTGGGTGAATATGGTGCTGCTGTTGTTGAGGCGCTAAGTTGTGTCTAACTCTTGGCGACATGGATGGTAGCCTGCCAGGCTCCTCTGTCCTGGGATTTCCCAGGCAAGAATACTGGAGTTGGTTCACATTTCCTTCTCCAGGGGATCGTCTCAACTCAGGGATGAAACCTGAGTCTCCTGCACTGGCAAGCAGATTCTCTGCTGCTGAGCCACCAGCGAAGCCCAGGTGAATATAAGAGCCTTCTATTGCTTCTCCACTTCCTTCCCACCACACCCCACCTACTTCCACCATCAAGAGCTGATCACACAATCCCCCTACAGAGAATCATCTAGTGGCTTCCCTTTGAACTTCTAGGAAGTTCAAATTCTTACCCAGGCTTACAAACCTTCTGTGATCTGGGCCCTAGCTGCTTCTTCTACCCCAGGTCCCAGCACTCTGCCTCTCCTGGAGCATGATCCACCCACACAGGCCTTTCATCCATTCTTTGAGCACACTTGATCGCTTCCTCTGCCTGAAGAGTTCCTCCCTTGATCGTCATACTGGTAGTTTCTGATCATTTCTACCTCAGCTTTTAAGGGCACATCCTCAGAGAGGTGTATACTGAGCTGACAATGAGAAAGAACCACCGTCTTACTCTCGTGCCTGAATTCCTTACGTGGCACTGACTGACTGTGGGTTTTCTGTCCATCTCCACAGCTAGCGTGGAAACGCTGAGAGAGCAGAGGGCAGCCTGTCCTGCAACCTACCGCCTCACCACTGTATTCCAAGCATGTAACAGAGGCCTGCTGCACTGAGCCATTAAGTAAAAACAAAAGAAAGATAAATGAACAACCATTTCCCTTAGCATTCCCCTCGGATTCAGAGGAAGGTCTCCCCTCCTTTGTCCACAAGCCTGATAATTGCACTCTTGGTTCCAGTTCTTCCCATCTCTCCTGGGATCCCAGTCTAATAAAAAGGCCTTTTCCCTTCCATTATTTTCACTTTCCCTCTTCTGGAGGTTTCTTCTTTCCAGTGCGCTGCAGTGGGGTTTCCAAGGAAACAAAGAGCTGGGATCAGAATTGCATTCTGGTATCCGGTTCAGTCCTCAGGGAATATATACGAGAAACACAGGGACACTCCAGGCCAATGTCTACTCCTCGATTTTGGCTGAGGCTTCCTGGTCAATCCCTGGATTGACCTTCCTAATCCAGAGAACGGGGCCTGACCAGGTGTCAACTACAAGGAATGCTTTAGTGACGTTCAGTAGCAGACCAAAGGAATCTGTTCCACACCCATCTCCCATCTTTCCTCTCTGTCTTAACACACCCACTACAAGGTGGAGAGAAGTTCCAAAGGGAGAAACAAAGAGAGTCCAAAGAGCAAAAGAAGCCGAGATCGCCTAAAAAAAACAAAGACCCCCCCAAAGCCCTTCAGTTCAGTTCAGTCCCTCAGTCGTGTCCGACTCTTTGCGACCTCATGAATTTCAGCACGCCAGGCCTCCCTGTCCACCACCAACTCCCAGAGTTCACCCAAACTCACGTCCATCGAGTCGGTGATGCCATCCAGCCATCTCATCCTCTGTCGTCTCCATCTCCTCCTGCCCCCAATCCCTCCCAGCATCAGAGTCTTTTCCAATGACCCAAAGCCCTTGGCTTAGGCTATTTCTACATACAATCCCTTTCCTCCTCCCATGAGAAATTCCAGCAGGAATCCTAACTGAGACTGCGGAGCCTTTTTGCCCTTGGGGGTTGAAATGCAGAAAAAGCTCTGAACTACCCCCTAGATTGGAGTGTGAACTGCCTCACCCCAAGACTGCATACAGGTTCACTCACATGTCTCTGACCCTGCTTTTGTTCTCTTTGCCCAAAATACTCTCTTCCCTTCATCCAGATACAAAACATTAATATCTTCAATACTTAATTCTGACCTCTTCTTCTCCTTGCAGGTTTCACTAGTAGCCTACACTGACTTCTCCCTTCTCTGAACCCCCAACTACATCTAGAGTCAGCACCTCAATTTACTATCATGTAAGTGTTGTTTTCCGGCTATTTAGGCAGCAACCTATCCAGGACTCCTGCATCTTCAACAAGCACAGTCCATGATACACAGTGGATGCTGCTAAGTATCAGACGATAAACTGAATTAAAAACAAAAACTATCAGAGGTAAAACACTAAATAGCAAAGTTGTTGCTGTGCTAGGTTGCTTCAGTCATATCTGACTCTCTGTGACCCCATGGACTGTAGCCTGCCAGGCTCCCATCCATGGGATTCTCCAGGCAAGAATACCGGAGTGGGTTATCATTTCCTTTTCCCGGGGATCTTCCCAACCCAGGGATGGAAACCCGGTCTCCTGCACTTCAGACAGAATCTTTACCACTGAGCCACCAGGAGAGCCCCTAAACAGCAATGGTCTAATCCAAATTTTAGAAGGAAAACTATTTCTTTTTTCAACAAATATTACATTGAGCTAGGCATTGTGCCACTAGAGATAAAAGATAGGCATGTAAGCTAAATGTACAGCTTACATTATAAATGACGACTTAAATGTCTCATTTGAGCTTACAATCCCTTTGATCAATCCGGAGAGAGAGAGGTACAGAGTGACATACTTCACAGGAAGGGTTTTCCCACCCTACGAGCAGGAAGAATAGCACATGAACACCCTGTACAGTCGCTCAGCCTTATCAGGCAGGCCTCACTTTGGACAAAAAAGCAGCATTGTAAAAAATAAGTGAGCAAGGAGATCTTAACCATCCGTGGGGGAAATGGAAATAATTCTGTGACAATTAAAACTGTAAAACATGCAGAATTCTCTTACTGCTATAATGTAGAGGGAAATGAAAAAACAATGTAACTAATATTTATTTAGTACAGTGTCATTTAGAATACTAGAAACACCATAATTGAAAGCACTTTATTTCTTTGTTAAAAGCTTTTCGATGGCCTCCCTGGTGGATCAGTGGTAAAGAGTCCACCTGCCAATGCAGGAGACACAGGTTTGATCCCTGATCTAAGAAGATCCCACATGCCTGGGAGCAACTAAGCCCATGAGCCGCAGCTACTGAGCCTGTGCTCTAGGGTCTGTGCGCTGGAACAAGAGAAGCCCCCACAATGAAAGCCAGTGTACCCCCGCTAGGGAGTAGCTCCTGCCCACTGCAACTAGAGAAAACCAGCAGCAACAATGACCCAGCACTGCCAAAAGCAAACAAACAAACCAACAACAACAACCAAAAAAAAAAAAAAAATATATATATATATATATATAAAGCTTATTGAGTGTAGTTGGAAGAGTGCTTGCCGTTTTCTTTTCAACATATAACTTACAACATGGAGTGAGGATATTTTCCGCGCCTTGGTGAACTGCCATACTCCTTTATGCCTCTACCACTTTATCCTTAGAGCTTTCAATGTTGCAAAGGATCTCCAAGAGTTTCTCTCACGTGACGTGCTCTTTGGTTTAACCCTAATCCTTCGCGACATCTGCATTCTTCTAGTCACAACCACTTTCATCATTTACATCTGTAAGTTCACCTTCACTAACTTCCTCTGGCTGCGCATCTAGAATCGCATGAATGACCGCAATGTCAACATTATTTCCTAAATCGTGTCAACTGGAATTTGTGGAGGCTGGAACCATGCCACACAAGAGCTGCCTGTCTATACAACTAAGATGCAAAAAGACCCCATGAGTTACGTTCTGCTTAGAGTTTGGCCACCATACCTTGCTTCTGCCAGTTCTAGACAGAATAGATAAACAGAGGATTCTATTCTGGAAGAGAACCATTCAACTTGGAAGTAGAAAGAATGTTGGAGGTAATTTAATCCAGTGGCCTCATTTTACAGACGGGGCGCTCAAAGTCACCCAGTGATGTGAAGTCATCTGCCCAGCATTTACACTGACCTGGGAATGTGACAGCAGAGAAACAAAAACCACTCAGCCTCTAAATTCCTCCATCCCACATCATGGTATCACTTTACTGAAGCAGAACTGTTCTTGGATGGAGGTCATCCTCTTGAATGTGCTTTGTCATGAATATACTCTTGTCATGGGTTTAGCCTGGCCAGTAAGAAACCAACACTGCCTCAGACTTTGCCAAAGCAGGGCTGACCACACAGTCTGAATCAGAGTCCCAACACCTCCTCACAAGATGGCCAGAAATATTTTGACTGCCCTCCAACAGTCTTTAAATAGTTTCTTTGTGTAATTTTTTAGTGAAGAACAGATAGGAACTGGAGTTTTTTTTTCATATTGAGTATACGTGTTTGTGCGTTCTAATTTGAACTTCATCACGTCAGAAGAGAAAAAGAACTCACAGTTCTGAAGATCTAAAGGGCAAAATACTTAAGTCCCATGCGAATACTGCATCTCTCCTGAAGCCTGAGGATCCCCAGCTGAAATTCTAACACAAAAAGCTGCCAACGCTGTTAGAAGCATAGCGAGAGATGTGCTAATCCGTCACTGTTTCCCAAAGGACAAGGGTAATATAATAAAGTACCAGAGGATCAAGTGAGAAACTGGTATGTGGGATAATGTATGTATCAGTAGGGCTTCTGTTTATAAAATGCTTCTATAGGTCAACTCCCATTTAAGCCTCCAGGAAGTCTGTGAGGTAGCCAGACAGAGAAAACTTCCATTTATAGAGGAGGAATCTGTAGACGGCAAGGGTGAAGGCCTTGAGAGAAGAACATCCGTCAAGCCAGTAGTGCTGGAGCAGAAACTCGGTGCGCCTCCCTCCCACCCCTGCTCTGCCCCTCTGCCCGCAGCACCTGATGTTCACGTGAGTGTATGCACTAGAGACACAATTTAACGCACAGAGTAATAAAGCATGATACAAGATACTTAAGAATAGCAGGGTCTTATCAAAACACTACAAAGCAATTACCCCAGGTATGTCTGATAAAAACTGGGAAACCAGCCAACGCATCATGAATTCTTCAGTCTCTTTAGAAATGAAAGGACACAAATCTCTAATCCTCACAGTGCTTCCAACTGTACCAGCTCACTTCTTTGCTGTCCCAGTCACTAACTCAGTTAAATCCTCAGAGATAGTTCCTGTATTAGGACAGGAAAATTCTCCACCTAGTATTTATTAAGTGCATGTCAGAGTAACTCATCTATGTTCTGGGCTTGGCAATTTTGGTGAATACCTCATAATTTCTATAGTGTCTGATTCATGTTTATCCTGAAGCTGTCTCATCTTCCTGCTATGTCCAACAACCTATATAGTTTTCAATGTATGTGACTATATAAATATATAGAATGTATATAGATTTCAATGTATATTTAGTTTCTTTTGCTCCAGGCTCTGACCCTCTCAGCCTCTAAGTGACTTAACTCTTCTTTTTGTAAACTGACAATCCAAAATGTTTAACTTTCCCGAGTTAATTTTTAACTTTCCTAAGAGTTACTGGAAACACAAAAGTTCAAGTCAAGTGGTCCTAATGACTTTTTAAGAACATTTCCTCTTGCAAACCAGGACCAGTCACCAACCGGTGTGCTGCACAGAAGCCACAGAGCTTTAGTGCTGATGAAACATTTAGTTTACAGGTCGTTCTGTAAGCTCAAGCTAGCTACTTAACTCCCTGCTTTAGTCACACTAAGGGTAAGAAGTCAAACTAATTAATTTGTTGGAGATAATATCAGAATACCATTTTTTACATTAACTAGGTTGAAAAATATATTTACATCACTCAAAGACGAAAAAGAGAGACTGGTCTCAGAAACCCAGGATTTTTCTACACTCCAGCTGAAGCAAACAAAAACAATTTGCTAACTCCTTTTTGAATATGCATGGTTCTCCAAGTACAAAGAAAGGATACTGTGAAATACTGCTCTATTTCACAGCAGAAAACAGTAGACAAGCTTACGACTTCACCTTTAAGTAATAAACCAGAAGTTCATTCAGAGCAGGATCAGCATTCAGATTAACGAGGAAACATTTATCATCCCCAACTTTAATTCCAGACGATTGAAGAGATATTCCAAGACTCTCAAGCTGTTTCTGTCGCTCCTGTAAACGCATTAGAGAAGAATTAATTCCACAAGCTATTGAGGCAGCAAGCTATAAAACATTATATATGATGGTAATTATTAAATAACTTTATAACTCAAATATGTTTTCTTAGGACATGGTATCATATAGATGACTGCATTTGTCCTCTTTCTAAACTATATAAACTCTATAGCTGAGAATGAGAACAAACTCTAATGTTGCTTTGTTAAGTAAAACTCTTATTAATTTCAAAAGTAAAGCCATTACAAATCACCACCAAATATACTGAGCTCTCACTTTTCATTCTTGAAAATATCTAACATCCTGAATTCATCTTTCTCATTTAATTCTTTATATATGAACAAATGTAAGTGTTTTCTATTCAACCGTGATTTTCCTAAAAAGCCAAGTATTTAATACACTTGGCAGGTCCCCAGCAAGGATGAAGGCCGAACTCCCTCAAAGCCACAGGCCCTTCAGTCTGACCCACTGACTCCACCGTCACGTCCTGTCACCCCTCAACTAAAAGTAGTTAATGGGGCATGTTCCAGGACCCTAAAGTCTCAACAACGCTCTCCCTAGCTTAAGGGGTTTCACACCTATTCCTCCGAGCTGAAGCACATCTATTCTCAAACCTGGTAACTTTTTACTCCAGCGTTTCTCTGTGAGGGCAGGGACCCTGTCTCCCCACTGGGGATTCCTAGCACCTCGCACAGTGCGTAACGCACAAGAGCACTCAGATCGCCAGTGTTGTGAATTTTTCAAAATAAAATCTGCATGTTCAGGGAAGCCCTATTTGCAAAAGAACATGGACCTTTCCTTTCTGTGCCTATGTGTCTCTGAATTCACACAACATACATGTGTGCACATACGAAGACACATGTGACTCCTGCAACCGAGGCTGTTATTAACGCACACACATCAGGGCAGAGCAGGGTGTTCAACTGTGTACACTCAGCAAATAAGAACAAGTCATTAAGAACCTTTGATTCTGACAAAAGGCAAGGCAAGCTGTGTTATTTAACTAGGGCCACACAGTAAGGCTGCAGGATAATTAAATTGCAGGCTTAGAATTTTGCTATTCTAGGCACAACCTCCTAATTTATACAGCCACTGCAACCCAAACAATCTCTCCTGGAATACCATTGCAAAGGTAGGGAATGGGCTATTTCGGTTCTGGGTCTTTGAATTGAGTCTCTTTTCTAACAAAAAAACATTATTGGGTTCTTTCAGAAGTTCTGAGTCATTAGTTTTCAGCACTCAATCCAAAGAAATTATTATTCTTGATAAAGAACCATGTTCCTAAAGCGAAGAAAGCAAATCTAATATAGCTTGTATAGTCCCTTCTGAGGGATACCTCTTTTAAATACATGAGGATATTTGTGTGATTAAAAAATAATTCCAATAATGAGAAGAAACATTTCTTTGTAAAAATATCTTTTTGTAAACTACAAATGAAGTAGGTAGACAGTCAGGAACTAACATTAAATTTAAAATGCAGGGTATAACTAGTACATGGGTCTATGCACTGGAAAAACCTGGAAGAAACCACAAAGATATTAACAGTTGCTTTCTTTGGATGACTGGATCAGTTAAATTTTCTTCATAATAATCTTTCTGTATATTCTATAAGTAAATACTACTTTTGCAACACAACAGTTCCTTTTACTTACATTCGTCTTAGGACTCTAGTGATTTAATTTTAAATTTATTTATTTTTGAATTGAAAGATAATTGTTTTACAGTATTGTATTGGTTTCTGCCAAACATCAACATGAATCAGCCACAGGTATACATATGTCCCCTCCTTCTTAAACCTCCCTCCCATCTCCCCTCCCCATCCCACCCCTCTAGGTTGATAGAATTCTGGTTTGAGTTCCCTGAAAGTCACTCAGTCGTGTCCAATTCTTTGTGACCCCATGGACTACACAGTCCATGGAATTCTCCAGGCCAGAATACTGGAGTGGGGAGCCTTTCCCTTCTCCTGGGGATCAAACCAACCCAGGGATTGAAGCCAGGTCCCCACACTGCAGGCAGATTCTTTACCAGCTGAGCCACAAGGGAAGTCCTGAGTTCCCTGTGGACTCTAGTAATTTTCACTATGGAAATAATTATAAATTTAGAAGAAATTTCATTACTGTCATCTAGTAGCAAAATTTTCATTCATAGAGAGGCAAAGGTAAGCCTGAAAAAGAACGTACGACTTAACAAAAGTAAAGTCACTCAAGAGTAAGGGAAAAGACAGGACTTAAATGAGATAACAGAGTAAACTCCTGCTTTCCCCTACTTCCTTAAGCATTTTCCTATCTTTTGAGACCTTATAATGGTAGAAATACCGTAAAATTTTTGTTTAAACTGAAGGGCACAACATTGAAAACCCATCAATTCACTGTTACATCTACCACCAAAAAACACTCTAGGTTTTTAATTATTAATAAACTATAAAAGTTTGCAACATCTAAGAGTCAGTTCCAAGAATAAGCAAGTATTATATGATCAAATATAGTGACATTTACTATGTATTGCTTCTGATATCAGAGACTAGTTAACTTTTTCTATAAAATGTCAAACAGTAAATCTTTTAGTCATCTAGGTCCAATGGTCTCTGTCACAACTATTCAACTCTGCTAATGCCATAAAAAATACTAAAACAAATAAGTATGGCACATTCCAATAAAACCAGTCATGAAAAGAAGTGACAGTCCAGGTTTTGCCCAAGGGCTTAGTTTGCTAACCCCTGATCCATCTCACTTAAGTGTACACTTCATTACTGAGAACATAAAAGATGGAAATTAAAGAATTTGGTATCAAAGATTATGGCACTGGGCTGAGAAATTAGTCAACTTTAAGTTCAAATTATTTAATCAAAAATATTACTGAGCATATACTTTCAAAAACTAAGAGGAGGACTTCTTTGGCGGTCCAGTGACTAGACTCCGTGCTTCTAGTGCAGGGACCCAGGTTCAATCCCTGGTTGGGGAACTAGACCCCACATCCACCACTAAAGATCCCGTATGCTGCAACTAAGACCTGGCTGAGCCCAATAAATAAATAAAAATAAATATTAAAAGAAAAAAAATGAAAAGACATGGCTTTTTTTCCTTGAGAACTTTATAAATTCATTAGGTAATAAAAGTATACACACAAAAAACTGAACAACAGTAAATTAAGTATCACATGACTTAAGAGTCAAGAGAGTACAGGTAGGTTCCATAGGATTCAATGTCAGGCATAAGCTCTCGGGGCCGGCATGCCAGATGAAGATGCCACAGAACACAGAGGACTGCTTGAGAGCCTGGCTGGCTTGGAACAGACTCCCAGAAAGTTCTTACCAAGAGAAGTCCATTTGACTCAGTTCACCCAGATTTCCCCAAAGTTACCTGACCATGTACCATTTCTTTTCTCCTCAAAAGATGTATTAACAGTTGGTGGATAAACTGCCAGAAATCATTTTAGGGAAAGCTAGTCTGTACTGCAAATAGGTTGATGACCAATAACCCAGTGACAGAGAGAAGACAGCTGGAGGCACTGAAGCCTGGGAAGATGAGGTGTTGAATGTGGTGTTCAATAAAAACCAGGCAGTCTGCAAAAGGGGCATCTGACGGTGGGAGAGGACACTCAGGCAAGGGAAGATGCTACAGGAAAGCTGCACCACGCTGCACCGTCACTTAGACCCCCTTCTGGGTATCAGCGCAGGCAACCCAAGTACTCCAGAGTCAAGGTCTTATTCAGAGTAGCTCAAAAAGACTCGCATATATTAGTCCCAAATTGGACAATTATCAGAAAGACCTTAACCTATGACAAACAAAGTTAAACGTGTAATGAGAAATAAAGCTCAGACACTGGTGTATTCTCTGTGTAATGTGAGGGATGTGCTTTCAAATAACCTCGTGCAGGGATACAGATAAAACAAGACTGGTCATATGTCGACCTTTAATGAAATTGGGTAATGGGTATGTGTGGGTTTGTTATACTCATGTTTTCATCTGTTTTGAAAAGGACTGTAATAAAAATGTTTAAAAATCAACTTAAGTCTTAGTGTGCACTAATATAAATCTAACATCCTCTTTATGCTACATAATAGTAGTACTGTCCTACAACATCTAATCTATCTACTGATTCTGGACAGCACACTGAGAGATGGAACTTACTGAGTAATGAAAGGAGTAACAGTTCTACACATTCATGAACACCAGGAACAGTGAACACTAGAGATTTTCTAACTTTAGAAAAGGAAGAGAGGAGGCAGAGGTGACTTTAAATATCTGGGTAATAACAGGCCCTATCTTGCAGGGGTATTGGGAGGATTAAATAAAATACTGTATTTAAAAGTGCTTAGTCAACGTTGTTTGTTAATCGACTACACCCCAATACAAAATTTAAAAAAAATTTTTTAAGTGCTTAGCATCAGGTGCAACATGGAAGTGTACTCAGTAAGTGCTGGTTATTATTGCTATTATTAGTTACTGTGCACAAGTGGGCTTATTCTCTCAGCTTTGGAAGACCAAACAAGGCCAGTGAGCAAAAATGGAAGAACAGAAGATTTCGGTTACATAGCTACTACTGTCAGAGTTGCCCAACCATGAAATGATTGTTCAATGAGGTACTGTGTCCCACATTGTCATATACATTAATATTTCCAAGACAGGCTAAATAAGCCTCCAACAGGAAAGCCATAGAGTAAATCTTTACTAAGCAGAGACTTGGACATTTTAGGATTTTCTCTAAACGCTAATATTCCCACTGGAAGATTTCACAGCTCTATAATAAATGGTCTAAAAATGAGACACGGTCACTTGGGACTTAGATACTTCATTGTTACTTTTTACTGACTTGTCAAATGGAAGGAAGCAAGAAGCTCACAGCCTAAATATCCACTACTACTAATTTTGTAGCTGGGTAAGTTTCTGAGGTTTGGAAAACATTTAACAGAATTGGGTATTCTCAGCCAGTGGCTAGTTATATCATTAAAAAAATTTTATGGCCCTACAAATGTATTTCTTACATAGTGAATACTTAATTAACTGTAGTTATGTTTTCCTTAAACTTCAAATTAACTTTGTAAAGTACAGACTCCTGGATTTAGGTCTTATTTAAATCAATGTGGAATTTCCCCTGTGGTCCAGTGGCTAAGACTCCGCCTTCTCAATGCAGGGGACGTGGTTTCAACCCCTGGTCAGGGAACTAGATTCCACATGCCACAACTGAAGACCCTGCATGCTGCAACATAAACTCAGCGAAGCCAGGCAGCCTTTTTTTTTTTTTAATAAACAAATCTGAATTGCTAGATTTGCTACATTCAAAGCTAAAAGTCAAACATGCATTACCATATATAAAATAGATAGCCAATGGGAATTTGCTGTATGATTCAGGGAACTCAAGCCTGGTGCTCTGTAACAATCCAGAGGGGTGGGATGAGGAGGCAGATGGGAGGGAGGTTCAAGAGGGAGGGGACATATGTATACCTATGGCTGATTCGTGCTGATGTTTGGCAGAAACCAACACGATACTGAAAAGCAATTATCCTTCAATTAAAAATAAATAAATTTTTTTAAAAAGGGAACAGAAACATGCTCCGCACTGCACTGCACAAGCTGCCACAAGGCTTCTCTCTCCTTAAGCAGGAATCACGAACCTGGGCGATCTCCTCGGTCTTCCTTAGTTTCTCCTCCCAGGTCACAGTCATTTCCTGGATTAGCTTCTCTGACTCTTCCAGCCGGTCTTTCAGCTCTGGAGATTTCATTGCCTACAAGCAAAATGTTTATTTCATGAAATGTGTGTATGATGTCCTGGAAAAAGGACACCTTCACTAAACCCAAGAGGACAAGAGGAACAATGTGCCCCCTCGAAGCTCTACAGCTCGCTGAGGCTCCTGACCCACCTAAGACACAAGGACTGTCACTGACCCACAGCATCCAGACTAGAGGGTCCCACAGACTCATCCAGTTATCCAGTGGGCTTGAAGAAGACTTCACTTTCTCCTTTTCCTCTAAGCTACTGCTACTTTGAGGTCTAACTACAATTAGGGAGATAAAGAGTTCAAACTATCAAGGACTTATTTTTTTAAATCCCAGTAGGTCTAGACTCAAGACACGTGACTCATCCTGGTCTTCACTGATGACTTTGGGTATGTATTCAAGGATACACAGACTAAACTAAATATGTACATGCTACGAACTGGATGGCATTATTACACCAGGAAGACACAAAACTTCAAAGAATCTTGATGAACTGTAAAATTATTCCTATAACAACAGAGTAAGATTCAATAGGCAAAAAAAAATACAATCAAGATAATTATTTTGACCACGTAATTTACTGATGGTCATGAGAAAGATGAGGCTACGGTCCCAGGTCCAGGAAAGAATTCCACAGTGCTCGGAAATCATAGGAACAGAAATGCTAATTAAAGTAGGGATCCTGAATCTGACATTTTATCCCACTTTTGATAAAAGATAAGCATTTGAAACTATTATATACAGGATGGATAAATAACAAGGTCCCACTGTAGAGCACAGGGAACTATATCCTACGACAAAGCATAATGGAAGAGAGTATGGAAAAGAACACATATAACTAAACCACTACACTGGACAGCAGAAAGGAACACAGCACTGTAAACACACTGCACTTCAACAGATTTTTAAAAACTAAAAAAAGTCTGTGATTAGAATTGTGTAGGCTTCAAATTCAGTAACAGAACTATCTACTGTAGCTTGTTTTAATACAAAGGATAGTGACATAGAGCACTATTAAAAAGATGGCTACTTCTGCTCTAGAACATTTTTTCTTATGAACGAAATTAACCCATAATATGAAAAAGCTAGGTGCAAGACCACAGTGTTTCTGTTTGGACTTCAACCTGCAAACATATGATTCTACAAAAATCTATTTGATTTCTCTTCTAATCAGCCTATGCCCATTGGCCACCATTTGCTGCACTAATATTAAGTTGTTATCTGTTTTTGTTTCAAGCGCCTCTCTTTCTCTCCCCCATTCTACCCCTTCTCTCGTCTGTCGCCTATTCAGTGCAAAGACACATTTTCTCAGTTACCTTTACTCTCTCCTCCTAGTCAATCCTTTAACACCTGTAAAAACTATCTAAACTTCAACTGTGACAATTTATCCGTCTTCCTTTATTACTCATTTCAAATTTATCTTCCTATCGGAAATGCAAATATTCTGAGTTGAATATTCATCGTTTAGGCCCCAAGGGGAAGACAATTCAGATTCTAGCTTTACTAGATTTTCCTAGACCCACAGGCATGGCTCAGCTAGGCCTTATACCTCCGCTTTGGTTAGCTGCTCACGGAGTTTTTCCACTTCTTCCCGGAGATCCCGAATAATTCGTGCATTGGGATCCTCATTCACCACAGCGTGGTTCACGATGTGCTTGGCACGATCCGCATACCGTAAGGTTGAAAGGGTTTCATCATAGTTGTCAGCTGCGGGGCTCACTGTAGCTACCATGGCGGTCTTGCTGTTACCCCCAAGGCTGTCCTGGAGGAGAAGAGAAACTGAATAGCTTTTTCAAGCTGGAAGAAAGCATCATATGGGAATGCTGAAGTCAGAAATGGTGAGATAATGTCCCCAGGTCAAACACAGATTTAAGGGCAAAGCCAGGACTTAAATACAGGTGAACTGACTCCCAGTCCCTTGCTTATTCTTCTCTGGCAAGCTACTTTTCTGCAAAAAGGAGCTTTGGTTTTTGAGAAAGAACAGGGAAATGGTAATACAAAGAAGCCCCCTTTTATTTCAGTTTAATAAAAATTCATTCTAAGTCAATTTGTCATCTTTTAATAGGCAACATGATACCATAGGTCAGGAGACTGCTCAGAATAAAAAAGGATGCTTCCTTAAATACCTGCAAAATCTCCCTGAGAACTGAACAACCCTAATAACATTTGATCAAAGAGTGATTACCTACAATCTATTCCATAACACCATACATCTGGAGTGTCTTAAGACATAAGGAACAATTACAATCTTATTAAACAAAAGATACACTGAAGGTACTACATCTTATTCCCTCTGACAGCACTTCAAACACTACTAAAACAGGCCTCAAGTTCTGTACAACAGCTTCTAGAGTTCAGACAAGGGTGCCAAAAGAAACACATTCATCTCCATTATACAAAACTGCTAACTAAATAAATGAGCTTTAGAATGGGCTCCAACCAATTCAAAAACCGACTTTCCCTTGACAGCATTAAAAATAACTACATATAACTTGGAATTACAAAATGAGACTTGGAAAGTCAGCTCTACCCCACGCCACTTTACCACACAAAGGCTACATGAACTCCAACTGCAGGAGGTGGCCTCGAGATGACCCCCAGAGATCTCGCCTCCTGGAATTCACACCCCAGGGTCTCCCCTTCCCTCAAGTGTGGGCAGGACTTGCTGATCTGCCTCTGAGGAAGAGAACACAGAAGTGTTGGCCTGCCATGTCTGAGACTAGGTTACAAAAGACTGGCTTCTCGGGACTTCCCTGATGGTCCGGTGATAAAGCATCCGCCTGCCAATGCAGGGGACACGGGTTCGATCCCTGGTCCGGGAAGATCCCACATGCCATGGGGCGACTAAGCCTGTGCACCACAACTACTGAGCCTGTGAGCCTGGAGCCCATGCTCCACACAAGAGAAGCCACCGCAATGAGAAGCCTGCGTACTGCCGAGGAGCCCTTGCTTGCCACAACTAGAGAAACCCTGCACACAGTAACAAAGACCCAGTGCAGTAAAAAATAAATTACATTTAAAAATTTAAAACAAAAAAAGGCTGGCTTTTTTTGTGCGTGTTTTTCACTCTGAAAGAAACCACTGCCATGATGTGAGGCAGCCCCAGAAAGAGACCAAGGCGGTGAGTTTGGGAACACATCTGAAGCCTGTCCACAAGCACTCAGGTGAGCAGATCCAACCCCAGCAGCCTGGCCAGGACTGCAGCCGCGGGAGACACCCCCGCCAGAACACTTGGCTGGCACCCGGAATCTTGCCCAGAGGAACTGAGATAATGGATGATGGCTGTTCTCAGCTGCTAAGTCTTGGGGGTATTACACAGCTATAGGTATATACCAGCCCTGGATGAGAGTTACCCGGAAGACTTGATTCAACACCCCCTTTCACCAGTGAAGTATCACTGAATTACAGACTCACAATATTACAGAGAACATTCAAATAGCCCAGTTAAGAGGAATTCATTAGGACACAAGAAAGCCAACTCTATCTTTGGGCAGCATCAACCAATATAAAATTCTTTTTTTTTCTGGCCAAGCTGTGCAGCATGGGGGGTCTCAGTTTCCTGACCAGGGATCATATCTGTGCTCTGTGCATTGGGAGCATGGAGTTTTAACCACTGGACCATCAGACCAGGGAGCTCTCCAAATTCTCACTTTTGAAGACAGAAATTTTTTCCAGTATCAACATATCTCAAATTTGTTTGAACAACCTGTGATTTACAAAACTCTGTGCATAGATGATTTAGTCCTCAGCCTTGTGTGAATTATTATCCCCATTTTACTGATGAAAAACCAGAGGTTTGTTGTGACAAAGGAGGTTAAACAACCTGCCGCCGATAAATCCAGAACTCGTACACAGAAAATATTCCAGCCCAGTTGTATTCTACCTTCCAACCCATTATAATTTCTATCCCCCTATAGCTGCCCACGATAGCACAAGAACAAAACAACCCTTAGCGACACAGAGAGAGTTCAGACCTGAAACCTTTCCAAATTGTTCTGTCCTAATGCCAGAAACAAAATAATTCCCAACATATTGCTAACAGTTCAGTATAATCACTAACAATATGTCCACTTATTCACCCATTACTAAGATTTTGGTTTTCCACAGGAAACATAGCTATGATAATTATATCTTTAAAGAAAGTACTCTTCAATGCATGAAAAGGAAGGAAATGAAAGTAATCTGGGCTTTAGGAAGCAAAGGCAGTTTCTACAAAGTCTGGATGGAACTGCTTGCTTCACTCCTCTTCCAGACACTGACCACACGTTGCCGGTGCCCAGTCTTGGCAATTTGCAGAAAAAAGGTCAAGAAGAATCCCATGCATGGTAATGCAGTTCAAATATTATATACCAAGATCACAGGAATTACACCTCTAGTTGGAATTCAGTCCACAAGCAGCACCATGTAAGACTGCCCTTCTAGAAGCACGGCATTCTCTCAGCCCACACCGATAGCAAATGCTACTGGGGAAAAGCAGATTGCTAACAATGACTACCACAGGAGAAAAGCATGTGTATTGTGCTTCAATTTGTGCTGAGGAAAGGAAACCTGGCAAACGACAAATATTTGATATTTTAAAAGAGCTTGTGCCTGAGGAACAATATGCTTATATTCAAAAATGGCCTCATGCCACCAGCAAAAAGGAAACAGCAACAGAAGAACTGGCACTCGTTCAAGAAGAAAGTAGAAGGCCTCTTGTTTACTCTTTAATCGTTTAATTAGCCAAATCAGATGAGCTTTGTTTCAGCAACGGCAAATTAAATGGACCTAAGAAAGAAATTTGATTTTGGAAGTCGGAATTTTGTAAAGCTGAGAGAACTCTTGGAAGTCACCTAATCAAATTTTTTCATTTTACAAATGAGAAACTGAGACCCAGGAAGATTTACAGACTTACCAAAGGTCATAATGCTAGTGCAGAGAAGAGCTGAAATCATTCATTCACTTAGCTCTTCATGGAGTTTACCATCTAGAGGGTGATGCTGGCGAGCAAATACTATAGGCTACGAACTAAAGTAGGGATGAATGCAATACGGTTCAGGAAAACAGAGAAAGCGCAGAAAGCACAGTCCTCAAAGGTTAGGAAAGACTCCCAGAGAAAGTGACATTCGACACCTAAATATGAATAAGCAACACTGGGGTAAAGGGGATGGAGAGGAAAATGTGAAGCGGGGTGGAAGAGAGGAGGAAGGATGTGCCCGGCAGAGTAAGAGCAAAGTCTCCATCACTCGGCTAGACTTGATCATGTCAAGAAGCAAAAGCTGAACAATGAGAAGTCAGGAGGAGCCGAGTAAACCACAAGTCTTTAAAGAATTTGGACTAAGATAAGGCCCTCTGGGTGGTGACTTCCCTGGTGGCTCAGACGGTAAAGCGTCTGCCCGCAATGCGGGAGACCCGGGTTTGATTCCTGGGTTGGGAAGATCCCCTGGAGAAGGAAATGGCAATCCACTCCAGCACTTTTGCCTGGAAAATCCCATGGACGGAGGAGCCTGATAGGATACAGTCCATGGGGTCGCAGAGTCGGACACGACTGAGCAACTTCACTTCACTAAGGCCCTCTGGAGAGTTACTGAAGAGAGTTAAGTTAAAGAAGAGCATTGATTTTGAAAGACAGCAACCTCACTAAAGAACAGGATGGACTAGGAAAACTAAGGAAAGGAGTTTCAATCCTCCAGGAGAGAAAAGAAACCCTTCATTATTCATTAGGGAAGTGGCAGTAAGGATGCAAAAACAGATGAATTTGAAGGACTTCCCCCTGGTGGTCCGGTGGTTAAGAATCTGCCTTGTAATGCAGGGGACAGTGGTTCCATCCCTGGTCAGGGAACTAAGTCCCACATGTCACTGAGCGGCTAAGACCGTGCACCACAACTACTGAGCCCACGTGCACAGCTGGAGAGTCCGTGCGCCAGCCGTGAGAGATCCGCACGATACAACAGAGATCCCACAGGCTGCAACCAAGACCCGAGGCAGCTGAGGAAATACGTGAGTAATTTTAAAAATAAATAATCTTTTACAAGTAGATGAATTTGAAAGATATTCATTCTTAGAGCATTCATTACCAGAAGTTATTTGATGTTAAAGAGACATATTTAGAAAGTTGCAGAGATAAGCAAGGAGAAGGCAATGGCACCCCACTCCAGTACTCTTGCCTGGAAAATCCCATGGACGGAAGAGCCTGGTGGGCTGCAGTCCACGGGGTCGCTAAAAGTAGGACACGACTGAGCGACTTCACTTTCACTTTTCACTTTCATGCACTGGAGAAGGAAATGGCAACCCACTCCAGTGTTCTTGCCTGGAGAATCCCAGGGACGGGGGAGCCTGGTGGGCTGCCATCTGTGGGGTCACACAGAGTTGGACATGACTGAAACGACTCAGCAGCAAAGATAAGCAAAAATCATCTTAATACAAAATGGTTCTCTACTGACCACTGACCGAATGAGTAAGCATTCAAACACACCTATGAGAAAAATCAATCGCATCCATCCACCCCCCTCAAGTCACCAAGTGTGATCAGTTTCTCTCTAAGATGCTGTAACATGGAGAGCACAACATAATTATAATGCATGTACAATGCAAAAAAAAAAAAAAAGAAGTTGCAAATCTTATAAAGGATAAGCAATTTTATGAGTTCCATGCAAGTTACATTAGAGAATAGTAGAACTGTACCAGTTAAACAAGGATGAAGGAGAGTTCGACTAATTAAGAATTAATGAAGGAAAAATCAACAAGGACATAGAAGGCACTTCAAAGGAGAATGATATGTGTATCAGTGGATTCTAAGAGGCTATGGGGAAAACCATTTAAACCCTGGTATATTTTTACATAAATGCCCTACTTATGCCTTTATTGAAAAAAAAATCATGTAGTTTTTAAGAAAAGATATGCCAACAATCAAAGAAACTATGCATTTTTTTTAGCCTAAGGATGAACATAAAGAAAGCACAATTAGAGGGCTTCCCTGGTGGCTCAGTGGTAAAGAAATCTGCCTGCCAATACAAGACACATGGGTTTGATCCTTGATCTGGGAAGATCCCACATGCTGTGGAGCAACCAAGCCCATGCACCACTATTTAGCCTATGCTCTAGAGTCCAGGAGCTGCAACTATTGAGCCCCAGCGCCTCAACTGCTGAAGCCTGTGCACCGAAGAGCCCCTGCTCTGCAATAAGAGAAGCCACTGCAATGAGAAGCCCGTGCACCACAGCTAGAGAGTAGCCCTTGCTCACTACAGCTTGAGAAAAGCCCATACAGCAACAAACCCAAAAATAAATAACATTACACAATAAAAAGTTACAATTATAGCCTAATTTTATCAAAGATAAAGTGAGCTTTTTTTTTTTTAATGTTTAATTTTGCTCAAGTTCAATAACATTCAACAGTTTCTATCACATTTGGTAAAGAAAAAAGTAAGTGCTTTTCTTTCTAATGAAAAGAAACCTTTGGTAAGAAGAGCACAGCCTAGGCAATAGCAGATGGGCAGCAAGGTCATCCCTGGATCCCAGTCTTGGTTCTCTCACTCGCTGGTTCTGCATATGTTGCCGCATCTGTAAAACGGGAACACTATCATCTGCCTTCCAAGGAGGCATGGCACATGATTCTCCTGACCCAAACTCTCCTGACTTCCAGCCTATCTATGGGATGGACACTCAATAATTAACCTAGGCCATGTTAACTATGTCAATTAACAGAAGATTTTTCTTAGTGTTAGTTTAAATGGACTGAAGTAGCAACATCAGAACAACAAAGCAATGAATATTCTTTTAAATCAGGCACATCTAGAAATTATCATGAATGTTCAGGAGATGTTTCTATTGAAAAGTGTGAGGAAGAAGTATCTCATTGAGAATCTCTTCTGGAAATGAAACAAATGAGATTTCAAGATAAATTGCTAACACAGAAGACCAGACAATTATTTCCTCAGTAATTAAGTGTTTTATATACCATATGCTTTTAATTCATGAGTTATTTACAAGTGTTTTTTTTTTTCTTTTTTAAAAAATTTATTTATTTTTAATTGGAGGATAACTTGCTTTTTTATTGTGTTGGTTTCTGCCATACGTCAATGTGAATCAGCCTACAAGTGGTTTCAAAATCAAATTTTGTTTATCCTTTTGTTTTTAATGTCTATTTTTATTGCATTTTGGCCAAAGGAAGTAATCTACCTGATTTTCTACTGTGGCAAATTTCACTTAATCAGGCATGCTCGAATGGTGTTAAGAGTTCTGGAAAGCAAAGTTGAACACTAAGCAAGCCTTTGAGAGGATGTAGAAACTAGGGAGGAAATCCTTCTTCCTTCATAAGCACAGTTCTCGAGACACATCCGGAATAACTCAGAAGCTGTGTGCTTTACTATGCTGACGGCACTTAACTCACCTTTACAAGCTCAACCGCTAGTGCAGTAACAGGTATTCAATAAATTCCTGACCAAGAAAATCAAGAGAACAGGCCAACATAAAACTAAACAGGGCTTATAAAATTATTTTTCAATTTTAAAAACATTTTTTTAAAAAGCATTAGGTACAGGACTTCCCAGGTGGTCCAGACTCCAAGCTTCCAGTGCAAGGGACGTGGGTTCGAGCTCAGGTTGGGAAACTAAATTTCCACACTCCATGTGGCACAGCCAAGAAAATTTAAAAGTAAAAATGCTAAAAAGACTTCCTTGAAAACAAACAAACAAACAAAAAAAGAGCATTAAGGTATTAAGGTAAAATATCTTCTTCCGGGTTGGCAACTTTATAAGGAGGTTGGCAACTTTATAAGGAGGTTGGCAACTTCATAAGGAGTTAAACTGTCACTAGATTTTATATCCTCTAACTTCCAATCCAATACCCAATCCATCATGGCGACTATCCAGACAAAAGGGAACCCTGAAGACTAGAAGAACCCTGGAAACAGTCTCTCCCTTCACACTCCTAGTACATGTCATTTCCGTCTCTCCCATGGAATCACCAACTCGTGGTATAGTGTTCTGTGCACACATCTCTCCCTTACTAGACTCTGAGGGATTACAGGACAAGGAGTGTCCAGCATTTCCTTACATCCTCCTCAGAGCACTTCATACAGTTTTCTTCCTTCCTCATTTCCATCTCTCTCATTCACGCTAAATCAGTTAACCAGTGAATGACTGTGTGCTCTACTCTCTACCCTTTGACACCTTTAAGAAGCCAAAAGCAAATTAAAATGATCAGGAGTAGTCTGGAAGTTAAACAGGAAAACAAGGTCCAAAAAGTACATCAGACAAAAGGAGTCAGTAAGAAGGCTGGAGCAGTGCAGCTGAGCCTGGAAGGCGGTGGAAACCCCTTTCTTAGGACTCACTCAGCTGCGAGACTAGCCCTAGCTCTGTTCTGGTCCCCAAGTCTTAGAGGTGACAGTGCAATTGATTCCACGTGCCCCAAACCCCACTGCTTCCAGGTTCGGATGAAACCAGGAAGAAATCTATGCTTAATCCATTAAAATTATAACGCCATGTAAGAGTCTAATGATTATCAATTTGAACACTGATGTAGGAAATTATAATTGGGAGAAATCAAGAGTCTACTCTTTATTATTCCTTTTGTTTTAACCAACCACCAAGAGAATCCCAGAAAGGAGGTTGAAGACAACTTACTTTGAGCAGCCAAGTGAGAACAGAATCGCGGTATGGAACAAATTTATTCTTGCTTTTGCCAGCACCCTGATCTGCTAGGGCTGAGATAACCAGACCAAGGGTTGTGAGGGACCTGCATGGTGCAACAAACCGTAATAACCGTGAAAACCCGAGCACATCAAATGCCACATTTAAGCACAAAGACTGAACATCAAGGTGCCCCTGTGCCACCCTGAGAATAGCACTTCTGTCAGCACTGTGCTGCTCAGGCTAAGAACACACAACCTCTAAAAGCTGACACCCTCTACTACTACTACTGTAAGCTATAAAATCGCTTAGTTCAATCTTTTTTTGTATAAAGAAAATGTAAGCTGTAAACCACTAGGGCAAAATAATGACACAAATACCACATATCTTTAAGAAAGGAAGCCAAGAACACAATGCAATTAACTAAAACATAGCTCAAGGCAAAAACATTCCTACGTATATAAATACATAAGAGCATAGCATCTGCACGATGCTCTTTTACGATCTCCAGTTGGTTACTGATGCCTGTCTCACTGTGTGTCCTGGGAGCCACAAAGATGGAAAAGATTCCTGCCCACTAACACGGGCTAGCAATTTGGCTTAATTTAGCTTAAGGCAAGAAAATATGTAACCATATGTAGGACTTGATGCACCAAATATTATTTTATAAAGTAAAATCTTAGTATAAATAAGGACCACGGTTGTCATAAAAGGAAAGTCCAATGTGGTCAGTACACATGCTGTTGTTTGTTCAGACACACCCATGCCAAGAGTCTGCTACTCAGCTTATATTTGTTCTCTTCTGTAGCTCAGACCAGTGGCTCACAACTTGAGGGTGACTGTGTCTCCACAGGGAGCAACTGGCAATATCTGTAGATAACCCGGGCTGGGGACGGCAGGTACTGGCGCCACTTAGTGAGCAGAGGTCAGGGGCATGCTACCAGGCACAGGACTGCTCCCTGGACAGAGAGTTCCCGGGCCCCAAACCTCAGTAGGGCTGCCCTTGGGGAACCTTTGAGTTGACTGAGGCTGTGCTCCTGGGTCTCAGCAGACACTTCAAAAAACACAGAACAGGCTTGGCCCTTAAAAAATACTATGAAAAAAGTTCTATTTATTCTTTATAGCCTCATTCATTCCAGAACCCTATTCTTTAAAAAACTATACCAGTCCCCTTTCTGGGCTACTAAGTCACTGAAGCAGTGGGGCTTCCGGACAACGTACTTGTTGATGTTGCTGCCCTCTTTCAGCCGGTCACCTGCCGCTCCCGTCTTCGTCGCTCGCTCGCTGCCAGCCAAATCAACCAAGCTCAGCTTGCCCACTTTCTCTCCGGAAGTCTAGGGAGCAAAGTGACAAATACTCAAAGTTAAAGAACACAGAAAGTGGTACATTTCTACCAGATGAATTTACTGTCTGAATCCTTTATTAAAGCGTATTTGTCATTTTAAAATTAATTTGCACTGCTATAAAACAGTGTAAGAAAACTATACAGCCCAGTGGTAGAGACATATAAAATCATACACAACTACTAATCCAGAGAGAAAATTATCTCCAAAAAAAAGAAACTGTGACTCCAAAATGGTACATTTTGAAGGGAACCTAACAAAACTTTCACAGAGAAGTATATAAAATCATTACAAGTGTAAATTCTAATATATGAAACTGTGCCTAAAATTTCATATACACTAATAATCCCGAGGGAAAATATTTGCATTTCTTATGATATTAAAAAAGAAATTGACTTTATCCAACAGAAAGATTCCTCAAAAACCTAATGCTTTCTAAAATGTTTTCATATTGTTCATATAATAATTCTCTTTTCCATAATTTCAGGTATGAAGTTTATATATTTTCCTAGTTAAGGTATTTCTATATACTGACATTTTCCTTTATCAAAAATATTCTATTATCAAATCACAGACATAACTGATATTTTACACTTTAGCAGCAATACAAGAAATGTAAGAAACCACATTTCTGGATCACTTTTTAAAACTTTCTTTTAAAATATACATTTATATTTATTTCCATAAATAAACATGTTACTAACAAAAAGGAATTCAGCTTCCCAAATCAAAAGTACTTTTGGTTTGAAAAAAAAAAATGTCAGAATGTTTTTTGTTTTATGCTGAAAAGGAAGTAGAAAACAAAGAACTTTCTGTCATTACACTAATCTTGCTGTGATGGTAAAAGAAGAAAACTATGCTCTCAGCAAATGAAAATCTTGCCAAAATATAGCAGTTTGCCAGGGTGATCATTTTAGCTTCTGCTACTTGAAACTGATTCACTTCAGGGTAATAATAAAATATGCAAAAATTCACATACAAAGTAAGAAGGAAAACACAAATGTATGAGTCAACACAGAAGTTTTCAGTGTGGTAGAAGCATATATATCTCTGGTTCTGTTGACCCCTTCTAACACTCAGCTTTTTAGCATAAGGTAACACTTCAAAGGAAACCTCACTAAATCAGCTAGGGTGTTATTAGCTTACACAATCTGCCATCAGAGTTTAAAGTTCAAAAAATGCTTTGGCAGAGACTATAGGCCATCAGTTGCTACAGCTTCTGTTCCAACTTCCTTCAGGTGAAGAGAGTAGAGAGCTAAAATCTACATTTCTCAGACTCCCTTGCAGCCAGTGTTCAGGATGTGATTTAGACTCTGTCAATCAGATACTCTTGCTTCAAATTTAAAAGGCAGAAACACAGTAGAGGTCAAGCCCATTCTGGCTTTTTCTGCGGGCAAGCAGGAGCATGGGTATATGAGTTTTCCAAAGAGTATCCCAGCTCACATTCTCCAACTTCCAGGGCTCTAAGAGGGCAGCCTCCCTGACTCCTGTATCTTGGGTCACAGCCCTGGGATGTGCCTGGAACTCACAGGTCTGGGGGTGGCCACAGAGTAGTACTATCCTCACTGGATGAGATCTGTGCTGTTCTGGAGATTATTTCTAGAGACTGAATCCAGAAACCACTTCTCAGAAGGTACATCAACACCTGTGTCATTATCCAATTCCCTCCATTCAATCCTTTCTGCTTACCTAGAGCGGCTTCTATTTCTTGTCCTGAGTCCTAACTGATACACATGTCTGGTTAGAACTTTAAGTCATCTAACACCAGAAGGAATAAGATAAACCATGATTCACTTTAGAAATTGGGGAAAAAAAAAAAAAAGTCATGCATCCGAATACCTACCCCAGACTTCACGTCGTATAAAGTGTGTGTGAGGGTGATTTTGAACACCGCGTGTGATCGGCTGCTCTCCTCATTCATGTTGGTTGCAGCAACTGTACGGGATTTGTTACCCTCAGACATCAAAGACTCGATATCCTACATGGAAACAAGTCACAGACTCACATCTTATCATCTAATAAACATGAACACTCTGCTATGCTACGAAATGCATTTCAATTTTCACTGCTTAGTCGGCCACAGCTGGAGTTTATATTCTGTTTTCCAATGAACATGAAGCCCCATAGAGTACAAGAAACAATACTATCTCTGAAAACACAAAGAAAATACATTTACTGTAGGTGTAGAATAGTGTCAGCTCTGACCAAGAGTTAGAAAAGAGTAGAAGCTGCATGTCAAAGTCCCATGAGATGGACAAACATGCCTTGCCAGGCCTCATCTCACCTAGAAATTAGAAAATCTTTAGCTTATTTAGTTATAGCAATAGAAGTCATTAAATCAAATTAGACTGTATGACTAAACAGAAAACAAAAATAATTTGTAACCCCTCCCCGCAGGCATAGCACTGGATCACTAAATTAGTGCATATCTTACCAGACCTGTTTTTAAAAATGAGAACAAGACTCATTTTCTTCATGGACTTACTAAACTTCTTTACCATTATAGCTAAAACAGAGACAGCATAATACACTCAAAAGATCATGGGATCTTCATTTTTTTTTTTAAATGTTAAAGGCTCTAAAAAATTTATTTAAGCAATCTGAAACTTAGTTTCATTACAATGGGGGTTCCCAGGTGGCACTTGCCAATGCAGGAGACTTAAGAGATGTGGGTTTGACCCCTCAGTCAAAGATATCCCCTGGAGAAGGAAATGGCAACCCACTCCAGTATTCTTGCCTGGAATATCCCATGGACAGAGGAGTCTGGTGGGCTACAGTCCACAGCGTCACAAAGAATCCGACACAACTGAAGTGACTTAGCAAGCACACAAGTAACAAGAGAGCTACATCATCATCTATCTTCCAGGGATTTAATGAGAAACAACAAAGATACACTTGTGAGAGAGTCCACTAAGTGCCTCCTTTTATCCAGTCTCCTGTACTTTCCCATAAAGGAACCCCATCTTTAGGGGAGCACACTGCAGTGGATAAGGGACTGCACTGCTCAGAGGCCGCTGCAACTCAGTCTGGCCATATGTGCAAATGAGACAAAAATTTACCTAATAGGTAAATTTCTAATAATACCTAACATTTACATGATACCCTAGAGTTTTTTAAGACTTTTCACATGCATCAACTCATCTGATTTCTTCCAAAAGCCTTCCTGGATACTACCCTCCCTGGATATCTACATATCCATTTAAGTTAGGAACTCCACATTCAAACTACCATGAACCTGAAACATGCATTTCTCATTGCACTTAAAATCATGTTTTTTTATAATACCTTTAAAACATCTGTAAGCATCTTGAGGGAACGGACCTCATTCATTTTTTATTTCTTCAGCACTTAGCGCAATGTCTGGCACAGGAGAGGTGTTCAATAAATGTTTACTAAACAAGTATCATTGACCAAATGACAGAATTTGATCCATGAACAAAGGAACTCCTGAATCTACTTCAAAAGACAGTCAAGACAATAAAACTAATTTCCATTCTAAAAATTAGGACAGAGAGGCTTGGTGAGATGGAGTAGACGTTCCAGAGTCATACAGGAGTCACATGAGAGGACTGTCACCAAATCAAAAGTCTCTAACTTTTAATTCAATGTATATTACATCATGGCTCACACCACCCCCGTTTCCCCAAAGAGGGAAGCCCAACAGATTCACACAAAGCATAACTGTGACGTCTGAAAATGAAGAGAACTAGTAACTAAAGGCCATTGAGAGATTCTTTCAAATTAGAAACAGGCTTTGAATGCCAACTACTCAACTCATATTTAATTTCATTAAATCACCAAATTCATAAGCAACATCATTATTTTATGTACTACTATGGAAGAAAAAAATTCTGCTATTTATCATTTTAAGATATAACCATAAGGAATATCAGTTTCAGAGCTCATAAACTATGGAAAAAATGTCTCACAATAGATGAATAGGTATGCCTTGCAAACATGTATACCGTCTCTCAAAATTAAACCGACTTAATAACCAGATATAGCTTTTTAATAAAGAGCTTTGTAAAAAAGTTGACTTATTAAAGTGATGCTATAACTTTCTTAATTGCAAAAAAAAAAAAAAAGATCACAAATTCAGCAACAACAAAATTTGCTACCGTGAATCTCAGTAGTTGACATAAAGGATGCTGTTACCTTGTAGCTTGTGACAGCCAGTTTAGACAGTCCATCCACATAGGGTCCCAACACACTGTGTTCTCTGACTTTTAATGTCTGACGGCTTCTGCTCGTTAAAAACAAAAGAAACGATTTTCAAACAATAACCTGTTTAGGAAAGGACTCAACCACGGCTCCATAAAAATACAGACTGAATTCAATAAAGATCCCAAATAAACAGAACAGACTTGATCCCAGAAGAATTTAAACCAAAACTTAAGATTCTTGACTGGTAAGAAAAACTTCATAATGGAGTAAAATATCACATAGTTCAAAAGGGTACACTGTGGGATGTCCATTACCACAAAGAATGCAGAGTGGAATAAATACAAACAATCTGCTGGTCACATCACAGAATGCGGCGCAGAGAGCAGAAAACTAGATAAATGTAAACTGCGCCAGAAAGCAAGCGACAGGCCAGTCTCAATCATGAATAAAGACAAACACAGACAGACTAAGACCAAGACAGCAGGCGGAATCTAACAGCGCGTCAAAAACATAAAACTGGACTGCCCGCGGCTGCGAGGTGGTTTTAATATTGAGAAAAGACTCATGTCTTTTATCAAAATGATAAGACTAAAGAGGAAACAAAAATACCATTTCCATAAATGATTTCAATAAACTGAAAAATGATTCAGTAAAACTAAATACTCATGAGTTAAACAATAAATAAATAAACCTCTTACAAACAAGGAACTAATAAAACCAGTCAAGGGAACCTGCCAAAACCCTACAGCTTACAGCATACTTAATGATATCAACCAAAAAATAATAAGGATATATGTTACTTACTAACTCTATGTGAAAAAAGCTCCTCACAAAGTATAAACGTTACTTTTTTTTTTTTTCGGCTGTACCATGCATCTTTTGTGATCTTAGCTCCCCAACCAGGGACTGAACCCAGGCCCCAACACTGAAAGTGCTAAGTTCTAACCACTTGACCACCAGGGAATTCCCTAAACACTGCAATTTTTAAAAAGAATACTGATGGTAAGATTAGAAATGAGTCTTGTTCTATGTAACTCATTATTTTCCAATGATTTAGAATCTACAGTATCCTAGGATCAATCACCAAAACTTACTACTATAAAACTGTATATAAAAGTGCATAGAGTATTCAACTTAGTTCTGATCTCTGGATACATATTCTATTACAACTTTTTTCCTTTCATTTTCCCCTATTTCTTAAAGATAGTGCATACTGCATTATCTCTTGAGTAAAATATAACTACATTACTACACATAGTACATGGTGAATTAATAAAATCAGTACTTGAATAAAGTAACGAGGTCTCAAACAATCCTTCATTGAAAAGGAATCATAGAGCTTTTAATTCACTCACTTTGGCTCTTCAGAAACACTACAGAAATTCTCAAGAAACTCATGAAGGAAACAACCACAACTAACACTTACTGAGCACTTACTATGAGCCAGTAAATATTCTAAGATCTCAGCCTAACTTTCATGACAGCCCTCTGAGATATTATGTAATGTTATCACCCGTTCCGGACAAATGAGGTCTAGAAAGCATAAGGACCTTGCTCAATAGGTAACAAGTAGAAGACCGGAATCCAGTGCCAGGTGATTCCAAAGCCCGTGCAGTTAATTACTAAACTATACACAAGACAAACATATAAGATATTATTAAAGACTTAGCAAATCGTAGATAGTGAAGCTCAAGTTAGGGCTTAGGTGGCTCAGTGGTAAAGAATCCACCTGCCAATGCAGGAGATGCAGGAGCCTGGAGTTCGATCCCTGGGTTGGGAAGATTTCCTAGCATAGGAAAATGGCAACCCACTCCAGTATTCTTGCCTGGGAAATGCCATGGAAGAGGGGCCTGGTGGGACACAGTCCATGGGACTGCAAAAGAGTTAGACGCGACTAAGCATGCACGCACGCAAAGTTCAAGCTATTCACAAAAGCACTGTGGAGTATAAAACATGAGAATGAAGTCAGCTAAGAATTTCTGGAAAGAGTAGGTCTAGGGTCTCAGGGAAAATGATGCTCTTCAGAGATGAAGGTGCAAGAAAAAGTATTGAAGGCAGAACAGGAAAAGTATGGGGCACGATATTTAGCAAACGTGGATACCCAGGCCATGGTCTTCCTCCCTGTGGACTCTGGTTTCCTATTTTGACATCTGTACATCTGTCCTCCAGTCCACTGAACAGCTGGGTCCCTTTTCCAATCCTCAACTTCTCCACGCCTCCACACTCGGGCACAGCTGTTCTTTATGCCTGAATTCTTCTCACCCAGCTTCTCAGTAATAAACTCCTACTCAGCACAAAATTCATCAAGCACTCTCAGTGAAATCGTCCCTTCTCTCCTGGGCAAAGACAGTTGGTCAGTCCCTCTTTGCTCTCACCTATTTTGTATAAGCCTCCTTTACAATGTAAAAGCATTACTGCATTGATTTCATAACTGTTTGTTTCCAAAACTCCCAATCTGACTGGATAAAGAGGACATGGGACATATATACAATGTAATACTACTCAGTCATTAAAAAGAATGAAACAATGCCATTTGCACAAACATGGATGGACCTAGAGAGTGTCATACTGAATGAAATAAGTCAGACAGAGAAGGAGAAATATTATGTGACATCCCTTACATGTGGAATCTAAAAAGAAATTTTACAAATGAACTTACAAAATAGAAAGAGACTCACAAACTTAGAAAACGAACTTATGGGTGCTGGTGGGGAAGGGATCACTAGGGGGTTTGGGAAGATCATGCACACACTGCTATATTCAAAATGGATAACCAACAAGGATCTACTGTGTAGAATATGGAACTCTGCTCAGTGTCATGTGGCAGCCTGATGGGAGTGGGGTTTGGGGGAGAATGGATGCATGTATATGGCTGAGTCCCTTCACTGTTCACCTCAAACTACCACAGTGTTGTTAATTGGCTATACCGCAATACAAAACAAAAAGTTTAAAGTCTGAAAAATAAAGAAAAACTCCCATTCTGTCCACTGTGAGCTCTTCATCTACGACTGCAAGGTGCCTGGCACCCAGGGGTTGCTCGATAAACGTTATGCACGTAAGGTTCTGAATAGAAGCACTAAGTGCCAAGGAGCCCGCGGCAGTGCGGGGGCCAAGGTTCTATTATACATCTGGCTGAGGAACTAAGATCCCACAAGCCACGTGGTGGAGCCAAAAAAATAAGAAACACTAAGTACCAATTCAGTCTCATTCAGAAAGGCCTGCAGATGGTTATCTTTGTTAAAGAAATCAAGAGGCCTGTGAGGACTTGATCAGTTTGGTTTTCTCTTGATGGAGGGCCACTGACTTCACTGCTTCTAAGACCAGCTTTCCCTGATCATCTTTTTCACCCAAACATAACTAGATGTGCCCTAGGCATCCTCCACACTTTCTGTAAGCCTCAGCTCACGTGGCTCTCTGACCTCCCCAATACTGTTCTTACAGCAATAAGCCACAAGCTGCGGTTAGTATCTGTTTCTTTCTCTCCACTGTTGCACTTCCTGAAAATCTGAACTCTGAGAACTCTGTGCAATGAGCAAATTTCCTCAGATACCCACTTATCTTCCTCATTAGCTTCAGTTATGACTGCAGAGTGAAGCCATCATTTTTGAAGGCTTTCTAACACTTTGAAGCCACTTCTTTCAAAGTCTACGCCACAAAAATGATGAGGGTCAAATCACAATATTAGGGCTATGAGGTTAGCGCTGTTGTATTAAATAAAACCAATTTAAATACATAAGGAAAAAACCAAAGTCTAGGCCATGAAATGGGACAGTCTCTTTTTCTGAGAATCATTAAAACAAACCCTCTAGAAGTCCAGGTTTCACTATTTTTGATTATGCCTCTCCCTCACTTCACAGCCTGCAAATAAATGGATGAATTCCATCCAAAACTTCTTGTTTTAAAACAAAGAAACACCCTACTTGATGAAGGATACCAGTTATCCTGATACACAGTAAGTTAACTATCATTACGTATTTTTTCTTTGTGGCTTTGAATATATCTGAGACAGGCGGTATACAGCCCAAACACATGCCACTCAACCATGCTTCCCAGCCCAACTCAGCCCAAGTTCAAAAGCCCAGAACCAGCTGCAGGAAGCCACTTAATAAAATTAAAAACAAATCCCAAAGACAGGAACTAGATAAATAACTCTCTACCAAAGTTCAATATAAAACATTTCTCTTAAGCCAATTCATGAAGTCTGCTTTAGTCTCTAGTATCATAACATTCAAACCTCAAAGTCATTTACCCTTTGGGATCAAGAAGGTCTCGAACTTTTTCATTATAAATTTCCATGTAGGACACTTCTACTTTAAAACTCTGCTCTTCATTTTCCTCTTTCTGGGTTCGCTCAAAGAGCCCACTGCAGAGTCTTGGGATTAATCCAGGTTGGTCAGCCGTGCCCATCATGGTGTAAGATTTTCCAGATCCTAAAAAAGTAGAAATCATAGTTATTACTGTCTCCTTGAGAAGTTTAAATACACAGCCCTCTTTCCATTGCTCATAATAAAACCCTAGCACTTAGCAAAATGCCCAAAATAAGGAATATACGCAAATACCATGATGACACTCATAAGCAGACTAGCTTTCCTATTTGTACATGTAAAAGTCACTGGTACACATTCCTTAGGAAGAAAAACAAAAACCTTCTTTAACCACCCTTATACTTAAAAAAAAAAAAAAATTACCTAAAATGACTGAAAAATTGTGAGGTCTGAATAGTTCTCTAAAATTGAACTGGAAAGATCCATATGATGAATGCTATGTGCTTGCTCCCAACCACTAATCATAGCACAAAAAACATATATGCCATCTCTGCAGGCCCCAGAGCAAATTAACTCTCTACCACTACCCTCTGGCAAAGGCATAGAAATCAGAGTCATTTTTTTTCTAGTACAAATTTATTTTCCCCATTGCACCAAAAATACATATTCTTTAGAGAACATTTACAAAACCTGAGAAAACAGAAAGGAAAAACTTAAATCACTCATAGTCCTAAAAAGAATTTTAAGTCTTGAATATATCACAGGCATGTTTCTCTTGAAGAACAATTTTCAACTGGACAAGCTATATGATAAATCCTGATAAAATCCTGTGTGTGCATCGCTCAGTCGTGTCCAACTCTGCGACACAATGAACTGCAGCCCACCGGGCTCCTCTGTCCAAGGGATTCTCCAGGCAGGAATACTGGAGTGGGTTGCCATTTCCTTCTTCAGATAAAAATGACTCCTTCACTTTGTTATTTTAATTAAAAAAATTTTTTTCTTTTGTATTGAGGTATATGGCCTGTTAACAATGCTGAAGGTTTCAGGGGAACAGCAAAGGGACTCAGCCATACATACACGTGTATCCATTCTTCCCCAAACTCCTCTCCCATCCAGGCTGCCACATATCGTTGAGCAGAGTCTCCTGTGCACACAGGAGGTTCCTGCTGGTTATTCATTTTAAATACAGCAGTGTGTATATGTCCCTCCCAAACTCCCTAACTGTCCCCTTCCTTTCTTGTTGGCCACAAAGGCACAGAAGGCAAGCGCTCCTGTATCAACCGTAACTGCTAAGATGCTAGCGACAGGTATTCTTTCTGGTATTTTCTTTGTTAGGATCGTTAAAGCTTAAAAAAACCATAGATTATGTAACAATTACCAGTCTGTCCATAGGCAAAGACACACGCATTGTAGCCGTCAAACGCGTTCTGCAGGATATTCTCACCAAGGCACTTGAAAACATCATCTTGACCTGAAAGAGAAAAACACAGAGAAAACACATGTTTTAAGCCAAAACCACATATGAACAATTAAAAACAAACAAAACCCTCAAAAACGCCTCTTTTTTTTTCAGCTTGTTTATCTACCAAACAAGATTTTTAAACTTGATGAATGTTTCTTTGGAAGCAGGTCATTTGTAGTTAGCATATGACAGAAAATGAGTGAAAAGTTCCTGATGATATAAACTTGAATAAACACTGGCCCAAAAAATAGACCAATGAACTTCTATTTTATAAAGAATCTGATATATGTGCTTGGGACCTGGGTGGACCTGAATTCAACTATGGACCACTCAGCCAATGCTTCTACTGAGTGTGCGCTGAAGTTCAAAACAATGGTATGTATCAAATTCCCTCTCCTTTTCCCTCAATGATAATGTTTAATTACAGATCAGCTGGGAGAGGGAGGAAAGTCTGGGATGTTTTTTGTAGCTTTCAATCATGAACATAGAGAGTATGGTCAGATCGTCTTCACAGGCTAAATTAAATGTGTCAATAATCAAGTGACCTTGACAAATTATTTAACTTCTTTGAGTCTTGAAAATAATACGGAAGAACTGGATGCTGTTATGTTTGTTATATTTTGCATGCTATAAATAGCATTCCATTATGTCTCATTTCCTAATTAATTTACCAGGTTAGTGCATCACCACAATTCCGATACTGAAGCAATCCTTGTTTTTTCCCAGGCCATGCAGCATGGCTTGTGGGATCATGCTGCTGCTGCTAAGTCGCTTCAGTCGTGTCCGACTCTGTGCGACCCCATAGACGGCAGCCCACCAGACTCCCCCGTCCCTGGGATTCTCCAGGCAAGAACACTGGAGTGGGTTGCCATTTCCTTCTCCAATGCATGAAAGTGAAAAGTGAAAGTGAAGTCGCTCAGTCGTGTCCGACTCTTAGCGACCCCATGGACTGCAGCTACCAGGCTCCTCCATCCATGGGATTTTCCAGGCAAGAGTACTGGAGTGGGGTGCCATTGCCTTCTCCGTGTGGGATCATGGTGATCCGCAATCAAATCAAGGCCTTCAACAGTGAAAGTATGGAATCCTAACCACTGCCGTACCAGGGAATTCCCTGAAGCAATCCTTAAAGTCATCAAAGGGCCCAGCCAGCCCAAATTAACCTCAATTTTTTGAAACAGCTGTAGAATGAACTGTTTCTCACGATAAAGGTCAATAGACATTCAATATTTAAAAGATTTCTTAGAAAACAGGTGTCACAAGCAATCAGGAATAAAGAAAATATAAGGCTGCCACTGTAGTCTTGTTTAGATTTTTTTTTTAATTAAATTTGGCAGTCACTATAGTTTTAAACTTGTAGTGAAAAGGGGCCTGAGACAGTCATCACTGAGGAGAATAAAAGAACAGAATCCCAGAACAAATTTGGAGAGAATATGGCATATTCCTCTCCACTAAAGAGGAAATAGGAACACTGAAAGCCTAAGAGATTTATTCAAAGAGACAATCAGGACCGGAGCTTGGATTAAACTCAGGGTTTCCTTTCCTTCTTGGCTAGAGTTCTTTCATTTCACCAAGCTGCCTCTCTTGACCACATCACCAACATCTACGGGAAGCGACGTGGCTATTGCATGCTATGGTCCCATGTGAGGCCCGGCATTCGTTTAAGAAAACCTTGACTGTGAACGCTGTTCATCTAACTCCATCATCTTACATCACCTACAGTGCACTGTTAATCTCCCAGTTCCCAATTAAGGTAAACACTCTAATAGTAAAGACTGGAGGAAAGTCGCTGTATAGTTACTAAAATTATATTACTATGAAACTGTATAGAAAACATGTTAAAATACCTGTCTATATTATCAGTAGTTAACAGGATGCTGGACTCTTACCTGCATACTTGTCTCTGACAGATTCATCCATAGACCAGAAACAGTGATCATATGCAAATACCTGTTGAAAATAAAAATAATGAAGTATGGGTTAAAAACAAAATGTAGCCAATGGGAATGTGCTGCATGACTCAGGGAACTCACACTGGGGCTCTCTAACAACCTAGAGGGGTGGGAATGGGCGGGAGGCTGACGGAGATTCAAGAGGGAGGGGACATATGTGCACCTATGGTTAATTCATATTGACATGTGACAGGAAGTAAACCCATACTGTAAACCCATCAATTAAAAGTAAATATTTTTTAAGAAAACTGTAACATACTCATGATGTTATAACAATGGTCTAACTCTGATAACATGGTTCATAGTACTGAAATAAAAACAACTCCCTGTCTTACAATGGAGGTTAGTTATTTACAGGACAGTCTTACAAAGACAAAGCACCCTGTACATAATATAGACCTTGAATTCACATGAAAACTCTGTACAATGTGATGTGAAAAGGGGGAGGCTACAAAGCAATATGTACACTGTGACGGCTATTAATCACACAGTTACATACATGAAGTTCATTGCTGTGTGGGAAGATTACCGATACCTTTGTTTTCTTATGTTTTTATGTATTCTCTACAGTCTTACTACTCTTCAGAGAAAACAAAAAAAAATGTAAAGATGATTATCACAGCACACTGAAAATGCAGATTCTTTAAATAAACTATAACACACCCACAGTCAACATACTATGTAGCTTTAAGAACATAGAGGAGGGGCTTCCCTGGTGGCTCAGACAGTAAAGAATCCACTTGGGATGCAGGAGACCTGGGTTTGATCCCTGAGTTGGGAAGTTCTCCTGGAGGAGGGCATGGTAACCAACTCCAGTATTCTTGCCTGGAAAATCCCATGGACAGAGGAGCCTGCAGGGTTACAGTCCTCGGGGTCGCCAAGAGTGAAGCACGACTGAGCAACTAACACAGCACATGAAAAGTCTGGACCACGATCCCTCTTGTGTACAATAATCGACACACACAAAAGGTAGGAAGACCATACGATGGAAACACTGGTAATGTATGACGCTACTTTGTGAGGCACCACAAACGCTTTGCCTTGACCTCTTATGCTTCTTACTTTCTAAAATATGCTCTTCTTTAAAGCCATCTTTTAAGGATTTTTCACTGATTATAATTAAAATTTTTTGGAGTTCATGTTCAATAATTTACTCTTTAAAAAGTTTTAAGGGTAATTACTTTTCAATTCATTTCAGTTTGCCCTTCAAACCCTTCCACTTTGAGTGTGCTGCCTCACTTCCTGATGACAGTTTTCCTCTTGGCTTTATAGGTTAGTTTGCTAGCACATCTGAATTGGGAGCTTGTTTTATGGTTTACGTGATTGCCTGTTTGTTTCCCCTTCCTTTGGCCACCTTTACACTGCCACTCCTAGCTACTGAACCCCAGGTCTGGGTCTTTTCAAAGCCCAGTGTCTCTATTCCCTCCTATTTATACAGAAATTAGCTCAGTATGCATATGTGTGCATGGCCAGTCATGTCCAACTCTGTGACCCCATGGACTGTAGCCCGTCAGGCTCCTCTGTCCATGGAATTCTCCAGGGAGGAATACTGCAGTGGGTTGCCATTCCCTTCTCCAGGGGATCTTTCCAATTCAGAGATGGAACCCAGGTCTTTTGCATTGAAGACAGATTCTTTACCATCTGAACCACCAGGGAAGCCCAATTAGCTCAGTGGTGGTCAAGGCTGTATATTGTCACCCTGTTTATTTAAATTATATGCAGAGTACATCATGAGAAATGCTGGACTGGAAGAAACACAAGCTGGAATCAAGATTGCCGGGAGAAATATCAATAACCTCAGATATGCAGATGACACCACCCTTATGGCAGAAAGTGAAGAGAAACTAAAAAGCCTCTTGATGAAAGTGCAAGTGGAGAGTGAAAAAGTTGGCTTAAAGCTCAACATTCAGAAACGAAGATCATGGCATCTGGTCCCACCACTTCATGGGAAATAGATGGGGAAACAGTGGAAACAGTGACAGACTTTATTTTGGGGGGCTCCAAAATCACTGCAGATGGTGACTGCAGCCATGAAATTAAAAGACACTTACTCCTTGGAAGGAAAGTTATGACCAACCTAGACAGCATATTCAAAAGCAGAGACATTACTTTGCCAACAAAGGTTCGTCTAGTCAAGGCTATGGTTTTTCCTGTGGTCATGTATGGATGTGAGAGTTGGACTGTGAAGAAGGCTGAGCGCAGAAGAATTGATGCTTTTGAACTGTGGTGTTGGAGAAGACTCTTGAGAGTCCCTTGGACTGCAAGGAGATCCAACCAGTCCATTCTGAAGGAGATCAGCCCTGGGATTTCTTAGGAAAGAATGATGCTAAAGCTGAAACTCCAGTACTTTGGCCACCTCATGCGAAGAGCTGACTCATTGGAAAAGACCCTGATGCTGGGAGGGATTGGGGGCAGGGGGAGAAGGGGACGACAGAGGATGAGATGGCTGGATGGCATCACTGACTCGATGGACGTGAGTCTCAGTGAACTCCAGGAGTTGGTGATGGACAGGGAGGCCTGGCGTGCTACGATTCATGGGGTCGCAGAGTCGAACACGAATGAGCAACTGATCTGATCTGATCTGGTGGCCAAAAGCCTTTTTTAAGCCTTCTTTCATGATGGAGCCTTACCCAGATCAGTTTTCACATGGATGAACTTCTCAGGTCCTCAACCACACATCAGGGCCCCCTCTAGTCTGCAAGGGCTGCACCTCAGAGGACCTGGGTCTGATCTCAAGGCCCAGTAAACACACTAATTCAGTCCCAGCCTTCTGCAAGCCCTCGAAGTGACATATGTTGTTTCTGAATACAAGGACATGATTTTCAATATTTTAAATATGTTATCTGTCCCTGATCTGAGTTTGGAGTTGGCACAAGAATGTTTCTATGTGAACTCACAAGGCTGTCTGGACCCTAAACCTAAGAGTTAAGTTTTTTAAATAAGGAAATTAGATTAGGTTGGTAAATGAAGTATGCATGCCTATATTCACCTCCACCTGAAATTAACTCAAAATGATGGTGGGAGTGAGGTAAAGAGTCAAAAAGGGAAAGAAAGGAGGCAAGGAGAGCGAGTTTTTGAAAGTCAGATTGCTCGCCAATATGTGGACCAGAAATTGAGAAACCCTGAAACACAGCTGCAATGAGACGGATGGCAGGTAGAGTTGGGTGGGGACCATGGGGAGAGCACAGGGCAAATAGCTGCTGGAGGAGATGGCTGCAAAGCCGAGAGAAGCTCCGGGAGGATGCCAGGGGAAAGTTAGATGAGTGGTTGCGGCCTGGGGGCAACCAACTAGATGACTGGCTAGAAATACCTTTAGCACAAGGAAGGATCAGAACACCCACATCTGTGCAAAACAGTGACACCAGGCATTTGTTCCCTGGGGTGGGACAGTTATGCCGAAGCAAGGATAAAAAGGGTTACGGAAGTTCAGTATCTGACAACACCCCCAGAGAGGTGGGAGGCGTGGAGACCAGCAACTACCACCCAGCCTCAGCACTATGTCGTACATTACTAATCCTCAACATTTCCCCAGAGCTAACCATGTGTCTATCAGCAGTCAAGGCTCACTATGTCAGCAATTCCCCAACAGGGAGAGGAGTACATCAAAGCTGTATATTCTCACTCTGCTAATTTAACTTACATGTAGAGTACATCATGCAAAATGCCAGGCTGGATCAAACACAAGCAGGATCAAGATTGCCAGGAGAAATATCAACAAGCTCAGATATATAGATGATACCACCCCACTGGCAGAAAATGAAGAGGAACTAAAGAGTTTCTTGATAAGGGTGAAAGAGGAGAGTGAAAAAGCTGGCTTAAAAACTCAACATTCAAAAAAACTAAGATCATGGCATCCGATCCCATGACCTCATGGCAAAAAGATGGGGAAAAAGTGGAAACAGTGACAGTTTTTATTTTCTTGGGCTCCCAAATCACTGCAGATGGTGACTGCAGCCATAAAATTAAAAGGTGCTTCCTCCTTGGAAGAAAAGCTATGACAAACTTAGCAGAGACATCACTTTGCCAACAAAGGTCCGTCTAGTCAAAGCTATGGTTTTTCCAGTAGTCATGTATGGATGTGAGAGTTGGACCATAAAGAAAAATGAGCACCGAAGAATTGATGCTTTTGAACTGTGGTGCTGGAGAAGATTCTTGAGAGTCCCTTGGACTGCAAGGCAATAAACCTGTCATTCCTAAAGGAAATCAACCCTGACTTATTCATTGGAAGGACTGATGCTGAAGCTGAAGCTCCAGTACTTTGGCCACCTGAAGTGAAGAGCTGCCTCATTGGAAAAGACCTTGATGCTCGGAGAGACTGAGGGCAGGAGGAGAGGTGGGCAACAGAGGATGAGATGGTCGGATGGCATCACTCATTCAATCGACTCATGTCGAGCAACTCTGGGAGACAGCAGAGGACAGAGAAGCCTGGCATGCTGCAGTCCATGGGGTCACAGAAACAGAGATGATTTAGCGACTGAACAACAATAGGGAGAGGAAAGAAAGAAGAAGGAAGATGGTCCTAAAGGACTGTGGATCAAAATTTCCGGTGGGAGGTGCTTTTCAAAGTACATCTGTCAGCAGGGTGAGATTAAATACAATGTGAAGCTCATATTAAGTTTCTTCTGCTGCAGCTTTCAGCTCTCATGTCTTATCACTTTTTTTGACTCTGCTCTTACCAATGTTAAGTAGAGACCATCCCAAGTCTTTGCTTGCTTATAAGCTTAGCTCACACTTGAACCATCCGAGTGCACTTCTCAAAGATCAGACTCTACATTGCTCTCTTCTCCCTATTACTACAGGTTTTTCTTTTCTTTTTTAAATTTAGGGATTTCTTTAACAATTCTTATTCTCAATTCCAGTAGAGAAGTAATGGCAACAGCTAATATTACACAGGAGCCCCTAGGATACAAAGAAGTCAAGGACCTAGCGGCTAACTGGTGTGGGGAGCTGGCAGCTGAACTCAGCCTTGGAGCCCATGTCTGCTCCCCACCTGGGCTTCCCAGGTGGCACTGGTGGTAAAGAACCCGCCTGCAGGAGACTTCAGAACCATGGGTTCAATGCCCGGGTTGGGAAGATCCCCTGGAGGAGAGCATGGCAACCCACTCCAGCATTCTTGCCTGGAGAATTCCATGGACAGAGGAGCCTGGAGGGCTACAGTCCATAAGGTCACAAAGAGTCAGACACAACTGAGCGACTTAGGACCCACGCTGCTTCACACCAGGCCCTTCATCACAGAGTTACTGTTACTGAGCTCTTCTCCTCAGTAACAGGAAGGCGCCAGAGCCTGGTACAAAGGCGGGAACTAGGAATGTTAAGGTCTTGTTTACTAACAACACTGAAAGGTCCTCTTTAACTTTCAGCTGTTTTGTAAATTATTACAGGTATCTTCCAGCCATGGATTTCCTAAAGCAGACAAGCTCCCCTTTTTCCCCCTAAATAAACATTTTTTCCCTTATTTTTTTTAAAAATTTCTTTTCAAGTAACAGAGAAGAAACACACAGTCATTATAGCAAGGCAAATAACACAGAAGCATAAAGAATAAAGGTCTCCTATTCACCAAACATATTTCTCCTTAGAGGGAACCACTGTTAAGAATGTAGTATTGGCCCTTCCACATCTTTGACATCAACACATTTTCTCTAAACGGTAAGATAGAGTTGAATTAAATAAAACATGAATATTTTTAAAACAGTCACGTAATGTTTCTTCACATCATTACTGCAATATCCAGCCTCTGCTCCATCAGAAAAAAAAGAAAACAAAGATAAGCCAGCCATCTTTTCACACAAAAGCTAAAACTGATAAAATTAGTTCTGTTACATATAAAGAAGTCAGTGCCATATTAGACTTTTTTTTTTTACTCATTCAGAGTCCCAATAGCCAAGTCTATACATACTTCAGCAACAGTAATATTGAATGGAATTACTGTTCCACCACAGATTCTAAAACAAAACTCCAAGAAGGTAGATAAAAATATAAATTTCCTGGAAAGTTCCCAAGAATGATCAATACAAAAACACAGTCCTCGTCCCTACTCTGGCACAACTGCATTCCTAAGAGACACGGGAACCGAAGTTTCTTGAGAATCTGGGCTCAAAGCTAGGATGAAAGCACGTTTCCCGGAGGAAGCTGTGGGCCAGGGCAGGTTTCTGTTGGCCTGAGAGTGTGTCCCCCGCTGTCCCAGGAGCACCATGGATGAGTCTGCCTAGTACTGGTTCTGACCGCAGTTTGGAACGAGAAGTTCCCAGCCAATCTGTGGTGACCAGCAGGGCACAAAAGGAATCTGTGTTGTAGTTGCCAGGAGACTGGCCAGAGTTGGTCAAAGTACAAAAACAGCTTTTCCATAAACCTCCAGTCCTTCTTAAGCCAATAAATGGCTTTGGATTTATGAATAGGCTGACGGCTTGCGTTATTTTTTTCATTTTAAAAGTGACAGAGAATATTTTTATTTTTCAGAAGAAAATACCAGTACAAAAAAGTACACACATACAACTCGAACAAGCATCCCGTAATGAACCAAATCTCTTACCTTTGGTTGGCTTCTGAGTTCCCAAAAGAGGTGTCATCATTGACATGAAAGAAAAGAGTGTAAAAATATTTGTTAGTTAGAAGATGCCTTTTGAAGGGTAAAATGATAATAAATATTTATTTGATATTTATTAAGAACACAAAATATTAACTTTGAACTCAAACAGCAACTTGAAATAAAGGATAATTAATGTCTACTAACTAGTAAGATAGAATGCTAATTATAGAGAACTAACTTGTATCTTTCAGGTAGAAGAAAGATTGTTTGAGCACTAGATAATTTTTAAAGTCCTAATATTTCTGCCTTCTCCATTTTGCTTATCCTTGTCTATGACTTGTAAATAGAAAAATATTCTTTACTTCTTAGCATCTGATTCCACTTCCAAGTAGTTTCCTTTGCTCTGATAAAGCAGCAGCTTACTCTCTCTCTAGAGGACCTTCTACAAAAAAAGTTCTGTTCTAAGGAAAAACAGGTTAAAGGAACTAATTTTTTGCCAGTGAGTGACTACTAACTGAATTACTCACTTACTACTTATTTCTCTATGCTGACTCAGGTGCCTTCAACCTCCCTTCCTCTGAAAATGCCTCTGGCTTACATCTCCTCAGAGAATAAGAATATAACTTAATCCAGTATAATTTTGAGATAGTTAAACTCAGAGAAGGGCTTCCCTGGTGACTCAGTGATAAAGAACCCAGCTGCCAATGTGGAAGATGCAGGAGACTCAGGTTCCATCCCTGGGTGCGGATGATCCCCTGGAGAAGGGAATGGCAACCCGCTCCAGTATTCTTGCCTGGGAAATTCCATGGACAGAGGAGCCTGGTGGGCTGCAGTCCATGCGATCACAAAAGAGTTGAACACAACTTACAGACTACACAACAACAAACTTAGAGAAAAGCTGTAAGAAAGGCACAAAGAGCTCCCCTCACTAAGCTCACCAACTGCTAACACAGTCACAGCTGCCATGTCGTTCTCCCTGTCCTTCTCCCCGCTCTGTGCAGAGATACACACACACACACACACACACACACCCCTGAGGGTAAGGTACAGACACACACACACACATACCCCTGAGGGTAAGGTACAGACACACACACACACACACACACACACACCCCTAAGGATAAGGTACAGACATGCCCCTTCAGCCCTAAACATTTCCATGTTAACTCATAAAAACAATGATGTTCACTCCACAACCACAGGAACCACTGGTCTTTCAGAGAATCAAAAAGCCAAGTCAGACCTGCAACTTGAAAGAAAATGGTGCACGGAAACGCTTTCTTTCAATTGTCTGGACATCTTGTGCCTTTGTTGTATAAGATTTCCTTTTAAATTTAATATTCATTTGTATGGAAAGATTTCAGGTCTGAACACTAAAACGCCAAGGAAAGCAGCAAATGAGCAACCCCTGTCTAACAGATTTTGGAGTAACAGCCAATGTGACTAGCACATAGTAATTTCTCTGGGATAAGAGATATTGGGGAAACTTCCCAACAAAAAGACTTGGGAAACACCAGCAGAGGTGACTGACATATGCTACCACCTTTTTGTAGGTCTTTATAAACAAAGCAGAATCTCATCAATTTCAGAAGGCCCAGTTATAAACCCAGTTGAAGGTAAGAACAGAACCAGCATGTATGAGATGCCTGTGTGAGGTCAGGTATTGGGTTGGCCCAAAAGTTCCTTTGGGAAAACCCAAAGGAACTTTTGGGCCAACCCAATATGCTGCAAGCTACTTCGCTGAATCTTCACAGTAACTTTGAAAGGTGCTATTATCATTCCAGTTTTACAGATGAGAAACTGAAGGCTCCGAAGAGTTAAATGCCCTGTCCAAGTCACAATAATAATCAGTGACAGATCTGGGATTCAAAAGTAGGTCTTCCGATTCCCAAGTCCATGTTTTCTTCTTCCGCCACACTGGTCAAAACACCTCGTCAAGTTTCTCCTAGACTTAAGAATCTGTGAGTCATACATTAACAACTGCTCCCGGTAACAGAAACATTTCCCAATGTATTAATTTCCTCCATCCCAATTATTACCCAATAAAAGGCCACCGTGTGGTGCTTAATGCCGGTGTAAGTTTACTTATTCATTATATTTATAAAAACTCCAGACCATCTTTGCTGGGAGGAAAAATAAGATGTTCAGCATGATATTTCCATTTTAGGTAAAATATTTTTATACAAAAACCAGCTCTTCCTAAAAGACAATTGACAAATACGAAATTCAACAATATATGACGCACAGCAGAACAATCTGTGGGACTAACCTGAATCCAGAACATGATAATAAAAAGAGAAACAAACCAGTAAATTAATTACAGAGCTAAGTTTCCAGCTATGGCTCCTGGTGGCTACAACAGCAATGCTCAAATAACCTGGAGTCACTGGAAACCCAAAGATGTAATTACAGCTCTGTACAAAAATAAATAAGTAAATTAATTAATTAAGCAAAACCTTTCAACTTGTAGCTGCAATCCGATAAGGCAATGCCTCACTACCTCCAAATCCCTTATTTAGAAACCTCAGCTATCTAGATCACACTAGAGATTTAGGAAGCAAAGAAAACCAGTCCCTTGACCAGAGAGATGGCATAAAGTAGAAGGATGAGAGTCTGAATTTCTGAGTTTTTGTTGTTGTTAAATTCACTTACAAAAAGTTCCAAAAATACTACAAAGAACTCCTGTGTACCCTTCACCCTATCCCCCAAATGATAACGTCTTATTAAAACTGCAGTTACAGTGATCAAAACCAGGTAATTAACCATCAACACAAGATTTATGAAATAATCTAGAGCACACCTCATATGAATTTCTTCCCAACTGCCCTCATTGATGTCCTTTTTCTGGTTCAGGATCACACATTCATGGAGTTGCCATGCCTCCTCCAACTGGGGGTGGTGTGTCTCTCATAACCCTGACACCTGAAGGGTACCAGGCAGTTATTCTGTAGAATGTGCTCACTACAGGTCTGTCTAATGCTTCCTCCAGACTAAATTCAGGTTAGGCATTGTGGCAGGCACCACAGAAGCCCTTCTAAGTACATCAATAACAGAAGGCCATCACTATGGAGGACAGTATGGAGGTTCCTTAAAAAACTAAAATATGATCCAGCAATCCCACTCCTGGGCATATAACCAGACACGAGAAAAACTCTAATCTGAAAAGATACATGCAGCCCATGTTCCCAGCAGCACTATTTCCAATAGCCAACATATGGAAGCAACCTAAATGTCCATCAACAGATGAATGGATAAAGAAGATGTGGTACATATATACAGTGGGATATTACTCAGCCATAAAAGAGAATTAAATAACGCCACGTGTGGCAACATGGTGGACCTGGAGACTCTCACACTAAGTGAACTAAGTCAGAAGGAGAAAGACAAACATCATGTGGTGTCACTTATATGTGGAGTCTTGAAAATGACACAAATGAGTGTATTTCCAAAACAGAAATAGACTCACAGGCACAGATAACAAACTGTGGTCACCAAAAGTGAAGAGGGGTGTACAAATAGGAAATCTGGGATTAACAAATAAACACTGCTAAATCGCCTCAGTTGTGTCCAACTCTACGCGACCCTATAGACTACAGCCCGCCAGAGTCCTCTGTGCAAGAATACTGGAGTGGGTTGCCACTCCCTTCTCCAACAAATATACACTACTGTATACAAAATAAACAACAAGGTTCTACTGCGCAGTACAGGGAACTATATTCAGGATCTTGTTAATAGCCCATAATGGAAAAGAATCACTTGGCTGTATACCTGAAATACTGTAAATCGACATTTCAATTTTTTAAAAATGCCAGAAGGCACATGATGATATCCAGATCTCACTACTGATGATGGTAGCTCTGATCATGTTACACGTGTATCCACCTTTCCACTGTAACATTACTAGTTTTCCCACTGTAGCTTTTTTCAGTGACCATTGATGAATCTTGCACACAATTACTGTTCCCCAAATGCGGTCTAGTCACTAAGATGTTAACAGCCCAGGTGAAGCAACATACGCAGATATGTTATTTAGAAAGAGGGTGGCTCGGGAAACAGCAAATGATTTGATTATATATTTTGGATAGAACTATTTCTATGAATAAGCCACTCACCTCTTTCTTTTTACTGGCCTGGGTTAGCGGCTTATGCTCACTTTTCAATAATAAAGTACACCATAAAATTAAACTGAATTATAGTCCTAATCTTAGACTGCCACAATAAGAAGAAACTTAGTGACGACTTTATATAAATTTGGAAATTTTTATTAAAACTTCTGACCATGACAAAAATAAATTTTGAGTCCAAAAATAAGCCAGACAGTACTGTGTTATGTGTAAAACAAGCTATACCAGAACGATGAGTTACAAATCAATTACTGCTATCAACTACCAAAATCAAACATGACGTCCAGATCTCATTGACTCTATTAATTTTAAAGATTTAAGTTTCTGAAACTCTCACAATTTGCAACATCTGGAATCTGTTTTAATAAGATCCCTCTCCAATCCACTCTGTAACGGCTGTGTTACATCACAAAGAGTTTATTCTAATACGGCCATAGTACATAATGATATTGTTTCCTTTCTGGACTTAAGCTGGCAGTACCAGCAACCAAACAACAATCTGTGTGACGATCATTCATTTCTCTTTGTCGCCCCTCCCCCACTGTCAGTCTTTTTCACGTCGGGAATAAAGCTGACCTGACTAAAAATTCAGACATTGACAAGATTCATAGAGGAAGCTTATCAGTCTCTACTTATCTGGCTAACATTAAGATGGACAATTAAAAGCCCTAGCCATTGTTTCCTCAAAAACTGGAATACTACATTCAATTGTGAAGAATAAACTTTAAAGCATCATTGATAAAGTTTTCTGGAGAATAGTATTTGGATGTAGGGGGGTTTTAAAAATGATACCAGTGAAAGAATAAATCAAAGAATAGAAATATGTAGCCTGGACCAGGGAAGACTAAAAGACGACAGGATGCCACCTCAGGTAGGATCTATGGAAGAAAGTTAAAAAGAAAACAAGGGAGAGCTCTTTAACAGAAGAGTAATTAGCACTGCGTTAAACAGCCAGCTCGCCATTAGTGGAGTTATCTGGAGAGAGAACAGAAAGTGTCTGATGAGGATGTTGAAGTAGGAATGAGAAGTTACACTGGATTACTTGTGCAGCTCTGTGTTTACAATGGGAAAGCCAACGTTAGGCATTCGACACGTTATATTTCAGTACTTCTATCAGGGACACGGTACAGAGCACCAGTGCATCCGAGCTATAGGTCGAGCATCACCTCCCACGCGACTGCCTTAGGAGGTCCCACCTCTCCAGCAAGCCAGTGTCTTCCTGCATCCCACAAGCCTGCATTCAGGTAAAGCCACTCCCTCTGACAACTCTATTTGTTCAAATCCTACTCACGCAGGAAAAGCTCAGATCAAATTACATCTCCCTCGAGACCCCCTCCACAAGAACCCCAAGCAAAAGCGAGTCTTCCTTCCCCATTTCTATTAGCAAAAACTCCCTACAGACCACGTATTACCTATCAATGTCACATGATATAAACTAATATTAATATAAATGGATTATCTCCCCAACTAGACTACAAGCTTCTGAAGGACAGAGTATGTCTTCCAGGGTTTATCAGTGTCCAACACAAAGCTTTCTGCTTATTTAGTGAATGTTTACAATCCCTAGGTGACCTGGCCTGCCTTCTATCCCAACCACATCTAGGACCATCTTCCTTTCACCCTCACTGGCCTTCTTCTAATTGGCCCAGTGTACACAAGCTTCCTGGTCTACGGGCTTTCACTCGTGGGTTTTTTCCAACCTTGAAATCTTGAGGCTAAACTCATTTGTCATTTCTTAGCTTATCATTTCTCTACATGTATCTTTCCTAAACATCCAATCTAAGTCAAGTCACTCATGTTACTCTCACTCACAATACTCCTGATAGAATAAAAACATTTCCACCACCATCCAGGCTCCCTAAAATCATCCCCCAAACAAAAAAGGAAACAAGAAACAAATTCTATCTTCAATGAAACTAGGAGATAATTATACATGAAACATATTACACAAACACAGAAAGCACATTCACTGAAGACAAGGAAAGGTCAGAAATGAGTGGCGCCGAGTATCCCAGAAGGTGGGGGAGAGGGGGCGCCTAAGAGACAGGAAGCGCATTCAAGTCACAACCTCTAATATACATCCTCAGAGAAACGTCTTTAAATCTAGAGAAAAGACAGTTTTGACAATTGTCTATTAAAATCTTCCACCCACACAAACTGTACTTGGTTGAGAACAGAGGGACATTCCAAGAACACAGTCACTGAAGCACAAGTGGCATATTTCCCAATCACAGAACTTTAGAGAGATGAAAACTCAAGTTAATAAATTCCATAATTTCAAATTACCATATATTGAAATTGCACCAAAGAATACACTATTAATTAATCATTTGCAAATCACCTGCTTCTTCTCATCTGTCAAACACACTAGTAGAGTAAATTTTAATTCACTGCCCACTTTTACTACAAGAAACTTTAAAATCTGACCAAAGAATTATATTAATCCTGATTCATTTGTGGGTTTAATAAAATACGTTTCACATGCTATGTTAACAGAGAAATACACATTCATTGTAAAAATTAGATGTGAAAATAACATCAAGGTGTACACAGAGATTAGGATAGATTATTGAAGCACTCATTCCAAGAAAATGCTTATAAATTTTTCTTTCTTTCAGTATTTTTGGTTATCGCTGGTTTTCAATTTTATGAGTCTATATATCTCTAGTTTCCCTGAATGGATTAATGTGATTAGATTTCTCTGGAAAAATTTTTTTTTTTTTTTTTTTTTTTACTGAGTATGAAATTAACTCTCCAGTTCTCTTACCCTTTCAGACCCAAAGCCATATGTCAGGCTCCAAACCAGAGGGCACATACTCAGTGTTCACAGGCAGTACAGCTCACAGCTATATTTTACTTAATCCTCACAATACTGACCAAAAACAGAAAATCAGAAGATTTCACATTAGAATCCTTCTGAAAATTCAGAAGATGTGGAAACGCTAGGCCTAAATGTGCACATGCAGCCCCTGGCTAGACCTGAACTGCTGTGCCTTCCACGTGGCTGAGTTTTAAATTCCTGCTATGAAGAAAGCAATGGCACCCCACTCCAGTACTCTTACTTGGAAAATCCCATGGACAGAGGAGCCTGGTAGGCTGTAGTCCATGGGTCACCAAGAGTCGGACATGACTGAGTGACTTCACTTTCACTTTCATGCATTGGAGAAGGAAATGGCAACCCACTCCAGTGTTCTTGCCTGAAGAATCCCAGGGACAGGGGAGCCTGGTGGGCTGCCGTCTATGGGGTCGCACAGAGTCGGACACGACTGAAGTGACTTAGCAGCAGCAGCAGCAGCATGAAGAAAGCAGAAGAGGGTTTTCTTCACACTCAAAGAAAACAGAGACCTACAAATTCATACCACTAAAGACAATGTTTCCAAATCTATCCCAAGAACCTAAAATCAAGGGCCACCACAATCTGATGAGGACTACCCTACAGATTCTCCCCACCCTAGTAAAGAATACAGTCCCCTTTAATATCCCAACAAAGAATCCTAAGTATCAAATCCCAAAAAGGAATCCTAAACGCAAATGTCACCTGGAACAATTGTTGCTGTTTAGTCACTAAGTCATGTCACTAAGTCATTGTGACCCATGGATTGTAGCCAGCCAGGCCCCTCTGTCCATGGGATTTTCCAGGCAAGAATACTGCAGTGGGCTGCCATTCCCTCTCCAGGAGATCTTCTCAACCCAGAGATCAAACCCACATCTCCTGCATTGGCAGGTGGATTCTTTACCACTGAGCCAACAGTAGCTATGAAACAGAGCTTAAGGTGAAGTTCCTGTCTTCACTATAAGCAGTGGTAGGTCTCAGACTTAAAAGTTGGAAAGCCTGGGGGCTTCAAGGAGGGGAAAGAAACACAAAATACTGGTGCACCTACATTCCTGCATCAAGAATGTTAGGTGCGTCATTGCTGTGAGGTTGATCCACAGTTCTCAGATTAACCTCAATGTTAATCTGAGATTCAAGTCAGCCAGCGGGTTGAGAAAAAGTAAAATTTCTAACCCATTACTATAATTACTCCCCAAACTCACTGCTTAGCAAACATTTCTTTAACTTCCTTATAGACTTAACTTCCTTATGTGCAAATTCAATTTCCAAGCATCTCCAGCTAAATACTGCCAATGTATGGGGTGCAGGCTCAATCTCTGATTGGGGAACTCAGATCCCACATACAGGGGCCAAGAGGTTTTTTAAAAAATCCTAAGAGCTTTTTCTTTACATTTGTGTTTCTTTTGCTGTCCTACATATAGGGTCATCGTTACCGTCTTTCTAAATTCCATACATTTGCGCTAATGTACTGTACTGGTGTTTCTCTTTCTGACTTACTTCACTCTGTAAAATAGGCTCTGGGACAACCCAGAGGGGAAGAATAGAGGGGGAGGTGGGAGGGGGGTTCAGGATGGGGGGCGAGGGGGACATGCACCCGTGGCTGATTCATGTCAATGGATGGCAAAAGCCACCACAATATTGTAAAGTAATTAGCCTCCAATTAAAACAAATTAATTTTTTTTAAAAATGCTAAGAGCTTAAATTCTTTTACAACAGAATGAATGAATGAATGTGTAATAAGTACTATGAAAAAAATAAAGTGAAAAAGGGGGAGAAAGCTGTAAGCAAGAAAAGCTCTTCACAACATCACCTTTTCCCACCTGTCCTCCCCCAACTACTACTCACTTCACTTGTAGCTGTCGGTCCTGCAGGCTGGTGACATTTTACTTTTGGCTACCTGTGTACCTCTCCCGCTTTTTGCCCTAGTGATAACCTTCCTGTCCTTCAGAAAACAGTCACCTTCTCTGTCCTCTTTTAGGAACTATCACATCCCTTAGGCCTTCTTTTTCTCAGCAAGTACTATGGCTGTGTGGCCTCCTCCTGGACTTTGAGCTACAGAGAGCAAAGAGCAGTTTCATTCTCCTCCACTTCCCCAGCACCTGACGTTAAGTAGGCATTCCACAGCGCTTGCTGGAATTTACCAAGATGTGATGAGCTTGTCCGGAGAAGGCAATGGCACCCCACTCCAGTACTCTTGCCTGGGAAATCCCATGGACGGAGGAGCCTGGTAGGCTACAGTCCATGAGGAGGCGAAAAGTGGGACATGACTGAACGACTTCACTTTCACTTTTCACTTTCATGCACTGAAGAAGGAAATGGCAACCCACTCCAGTGTTCTTGCCTGGAGAATCCCAGGGACGGGAGCCTGGTGGGCTGCCGTCTATGGGGTCACACAGAGTCGGACACGACTGATGTGACTTAGCAGCAGCAGATGAGCTTGTCTCAATTGCTCAGTAGCTAAGTTAGCTCCTGATTTACCCTGTCCCAGGCTCTCTGTAATTCCTGACATTCACCCAAAAAGTCTTAACTATTAGACATATACAGTAATATACCTTTTAGACTAGTAATTAGAATTCCATTTAGCACCAGATTCCCTGGTGGCTCAGACAGTAAAGAATCTGCCTCCAATATTCAATCCCTAGGTCTGGAAGATCCCTGGAGAAGGGAATGGCAACCCACTCTAGTACTCTTGCCTGGAAAACTCCATGGACAGAGAAGCCTGGTGGACTATACCCCACGGGGTCACAAAGAGTCGGACATGACTGAGTGACTAACATACAAATACACAGCAACTACTCAGAATATACTTGAAACAAAAGCAAAAATGCTTCTAGAAACAAAACAAAATAGAAGCCAGGCTTCTCTCCACAGATGAGACTAGAGCCTACAGACCTAATACTGTAACTAATGTGAAGTTATGAGGGCTGCCAGGTGGCTCAGTTTGCTGTGATCCACACAGTCAAAGGCTTTGGCATAGTCAATAAAACAGAAGATGATGTTTTTCTGGAACTCTTTTGCTTTTTCAATGATCCAACGGATGTTGGCAATGTGATCTCTGGTTCCTTTGCCTTTTCTAAATCCAGCTTGAACATTTGGAAGTTCACAGTTCACGTATTACTGAAGCCTAACTTGGAGAATTTTGAGCATTACTTTACTAGCGTGTGCTGCTGCTGCTGCCACGTCACTTCAGTCGTGTCCGACTCTGTGCGACCTGTGAGATGAGTGCAATTGTGCGGTAGTTTGAGCATTCTTTGGCATTGCCTTTCTTTGGGATTGGAATGAAAACTGACCTTTTCCAGTCCTATGGCCACTGCTGAGTTTTCCAAATTTGCTGGCATATTGAGTGCAGCACTTTCACAGCATCATCTTTCAGGATCTGAAATAGCTCAACTGGAATTCCATCACCTCCACTAGTTTTGTTCGTAGTGATGCTTCCTAAGGCCCACCTGACTTCCCATTCCAGGATGTCTGGCTCCAGATGAGTGATCACACCATCGTGATTATCAACCCTAAATATTCGTTGAAAGGATTGATGCTGAAGCTTCAGTACTTTGGCCACCTGATGTGAAGAGCCAACTCATTGGAAAACATCCTGATGCTGGGAAAGATTGAAGGTAGGAGGAGAAGGGGATGACAGAGGATGAGATGATTGGATGGCATCACAGACTCCATGGACATGAACTCGGGCAAAGTCCGGGAGAGGGTGAGGGACAGGGAAGCTTGGTGTGCTGCAGTTCACGGGGTCAAGAAGAGTCGGACAGGACTTGGCAACTGAACAACAACAACAGAGGAAACCCTGAGTGGTATATAACATAGCTCACAAGACACTCCAAGTCACTTCTGTTTCCTTACAGCTCATCAGCAAGATTCGTTACAAGTTTTGGGTGGGTATCTAGGTGATAAGCCTCGCATCTGCTCTGTCTTAGCTGGTGGAGCTGAAAAGGATCCAGGGTCAGCACTTAAAGGATCACTGACCTGCCCTGTGAGAGCCAGGAAGCAGTGGGATCAGTATTTCAGACTACAGTGGACCAAGGAATGAATAAGAAGTGTAATCAAGACACAGAGTACTATATATTTGAAATTTGCTAAAAGAATAGATCTTAAAAGTTCTCATCTCACACACACACATGCAAAATTGTAACTATGTGTGGTGATGGATGTAGTTTTAACAACTTATTGTGGTGATCAATTTGCAATATATACAAACATCAAATCACGATGAAACTTAATATAATGTTCTGAAACTTAATATAATGGTAAAAATCAATTACATCTCACTTTTTAAAAAGAGGAGTTATGTGCTTCCCAGAAGGCACAGTAGAGAATTGACCTGCCAATGCAGGAGACACAAGAGATTCGAGTTTGATCCCTGAGTCAGAAATAGCAAACCACTCCAGTATTCTTGCCTGGGAAATCCCACGGACAGAGGAGCCTGGTGGGCTACAATCCATGGGATCCCAAGAGTCAGACATGACTTAGCTACTAAACAACTGAGAACTGAAAAGGAAACATTTGGTCTTAAGATATTTATTAAAATGGACCCCTGAGACTTTTTCTGACAATGGTGATTCAAAATAAAAAAATGCAAGTGATCTTTTTCCTTGTCCTCAGTCGTGTTTTCACAATCCCATGGACTGTAGCCCACCAGGCTCCTCTGTCCATGGAATTCTCCAGGCAACAATACTGGAGTAGGTGGCCATTCCCTTCTCCAGGGGATCTTCCTGACCCAGGAATTGAACCCAGGTCTCCTGCATTGCAGGTGGACTCCTTCCCATCTGAGCCACCAAGCTGTCTGCTCTAGGATCAGTGCTCGACGTAAGTCCAAAACTCTAGCCGTGACAGAATAACTGGCTCTACCTTTCACGCCATAGACAAGAAAACTGCACAAAAGACGCGGAGCAAATGTTTTCAGACAATGGATAAGAGGCAGTGTGGGAGAATAACTCAGAGAGAAGGAAAGCAAGTGAGCTGGGCCCTACAGCTGCCCAGGCTTCCTACCTACAGATGCTTGGGACACCAAGAGGAAACCCAAGGCAGGACATGGTGGCCTGAGCGGAGATGGTGGAGACTGAAGAGCTGAGGCAGTGGGAATTTGCTGGCCAGAGAAAAGGAAGCAACCCAGAGGAAGAATTCTAGGAATCTGCAAGGAGTTTCCTTCCATGTTTGACTCAGTGCTAAACGGCACATACAGAAGGTAAGGCCCCAAAGGGCCATAAAACCATCCAGGAAATAACTACTGTGGGAGAAGCTGCTGTACACTGAACAGTCTTCAGGGCTCAGAGAAGAGGTACAACCAGCCACAATGGAAAGATCTTCTTGAACACCAGGAGGCATTGGGTTTAGAGCCCAGAAAGGTCATGGTTGAGGAGTAGAGCTGCTACTGCTAAGTCGCTTCAGTCATGTCCGACTCTGTGCGACCCCATAGACGGCAGCCCACCAGGCTCCCCTGTCCCTGGGATTTTCCAGGCAAGAACACTGGAGTGGGTTGCCATTTCCTTCTCCAAAGCATGAAAGTGAAAAGTGAAAGTGAAGTTGCTCAGTCGTGTCCAACTCTTAGCGACCCCATGGACTGCAGCCTACCAGGCTCCTCTGTCCACGGGATTTTCCAGGCAAGAGTACTGGAGTGGGGTGCCATTGCCTTCTCCAGGAGTAGTGTGCTACACTTGCCCTACAATAAGGACTCTTCTGGCCCCGATCTAACAAAGCTCAACAGCAAGCCAAGATCCAACTGATCCAGGGGTAAATAACTCACAAGGAGTTTCCTAGGTCTTGCTCACACCAACGAGAAGTGGGGCACTACCCTCATTCAATTTGGACTGTTCGGACATGGAATCATGTAGATACAAGCTTCACAGAGTTTTTTCTCATGGAATGATAACTGAGCACCAAGCCCTATATTAAGTACTTCATTTTCATCACAGCAATCCTATGAGACATCCTCATGTTACATCTGAGTTACTCAGCATTCAGAAATTAACACAGCCAGTGGAAATGGAATTAAGATTCACACTGGTGTCTGCCTGCTTCAAAGCACACATTCAAGCTTCTGGTGGCAAATTCAAGGCACTCAACCAGCCACTTTCCCAGGTCAAGCACACGGTGAACATCACTAACGAACCACAACACTCGTGTTCTTCATTAAAAGAAACTTCATGCAGGGCACCCTCGGAGGGAAGTGCTGAAGACATCATTAAATATTAAAATAATGCTAAATGTCAGAGAATAAAGCAATAAGAAATATGATATTTGGCTATAACTTAGAAAATTACAAAAGTAAACGTCACAGGATGAATACAGTATTTTCACCGTAAGCTTTCAAGTCAAATTTGAAACTGTATTTCAATCAAGTTTAATTACAGTATTAATATTCATCTCTTCTCCCAAAACTAACTTGACTTTAACTGCTACATGTCACAGATACAAATAGTCTACCCTCCCCCCGCCTTTTTTTTTTTTTTACTAAAAGTAAAGCCTGAAATTCAAAGGAAAAAAAGACACCTATTCTTCAGTGTACAATTATGTAGCCTTTTGCTTTTTTTGGAAGCAGGAATTGTGTTTGTTTACCTCATAACATTTCCCAAAAGAAATGCTTTATGTCACCCAAAATAAACCATGCTTCCATCATTTCCATGCTTGTCACTGTTGATTTTAATAGGCAAAGGAATAATAGGGAAGGTAAAATGAATTAACAAAAGCCTTGATCTTGAAGAAAAGGGTGAGGATGTGGAAGCTGGAACAGGATTAAGAATTAAAGCATAAGTTGAGGCCACCAGCATGCAGTGCTAACACTTCACAGCCTAAGAAGGAAGCTGTATGGGCCTTCCCCAGTGGTCCAGCGGTTAAGACTTTGTGCTTCCAATGCAGGGGGTGTGGGGTTCGATCCCTGGTTGGGAGACTATGATCCCACATGTCGCACAGCACAGCTCAAGAAAAGAAGCTGTAGACATAGATATTTTGAGGAACCAAATATGCCTGGACCAGCAACAGCCAGAAATCCCATTAGACAGCAAGAACTCCTTAAACCACATGCATCAGCACAGTAACCCGGGTTTCTTGAACTAGCCAACTGGTTAACAGCAGGAGAAACTGGCTCTCAACTGGCGGCTAAAGGAAGATTGGATGAGGAGTTAAGTACTAATAAATGGCAGAGAAGGGAGATTTCAGTTAAACCTTGGCATTTTCTTAAGAGTTACCAATGCTATTGTCTTTTAAAAATGCAACAGTTTTTAAGATCTAATATATTCTACATATCTATGTAGTTTTAACAGTTTTATTGACATCATAATTTATATACCATAAAGTCATCCATTCTAAGGGAGCAATTCACTAACTTTTAGGAAAGGTACAGGGTTGTGAGCCCCCCACCCCAATCTACTTTAAGAACAACTCTGTCACTCTGGAAAGTTTCCTCAAGCCTGGCTGTACTCAATCCCAAGTCCTTTGCCCAGCCCTTAGCAACCACTTAACAACTATATCTGCTTTCAGTCCTTCTTTTGTGAACATTTCATATAAATGAAATTATACAATATGTGGTCTTTTGCATCCAGTATCTATCACTCAGGCGTGATTTTGTTCATTTGTTTGTTGGGGGCGCTGTGCAGCATGCAGCATTTTACTTCCCTGACCAAGGATTGAACCCGTGCCCCTGCAGTGGAAGCAGAGTCCTGACCACTGGACCACCAGGGAACTCCCAAACTCGGGCATGCTGTGAGGTTCATCATTTATCAGTTTCCTGTTCCTTTTTATTCCTGGCAGTGGACAGGCATTTCAGATTGTTTCCAGTTTAGGGCTACGATGAACAGAGCCGCTATGAACATTCAAGAACAAGTCTTTGTACAGACGTTTATTTTCATTTCTACAAATCTATGCAAGTATAGACACCTAACCAAAGAACTGCTGCCCTGTAGGGTAGGTGTGTATCTGTCTTTACAGGAAAGAATCACGCCTTTTTCCTAAGTGTGTGCAGCAGGTTACATGCCCACCAGCAGCAAGTCAGAGCCACAGGTGCCCCACACCTTCGCCATCTCTTAGCAGTGTCTGCTTCACATTTACAGCTGTTCAAGTGGACGTGATGTGGCATCTTGCTGATATTAATTTGTATGTCCACAATGACCAAAGAGGTTGACAGTCTTAACATGTGTTTATATTTCACTCAAAAGAACAGAAAAACTCTCACAATCCAGTCTCTATCCCTATTTTTAGACTCGTCTAAGAAATGACAAACTCCTGGTCAAACACACACTGTTGCCTTTTCATTCATGCTTATTCCTCTGGACCATTTCTAATTATTACTTCGTTCACTGCTTTTACCTCTTTAACCACTTTTGATTTTCTTCATAGGTTTTGTGGAGACATTAATTTTTCTCTTTCTTGGACACCTAAGAGTAAAACTGCTGGGTCATATGCTCAGCATCAATTTAACTTCATATTTGCTATTTGTTTTATGACCCATATGTGCAAAACTGCCCATCTGAAATTTAGGTCTATCTTTTTTGGATCAAGCTCAGTATGTAAAAATTTTAGTAAATTTTATTTAATTTCTAATGTCCACACTGAATGATTCAAAACATACACAGGAGTCATTGTGCCCAAGTCATCCTTACTGCATTAAGCCTTGAGCGTCTAACTATTCCAGGCTTATAACTGGATGGCACCAAGGACTTCAGAGCTGAAATCCCTAAGAAGCTTGCAATATAGTTGATAAGATAACAGATCATATGGAAGACGCTGTCTCCATGGCATGATGTTGTAGACGCTAGCAAGTAGAAACCCTTCATTCAGTTTTCATTCTGCCCTGCTTTAGCTTTGTGATCCCAGTGGTCACTTAACCTCATCAAACCTCTCTGCTACTTCAGGAACCAGGCAATCACCCACATAATCTGCTTCAGGCCACCGGGCAATATCCTATGTGGTATGGAAAGAACGTGGCTTGGGAACTAGACAGACGTGGGTTCAGATCTAGATTCAATACAGGTTTGTGCTCTTATCAGGTCCACACTGCATTCCACGTATTATTTTCTTTAATCTCCACAACAACCCTAAAGAATAGGTTCCATTATCCTCATTTTACAAGTGAGGAAACAGGCTCAGCAAGATCAAGCTGCTTGCTCAAGTCAACAATTAAATTAAAGATTCAAACCAAGGCAGAAGCAATATTCCACTGAAGTGACACAATCAAAAACATGTAGGTCACGTGAGATCATTCCTGAATCTTCTTTCATGGCTCAACCTTCTCTGCATTGTTTTTTCAAGGCTTTGTTTCTGTTCTTCTCTCCTTCATGAAGTCTGGTTTCCTGAATAGGCAAACAAACCTTAAGGAAATATGTTGTAGTCCCAGGAGACTAAGTTGCACATTTGCAAGGGGGTGCAGGTACAGAAGACTTGTCAAGCCTACCTAACAAACAGGCAAATACAGCACTTTTTGTACAACACAGAGTGGGGTAGAAGGATGACTCACAACATGGGAAATGGCTTAGAAAAGAACACACCTACATCCTTTGGTTATCTCATATTCCAAGATATAACCAACTAACTCTTAAGAAGCAGTATGGCTTCAGAATTTAGGGTATTCTTAACTGAACTAAACTCTCTTAAAGAAAGCAGTGGCAATCTTAGAATGCATTAGTTTGAAGGACAAAGAAAAAAGCACTGGAAGCTTCTGAATGCAAATTTAGACTCCTGGAAATAAAACCGTAAATGAGGTTATGAACTGAAGTTTAAAACTCACTCTGCACACACCAGGAAGAGGAACTGTGTACAGGAGGGATGCCTGCACGTTACTTTTGTTCACTCACCTCCATACGTAAGTGTGTCAGCAACACAGGACAACAGGTCCACGTATTAACCGGTATTTCCGTTTCCCAGAGAGCTGAGAGAGAGACCTGCCTAAGAAATGTGCTTGTGTAAAACTGCTGAAACTGCCAAAAATTTTTTAAGCATTCTACAAGTTTAAGTCAGTATTTCTTCATACCTTTCATAGTTTACAGTGGTAAAGAGACTGGGCTCGGGAATCAAATTGCTTGATTTTGAATCCCGACTGCACCGTGTACTACATGACTTGAGAAACTTAGCCAACCAGTCTGTGCTCCAGTTTGCCTTATCTGTAAAACGCAGACAGTAAGAGAACCGATGTCAGGGATCGCTATGGGGATTAGAACAGGACCTGGCACAGAATAAGTACCAAGTGAAGAGGGGATATTGTATATGGATTTCCTAAAATCTCAACAGAGAGATTGCAAAAGCAGGAGATGATGAATGCCTTTTGGCTATGGAGGCAAGATGGTGCAAAGGTCTTATTCTTCTCCTCGGTGAACTAGTTTGGAAAAAACTCCAGAGTAAGAGCGGGTCCAGAGGCGATAAGGCACTAAGTGCCTAGTTTTAAGATCTTCCATCTATCAAAAATTCACTTGCAATAGTATGATTTTTTTTTTTCCAGGGCGGAGGGCTGTCAAGACACATCCCCCCAAGATGGCTCATTGTACTTTGCTGTATTATTCGAATCTCTCGCTCATTAAAAATAGATGGTAAAGTTTGTTGGTACTTTTTAATATCATCTCTTCCTGTTCCCTCTCTCTTTTGGGTAACAACTGAATCCCCACTGATGTTCATAAACCTGTTTCCTATCTAAAATACCCTTGTGTCTTGGGACATTATGAGCACAGTTATATCATGCTTATCAGAAGGCATAAGAGAATTACAGAAATTAAAGATGAAAACACAAGGTTCCCAGAATTCCTTGAATATGCTTCCTTCTAACAGGCACTACATCGTATGAACTGTTTACAGGTACACCAGTAGCCAGAGGCCTCCACCCTGGCCTCCACCCAGCTCCTTCATCTTCTCATCTCAACGCTTAAATTTAGCCCTTTCAGATTGTAGGTATCCAACGAATGTCTACTTAAATGACAGACTAGGAGTTAGGTTAACCATCACTATATCCTGTCTAAAATAAAATCTCTCCTGATAAATAATCCCTCTCCAGGGATTCCCTGGTGGCTCAGATGGTAAAGAGTCTGTCTGCAGTGCAGGAGATCTGAGTTCAATCCCTGGGTCAGGAAGATCCCCTGGAGCAGCAAACGGCAACCCACTCCAGTATTCTTGCCTGGAAAATCCCATAGACGGAGGAGCCTGGCGGGCTACAGTTCAGTGTCGCCAGGAGTCGGACATGACTGAGCGACTTCACTTTTACTCTTCAAAGCCTCCCCTCACATCTCCAGATACTACTTTTCCTATGTATATTCTCTGTCATTGTTTTGTCCTTCCTTTACTGTTACACATTAGACTCTAAACTATCAGTTTCCTTAAGAAACCATGATCTAAAAATGTAAACGAGCCAGAAAATGTTCATTCTTCCCACTGAATTTCAGGTAACAGTTATCTAGAGAGTAACTAAGACAGAAGGCTCAGAGACAAAGATCTTTGGAGGAAATTAATAGAATCATATAGCTAAAGATCTGAAAGGGAAAAACTTAAGAATATGCTGAAGACAGAATTGGGGCGTCCCTGGTGGCTCAGGGGTAAAAGAATCCACCTGCAATGCAGGAGACTTGGGTTTGATCCCTAGGTCAGAAGATCCCCTGGAGAAGGAAATGGAACTCACTCCATGGACAGAGGAGCCTAGCGGGCTACAGTCCATAGGATCACAAGAATTGGACACAACTTAGTGACTAAATCACCAAAGACAGAGTTTAAACGTAAACAAAACCACAGGAAAAATAAAAAGCTTACTCAAGAGAGTCATGGTTTAAAATGTGGTACAATCTGATGCAACTGACTGAATTTAAGAAAAAGAGAAATTTGTTTTAACTTTATGCTAGAACAACCCCATCAAACAGCCTATGAACCAGTTGTGATAACAATCCCAGAGAAAGACAGGAAATCTAACACATCATTTGGTCTAGCACTGAGACAGAGGGATAGACGGACGGATGGATGGGCAGAGAAGCCAGTGAAAGATGGATGGATACACACACATATGTATATGTATATAATAATGTCAACTTATGAATAAAGCAAGTGGGCTCTAAGAGGACATAACATAGAAAGGGGGAAGGACAGGATCTCTTCTTGGTAAACAAGGAATGAAGAGACAACGTTGAAAGTACAAGTTAATATATTCTGTAAAAACACCAGAGAAATGACTATGAAAGGGTGAAAGTGTTAGTCACTCAGTTGTGTCCAACTCTTTGCAACCCCATGGACTGTAGCCCACGAGGCTCCTTGTCCATGCAATTCACCAAGCAAGAATACTGGAGTGAAGGAAATACTTCACTCCTGAAGTATTTCCTGAAATACTGAAGGAAATGGCTATTTCCTTCTTCAGGGGATCCTCCCGACCCAAGGACTGAACCCAGGTCTCCTGCATTGCAGGCAGATTCTTTGGGCATACGCCCAAGGTGGGGCTAAAACCCATGACCCTGGGATTAAAAGTCCCATGCTCTACCTATTGAGCTAGCCAGGCAGCCTGAAATGATGGTAGAAGAAATTAAATATAAAAATCAAACAGTAGGAGAAGAGGTAAAAAGCTGGTACATCTTAAGCTCAAATTTTCTTCAGAGAGTCAATGAATATATGCCTAAGATTAATAAATCTAGGTATACTCATACCTGGAATAGTCTTCAAAAATTTTTTTGATCATGTACCCCCCAAAAAAGACGCTTACTCCTTGGAAGGAAAGTTATGTCCAACCTAGATAGCATATTCAAAAGCAGAGACACTACTTTGCCAACAAAGGTTCGTCTAGTCAAGGCTATGGTTTTTCCTGTGGTCATGTATGGATGTGAGAGTTGGACTGTGAAGAAGGCTGAGCGCCGAAGAATTGATGCTTTTGAACTGTGGTGTTGGAGAAGACTCTTGAGAGTCCCTTGGACTGCAAGGAGATCCAACCAGTTCATTCTGAAGGAGATCAGCCCTGGGATTTCTTTGGAAGGAATGATGCTAAAGCTCAAACTCCAGTTCTTTGGCCATCTCATGCGAAGAGTTGACTCATTGGAGAAGACTCTGATGCTGGGAGAGATTGGGGTAGGAGGAGAAGGGGACGACAGAGGATGAGATGACTGGATGGCATCACTGACTCGATGGACATGAGTGTGAGTGAACTCCAGGAGTTGGTGATGGACAGGGAGGCCTGGCATGCTGCGATTCATGGGGTCGCAAAGAGTCGGACACGACTGAGCCACTGAACTGAACCCCCCAAAAAAACCTCCTCGTATATTTGAATTGTCATATAAAGTTATTCAAAAATGGATTTAAATAGTTGCAAAAAATTCCTGAATTTTTATATTTTTAAATAGAATTTCCTAACTTTATCCACTGGAATCCAACTACCATAAATTTATATAAATTTAAATAATGATATTTTATTGTTGATACAATACACTGTTTTTTAAATGAAAAAACTTTTCTTTAATAGCCAATAATTTCATACCTTTACTTCTTTCCCATCAAGTCACCCAGTGATGTGACGTCATCTACCCAACATCTGAACTGACTTGAAAATTTGAAGGCAATGAAAAAGAAACACTTGGTCTCCAAATTCCATTCTACTGATAGTTTGCACAAAACATTTTATCCTAATGTAAAGTCTTCTGTTAACCCTCTATCATGTGTTTCTGCAAAAATATCTATATAAATTAAAACTTTAAATTTCTCTGGTTACTCTTCTGCATTGAGCTATCAATACAATTATTAGTAGCACATAATTGACTAGAACAAAATAAATATATTACAAATTTTGATAAACACAATAAAGTAAAAACTGTAATGGAAAAGCATCTTATAATGAAACAAGTCCATGGATTACTATAACTTACTACTGAAATGAGTTGGCACTGAGCATTAATGGTAGTCCTATTTTCTTTTGTACAGAAGTAAAGCACTGAAAGGGCTTCCCAGATGGCGCCAGTGGTATAGAAGCTGCCTGCCAGTGCAGGAGAAAACAAGAGACGAGGGTTTGCTTGCTGGGTCGGAAGATCCCCTGGAGTAGGAAATGGCAACCCACTCCTGCATTTTTGCCTGGGAAATCCCATAGACAGAGGAGCCTGACGGGCTACAGTCCATGGGGTCAGAGTCGGAAGAGACTGAGCACAGATGCAAAGCACTGAAAATCCTGCTAAAATATGCAAGAGGACTGAATTGGAAGGAGGTTTGTTACAGTAACGTCACTCAAATCTTCACACTCCTGCCGTGGTACACAGCAAAAAAAAAAAAAACAGAATGATCTAATATCAAATATTATTTTTAAGGATCTATAAGCTAATGAATCGATTAGGTCTCCTGAAAGCAAAAACTGGACTGGCAAAAGGAACTGTAAGCCAGGTCACAGAGCATTCATTTTCTCAGTTTCCTGGATAGAGGCCAAAGACTTTACCATAACCTCTCAAGTTAATCACACCTGCTATTGTTTCACTTATCGGAACTTTGCTTAACCTCTAAAACTCAGAAAGGATGGAAACAAATCAAATCTTGTTAACTTCATTATACCTCTGACAAAAGAATACTATTTGGCAAAATTATTTCATCTTACAATGTGCTTTCAATACATTTTCATCAAAACACTGAAGCTACACATTTAGCTGATTCAATTTATGGAAAAGTCTGCACTATAACTAGAATGGGACTTAATTATTAAATCAGTATCCTACATATCTTATCAAATCTTGATTATCTTATTATCATTAATCAAGTAAGTCAAACACATTCTCCATACAAAACAACCTGACTTCATTTTTAAATTCTAATAAAAGTGTTAACATTCATTTCAAGGAGGCCTATATTACAGAATACATTTTGTAAGATAGATTACTGAAAGTAATTAAACAAGTATTTAAATTATATACATCTAGTAATTTAAAACAGATAAAAGATGGATCAATATGTTGCTTCTCATTAACTTATCTTTAATAATAAAATTTAATGTGTAACTAAACTAGAAATTATTTACAAAACAAGGAGTATGATGAAGAAATGGTATTCCGTGGGTTAACATGTATATTAAATTGGTATATTAAGCTTTCTTTTAATAATTACATACGAATGAGAAAAAAGTCCATTAACCTTTTAAAATCAAGATCTGACTCTTCCTACATATTTAATGAAAGAGTACAGCCATCCCTTGGTCCATGTGGGGTTAGAGAACCCCCCATACCAAACTCTGAGGATGCTCAATTTGCTAATTATTAGAGAAATGCAGGAAAAGATACAACAAACCTAGACAGTGTGTTAAAAAGCCAAGACCTCACTTTGCCGACAAAGGTCTATACATAGTCAAGGATATGGTCTTTCCAGTACTCACGGATGGTTGTGAGAGCTGGACTACAGAGAAGGCTGAGTGCCAAAAAATCGATGCTTTTGAACTGTGGTGTTGGAGAAGACTCCTTGGACTGCAAGGAGATCAAACCAGTCAAGCCTAAAGGAAATCAACTCTGAATGTTCACTGGAAGGACTGAAGCTGAAGCTCCAATACTTTGGCCACCTGAGTGAAGAACTGACTGTTGGAAAAGACTCTGATGCTGGGAAAGACTAAAGGCAGAAGGAGAAGAGGGTGACAGAGGACAGGATAGTTGGATGGCATCACTGATGCAAAGGACATGAAACCTGAGCAAACTCCAGGAGATGGTGATAGACAAGGAAGCCTGGTATGCTGCAGTCTACACAGTCGTGAAGAGCTGGACATGACTTGGCTACTGAACAACCACCACCATCTCACACTGGTCAGAATGGACACTGCTAAAAAGTCTACAAATAACAAATGCTGGAGGGTATGTGGAGAAAAGGGAACCTTCCTACACCACTGGTGAGAATGTAAGTTGGTGCAGCCCCAATAGAAAACAGTATAGAGGTTCCTCAGAAAACTAAAAATAGCTACCATATGATCCAGAAATTCCACTCCTGGGCATAAATCCAGACAAAACTATAATTCACAAAGATACATGCACTCCTATGTTCACAGCATGAAGCTATAATTTGATCCACAGATTTCTGATCATAGCACTATTCAAAACAACCAAGACATGCAAACAACCTAAATGTCCATCAACAGTTGAATGGATACATAAACACAATGGAACACTACTGACTCATAAAAAAGAACAAAATAATGCCATTTGCAGAAACATGGATAGACACAGAGATTATCATACGAACTGAACTAAGTCAGAAAGAGAAAGACATATCGTTACGATATCACTTGTATGTGGAATCTAAAATGACACAGATGAATCTATCTGTGAAGCAGGAACAGATTCACCGACACAGAACACAGACTTGTGACTGTCAGCGGGAGGAGAGGAGAGGAGGCATGGACTGGGAATTTGGGGGTTAGTAAATGCAAACTATCATGTACAGAATGGATAAACAAGATCCTCCTGTACAGCACAGGAAACCGTAAGTCAATGTACAGGGATAAACCATAATGTAACAAATATCAAAAAGAATGTATACACATGTATAACTGAGTCACTCTGCTGTAGAGCAGAAATTAACATTACACTGGACATCAATTATACTTAAATTTTAAAAAGTAGATTTCAGCTACCTTATTCAATAAAGATTCAGTAAGGAGAGAAAACGGCATAAAATTTTTATCTGTGCATTTAGCCACTATATCCTAAAAAAAAAAAAAAATTCCCATTTTCCTGCTTTGGCTGTTTGAAAGTACTTTGCCTTCCAATGAATGCCTTGTCCTAGGGATGAGTATTAAGAATAAAACAGAATTGTTTCTATTTTCCAGCCTGAAAACCTATAATTTGATAACTACAATTAACAATTAAACAGAAGTTCTATATTAAGAAACCTTAGCTTAAATCACACCATTAGTCTGTCAACAAGAAAGTGAAAAATAAAAATATGGAAACAAAAAATGGGAAGGTAGAAGAGCACATATTTCAGTGACTATGAGGCTGAAAATGTTAACACTTCATATTGGATGACCCGAAAATTCTCATTGCTTTACGGCAGAATAAAAACAAATCAACGATATTTCTGACAGGAATATCAGGGAGTTGAAGTTAAAGATATCTCCTGTGCCTGCAAAAATGAAGAAAGGGCCAGAAGGATTATGTGCTTGAAGGAAGCCCGCCCATAGGCTCCTAGGGAACGTCTGTCCAATCAGTGAGGAGCTGAATGTGGACTCGGCCAATGGAAAGCTTTGAGTCCAGGAACCAATAGACTCCGCCTCTCTGTAAATGCTGAACGTGGATTAGTTATGTTTTATAAACTCTCATATAGCTCTGATGATCTATTACGTGGAGAACTATGGACCCTGGTTATTTATCCATGGAAGTTCACATTTTTGGAGTCCTGTTGAATCTGTGTAATGGAGAACTCACTAAGCTGCCAGAAACCTCTTTTGCAGGGCTTAGCAAAGTCAGGACTGAGGGGGTGTTTGCTGTATTTCACCTCAAAGATGAAACAACCCTACTCCAGACCCTGAATGAGTGGTTAGTCAGCCCTTGATCTAAAGCTTTTCCTCCCACTTCTCTGAGTTTTCTCGAAATGTTAGCAAATAGGCCAGGTTCTGAATGTTTCCTCTGCTCTGACAAGGCGTTGGTACCTTTTACACCTGCAAGCTTAGTCACCACACAATCTAATACTGGCAAACTGTTCCCCTGGTGATCCTAGGCAGGCAAGTGGCTACGGGGGTGCTCACTGTAAATGCTAACTGGTGATTATAGGAAAATCCTGCCAGTAATGAATATTCTGCACTCAGGAGAGAACTGGTAACACAAGCATTCATTCAGCCAAGTACATATTTAAACTGGCTGGGGAAAATCTCCACTCAGAAACACTAGACTTTCATTTCCTATTTTGTGGGTGTTGTCTCACTGGAAAACATCAATGTGCAGATTTCCAAGACGAAAACTCTTTTCATCTGTTCTCAACACTCAGTGTTCAGGCCACCTTTAGCATCTCTTGCCACATCACTTTAATAATCTCTGACCTGATTTTCCAATCTCCCTTTGCATTCCTGCCTAATCTACCCTCCACAGTCATCAGTGTAATCTCATACTGAGTCATTTTGAGTCCAGTGGAGCCAAACAAGGCCTAGTTTTGACTCTGAGCAAGATTCTTAATCTCTCCATGCCTGTTTCTCCATCCGAAAAAAAAATGCAAATAATAATAAGACTGCTGTGAGGATTAAATAACATGTATAAAGTGCTGAAAACCGTGACTGGACAATTATGTCACTCATGTGTGGAAGAACCTTCCAGGCTCTCCCACCGTCCATGCCAACCGTCATGCTATTCTTTGTATCTGAAATATCTTTATTTTTGAGCCAGACAGAAGAAAGTCCTAATCATGTTTTTCTGCGATGTCTTTTTCAACCTTCATAAATTATAGTACTTGCAACTTTCACTCCTCCTCCCCCCAACTTCTTCCTAACACTGCATTCGTGTCTGTCTAGATCGTCTTATCATGTTGTCTTTATTAAGATTCTCTTGTCTTTTTTTGAAAATACTTCTGAATAGTCCCATAGCACTTCATAGCTCTCTCCTAGGGAACTTCCACACACTGCATTTGTTATTTGTACAGTCTCATTCTCCCTACTAATGATTTTTAAAAAGAAAAAATAGCAATAAAGGCGAGTGTTAAGTTTTAATCCACATGTAGGGGTAATTTCTTGACATTTGGTATCCTAATCACAAATATACACTCCACGCTTCATCAGGTGACAGAAGATTCTAATCAAAAATGCACACTCCAGAGGGAGGGGACATATGTACACCTATGATTAATTAATGCTGATGTATGACAGAAATCAAACCAATACTGTAACCATCAATTAAAAATAAATAATTATTTTTAAACCCACAGTCTAGAGTAGGGATTCTTAACCCTGATAGAATGAATGGGCATCTGCAAAAATGGTTGGGGGAAAAAGTTACGCTTTCATGTTTTACTATCTAACAGCAATTTAGCCATTACCCTCAGTTATTAATATAGGCAATAAATTACAGAATTAGCAGTGATTTTGTCACCAACAAACATTACAGCTATTTTATCAATACAACTGTTGTATTTATATTCATCACAACTTTGAAATGAATTATTCCCAACACTAGATCTTCATAGTCAATACAGTAATAAAGAAGCACCTATTACTGCACTACACGTCTTTAAAAATATTCTGGAAACTGTATTTCATTATACTTGGCTTCTTTTGTAATCCTTTGCATTTTATGCTTTTGAAAGATTATGCTGAGAAAGGTCTACAAACTATCAGATAGCCAAATGGGTTCATGCAAAAACAGGTCCGGCTATCTTTTCTTCTGAACAACACTCCAGGGTTCATTAATCAGCACACAGAATGTCAGAAATAATTTTTAACTAGTAAAATGTGCCATGTTAAAACTCTGCACACTGACTAGAAATCTCACAGAGGTACCTCCATTCTTGAGAGAGAAAATTTAAGGCCCTAGCAACCCTGGCATCTTGTGCCATTAGTCTGGGGTTCTCTGCTTAGGACTCTAGGCAGACCTGAATTCAGACTCTGCCACGTAATTCTAACAGAGGGTCCTGAATCCTGCTCCACTGGTCTCATGGGAAGCTTTCGGGCAAGGCATCTGTCTGAGAGCTGTGACTTCACAGAGCTCACAGGAACAGGCTGTATGACTAACGCTGCGCCTGCTAATACCTTTGAGAGGGAATCCGTCAGATCATCATGGCTGATATACTGTGTGTGTGTGCACGCATGTGTTCATCAGAACTTCGTGGCTGACACAGTGTGTGTGTGTGTGTGAGAGAGAGAGACAGCATTCGTCAGATCGTCATGGCTGACATACCATGTGTATGTGTGTGTGTGTGTGTGTTCATCAGAACTTCATGGCTGACATACTGTGTGTGTGTCTGTGTGCACACAGTCACTTAGCTGTGCTCGCCTCTGTGTGACCCCATAGACTAGCCCATCAGGCTCCTCTGTCCATGGGATTTCCCAGGCAGGAATACTAGAGTTGGCTGCCTTGCCCTCCTCCAGGGGATCTTCCTGATCCATGAATCAAACCCACGTCTCCTGCATTGGGAGGTGGATTCTTCACCACTGTGCCACCTGGGAAAGCCCCAGCTCTCATCGTTGGAGGTTGCTAATGTCCGATTATAAATGACCCAAATGTCTTAGACCAGTTTGTAATACCCGTGATAGACTAAGACATTCCATGAAGCCTGGGACCAAATTTCCTTTTATGCATCATCGTTTTCTAAGGGTCAATACTATACTGACACACTTACAGGGCATTCAGCAAATTGTTGTTGAATGCATTAACAAATGTAATATCCTAGCTGTGTATGTGTTTCCTGAACTCCACAATGTAATTCCTTTAAAAGAATAAAAAAAAAAGCAAGTCTGGACTTCCCTGGTGGTCCAGTGGCTAAGACTCCAAGCTCCCTGGTCAGGGACCTAGATCCCACATGACACAACTAAGAGGCAGCTTAGCCAAGTATATACACTTGTAGAAAAGCTATGACAAACCCAGACAGCATATTAAAAAGCAGAGACATCACTTTGCCAACAAAGGTCCGTCTAGTCAAAGCCATGGTTTTTCCAGTAGTCATGTATGGATGTAAGAGATGGACCATAAAGAAGGCTGAGCATCAAAGAATTGATGCTTTCGAACTGTGGTGCTAGAGAACTCTTGAGAGTCCCTTGGACTGCTAGGAGATCAAACCAGTCAATCCTAAAGGAAATCAACACTGAATATTCACTGGAAGGACTGACGCTGAAGTTCCAATACTTTGGCCACCTGATGCAAAGAGCTGACTCACTGGAAAAGACCCTGATGCTGGAAAAGATTGAAGGCAAGAGGAGAAGCGGGCAGTAGGAGATGAGATGACTGAATGGCATCACCGACTCAATGGATCATGAGTTTGAGCAAACTCTGGAAGATAGTGAAGGACAGGGAAGCCTGGCATGCTGCAGTCCAAGGGGTCACAAAGAGTCAGACAGAACCTGGTGACTGAACAACATAACAAAATATTAAAAAAAAAAAAGAAAAGAGCAGGTCATACTTATCTTTCCCTTCTCAGGCACCTTGCCAGGGTACCATATATTAGATACCAACCAATAATTGTTGAATGCCCACAGTTTTGCTCTAATCTGAATTTACCAACTATATTTTTCTTTTTTTTACTTTTCCAAAAGCAATTACATTTTTCAAACGTCTAAAGATCAAGAAGACTCTTCTGTGAAATCCTACAAAGCAGTAAGAAGCAGTGAGTATAGGTGGCTTTGGAGAGATGAGCTCATGCAGACCTGAGTTCAAATCCTAGTTCTGCCACTTACTATGTGATATAACAACTTCCTGCCTCATTCCTCTTCTGAAAAATCTGAGATAATCATGGTGCCTATATTTTCTGTTTTAAGTGCTTTTACTGAACTTGTAGGTAAAATCCCTGGCAAAGGATCCAACACACTCTAAGAAATAATAATGCCTATAAATGCTATTTATCGTCAATGAGAAGATCCCAGAACTAAATTCTCTGTTCACTTCTTGTATTTCCAAGAACACTATCCTAGCTGTCTCTGCATTATTTACACCTTCTAAGTGTTCAAAGACCTTGACCACGAAGTTGCTTTGACTATGATAATAATAGCTCTTTGCTCAGAACAAGGAAACCAACTCTGAGCAATATTATGCAAATTGATGCTCTTTAGAGGAAACCCACAGTGCCTGAAATAAACATCTTGTACTTGCTATCTGGAGGGTTAATAAACCACACTTACAGCTATAGCTTAAGTCACCTAAGATAACTGCCAATTATCACTGCCAATTAAGAAGCAAAAGGGCATGATTTGTTATTGCTGTTGTTAGCCTGGGCTTCAGGCTTGCAGATGGTAAAGAATCCGCCTGCAATGTGGAAGACCTGGGTTCGACCACTGGGTTGGGAAGATCCCCTGGAGGAGGGCATGGTTATTAGTCTAACTTGGCCAATAAGTATGCACCAATGTTGCTTGGGAAAAAATTACTTAAAATATGATGTGTTTCAATGAATAAAATTTTTATAATGAAAAATGATCAGAACAAACAAATCAATGAATAATAGCACTTACCATCTACCAAGTACCTAACCATGTAGCAGGCATTCAACATAAATAACTCATTTATGCCAATAGTGATCTGACAAGATCTGTATAATGGTGTCCTCACCTCGATTTTACAGAAAAGGAAACTGAAGCTCAGGGAAGTCATGAAAACTCCCAAAGGCACACCACTGGTAATGGGAAATCCAGAATGCCAACCTTAGCCTGAGTCGTTCTCCTCTGATGCCCTTCAACCAACTCTTGCCTTCTCCTACCCTTACAAGCAGTGACGACGGCTAATTCCACCGATAGCAGCTCAGTCCTAGATCCTATTTAATGCTTCTGAGGTGGACAGAATTAAAAATTAATCCCCACTGTGAAGAACAGACCTAACCTGTTCCTAATTTTTAAATTCAGAGTCAGGTTAAAATACAACAGACCAACCGTAATGTAACACAGAGAACTCGTTTACTATACAGACCAAGGACACACAAAAAGGATGTTCTTAGCGTGGATTCCTCAGAGACCAAAGCCTCAGGCGTGTCATGGATTGCGGCCCCAGGGAAGAGGGGGCAGGGGAGTGACGCGTGAGGTGTCAGGCTGTGTCCACGTCAAGCTGGTCTGGGTCCAGTTTGAGTTGGCAGCAGCCAGGGGTGAAGAGTGATTAAAGGCTCTGGGGAGAGTGAGGCCAAGAGGTTCTGAAGCGGCATAGAAGAGGTGTGTGATACAGAGGATAAAGATGAAATCAACATCAGAAAACTTAAGGAAAGCCTGTGGAAATGGCAAGGCACAAAGTCCAAGTTCAGTGCCAAGGTCTGACTCAACCAGTCTCTGTCCCAACACCCTACTTTTAAGCATCCTTCCTGATATGAGCAGATAAAAAGACGAGCGCATGTGCTCAGTCCTATTAAATCTAACTTTCAGAGAAAGGACATTATACAATAGAGTTTTCCTGTACCACTTACATAACTTAATTAGAATGACTCATGCGTAATTGTACCAAATGTATATTCAATGTCTGGTTCCTCCCATTACATGGCAGTTTCCAAGCCCCTGAAGAACATAGCAGATTGCAAGGGCGGCTGACTAGACTAGTGACTAAGTGGAAGTAAAAACTGAACAAAGATCTTGCTTACATATGGGGTTTCTGTTGTGGTAACATCTGATGAGAATAAAGTTGAGCAAGGAAGTCTGTGACACATGACCAAAACACCAAGTCACCCAGTTTTCTACATAGAGGAATATGTTAAGTCTGGCAAAACAATACAGTGCAATTATAAGCTACTATGTACCGATTCTCATGGTGGTTTTCATTTCATAGGGTAAAATTTATTTTTTAAAACATTCAAAGGGATAAACAAGGTTCTACTGTATAGACAGTGTGTGTGTGTGTGTGTGTGTGTGTGTGTGCGTGCTGTCATAAGCCATAATGGAAAAGAATATGAAAAAGAATGTGTGTGTATACACACACACACACATATATAACTGAGTCATTTTGCTGTACAGCAGTAATTAACATATAGTAATTCAACTACACTTCAATAAAAAAATAAATTTTTACAAAACAATCATTATTTAAGTGTTCATTTCATCTAAAAAATAAAGAGAAAAAGATCTGCTTTAATGCAGGCTTAGATATATGTGAATTATTGCATAAAATTGCTATAAAAATCCCAGTTAGCAAAACAAGGAACTCCAGTAAAAACTGCTTATGCATTACAAAGTCAACTTCCAAAGACCTTCCAGCTACGTAAAAACTGACAGGTATCCTGAAATTTTAATTACTGTACTTATAAGTAAAAATAAAATTAGTCTTGCATTCCTTTTTCCCCTCACAGTGACTACTTTCTGCTGATGTCTGAAATCTTGACAATTATCTATCTTTTTACTTAGGAATATTTTTAAACTTTATTAAAGTTTTTGACATATAAATTTATAATCAAGCAAGCCCACCTTGTTGACAGTAACCAGATATTTGCTTTGTCGAAGATTTCTTGCTTTTTTCAGATCAATTTTTAAAATTTTTTGAAATACAGTTATTTACAATGTGTTAGTTTCAGATGTACAACAAAGTGATTCGGTTATCCATATGCAGAAATATACACATTCTTTTTAATACATACTCTTTTCCTGCCTTTTCTATCTCCTTTAAATATCCTGGTAGACACAGGAGTGTCACATAACCCACCCTATGGACAACAGACCTACCCTGGCAGTCTAACACCCAGAGGAGTTCTTTCTTCTTTTTTTTAAGATGTTGATGCAAACCATTCTTAAAGTCTTTTTTTCAGCTGAGAGCCATGTGGGATCTTAGCTCCCTGACCAGGAATCGAACCCACAACCCCTGCATTGGAAGACAAAGTCCTAACCACGGGACCACCAGGGAAGTCCTAGGACCTCCTTCTTGAAAGGCAGAGTAGAGACCAAGACAATCATCAGAACCAGCTCCCCTCAGGCAGTGAAAACTGAGGCCAAAGCCCCTCCAATAGTAAGTTAAACTGGTTTAATTACAGTCAAAATCACATCTAATCTTATCTTCTCTGCATATCTCTAGCAGGACTTTCAGAGCCTGTTCCAGTTCTACAGCATTTTATGAGATGTATGCTAAGGACCTTCCTCTCTCCTCTTAGGGCAATAGGACAATATACATGGTGATATAAATTGTGTTTTCGAATCTAAAAATATTGTTGGAGCAGCTTGGAGCCTAATCCTCTGCTACATCCTAACACATACAGACACTCTATCCTACAAATCCTTTATATTGGAAGGGTAATTGGATAGGATTCAATTTCTAAACCAAAGTGATTTAAAAAATAGTTGGCGAGACGAGATAGGTATTTGCAACTAGAGAACAAGAGAGATCCATGTGTCCTAGCTACACATACTGTTCTTTTTGAACAGCTGCCCAACCGATCTGGTCCAGGAATCCCCTGCCCTTGCTATGGCTGCTGGGAATTTCTCTCCATCCTGCCTATCCGCATCTTTCCATGTCACCACAGCAAAACAGTTCCTCTTCTCTACCCATATCTTGCTTTAACTGTTCAATTACTCCAGTGATGTAAGGTGAGGACTCTATGACAAGACAGAGCAAGCCAAAGTGCAGACAGAAAGGAAAAGGATCCCCTCCTTGCTTCAGGGGACCAGTAAAAGGTGGATGGATGAAAAGACGCAAGTGGGAGAGGGGGTGCCTGCAGGAACCTGCTTTTCCAGGTTGTTCCCCCACAAAGGGAAGCAGGTGAGATTACTTCATGCCCCTCTAACCCCCAAGTAAGCCCAGTTTTCTTCTCAACGACTGCTCATGCTTTTAGCCCTCTAGCGTCTGAATCTTGTTTGAAAGTCTCCCCACTAAAATCTCCAGTCAGAACAAAATTCCATCTCAGATCTTCAAATCCTCTTCCCACTGTTTATACAACAAACTCTCTCTACCATGAGTAAGACAACAATCAGAAAGGCTTAATTAATAGAACCAGGGAATCCCTGGCCTCCGACTCCAGAAGATACAGGGTTAAATTTCTTGGCATTCTAAGTTAGAAGTCCAAATTCACAGAATCATTTGCCTAAATGTCTTAGTCAAACAGCATTATACACTTCAGAAATATCACGGGTTCAAAAGACTTTTGCAAGGACCTAGTGTTTCGGAGAAGGCAATGGCACCCCACTCCAGTACTCTTGCCTGGAAAATCCCATGGATGGAGGAGCCTGGTAGGCTGCAGTCCATGGGGTTGCTAGGAGTCCGATGCGACTGAGTGACTTCACTTTCACTTTTCATTTTCATGCATTGGAGAAGGAAATGGCAACCCACTCCAGTGTTCTTGCCTGGAGAATCCAAGGGACGGCGGAGCCTGGTGGGCTGCCGTCTATGGGGTCACACAGAGTCGGACACGACTGAAGCGACTTAGCATAGCATAGCATAGTGTTGATTCATATGATATCGCTTATGATGGAAAAAATAATTATGGTCTAAAATTTTGGTGAGTGCCTTGGACGATTCTGATTGACCTGGGCTAACACATTGTCCTTTAGGGTCAGAGATTCTCAAACTTTTTGGTATCAGGACTCTTCTACACTCTTCAACAACTGAGGACCCAAAAATGCTTCTTTTTACATGGGTTATAGCCTAGAGAAAAAAATTTTAATTAGAAATTAAAGCTGAGAAACTCTTAAATATGTTATCAATTCATTTAAAATAGCAAGATTTATTACATAAATAATATATTTAAGAAAAATACTATTCTTAAAAGCAAAAATATATATTTACTGAAGAGGAGCATCATTTTACATTTTGCAAATCAATGTGTTGTGTTATGATAATTTATAAAGTCATATCAACAATTATCGAGTTCACATGGCTAAACAATAAACCAACCATGCGAATTCTCTGTTGATATGACTTTATAAATTATCAAGTGTTCAACGTAACTCATTGATTTGCAAAAATATAAAATGATGCTCTTCAGTAAATATGTTTATATTTATGTATTTTTGTTTTTCAAAATAGCATTATTTTTTTTTCAATTGAGCCTAGTGGGCTACAGTCCCTGGGGTCACAAAGAGTCAGACATGACTGAGCACACACGCAAACAATCAACTAAAGAAAAATTGAGAACATAACATATTCAGTACCAGTACAGAGGTTAAGAGTTTCAAAAAGGCCCCTACCCTGGGGCCCAGGTCAGGAAAGGACATGTTTGGTGACAGAAGCTGGTAAGGATCTACACCAAGGATTACATGGAAAGCTCTACAGGGACCAGGCAGATCAAATAAGTGTTATTTATCCACATCCACTAGCTGGGGACCTAAACAGCTCATGACCTTATCAGGGAGACAGAGCTCAGTGATGCCAGATTTTCAAGTTGTTTAGGACAAACTACAAATTTGAATTTTTATGTGAAACTCTTCGATTTTTAGGTATTGAAACTGCAGGTCAAATAAACATCTATATGTAAATGGAGCCTACAGCACCCCCAGTCTGCAACATCTGTATGTCACAAATAACTGTTTAATCTTTGAAAAATTCTTCCCAAGGAAATTTATCCCACAGTATGTGGTGTTGAAGAAGACTCTTGAGAGTCCCTTGGACTGCAAGGAGATCCAACCAGTCCATTCTGAAGGAGATCAGCCCTGGGATTTCTTTGGAAGGAATGATGCTAAAGCTGAAACTCCAGTACTTTGGCCACCTCATGCGAAGAGTTGACTCACTGGAAAAGACTCTGATGCTGGGAGGGATTGGGGGCAGGAAGAGAAGGGGATGACAGAGGATGAGATGGCTGGATGGCATCACTGACTCGATGGACGTTGAGTCTGAGTGAACTCCGAGAGTTGGTGATGGACAGGGAGGTCTGGCGTGCTGCGATTCATGGGGTTGCAAAGAGTTGGACACAACTGAGCGACTGAACTGAACTGACTGATGGTCCTAAGATCCCCAGGAAACAGCATACTTAAGACAGAATCAATGAAACAGAACTGGAGCAGAAGGTTGTTATCAAAGCATGTAAAGCAATACAATGCCGTGAGAGTCAACAGGCGATCGGACCTACTGGACAAGAATCTCTAGAAGGTCTCACCCTGCGTGGTGGGGTGGGTTTGAGATGGCTCATCAGGTCCTACCATTGTCCTGAGAAATACTCTCCATAACATCTAACTCCCAGACTCACAAATCACCTTTCCAACTACTAATTTGGGCTAACATGAGGATAGAGGGCTTTAGAGAACAAGCACCACAGGACTAGAATCAGTCAAGAGACGTTTACGGAGCACTTCTGCCTGCAGAGCACCACAGGAGGTACAAAGTTTAAGTGATCCCAGTTCCAACAGTGATCCTAGGTCACAGCCTCAAAGGGGAGGGGGACCCAAAATACAAACAAAACAGTGAAACAGTACAAGAATTAGAAAAGAAGGAGGGGCACTTGCCTGGTGGTCCAGTGGGTAGGACTCCATGCTCCCAATGCACGGGGCCTGGGTTCAATCCCTGGTCCAGGAACTAGATCCCACATACTGCAACTGAGATCCAGCACAGCCAAATAAAAAATAAATATTTTTTTAAAAAAGGATAGCTGCTGCTGCTGCTAAGTCGCTTCAGTCGTGTCTGACTCTGTGCGACCCCGTAGACGGCAGCCCACCAGGCTCCCCCATCCCTGGGATTCTCCAGGCAAGAACACTGGAGTGCGTTGCCATTTTGAACATATAAAAGACGTCTCCCAGACACTGACATTTCTTAATTAGTAGAAATAATAAAGGGTCCAAATTCAAAAGACACATTATAGGATGCACGAGCAAGCTTAAAGGAAGGTTCCAGAAACCAGCTAGAAGGCAATTATGGTCCAAACTAGGGTAACCTCAGAGAGAACAGAAAGGCATGTCAGGGTAAAAATATCTGCAAGAGCTGTTGGTGGGAATGTAGACTAATACAGCCAGTATGGAAGACAGCATGGAGAATCCTTTAAAAAACTAAGAATGAAACCACCATATTACCCAGGAATTTGAATTCTAGGCATATACCCTGAAGAAACCAAAAATGACAAAGACACATGTATCCCATTGTTCATTGCAGCACTATTTACAGTAGCTAGAACATGGAAGCAACCTAGATTTCCACCAAAAGATGAATGGATAAAGAAGGTGTGGTACATATACACAATGGAATATTACTCACCCATCAAAAGGAAACACCTCTGAGTCAGTTCTAATGAGGTGGATGAACCTAGAACCTATTATACAGAGTGAAGTAAGTCAGAAAGAGAAAGATAAATATCGTATTCTAGAGATCTCTTCAAGAAAACTAGAGATACCAAGGGAACATTTCATGCAAAGATGGGCTCGATAAAGGACAGAAATGGTATGGACTTAACAGAAGCAGAAGTATTAAGAAGAGGTGGCAGGAATACACAGAAGAACTGTACAAAAAAGATCTTCATGACCAAGATAATCACGATGGTGTGATCACTGACCTAGAGCCAGACATCCTGGAATGTGAAGTCAAGTGGACCTTAGAAAGCATCACTACGAACAAAGCTAGTGGAGGTGATGGAATTCCAGTGGAGCTATTCCAAATCCTGAAAGACGATGCTGTGAAAGTGCTACACTCAATATGCCAACAAATTTGGAAAACTCAGCAGTGGCCACAGGACTAGAAACGGTCAGTTTTCATTCCAATCCCAAAGAAAGGCAATGCCAAAGAATGCTCAAACTACCACACAGTTGCACTCATCTCACATGCTAGTAAAGTAATGCTCAAAATTCTCCAAGCCAGGCTTCAGCAATACGTGAACCATGAACTTCCAGATGTTCAAGCTGGTTTTAGAAAAGGAAGAGGAACCAGAGATCAAATTGCCAGCATCTGCTGGATCATGGAAAAAGCAAGAGAGCTCCAGAAAAACATCTATTTCTGCTTTATTGACTATGCCAAACCTTTGACTGTGTGGATCACAATAAACTGTGGAAAATTCTGTAAGAGATGGGAATACCAGACCACCTGACCTGCCTTTTGAGAACCCTAAAAATGCAGGTCAGGAAGCAACAGTTAGAACTGGACATGGAACAACAGACTGGTTCCAAATAGGAAAGGAGTACATCAAGACTGTATATTGTCACCCTGCTTATTTAACTTATATGCAGAGTACATCATGAGAAATGCTGGGCTGGAAGAAGCACAAGCTGGAATCAAGATTGCCGGGAGAAATATCAATAACCTCAGATATGCAGATGACACCACCCTTATGGCAGAAAGTGAAGAGGAACTCAAAAGCCTCTTGATGAAAGTGAAAGAGGAGAGTGAAAAAGTTGGCTTAAAGCTCAACATTCAGAAAACGAAGATCACGGCATCTGGTCCCATCACTTCATGGGAAATAGATGGGGAAACAGTGGAAATAGTGTCAGACTTTATTTTTCTGGGCTCCAAAATCACTGCAGATGGTGACTGCAGCCATGAAATGAAAAGACGCTTACTCCTTGGAAGGAAAGTTATAACCAACCTAGATAGCATATTCAAAAGCAGAGACATTACTTTGCCAACAAAGGTCCATCTAGTCAAGGCTATGGTTTTTCCAGTAGTCATGTATGGATGTGAGAGTTGGACTGTGAAGAAAGCTGAGAGCCGAAGAATTGATGCTTTTGAACTGTGGTGTTGGAGAAGACTCTTGAGAGTCTCTTGGACTGCAAGGAGATCCAACCAGTGCATTCTAAAGGAGCTCAGTCCTGGATGATCACTGGAAGGACTGATGCTAAAGCTGAAACTCCAATACTTTGGCCACCTCATGCGAAAAGTTGACTCATTGGAAAAGACTCTGATGCTGGGAGGGATTGGGGGCAGAGGAGAAGGGGACAGCAGAAGATGAGATGGCTGGATGGCATCACCAACTCGATGGACGTGAGTCTGAGTGAACTCTGGGAGTTGATGGACAGGGAGGCCTGGTGTGCTACAATTCAGGGGGTCGCAAAGAGTCAGACACGACTGAGCGACTGAACTGAACTCAATGCATATATACGGAATCTAGAAAAATGGTACTGAAGAATTTCCTTATAGGGCAGCAATGGAGAAACAGACATAGAGAGTAGACTTATGGACATAGAGAGAAGGGAGGAGAGGGTGAGAGGTATGGAAAGAGTAACATGGAAACTTACATCACCATATGTAAAATAGATAGCCAACGGGAATTTGCTATATGAATCAGGAAACTCAAACAGGGGTTCTGTATCAACCTAGAGGGGTGCAATGGGGAGGGAGATGGGAGAGAATTTCAAAACGGAGAGCATATATGTATACCTATGGCTGATCATGTTGAGATTTGACAGAAAACAACAAAATTCTGTAAAGCAATTATCCTTCAATTTAAAAAAATAAATTAATTTTAAAAAGAAAAATACCTACAAGAAAAATCAATATTTGCCATCTGACTAAATAAGTGCACTTATTAACCAATCAACAGAAGGAATGACCCATTCCTTCAACAATCAAGGAACCAATAAATTAAAAGACATAATCCAATCTCAACGGGTAGACCATATTTGGGTGCCCTTCAAATCACACTCTGAGGAAAAAACTTTATGAAACAATTGCACATGTGAACGCTGACTGAAACTTTGAAACTACTACATGACTACTGTTCATTTTTAAGGTGTAATAGTGAGAGTTGGACTGTGAAGAAGGCTGAGCGCCGAAGAATTGATGCTTTTGAACTCTAGTGTTTGAGAAGACTCTTGAGAGTCCCTTGGACTGCAAGGAGATCCAACCAGTCCATTCTGAAGGAGATCAGCCCTGGGATTTCTTTGGAAGGAATGATGCTAAAGCTGAAACTCCAGTACTTTGGCCACCTCATGCGAAGAGTTGACTCATTGGAAAAGACTCTGATGCTGGGAGGGATTGGGGGCAGGAGGAGAAGAGGACGACAGGGAATGAGATGGCTGGATGGCATCACTGACTTAATGGACGTGAGTCTCAGTGAACTCTGGGAGTTGGTGATGGACAGGGAGGCGTGGCGTGCTGCGATTCATGGGGTCGCAAAGAGTCGGACACGACTGAGCAACTGATCCGATCTGATCTGATCTGAATGGCATTTTGGCTATGTTAAAAAATAATAAAGATATATTAAAATATTTGTGGGTTAATGGGATTTACTTCAAAATAATATGGGAAATGGAAAGAGTTGAAGGAGTGGACAGGACAGGATTAGCCATGGGTGATGGCACTGGAGGCTGAGGAACAGGCTCCTGGAGGTTCATTATACTACTATGGCTACTATGACCTATCTTTTAAATTCTCTGTAATAAAACATTTTAAAAAATTAATGGCAAATACAACTTTTACCTACTTATGTAAATTCTACTTCAGTTTTCCTAAAAGTGGAAAACAACATTAGTGATTTGTCTCATCTGTGGGTCAATACACAAAGATTATTATCACTCTTACTTATTACCCATTCTATAGGATTTTTTATAGGATTTTTTAAATTATAAATACACAAAATTAGATTTAATAAAAAGCAAAACTCACCATTACACAAGATTCTTCTTTAACAAATTCTAAGGAAGTAGGATAAAGGGCTCCAGAACATTACACTATTAATTTGCAAAAGAAACCACTTTTCCTTTTAGCTAAATATCACTCTCATAAGAACATGCACAATGATCAGAATTAAACAATGGAACCATTTCAAATCTGAGCCCGCAAAACTCTAGCCTTACAAAGTCCACAATAATTCAACTTCTCTTTCTGTTTTTCTGTTTTGCTTTGTTTTTTGTTTTACTAGTATGCTTACAGACAAATTACAGGCTAAAAATAATTTAATCACAATTTAAAGGAACTAAGACTAAATAAAGATTATCCTAACTTTTTAGCTTGGTACTTGGCAAAGAGTTGATGTTCAGCTGCTAAATGGATCAGAAAGATTCCTAAAGATATTGTGATATTATGATACAGCAACCTTTTAGATAGAATGGTTTCTCATGTCACATTTCCTCATAGATTACTGCTACCTCCATCTTCAAAATGTAAATCTAGATTCTTACACAATATGTGTTTTATTAGCAACAACTCCTACACTGATGACTTACAAAGAGAACCCTAAAAAAAAAAAAAAAGTATTGCCAAATAAAGACAAATTTTAAAAACATCAATAGTGGGACTTGGTAGTTTTACTTAAGTCTTATTTGTAATTAGATAGCTTATCTATTATATCATATGGGATCAGATAATTTTATGCTAAATCCAGAATTCTGGGGAAATTCAAAACATTTAATTCCTATTAGCTATATCTTAATCTAATTAGTAGCCACACACACAAAACTGCATCATCATCATGTCCAATGTTAGTAGCTAAGCAGTATTTCAACCACAGGTATAATGACTCTCTTTTCTTAAACTAACAAAAAAAACTTATTCCTTCTTATTTTTGGACCAATAAAAGCATAAACAAGATACTATATAACCAATGACAAGGCTAAGATTTCATAAATTCTACCAGAACAGTCTAATTCTTGTTAAGTTTACTAATCAGTTATCAAACAGTTCATTTTAGCAACCTAAGCTTTTGCTGGTAAAATTGTGAAAAATCTGGGTTTATTGCTAATTTGATTATCTGCTTCTATTAACTATGCAGCGATATGAATTGAACCACACATACTTTATTACCTTTTTAGCTTTTAAGAGTGTTCCTGATTCATTTTCACAACTATATTCCAAAGTAGTACACTCAATGTCTGCAGTATTTTTTTTTTTAAAGAGGGGGAAGAATCCTCTGAAATTTCTGAGTATGTAGAACACCGTTCTCCCCACTTTACTGACATAATCAGGGTGGACAGACTCCCCCAGGAAGAGCCTCTTTATGAAATTACAACATACCACATACTATTCTCCAGAGGAATAAATTCTATTTGGGCAGGATTATTAGCCTCACTCAAGTCATCTCACAGCAGAAAGAACAAGCAGGTCTATTGTATATACCATAATTACATTTTGCATGACTTTCTTCAATTAAAATCTTTACTTCAATTAGCATCCATACAGCAGCAGAGAAATTTTAAAACTCATTATCTAATATGACCTAACAATGACTTCTACTAACAAGAAATTAGTCTGAAAATGACTTCATATATTTCAAAGTAATTATTGGCATTAGGCCCTCCCTTCAGTAGTATTACACAATACATTTGTCAGACAAATGTACAGGTCAACTCCACTTAATTCGGCATCTATCTGATACATATTTTTTCTGCATATGTTCTTTCATCTACCAGGAACAGAGTACACTGAACCTCCAAAGAAGGACTGGATGTATTTAGCTCATATTAGGTACTCCTTAATTATCTAATAATCGTAACTAAGATCTGGCGTCTGGTAAACAATCAAAAGGAATATTTTAATGACCTTTCTGATAAGAACTGGTTAAGAGCAACACCTCAGACATTCTTTTCACTGGACTGGCCATTACAACCTTCACACTATCAATTTATTATTAAGTTAAGCATAACCAAACAGGAAGGAGTGGAAAGCCCCATAGCTGTACAAGAACACAAAAAATCTGCACATCTATATGTCATCTACAGCTAACTCCATCCATGTTGGAACGTCTCTCCAACATGTACTAAAGAACAGGTCACTTCACAAACCACCACAGGAATCAGCGTTCAGGTTCATTACGATCTTGAGGTCTCACTTTCCAAATGTTTTCTATTACAGAAAACTCTGGTCTTTAAAATCTTACAGTTTGCAAAATTCCCTGGTTGCCTAGTGGTTGGGGCTCTGCGCTTTCATTGCCGTGGGCACGAGTTCCAGCCATGGTCAGGGAACTGGGATCCCACAGGCCACCCGACCAATAATAATGATGATAAAATCTTACACTTGGTGGGGCAGGATAATAAAGAATTATAAAAGAAAGTCTACATACAAATCCACACACACAGAAGAAAACAGAGGGCTAAAGAAGAAAACGCGTTAACTGACCAGGGGATTCTCGGTACAATTTAAACTGGCTATTCCCTTTCAGTGCCATTGTTTAAAGCAGCACCCTGAACAGGCACAGCTCACCGATTCAGTCTCTCAGAGTTGGAAGCCCACTAAAACAATGCTCCTGCCACTTTTGCTTGAATTCACTGCAAACAATAGATGGAGGGGGAGCCTTTTTTTTATTTTGGTTTTTTACAAGGAAAAAAGGAGGAACAGGGTATTTGATAAAATAGGAACAGTTAGCTTTCCTCCCCATGCTAAACCTGTGATTTTTTTTTTGCTCCTCTTAATACAATTTTTTTTGCCTTTAAAACTCAGGCATTATGCTTTATGAGTTGTCAATCTTTTTTGAGTCACATCTCTCTCTGACTTTTGACTAGAAAAAGGCATTTGTGGACACACAGTATTGCACAAGCAACTTCCAAACACAAATAGTGGAAACGTAAAGAAATACAAGGGAAAGAGAAAAAACCAAATTCAGGAAAAGCTGTTAACTGTGGTGGAGAAGAAAGGCATTCCAACTGGAGACTGTTTACAAAAGGTTTACATTGTACTGGTAATGGCGCTTTGTTAAGCTGAGGGACAGGTACATAAAAGTGTTTTAATCTTTAAACTTTTTACACATTTTTTAAAAACTTTGCTCAATTTCTTTAAAACCTTACGAAGAAGTACCACTCAACAGAAAAGTATGCTAGAGGCTGAGGTTCCCAATCAGCAGCCAAGAGCTGAATCCAGCCAAGACTGTTAGTTTGGACAGCATGATGTTTTGTTTTGCTTTTTAATTGTAATCCGAATGCCTTTGGGCAAGGCATGCACTCGCCAATTAGCCAGAGTCACCACCATTTTCCTTACAGTGAAGGAGAGTTCTTTGAAAGCCCAAGAAACTGGAATCCTCATAATGTAAAAGACTGCAGCCGCTTTAGAGAAGTCTGACAATTCCTCAAAATGATAAGCACAGAGGTACCATATGACCCAGCAGCTCCACTCCTAGACATCTACCTAAGAGAAACGGAAACATGGTCAACTGAAAGACCTAAACAACTGCGGTTCACAGCAGCATTATTCATAATAGCCCAGAAGTGGAAAAACCCAAATATCCATCAACTGACGAATGGATAAACAAAACAGAATACGATGAAAAATTATTCCCCCGTGAAAAGGAACAGTACTGACAGATACTATACCACGGACAACCCTCAAAAACATTAACCTAAGTAAAAAGAAGCCAATCACAGAAGACCGCAGGAGATGCAACCAGTCCATCCTAAAGGAAACCAGTCCTGAATATTCATTAGAAGGACTGATGTTGAATCTGAAACTGCAATATTTGGCCACCAGATGCAAAGAGTTGACTCATTTGAAAAGACCCTGATGCTGGGAAAGATTGAAGGCAGGAAGAGAAGGGAACGACAAAGGATGAGATGGTTGGATGGCATCACCAACTCAATGGACATGAGTTTGCGTAAACTCCGGGAGTTGGTGATGGACAGGGAGGCCTGGCATGCTGCAGTCCACAGGGTCACAAAGAGTCGGACACGACTGAGCAACTGAACTGAACTGATAGATACCATAACACAGACAAACCTCAAAAACATTAACCTAAGTAAAAAGAAGTCAATCACAGAAGACCACAAATTATATTTCATGTATATGCAATGCCCAGAAGAGACAAACTTCAAGTGTAGAGACAGAACGTAGATTAACAGGGTGATAAAAATGTCATAAAATTAGATAACGGTGCTGGTAAATATAGTAAAAATCACTGAGCTGTTCACCTTAAAGGGGTGAATTATATCATATGCTTATTATATGTCAAGTAGTTTTGGTCTGAGGACTCCCCAGTGTTTCCTAGAACTTTTCAGTGGGTCTGCGGTCAAGACTATTTTCATAAAATCCTAAGACATGTGCCCTTTTCACTGTGTTGATATTTGTACTGATGGTGTAAAAATGACGGCAGATAGTTAGGGAGTTGGGATGGTCATGTACACACTGCTATTTTTAAAATGGGTAACCAAGAAGGACTTACTGTATAGCACACGGAACTCTGCTCAGTGTTATGTGGCAGCCTGGATGGGAGGGGAGTTTGGGGGAGAATGGATACATATATATGTATGGCTGAGTCCCTCTGCTGTTAATTGGCTATTCTCCAAAACAAAATAAAAAGTTAAAAAAAAAAAAAAAAACTGCTGGCACCTTTGGCTCGGTGACACCAATTATACAGGTTACTTACAGTCAATGCATTCTTTATCTCATCTACTCACAGCAAAAACAAACTTTACTGTATGAATTGTGGGCCAAACTGGCCATTTTGTTTTAACAGACTAGCATTTCTACTAGAAATAACTGTCAGTTCCTCTAGGAAAATGCATTCTCATTTCCAAAGTCAAAGAAACATAACTCTCATAACACAACTGTTTCATAAAGTGAAACCGGCCACTCTCCATGGGAAATCACACCTCACTCCCTTTGAAAACATTTTTTAACCGGAGGGATCAGTAAAGCCCAGTCTGGTGGGTAAAGGAGTTCAGTTCAGTTGCTGAGTCGTGTCCCCATGAATTGCAGCACACCAGGCCTCCCTGTTCATCACCAACTCCTGGAGTTTACCCAAACTCATGTCCATTGAGTCGGTGATGCCATTCAGCCATCTCATCCTCTGTCGTCCCCTTCTCCTCCTGCCCCCAATCCCTCCCAGCATCAGAGTCTTTTTCAATGAGTCAACTTTTCGCATGAGGTGGCCAAAGTATTGTAGTTTTAGCTTCAACATCAGTCCTTCCAATGAACACCCAGGACTGGTCTCCTTCCGAATGCACTGGTTAGACCTTCTTGTAGTCCAAGGGACTCCCAAGAGTCTCCTCCAACAGATCAGATCAGATCAGATCAGTCACTCAGTCGTGTCCAACTCTTTGCAACCCCATGAATCGCAGCACGCCAGGCCTCCCTGTCCATCACCAACTCCTGGAGTTCACTCACACTCACGCCCATCGAGTCAGTGATGCCATCCAGCCATCTCATCCTCTGTCATCCCCTTCTCCTCCTGCCCTCAGTCCCTCCCAGCATCAGAGCCTTTTCCAATGAGTCAACTCTTCGCGTCAGGTGGCCAAAGTACTGGAGTTTCAGCTTTAGCATCATTCCTTCCAAAGAAATCCCAGGGCTGATCTCCTTCAGAATGGACTGGTTGGATCTCCTTGCAGTCCAAGGGACTCTCAAGAGTCTTCTCCACCACCACAGTTCAAAAGCATCAATTCTTCGGCGCTCAGCTTTCTTCACAGTCCAACTCTCACATCCATACATGACCACTGGAAAAACCATAGCCTTGACTAGACGAACCTTTGTTGGCAAAGTAATATCTCTGCTTTTGAATATGCTATCTACGTTGGTCATAACTTTCCTTCCAAGGAGTAAGCGTCTTTTCATTTCATGGCTGCAGTCACCATCTGCAGTGATTTTGGAGCCCAAGAAAATAAAGTCTGTCACTGTTTCCACTTTTTCCCCATCTATTTCCCATGAAATGATGGGACCGGATGCCATGATCTTAGTTTTCTGAATGTTGAGCTTTAAGCCAACTTTTTCACTCTCCTCTTTTCACTTTCATCAACAGGCTTTTTAGTTCCTCTTCACTTTCTGCCATAAGGGTGGTGTCATCTGCATATCTGAGGTTATTGATATTTCTCCTGGCAATCTTGATTTCAGTTTGTGCTTCTTCCAGCCCAGCGTTTCTCATGATGTACTCTGCATATAAGTTAAATAAGCAGGGTGACAATATACAGCCTTGACATACTCCTTTTCTTATTTGGAACCAGCCTGTTGTTCCATGTCCAGTTCTAGCTGTTGCTTCAGGAGGGAAGAAGGCAAAAGACAGAATATAAAAGAGCCTAAGAAACTATTTTGCCCTATCATGGTAACAAGCACTATCATTAGCATTTTATTAAAAGATAAAAGCCTATTAAGTTTTAAGACAATTCTAACAAAATAAGGCTTAAAGATTTTGGTATTTAAAGGAGGATTGTTCTACATAACATTATTGTAACTTGTGATACAAGGGACTTAAAGTGCTCCTAAACGGTAAAGATCACACACTGAGAACCACACTTCCAGAAATGTACTAAGAATAGATAATGAATTAGTCACTTATTAGCCCTAAAAGATGATTTGCAAATATGCTGCTGAAGATTCAGGAAACCCCAAGGACCAATCCAGAAAACTAAACTGATTTAGTGCCAAAGGGTAATTCCAAAAACACACACTGCACTAGTACTGTAGGCAGTATGGCTCTGCCAGAGAAAATAAAAAGACCAAATCCATCAGTGTGTATTCCGTATTACACAGAGAGAAAGAAGACCGTGCTGGAGGACACAAGCTTTTCAGTCACTAGGCTGTTTGAGTGCTGTGGACGAGAAAACCTTCTCTGTATTTAGTAAAACGTCCCTTTGTTCTTACTCTATGTTCACAAGCAATGTTTTGACCTGGCTTCTCAAGTACTATAGTTGATACTAAGGAGAAGCCCAGATGACAGGGATTAATATTTTGTTCACTGTAAACATAAAATCAAGGGGCCAGTCTCTTTGATGGCATGTGAGTCCCTACGAGCCCCATGAACTCTGGGCAAATTAGATAAAGTTTCTGCCTTTGCAAAGTTGAAATTTTTCTAGAACTAGGGGATTTCTTGATAGGCATATAGACTCAAGTACTAAATATATTTTGGTTTCAAAATTTTTTACTTTCTTTATGAAGTTATAATATAGTTCATAACATACCATGGACACACCTTAAAATACAGGCCATAATAACATCAATAACCTCAGATAAGCAGATGAAACCACCCTTATGGCCAAAAGTGAAGACAAACTAAAGAGCCTCTTGATGAAAGTTAAAGAGGAGAGTGAAAAAGTTGGCTTAAAGCTCAACATTCAGAAAACTAAGATCATGGCATCCGGTCCCATCACTTCATGCCAAATAGATGGGGAAACAGTGGAAACAGTAGCTGACTTTATTTTGGGGGGCTCCAAAATCACTGCAGATGGTGACTGCAGCCATGAAATTAAAAGACACTTACTCCTTGGAAGAAAAGTTATGACCAACCTAGACAGCATATTAAAAAGCAGAGACATTACTTTGTCAAACAAAGGTCCGTCTAGTCAAGGCTATGGTTTTTCCAGTAGTCATGTATGGATGTGAGAGTTGGACTATAAAGAAAGCTGAGCGCCGAAGAATTGATGCTTTTGAACTGTGGTGTTGGAGAAGACTCTTGAGAGTCCTTTGGACTGCAAGGAGATCCAACCAGTCCATCCTAAAGGGAATCAGTCCTGAATGTTCATTGGAAGGACTGATGTTGAAGCTGAAACTCCAACACTTTGGCCACCTGATGTGAAGAGCTGACTCATTTGAAAAGACCTGATGCTGGGAAAGATTGAGGGCAGGAGGAGAAGGGGACGACAGAGGATGAGATGGTTGGATGCCATCACTGACTCAATGGACATGAGTTTGGGTAAACTCCGGCAGTTGGTGATGGACAGTGCAGGTATGCTGCAGTCCATGCGGTCACAAAGAGTGGGACACGACTGAGCGACTGAACTGAACTGAGTAACAGAATCGGTAAGAATCAAATAGCTAACTTTTATGTAAGATTTACTGCACATCAGGCACTGACACTTAGCATATTTTAACTCACTTATGGCATCTGGTCCCATCACTTCATGGGAAATAAATGGGGAAACAGTGGAAACAGTGGCTGACTATTTTTGGGCGCTCCAAAATCAGTGCAGATGGTGACTGCAGCCATGAAATTAAAAGACGCTTACTCCTTGGGAAAAAAGTTGTGACCAACCTAGATAGCATATTCAAAAGCAGAGACATTACTTTGCCAACAAAGGTCCATCTAATCAAGGCTATGGTTTTTCCAGTGGTCATGTATGGATGTGAAAGTTGGACTGTGAAGAAGGCTGAGGGCCGAAGAATTGATGCTTTTGAACTGTGGTGTTGGAAAAGACTCTTGAGAGTCCCTTGGACTGCAAGGAGATCCAACCAGTCCATTCTAAAGGAGATCAGTCCTGGGTGTTCTTTGGAAGGAATGATGCTAAAGCTGAAACTCCAGTACTTTGGCCACTTCATGCGAAGAGCTGACTCATTGGAAAAGACCCTGATGCTGGGAGGGATTGGGGGCAGGAGGAAAAGGGGACGACAGAGGATGAGATGGCTGAATGGTATCACCGACTCGATGGACTTGAGTTTGAGTGAACTCCAGGAGATGGTGATGGACAGGGAGGCCTGGCGTGCTGCGATTCATGGGGTCACAAAGAGTTGGACACGACTGAGCGACTGAACTGAACTGATTCCTCCTAACAACCGATAGGCAGGTACTACTATAATCTCCACTTCACTGAGACAGAGGACAATTAAGCAACTTGCTCCACACCACACATGTTAAGTATTGGGTTGTGAAAAGTTTTGTTTGGGTTTTTCTGTTACACCATATGGGAAAATCTGAACGAACCTTTTGGCCAACCCTACAGTAAAGCTGGAGCTTCCCAGGTGGCTCAGCAGTAAAGAATTCACCTGCCAATACAGGACACATGGGTTCGACCCCTGGGTCAGGAAGATCCCCTGGAGGAGGAGATGGCAACCCACTCCAGCATTCTTGCCTGGGAAATCCTATGAACAGAGGAGCCTATCGGGCTGTGTGTGGTCCACAGGGTCACAAAGGGTAAAACACTACTAAGCGACTCAACAATAACAACAGTAGAGCTGAGACTCAGTCTGTCTGACTTCAAAGTGAGCATTTCTTAATCTCCGGTTAGCTGTGTACTATCAATTTTCTGAATTTTAAGCATCTTATTTTTCAAAACAGTTTTGAAATTCCATATACCAATGTTTCCCAAATTCCCACGATTAAGCTGTTAAGCTGAAAATTGTCTACCTATTCATTTTTAAATGGCTTCTATTGCCTTTAATAAGCATAAATATCAAACCATGAAATTTTCAGAAGTTAATGCAAAATTAATCAGAAAAATATAAAACTATTGTTTTAAAAGTATACATATTCACTTTCAAAGTATACTAACATAGGTTATTAAGTACACATGTAAAATTAATCACAGTTTTAGATTAATAAGATTGGTGGACACTATTCTAAAAAGGAGGATATTGTAGCTCTTAAAGGAAAAATATTAGTTTGAGTCTTTCTGACTATTGATTGAAACTGACACCAACCACTTTTTTTATGTTAGTTTCAAATCCCTGGCACTTCAGCTACAAGTATAGCTCCTATAAAACCGTAACTTGTTTTATGGGTTAGTCATTCTCCAAACTAGACTGTAATTAATATTAACTTTGTAATTTATGCTTTCCTTACTATTTCTTTCTTTTAATGAAGTCAACATATACTACCGAACTGCTACATTCCCAAATTTTCATTTTCTCTTTTCACCTTGATATTAAAAAAAAAAGTACTTCCCCTGAGGTGGTCTTTTGTCATACTAGTAATGTTCTTGTTTTTCATCTGGGCACCAGTTATAGGACTGTGCTCAACTTATGAAAATTCATCAAGCTATATATACTTTTCTGTACATATAGTTTATACTTCAATAAAGAGTTGTTTTTTAAGAAGCTGTGCTTCCTAACTTTATCTCACCAAAAGCCACAACATACCAGCGTTTACGGATGTCACTTCTGTTTGCTTTTGACAGCTATCACTTCTAAGTCTTTTTTAAATCAGACAGCACTCTATAGTACTGACTTAACATTCAATCTGTATTTTCAGCACATGTAAAAAGAGTCATCCAAGATACTCTGTGGAACCAAAAAGTGCTATTTAATTCTTTCACAAACCCCTGAGATTTAAGGATCTCTAAAGGATAGCCTTCAGCATGAATATGTGACAGAACTGTCACTGTGACTGCCAAGGTCACAACATCACGGATGGGGAAGGAGGGACGCTCAAGAGAGAGGGGATATATGTATACATACAGCTTTCGTATATGGGATATATGTATACATACAGCCGATTCACTTTGTTGTAAAGCAGAAACACAAGATCGTAAAGCAATTACACTCCAATTAAAAAAAACATAACGCAATACTGCTCCCACCTCGCTTTCTCATGCTCTCAGGACACTTGCCTCTGGAACCTGCCACCAGACTGGGAGCAGGGCTTCTGCTTGCAGCCCCAGCGACATCTCCAGCTAACAGGCAGCGTCAACCACCCGACCCAAGTGACCCGGTGAGCTTTCTGATTGCGGCCCCTCGCCTTCAAGTCTTCCCGGTGAACCCCCGACAGCGTGGACTGGAGCAAGCCATCCCCCCAAGCTCTATCTGAATTTCTAAGCCACACTAACCATGAGATAATAATGATTACTGGCCTTCCATGGCGGTCCAGTGGTTGAGAATACCCCTGCCAATGCAGGGGACGTGGGCGTGATCCCTGATCCAGGAAGACTCCACATGCCGCAGAGCAACTAAGCCCGGGGGCCACCACTGAGCCCACGCCCTACAGCTACTGCAGCCTGTGCACCCTACAGCCTGTGCTCTGCAACGAGAAGCCACCACAACGAGAAGCCCACGCACCACAACAAAGACCCAGCACAGCCAAAAATAAATAAACCTTAAAAAAAAGTACATGATTACTGTTGTTTGAAGTCACAAAGCTTCTGAGATCATTTATTTGTTATACAACAATAGAAAATGGAAACACTTTACAAATAAAACACACAGGAAGATAACCATGCCAGCAAGCGGCAAAGGCAGAATTTGAATCGTCAGTCTGTATAAAAAACCCAAATTTTTTTCTACCAGAGGGTATTGCCTCCAAGTTTACTCAGAGTTGCCCACATTTCCAAAGAAAACAACAGTACTCAGACTGAAAGCTCTACGAGCAATATATACTCCCCCAAATTAGTGTTTTCAGTTCACACTCAGGACACTAGGTCATTCCATTAGCAGGCTCAAAATCCCTGCACCTCTGACTCATCAATATCTTTCCCACCCTAGTAACAGCATCTCCTAGAGATGCTTAAGAAACATCAGATCAAATCAGATCAGATCAGTCGCTCAGTTGTGTCCGACTCTTTGTGACCCCATGAATTGCAGCATGCCAGGCCTCCCTTTCAATCAGCAACTCCCAGAGTTCACTGAGACTCACGTCCATCGAGTCAATGATGCCAACCAGCCATCTCATCCTCTGTCGTCCCCTTCTCCTCCTGCCCCCAACCCCTCCCAGCATCAGAGTCTTTTCCAATGAGTCAACTCTTCGCATGAGGTGGCCAAAGTACTGGAGTTTCAGCTTTAGCATCAGTCCTTCCAAAGAAATCCCAGGGCTGATCTCCTTCAGAATGGACTGGTTGGATCTCCTTGCAGTCCAAGGGACTCTCAAGCGTCTTCTCCAACACCATAGTTCAAAAGCATCAATTCTTCGGCATTCAGCCTTCTTCACAGTCCAACTCTCACATCCATACATGACCACAGGAAAAACCATAGCCTTGACTAGACGAACCTTTGTTGGCAAAGTAATGTCTTTGCTTTTGCTTATGCTATCTACGTTGGTCATAACTTTCCTTCTAAGGAGTGAGCATCTTTTAATTTCATGGCTGCAGTCACCATCTGTAGTGATTTTGGAGCCCAGAAAAATAAAGTCTGACACTGTTTCCACTGTTTTCCCATCTATTTCCCATGAAGTGGTGGGACCGGATGCCATGATCTTAGTTTTCTGAATGTTGAGCTTTAAGCCAACTTTTTCACTCTCCTCTTTCACTTTCATCAAGAGGCTTTTGAGTTCCTCTTCACTTTCTGCCATAAGGGTGGTGTCATCTGCATATCTGAGGTTAGTGATATTTCTCCAGGCAATCTTGATTCCAGCTTGTGCTTCTTCCAGTCCAGCGTTTCTCATGATATACTCTGCATATAAGTTAAATAAGCAGGGTGACAGTATACAGCCTTGACATACTCCTTTTCCTATTTGGAACCAGTCTGTTGTTCCATGTCCAGTTCTAACTGTTGCTTCCTGACCTGCATACAGATTTCTCAAGAGGCAGATCAGGTGGTCTGGTGTTCCCATCTCTTTCAGAATTTCCCACAGTTTATTGTGATCCACACAGTCAAAGGCTTTGGCATAGTCAATAAAGCAGAAATAGATGTTTTTCTGGAGCTCTCTTGCTTTTTCCATGATCCAGCGGATGTTGGCAATTTAATCTCTGGTTCCTCTGCCTTTTCTAAAACCAGCTTGAACATCAGGAAGTTCACGGTTCACATATTGCTGAAGCCTGGCTTGGAGAATTTTGAGCATTACTTTACTAGCATGTGAGATGAGTGCAATTGTGCAGTAGTTTGAGCATTCTTTGGCATTGCCTTTCTTTGGGATTGGAATGAAAACTGACCTTTTCCAGTCCTGTGGCCACTGCTGAGTTTTCCGAATTTGCTGGCATATTGAGTGCAGCACTTCCACAGCATCATCTTTCAGGATTTGGAATAGCTCCACTGGAATTCCATCACCTCCACTAGCTTTGTTTGTAGTGATGCTTTCTAAGGCACACTTGACTTCACATTCCAGGATGTCTGGCTCTAGGTCAGTGATCACACCATCGTGATTATCTGGGTCGTGAAGATCTTTTTTGTACAGTTCTTCTGTGTATTCTTGCCATCTCTTCTTAATATCTTCTGTTTCTGTTAGGTCCATACCATTTCTGTCCTTTATCGAGCTCATCTTTGCATGAAATGTTCCCTTGGTATCTCTGATTTTCTTGAAGAGATCCCTAGTCTTTCCCATTCTGTTGTTTCCTCTATTTCTTTGCATTGATTGCTAAAGAAGGCTTTCTTATCTCTTCTTGCTGTTCTTTGGAACTCTGCATTCAGATGCTTATATCTTTCCTTTTCTCCTTTGCTTTTCGCTTCTCTTCTTTTCACAGCTATTTGTAAGGCCTCCCCAGACAGCCATTTTGCTTTTTTGCATTTCTTTTCCATGGGGATGGTCTTAATCCCTGTCTCCTGTACAATGTCATGAACCTCATTCCATAGCTCATCAGGCACTCTATCTATCAGATCTAGTCCCTTAAATCTATTTCTCACTTCCACTGTATAATCATAAGGGATTTGATTTAGGTCATACCTGAATGGTCTAGTGGTTTTCCCTACTTTCTTCAATTTAAGTCTGAATTTGGCAATAAGGAGTTCATGGTCTGAGCCACAGTCAGAAACATAACTACGTCAATAATAATAAACCTCAACATTTACAGAACACTTCACAAAGCACTTTAAGGATTACTAATTTGATTTTCAGGAAACCCCCCTATGAAACAGATGAGGTAGGTATCACACAGACAAGGCTCAAAAAAGGTAAAAATAACTAACTACAGGGCTTCCCTGCTGGCTCAGTTCAGTTGTTCAGTCGTGTCTGACTCTTTGCGATGCCATGGACTGCAGCACGCCAGGCCTCCCTGTCCATCACCAACTGCCGGAGTTTACTCAAACTCATGCCCATTGAGTGGATGACAACTCATCCTCTGTCGTCCCCTTCTCCTGGCTTCAATCTTTCCCAGAATCAGAGTCTTTACCAATGAGTCAGATTTTCGCATCAGGTGGCCAAAGTACTGGAGTTTCAGCTTCAACATCAGTCCTTTCAATGAATATTCAGGACTGATTTTCTTTAGGATGGACTGGTTGAATCTCCTTGCAGTCCAAGAGACTCTCAAGAGTCTTCTCCAACACCACAGTTCAAAAGCATCAATTCTTCAGCACTCAGCCTTCTTTATAGTCCAACTCTCACAGCCATACATGAACACTGAAAAAACCATAGCCTTGACTAGATGGACCTCTGTTGGCAAAGTAACGTCTCTGCTTTTGAATATGATAGGTTGGTCATAACTTTCCTTCCAAGGAGTAAGTGTCTTTTAATTTCATGGCTGCAGTCACCACCTGCAGTGATTTTGGAGCCCCCCAAAATAAAGTCAGCCACTGTTTACAGTGTTTCCCCATCTATTTCCCATGAAGTGATGGGACCGGATGCCATGATCTTAGTTTTCTTAATGTTGAGCTTTAAGCCAACCTTTTCACTCTCCTCTTTCACTTTCATCAAGAGGCTCTTTAGTTCTTCTTCACTTTCTGCCATAAGGGTGGTGTCATCTGCATATCTGAGGTTATTGATATTTCTCTCGGCAATCTTGATTTCAGCTTGTTTCTTCCAGTCCAGCATTTCTCATGATGTACTCTGCATATAAGTTAAATAAGCAGGGTGACAATATACAGCCTTGACATACTCCTTTTCCTATTTAGAACTAGTCTGTTGTTCCATGTCCAGTTCTAGCTGTTGCTTCCTGATCTGCATACAGATTTCTCAAGAGGCAGGTCAGGTAGTCTGGTATTCCCATCTCTTTCAGAATTTTCCACAGTTTATTGTGATCCACACAGTCAAAGGCTTTGGCATAGTCAATAAAGCAGAAATAGATGTTTTTCTAGAACTCTCTTGCTTTTTGGATGATCTAGCAGATGTTGGCAATTTGATCTCTGGTTCCTCTGCCTTTTCTAAATCCAGCTTGAACATCTGGAAGTTCACACTTCAACTATTGTTGAAGCCTGGCTTGGAGAATTTTGAGCATTACTTTACTAGCGTGTGAGATGAGTGCAATTGTGTGGTAGTTTAAGCATTCCTTGGCATTGCCTTTCTTTGGGATTGGAATGAAAACTGACCTTTTCCAGTCCTGTGGCCACTGCTGAGTTTTCCAAATTTGCTGGCATATTGAGTGCAGCACTTTCACAGCATCATCTTTTAGGATGGTGGCTCAGTGGTAAAGAAATCTGCCTGCCAATGCAGGAGACGCAGGTTCGATCCCTGGGCCAGGAAAATTCCCCTGAAGTAGGAAATAGCAACCCATTCCAGTAATCTTGCCTGGGAAATCCCATGGACAGAGGAGTCTGGTGGGCTACAAATTATGGGGTCACAAAAGAGTGGGACACAACTTAGCAACTAAACAACAACAAACTGCCTACAATAAGATAAGCAGGGATTCAATTTCCTATTTTCTAACTCCATGTCATGTGCTCTTTTCAACTTAATTCAACTCAAAAGAACTTCATGGAGTGCCTTTGGGTGTACTTTCGCAAACAACGCTGTCTCTGCAAGTACTCTGCAGCATCTGCTTGGCACAAAGCATCATAGTGGGCACCATGCGTTCTCCACTGTCAGAATGGCACAAAAACATCTCTGATAGCTGATCTCTACAGCCAGTCCTTCCCCACTCTGATCCACTCCTGACACTGCCATCCAACAATCTTCCTAATCCACTTCCTTAATCACAATAATTCAAAAACTGTCAAAGATGACAACTTCCCATAAAAAGAGAGGCCAAATCTCATCTGCTTCCAAAGCCTTCTATAAAGTGACTCTAACTTACCTGGTAATTTCCCTGCACTTGCTAAGAAAAACCAAATTAATCTCTTCCTTCCTGTCCACATTCACTTTCTTTATACCTTCCTGCTCTCCCCTTTGGTTCATATGTTCACTCAAACCCAGAAGTGAGGCTCAAGTATTTCATCCCCAACTCCTGACAGAGAGTCCCTTCCTTCCAAGACCTTAAAATTTACTGTTGAGCTATAATTAATAATTCAAAACAATACACCATAATTAAATTAGGTGGCACAGATTATAGCTCACAGGGACCTTAAGGAGAGGAATCCAGTAAGGGCTGCAAGAAAGTCTTCAGGAAGAAAAGAACACTTGAAATGGGTTCTGACCAATAGACTAGGATAGGAACTGGCAGAAGTAAAAACCACCCAGGATGAGCAGCAACTGAAAAGCCTTCCCTTCTTCCCTACTTCTTCCCATTTACATCTCATCTAAGCCTCCAGCCAATATCATCTCCTTCAGGAAGCCTTCCTCAGGTACTAACCAACATTCTCTTCTCCGCGCTTCTATACCATCACTGTCCCACCCATGACACTCGATCAGGCACTGAGTCCTTCCATATTATATTAACAAACCTCATCTCACTGATCTGGCAGCAATATGTCTCCACGTAGAAAGCACTCAATATTTGTTCAACTAAATTCAGTTCAGCAGCCACTGTTGCCTTCTGTCTTTTAAAAACCCATCAATCCTAACACTGGTTCTTAGCTTACCGGGCATCGCCTTTGGAAAGGTCGGTATTTACAGGATTGAGAATGACCTTGTTTGCGTCTACATCCACCACACATTTGGTGTGCAAGTCAATTTCTGCAGATTGAAAAAAGAAAAACAAAAAATGAGTCATTTTTGAAGCAATCTATGTCAGAAAAAGCATTTGACCCAAAAGAAAAAAAAAAATCCAACACTCTTTCAGAACAGAAACACTCAATGAACTAGAAATAGACAGGAACTTCCTCAATTGACCTGATAAAGGGCATCTAAAAAACTTGCAGCTAACTTCACACTTAATGGTAAAAACCTGAACAGCCTACCTACTAACATCAGAAATAAGACAAGGAGATCTACACTTGAAACACAACATTTTAGATCAATTATACACCAATTGAAAAAAAAGAAGACAAGGATGTTTACTACTGAGCCTATTCAAGGTTGTACCAGAATTTCTGGTCAGGGCAGTTAAGCAAGAAAAACTAACATAAGGCATCCAACTGAAAAGAATAAATAAAATACCTTTATTTGCACAAGATAGGATGTTATATATAGAAAATCCTAAAGAATCCACTAAAAACCTACTAGAATAAACAGGTTTTGCAAAGTTGTAGGATATGCAATCAATACACAAAAATCAGTTGTTTCCATACACCAGCAATAAAAAATCCAGAAATGAAGTTAAGAAAATTTCATTTATAACACTTTTGATTCATTTATATCAAAAAGATTTAAATGCTTAGGTAAAATCTTAAAAGAAGTGCAAAACATATACACTGAAGAGTCCAAAATATTGTTGAAAGAAATTAAACACTTAAATAGAAAGAAATTATATTCATGAAGTAAAAGACTTAATACTCTTAGGATAGCAATAACTCCCCAATACAAAAACTCAAGGCAATCCCTATTAAAATCCCAGCCGACTTTTTTTTTTTTTTCTTCCAAAAGTTAACAAGCTGATCCTAATTCTATGTGAAAATGCACGAGACCCAGAATAGCTAAAAAAAACCTTGAAGAACAAAATACAAAGACAGCACTTGTCAATTCTAAACTTACTACACAACTAGAGTAATCATGGTACCAGTAAGAGGACAGATATGCGGTCAATGAGACAGAGAGTCCAGAACTACAGCCAGATTTATGGCCAAATAACAACAGTGCCAAGAAAATCCAGGGGGGGGTACAGTCATTTCAACAGACGGTGCTAGCACAGCCTCATCAAAGTGAAAACTGCTGTGCTTCGAACGATACCATCAGGGAGTCAAAAGGTAATCTACAGAATCGAGAAAATATGTGTGAATCATACATCTAATAAGGGACTTGCATCAGAAAATATAAAGAACTCGTACAACTCAATAATTTTAAAATGGGCAAAGACTGGGACCTCCCTGGTAGTCCGGTAATTAGAACTCCATGCTTCCAGGAGGCATGGGTTCAATCCCAAGCTGGGGAACTAAGATCTCGTATGCCACATGGAACAGTCAAAATAATAAAATAAAATGGGCAAAGATTTGAACAGACACCTCTCCAAAAAAAAATACAAAAATGGCCAATGACCACAAGAAAAGATGTTCAACATCATTAGACAATGGGGAAATGCAAATGAAAACCACAAGATACCACTTCATACCCACTAGCATAACTAACCTAAATGACATGTAACTAATATAAATACTGTGATATTGCAATTAAAAAAAGAAAAAATAATAAAAGTGTAAATTGGATCCTGTCCAAAAAAGCCAGGTAAGTATAGGTGAGGGCATGGAAAAATTGGAACCTATATACAGTACTGGTGGGAATATAAAATGGTGCAGTCACTTTAGAAAACAGTCTGGCAGTTCCTAATGGTAACACATTAGTAACCTAATGGTTACACACAGAATTAGCATATGACCCAACGACTCCCACTCATAGAGATACACCCAAGAGAAACCTATGTCCATACAAAAGTTCATACATGGAAGTTCATAGCAGTGTTATTTGGCTATTCATAACAGCTAAAAAGCTAAAAAGTGGGAACAACTCAAGTGTCCTTCAACTAATGGATGGATAAATGTGGTATATCCTTAAAACAGAACACTACTTAGCAATTAAGTAGGTACTGATACATACAGTGGCAGACTTTACTTTTCTGGGCTCCAAAATCACTGCAGATGGTGACTGCAGCCATGAAATTAAAAGACGCTTGCTCCTTGGAAGAAAAGTTATGACCAACCTAGATAGCATATTCAAAAGCAGAGACATTATTTGCCAACAAAGGTCCATCTAGTCAAGGCTACGGTTTTTCCTGTGGTCATGTATGGATGTGAGAGTTGGACTATAAAGAAAGCTGAGTGCCAAAGAATTGATGCTTTTGAACTGTGGTGTTGGAGAAGACTCTTGAGAGTCCCTTGCACTGCAAGGAGATCCAACCAGTCCACCCTAAAGGAGATCAGTCCTGGGTGTTCATTGGAAGGACTGATGCTGAAGCTGAAACTCCAATACTTCGGCCACCTCATGAGAAGAGCTGACTCACTGGAAAAGACCCTGATGCTGGAAAGATTGAGGGCAGGAGGAGAAGGGGATGACAGAGGATGAGATGGTTGGATGGCATCACCGACTCAATGGACATGAGTTTGATTTAAGCTCCGAGAGTTGATGATGGACAGGGAGGCCTGGCGTGCTGCAGTCCATGGTGTCACAAAGAGTTGGACACGACTAAGCAACTGAACCGAACTGATACATACTAAAACATAGATGCAGTTTGTGCTAAGTGAAAGAAGCCAGTCACAAAAGACCATATATTGTAAGATTTTACTTATTTCTAACATTCAGAACAGGCAAATAGAGACGGAAAATAGACTAGTTATTACCTAGAGCTGAGGCGTGACTGCCAGCGGGTATAGGTTTCTATTGGGGGGTGATGAAGATGTCCTAAAATTGTGCTGATAGTTTTCACAACTGCATGAGTGCAGTAAAAACGACTGTTGCGGCTGAACTGTATGAAACTGAACTGCATCTTCAAGTTTGGGGTTTTTTTTTTAATGTATACAGGCCACATCATGTTGTCTTATTTTCATATTCCTCTACATTTCTGACCCAAAGTATGCAACAGTTTCTGTTTGCCTTATCTCTACTACGCAAAGATATGCTCTAACGAAAGAAACTGCGCTCCACTGGAGTCATTTTGTATTTTCCTAAGAACCTTGGCCAAATGTCAATGTCAAACGCATTACAACTTTAGAGTATTCCCACTGCCAGGAAAGAGGATTTATTTTTTGTTTGACTGCTTTAATTTACGTAACTGAGACAAATGAAAAACAAACAAAACAAAAATTTCCTTTCCCGTCCTACCACAAAACTCAACTTTTCTCATATCAGTTATTTTATCAATACATTTGTTTGCAAAGACATATTCTATAAATACAAAAAATTTAGTGGTCGGGCTTTTAGCCAATACATTTTTTAGGCAAAGAGAACTGAAAAGAAAACAGAGCTATGTTTTATCCAGGTGTGGAAGACTAACCCCTGAAGGCTTATATTTCACTGTGGTCAACTAGTAGTAAAGTCTATTTCTAATACTTGTGTTTAAATCCACTCTATACTGTCACAGAAATGCTGCAAGAAAGCCTTAGTCACAATGAAGAAACTTTTCAAGCCCTTATCTTTACTTCTTCCTTTCCTTAGGCCCAGGCTTCCCAGGAGGTCCCCAGGTAAAGAATCTGCCTGCCAATGCATGAGACACAGGTTCAATCCCTGGATTGGGAAGATCTCCTAGAGAAGAAATTAGCAACCCACTGCAGGATTTTTGCCTGGGAAATCCCATGGCCAGAGGAGCCTGGCAGGCTACAGTCCATTGGGTCGCAAAAGAGTTGGACACGACTAAGCATGCACGCAACACTCCTTAGGCCCAGAGCTCAAGTTTGCACACATCGTACTTTGTTAATACCACCCCTTTATGACCTCTGACCATGCTGTGGCCAGCCCCAAATGTGTATACTATACACAAATGCATTATCAAGCCTCCGGAAATTGTACTGACTCAGAATCTGCTATCTCACCACCCACCACAAAGACAGATATTAGTTTCTTGCAAGAACGTCTGGTCTGAGCAAAGGAGCTGCATGTATAGTTCTGTATCAGAAGTGCACATCTAAAATGCATGCCTGCAAAGCTGTAAATCAAGTACTTCCCCCACCCCCACCAGAGTTTTGCCTTCATTTCAGATGATCTGGAATTGAGAAAGGATTCAAACATTTTCCTTCAATATTTGTAGGCTTTTCTCCTATACTCTTCACAGCTCCTCCATCTTACCCCTCATGACTTCTCTAGATACATTAATAATTTGAAAACATTTAGTGGCATGATTAAGGAACTAATTCCCAGAAAATCCTTTATAATTCAAAGAACTGCTACTGCTAAGTCGCTTCAGTCGTGTCCAACTCTGTGTGACCCCATAGACGGCAGCCCACCAGGCTCCCCCGTCCCTGGGATTCTCCAGGCAAGAACACTGGAGTGGGTTGCCATTTCCTTCTCCAGTGCATGAAAGTGAAAAGTGAAAGTGAAGTCGCTCAGTAGTGTCCGACCCTCAGCGACCCCATGGACTGCATGCAGCCTACCAGGCTCCTCCATCCGTGGGATTTTCCAGGCAAGAGTACTGGAGTGGGGTGCCATTGCCTTCTCTGTTCAAAGAACTATCCAATAGCTAATATAGTCAACCTAAGCTCATTTTGTCCTAAAGAGGGCAACCCGAACAAAAGTCTCTACATTTAACCCTCTGGAGGTGGCCTTTAAAATTATAAACAACTATCTTCACTTCTTTATTGCTCAGTTTTTATTATCAAATAAAATTCCACCCCAGTGCTGTTACAAGAAGGTTTTCCACATACTGTTTAGAATATGGGTGGAACATCCAGGACACACATCCAAGCAAATAAGAGCAATGAAGAGAGTTTAGGGTCAGATTCTCTGGTTGCTCAGACGGTAAAGAATCTGCCTCCAATGCAGGAGACAGGGGTTTGATCCCTGGGTCGTGAAGATCCCCTGGAGAAGGGAATGGCAACCCACTCTAGTATTCTTGCCTGGAAAACTCCATGGACAGAGGAGCTTGGTGGGCTATAGTCCATGGGGTCGCAAACAGTCAGACATGACTGAGTGACTAACATACACAAAAAATTAAGGGTCAAATATATGAAAAGCATTTTACACCTAGATGTCATCAATGCTTAAATAAAATTATACTGCTTCAAAATTCTAAATATGACACCTTCTCCATGGAAAACTTCTTGCTCTATATTTCTTAGAAAGCAAAGAAAGTGAAAGTAAAGTCGTGTCTGACTCTTTTGCGACCACATGGACTGTAGCCTACCAGGCTCCTTCACCCACGGATTTTCCAGGCAAGAGTTCCGTAATGGATTTGCTATTTCGTTCTCCAGGGGATCTTCCGAACCCAGGGATCAAACCCAGGTCTCCTGCATTGCAGGCAGACCCTTTACCGTCTGAGCCACCAGGGAAGCCCCTTAGAAAGCAAAGCCATGATTAAATTGCAATGCCAATTCCTTCTTTTTGAAAGATTTTTTTAAAATAAATTATAAGAATACAAAAAAAAAATTGCAATGCCAAATTTAGGCCTTAAATTTAAGCTGGATTTAAAAAAAGAAAAAAATTTAAACACCTACCAAAAATCCAAAAGATAAACACCTTCCTCTTAGTCTGGAACAACACTTTGGTTAAAAAGATAAAAGATCTAGCTGTTATGCTCTACCCGTGTAAAAACAGTGTGAAAGTGAACATGAACACACATGAACACCCATGTTCACAGCAGCATTATTCACAACAGCTAAAAGGTGGAAGCAACCCGACTTTCCATCAATGGATGAATGGATAAACAGAATGTGGTGTGTGTGTATATATATGTATATGTATATATTTTTTTTCCAATGGAAAATGATTCAATGTTTAAAAAGAATGAAATTCTGCTACAACATGTACGAACCTTGAAGACATTGTATTAAGAAAAATAAACCAGTCACAAAGGATAAGTTTTGCAGGATTCCACTTGTATGAGACACTTCCAGTAGTCAAAGTCAGAGATAAATAGTGTGACAGTAGCTGCCAGGGGTGGGGCTAAAGGGTCCACAGGGAGTTAGTATCTCACGGGTATGGAGTTTCAGTTCTGCAAGATAAAAAAGTTCTAGAGATGGATGGTGGTGATAGTTCCATAACAATGTTCATGTACTTAATGCCACTGAACTGTACACTTAAAAGTGGTTTAAGATGGTCAATTTTATATCTATCTTACCACAATAAAAAAATAGTACTAAATACTCATCATTAGTATAATAAGTAACACATGGACAACAGCTTACTTCCAGGGAAGCATAAAATAGTAAGATTCGTATTTAATCAGCACTATGTCTGAAAAGCAATAAAAAATGAGAGTGATCCTCGAGTACTGCTGTAAGTCCTCTAAGTTTATGTTATGACTAATCAACTTTTACAGTACTCAGAACCAATGAACGCTTTGATGTATCCAGGGTCCTTAGAAAAAGACGGACAGATAGAAATTTACTCCACTAACATTGAAGACTCCATATTATTTTCCAAACAGGATCTTTTTCTAGGTCAAGTTCCTCAAGATGAATAAAATATTAACAGCTGACAATTCAGTTTACTCAGCCAGCAAATTAGTCACCTTGTAAAAGTGAATAATAATTTGAAATGAGTCTTTCTTCAATGCGATGGCTCTGTCTCCAATGACATCACAGTCAAAGATGGGCAGGGCCTGGGAGACTCCCTTTACATAACTCATGTTCTGTCTGGGGAGATGCATCATTCTCAGAGCGGACAAAATAATTCCGAGTTGTCCATTCAGTAATCTGCCTAATTCTCCAGAAAATTAATAATAATTTTCAGACCAAACCTACTCAGAAATACAAATAAACCTCCCTTTACCTATCTATAACTTACTGTTAAATTCACAATTGTCCATTTTTAAAAGGAAGATAGTAAATTATTGATATCTGTAAGAGTCACATCTTAGATTGCAAATTTTGCATGCTTTATATAGTTCTGTTTTCAATAATCTGTGTCATAAACTTAGTATTTTTACATGTCTGTGTATGGAAGAGCTTGTTTTCCCAAAGGGAATGTAGTAGTCTTATTAGAATAGGAAATAAGACTTATAGTTCTTTACTATAATTACAAGTGGCTTGGGCCCCTTTTGAGGCACACTGACCCAAGGAGAAAAAAAGGATGTGATGCCAGGGAGGCCTGGTGAGCTGCAGTCCACAGGGTCACAAAGAGCTGGACACAACTGGACACGAACAATGACCCAAGCAGAAAAAAAGGGATGTGATGCCACACAGGAAAAAAAAACAAAGTAGTAGTTTGCTTTCTAGTAAGAGATGTATAAAATATCCTAATCACCTACTTCTATGTTTTTACCACTGAACATGAGAATCTATTCAATAAACAAAAGATAAAATGTAACTGAGTTCTAATACGGCTAAAGAAATAACTGAGGACTGAGGGAAAATCCTAGACAAGACGCCTGGTAAGGGGAAGAGAGATGATAACACCAAAACAACTGAAATACTCTTGAGTCTATTTTCAAGAAACCAATCGACTTCACAGGGTTAGGAAGTAGGTCTTTAAAAATGTGGAAGGCAAAACCAGAATAAACAAATTTATCTTGAAAAAAGAAGAACCAGAAAGACCAGTGTTACCAGTTTCAAACTTACTACAAAGCTATACTAATCAGACAGTGGGGTACTAACCTAAGAACAGACATATAAATCAATGGAATAGAACTGAGAATCCAGATATATGCTGTCACACTTATGGTCAACTAATTTTCAACAAGGGTGCCAAGACAATCCAAGGGGAAAATATGGTCATTTCAACAAAGGGCGCTAGGATAATTGTGTATCTACATGCGGAAAGATCAAATTGATTTCTACCTCACCCTCATTCAAAAAGTAATTCCAGGGTTTCCTGGTGTCCTGATGGCTAGGATTCCGGGCTTCTGCGGCCAAGGGTCCAGGGAACTGACATCCCATAAGCCACACAGCCAACAAAAATAAATTTTAAAAACTAACTCCAAACAAATCAAAGACCTAAATAAATGCATCAGCTAAAACTATAAAACACTTAGAAAATATACACATTAAATCCACATGACTGTGAGTTAGGCACTGGTTTCTTAGCAATCAAATCAAAAGCGCAAGCAACAAAAGGAAAAACCAGATAAATTGGACCACATCAAAATGAAAAACTTTTGTGCTTCAAAGGACACCACTGAAAGAATGAAAAGGCAACCCACATGCTCAAGAAAATATCTGCAAATCACATATCTGTTACAGGACTGGCATCCAGAACATATAAAGAACTCTAAGAATTCAATAATAATTAAAAAAAAAAAAAAGATAACCCAATTTTAAAAATAAGAATAGGGTTTGAATAGAGATCTCTGAAAATATATACAAATGCCAAAAGACACATGAAAAGATGCTTAATTAAGATTATTAGACATTGGGGACAAGCAAATCAAAAATCATAATGAGACTCCACTTCACACCCATTAGGATGGCAATCAAAAAGAAGGACAATAAAACTGACGGGGAAGACACGTAGAAACTGAAACCCTCACACATTGTTGGAGGCAATGTAAAACAGTGCAGTAACTCTGGAAGACCGTCAAGCAGTTCCGCAGAAGTTAGAGTTACTACATGACCCAGAAATTCCACTTCTATGTTTATACATACGCAAGAGACATGAAAATACACAATAACTTATTATTACATTACACAAATGTTCATGATTCATTAATAGCCAAAAACTGAGAACAAGCCAGATGCCTATCAACTGAGAAGGGGCATCCAAGCGCAGCACATCCACGTCACAGAATATTGCTGTGCTGTGCTTAGTCACTCAGCCTGATTCTCTGGGACCCCGTGGACTGCCGTCCGCCAGGCTCCTCAGTCCTTGGGGATTCCCCAGGCAAGGATACTGGAGTGGGTTTCCATCCCTCCTCCAGGGGATCTTCCCAACCCAGGGATTAAACCCAGGTCTCCCACATTCCAGGCAGATTCTTTACCATCTGAGCCATCAGGTAAGCCCCACAGAATATCATTCAGCCTTAAAAAGGAATGAACTGTTGATTCATGCTACATCATGGAGAAGTCCTAAAGGACTTATGCCAAGGGAAAGGAGTCAGATACAAAAGTCCATAAATCATGTGATTCCATTTATATGAATGTCCAGAATAGGGAAATCCACAGAGACAAGAAGTAGATTAGGGGCTGTGGGGAGAGGGGAGGAGATGGGAGTGGGGGTGGATGGAGAGTAACCGCTAACCAGAGAGTGTCTCCCATAGGGATGATAAAAAATGTTCTGGAATCCGATAGTGGTGATCATTGCACAACTCTGCAAATACACTAAAAGCCACTGAATTACACACTTTTGATAGGTGAATTCATCTCAAAACAGCTCAGAAGAAATGGTCCCACCACCATCGATGGATGTAAACTATGGTTCAAGTCCCTCAGCCACACTTCTAGTTAATCACGACTTTGAAGAACCCAGCCAACCCAATTCTCACTCACAGTTAATAACCTCACATTCTACCTCACCAAGAAAATCAAACACTCTAAGGCTTCCCCATTGTATAATTATCCTCTTCCCTCTATATTTCAAAAATTCCCCACTCTATTGACTATTTCTCTCTATTGATAAAAAGGCTCAAACAATTCCCAGTCTTGGGTTGGTGGGGAGCGGGGGGGCCTGTTGCTCATCTCCAGAAGACCATTCTTTACCATGGCTTTCTATATGGCATTTCTTGAAAGAAAACTCACGTATGCTCACTGCCTCCATATGAGCACACACACTGATTTCTCGGCCCACTACCAACACACCAACAGGAATTCATTCATTCAGTCAAAATTATTCTTCTGCCATTCTTCACCCTGGGCCACCACATTCCTTTCACCTGCTTTTCCTTATGCCTGTCTTCTCAGCCTCTGTGACTTCCTCCTTCAGGAACATGCCTTGATTTGGTATTCTATAAGATCTTCTAAATATAGTAACAACGTCCAAATCTACCCGAAAGTCCAGTCCCTTATTTTCAGCCTCCTGTACAACAGCTTTCTCGATCCACCCCTTGGCTGCACTTCAGAGCCTAAAACTCAACAAGTCTGTTACATTTCTTCCAGGCATGCACTACATCTTATCTGAAGTTGTAGGTGCAGTGGGTGGCACGTGATCAGCACTGACTAAATACGGTTGAATGTCTAACAATAGAGCTCATAACTGCCCATACCTCTACCTTAAAACCTGCTTCTCCCACATTTCAGATCTCAATTGGTGACACCAGCACTCATTCACTTAGTCATCTAAACTGGAAGCTCTGCAGTCATCCCAAATTTCCTAGGGCTTCCCCTATGGCTCAGTTGGTAAGAATCCGCCTGCAATGCGGGAGACCGGGGTTCGATCCGTGGAGAAGGGAAAGGCTACCCACTCCAGTATTCTGGCTTAGAGAATTCCATGGACTGTATAGTTCATGGGGTCGCAAAGAGTCGGACACAACTGAGCAACTTGCACTGTATTTCCTAAATCCTGGCTGCTTTCACACCTTGAAATGCAAGGCCACACAGGCACTTTGCCTCGCCCACCTCTCAGGAGTGCGGTCCCAGCCAGCAACTTCCAGGACAAATAGCAGGTTTGCTCACCGCTTAAGAGCAATGGGGTTCCCCAGCTCAGTGCTCCTCAGATGCAACCCAAACCCACTGATTGCTCAGCATCCACATTGCTGGACCCCTCCACATCACTCCTGTGGGATCTGCAGGCAAAATCTGACCCCAAAGTCCTGTGTCTTTCACCAGCATCCATCTAACAGCAACAAGCTCATGTATCAGCTTGTGAGCAAGGTAAAGATGCAGACCTTAATTTCTCCTCCGAGAGCATCTCTGTAACAGCGCCACTGCCCCTTTCAAAAACCTAGACATTTGCGACACCACAGATGGACTCCGAGGAATGTACTGCACTAAGCAAATCAAACACGGTATGATTTCATTTATATAAAAAATATAAATATGAAGAATATAAAACAAAACTCACAGACACAGAGGACAGACCAGTGGTTACAGAGGAGAAGAGGGCTGGAGGCTGGTAAACTGGGTGAAGGGAGCTAACGGTTTGGTGACATGGTTACTAGACTTATTGTAGGGATCACGTTTTAAGAGTTAAGTTGTACACCTGGAACTAATATGTTACACACCAACTTTACCTAAAACAAACCTACAGTCACTGCACCCCTTATCCTGTCCGAGATCCCCCCTGAATCTGCCTGAGCCTCACTTCAGTAACTTCATTCTGCTCTGCTCCCCACAAACCTCTTGATTTCAGTGAAGCCACCTTCCATCACTCCTCTCGTCCCCCACTCGCCACATTCTTCCAGCTTTTCCGAGAAAGCACAGAATTTAAAGGCTGTGGCTCCAGAGTTGAACTGCCCAGATTCCAATCCTCCGTTCCTCTACCTGATAATCATGTGATTTGGTGCAAGTAGTAACTCTGTCCAAGTTTCCATTTTGTCTGTAAAATGAGTTATCGTATAAATTCTCCTAGCATTTTTGGAAAGATTGACCAAAATAATCTAGTTCAGTACTCTCTTTAACTGTTATTTACACAGATACTGTATGCTTCCTGTTGTTTGAACTTTTACAGCTAAATTCCCCACTGTTCTTGCAAATATCTGGCTAATTCCTGCATCCACCTTTTGCTAAGTTCAACAACTCATGCTATGCACCCCACTTGCCTTGTCTTCCTCCTGGTCAATTGCCTTCAACCCATTCCTCATCATTTTCAAGTCCCACCCCCATTTCTTTAATTCATAAGACACTGTTGGGACTTCCCTGGCACTCCATGCTTCAAGTGCAGGGGGCAGAGGTTCAAATCCTGGTCAGGGAACTAAGATTCCACACGTCGTCTGGCAAGGCCAAAAAAAAAAGCACTATTGCTGACTTGTGTACTATATTCTTGTGTGTGTCTGTGTGAACCCACCTGCCAGTGAAAGAGACATAAGAGACTTGGGAAGATCTTCTGGAGGAGGGCACAGCAACCCACTCCAGTATTCTTCTAGAGAATCCCATAGACAGAGGAGCCTGGCAGGCCACAGTCCATAGAGTCGCAAAGAGTTGAACTGAAGCCAACTTAGCATATAGCATGCATGTACTGTATCCTTATAACTGACTCACCTTGTGTACCTCTTACTACCAACCAGACAGTACGTTCTGTTGGTCAAAGATCATGACTTATGCTTTTCATATATCGTGCACATCTTTGAAAATTACGCAAACTCAGGAATGCAGCATCCCTCTAAAGATCATCATGTCTGATATAGTAGTAAAAGCACAAGCTTTAATGGCAAAACAGGAGAAATTCAGGGTTCAAAATCCTGGTTTTGTAATTCTGGGCAAGTTACCTAACTTCTCTGAGATTGTGTTCAATAGAAATTCTGTAACCACCTTTCAAACTTATTTCAAGAACAATGTATAAAAAGGAATGAACTCTGTAGCTCACAAATAGAAATTTTCCTCCAATCAACACATGTTAAATTGAATAGGCTAATTCATTCCGTCTATTAGTCATTCCGTCGTGTCTGACTCTTTGTGACCCCATGGACTATAGCCTGCCAGGCTCCTCTGTCCATGGGATTCTCCAGGCAAGAAGACTGGAGTAGGTAGCCATTTCCTCCTCCAGGGGATCTTCCTGACCCTAGGATTGAACTGGGTCTCCTACACGGCAGGCAGATTCTTTACCTTCCGAGCCAATACCAGCTTTTAAAGATACCACCAGCTTCTGAGAGTTAAAGCCCAGTACCAGTTAAGTTGTGGACTTCATGTCCCTTACACCAGCCAGTTTCAGACACTTTCCTAATGATTACACTGCTTCTGCCTGCCAAGCTTTAAGAACATGCTCTTTTGAATACAAAGGGAAACTGATCAGCGAGCACAGAGATCAATAATAAATCCATTTCCACCCAGTAAGCAGCTCAATTCATCTGCTTAACCAATAGTTTTGCCGGTGGTTTCTTCCATCTTCAGAACTTAAGAAATGGAAAAGCTGTCACTGGTCACTGTTTTATGGAAGTGCGAGTCGAGGCAGGGGGGTAGGGGAATGGAGCAGTGGGGAGGGATGAACATAAAATGCCAATTCAAACAAATTTTGATTTGATAAACTTGTACTTTCTTCCCCCAAAGCCTCTGGTCCAATGCGTATAAATCCCACTTTCAGTCATTGAGCTGACAGTAGAAACAGAAGAATGTTGTGATAGATGTGTCTCGTCCTCTATTAGCATATCGAGCAGATGCTAAGAGAACAAGAGTCTTCTGTTTCAGAAAATATATCAGAAATTTCCATCCACAGTCACCCCTAATCCCTAACTCCAACACCAGTTATCTCTCTCTGAGAACACTTCAGAACCAGCAGTGGGTTCCAAGTCAGAAAATACCTTCCTGTTTCAAACAGATCCTCCCGCCCCACACCGCACCTTGCCTTCCCGGGGATCACCATGTGCTTCCTCACTGACCACCGGGGTCTTCCAACAGTCCTTCCAACAGGGTCCTCCTACAGTCCCAGTTTCACCTTTTTATTATTATTATTATTATTGAAGGATAATTCCTTTACAGAATTTTGCTGCCTTCTGTCAAACCTCAACACGAATCAGCCATAGATATACATACATCCTCTCCCTTTTGGCCCTCCCTCCCTCATCTGTCTTCGGATTCACGCCTGCTCACTTGGTGTTGACTGGTCTCCTTCCTCTCTGGTGGCTTCGTTTTTCACCACATTGCCCAGCGATGCCCCGAATCAGTTTACCTTACCCAGGCTTTGCAACCTGCCCTGAGATCTGGCTATCTTTCTCATCATGCTTGAGTCTTGAGACCCACACAAAGTTCTATTAATAAAAAGCTGAACGGGGCACATGGACCTGCCACCCTGAAGCTAGACTTTTGGGCCCCCTGCAGCCTCGCCTGATCTTTCTAATCTCACCTGTCTCTTGTCCCCTTGACAGAGCCCTCCTCCCTGGCAGGCTTACCTCAACTCTGAGCCTCCCCTTGTGCCTTTGCTCTCAGGCCGTACTTCCTTCTCAAAGAACCAATTTCCCCTACTCCTCTCTTCTCCCACGGGAAACCTGTTCCAACCACAAGCTCCCTCCCTCCACAGAGAAGACTTCCCTAATCACCAGGCTTTGAGGGATCTTTCTAAATTCCTACATCTCCCTCTCATACACCTGGCATTTAGTCACTAGCAATCTGCTACAGGTGTTTTTACCTTGTAATCCTATCTTTTCATAGGACAGTCATTTCCTCATGAGCATACAACATAAAGCGCACTGTATTTATTTCGTTTGTCTTGGCCATGCCACGGAGCATGCAGGATTTTAGTTCCCTGATCAGGAATCAAACTTGTGCCCACTGCAGAGGAAGCCCAGAGTCCTAATGAATGAACCACCTAGGAAGCCCCACTGTAAAGCACACGTTAAAAATATGAATGCTCTAATAGCAGCCAACACTAAGAGAAAGTGTTTAGGAAATAAAATTCCCCCAACAAGAACACCCAATCTCATTTTTCCACATTTCTTTCTAGCCCTTGCCCGTTCCTGTTGGTATTTTTACATAGTAGTACTATAATAGTAGGTCCAGCCATACAGTTACACATACTGTTTTACATTCTGCTTTTTCTAACACAAGGAAGTCTTCCTTGTTAAATGGTTTTGATTTTCATCATTTTTAACGTCTATAAATATCTTATCCACTGAGATAGTAGACTGTAATTCACTTAAGCACTGACTTCTACTTGACATTAGTCTTTGTATCTTTCACCATAATGATGATTCTTCTCTGTGACTTTCACTGCATCAAGTACTGAAATGCAAACCAAACCCTTGAGAAATCCCTGCTAAAATAAACGTATTGACCATGCTTCCTAACACCGAAAATAACCCATTTCACTGTTTTTTTCTTCTTTCTAGCTAAATTTCTAATGTAATTTTTGGTTTCATCACACCTCAGGTTAGGTAGACAGCAAATACATTTCCCAAACAGTTTTTTACCTAGATTTATTTTGATAGTTAATCTCACACACATTTAAGCCACAGGAAGTCCCTTGAGGGAAGGCAATAAAATCCCATACTATCTAATATAAGGTAGGCACCTGGCAGGCATTCAATGAATATTAAATATTTTTTAAGCCATCTAAAGTTATAAAACATCAAATTACTGAACAGGAGATGTCGCTGACCTAACTAGTGCCATCAGTTATTCGTGTAAAACTTCGGCTCATTTAATAATTAGATTGGTTAATAATGTATGAACAGGTGTTCCTTACAGTACACAGAACACAGCCAGGTTACTTGGTGAGCTATACACGTCTCAGAGATGACATGAAAAGACAAACAAACAGAACTGCAAACAGAACTCCCAGATCTCATGACAAAACAAGCTTAACCCCTTTGACTTCAGCTGTTCAAGTTCATACTTCAGAGGAAGAAAAGCAAAAAAACAAAAAGTGGTAGTATTAAAACTATGTAAAATTACACAGGCATGTGAATACAAACTGAAATGAAAATAAGAAAACGAGTGTGAATTGTTATGGTGAAAGAATGTTGGAGACTTCCTCCTTTTTATTGTTTTCTTAGTATAATGTTAAAATGTATAACAAGAAATATATTCCCGACAAATGCATATTCATTAATCATTACAATTCTTGCTATTACTGAAGTAGACCTAAAGCTGAATGTTCAAATAACTAAGTTCCCCAAGCCCACATAAAGTTTAGCAAATGGAAAGAAACCAACCATCCACCTTAATACCTAAGCCCAGTCAGATACTGAATCACATGAAGAACTTAATGGTACACTAGAAACTTTTTGCCAATTTAAGATTTTCCTCAACAGGTAGCTAATGGGATTCCAAGAATCATTCAGAATGATACATGGCAGAAACCAACACAATATTGTAAAGCAATTATCTTCCAATTAAAAAAAATTTTTTTAATAGAAGAAAAATAAAAGAGAAAAATATTATACAAAATAAGTAAGTCTTTATAGAGTAAAACTTCATCATCCCAGGAATCCAGTCTCATCTCATTCTCACTAGTGAAGAGTCATTTCTGAGATTGCTTCTGGCACTAATCTGCCAAGGGAGAAACAATTATGACGAAAAGTTTACCATTCACCATAATTATATACTATTACTTAATACATTAGTTTTCCCAGAAGTAATAATTGGTCAAATAATTTTTTTCATAATTACTGGAAAGGAATATGGCTTGGTTTTAGCCTTTTTAAGCAAACTCTACACAGCAGTTTAAAAATCACTGGCTTCAGAATTCCACTCCATTGTATTCCACTAGATCCTCGAGATGTATGTAAATGACTCCTTTAGGACAAAACAGAAATAGAACCACTTTTAATTATCTATAACAATCACTGAAAAAAAAAAAAGTCCACATGCACTCAGGAACTGTAAGAGATGGCACTAAATCAAAGGGGCAGTTTACCACAAATAATGCACTTCTATTTAAAGGGTAAAGGATCTATGCTTACACCTTAATTTTAAAATGAGTTCAAATGAACAGCTAACGTCTACTCCAAAACTGTAAGTATTACTCTATGCATCCCTTGAAACTCTAATACTGACACTTACAATCTAATCAATGACTATGTGTAAGTAAAAAGGATAGTACTTCCCCTGGAAAACTGAAATTCAAAGCAGCGGGAGGGAAAGAATGAAGAATTTTAATTGAGAGTTAACTGCCTCTTTTTAGCACTGACATTTCCCAAGTTTTCGGTGAACAGGAAATTTTTTAAATGTGCTGAAATCACCCTTACAGAATCAAATCCCAGCTACTTTGCCTTTTCTGTGGCTTCGTGTTTTGTTTTGTTTCTAAATCACTGTGATGGTAATATGCTTGAAATGAACTGAAATAAAGCTGCCTGAACTGCTTTAAGACCAGAAGCTTTCAGAAACTTTCATAGTTCATCTAAGTTCTTTCATTTTGTCAGAGTGTGCAGCTGGTGAGGCCAAGACTGAAGACCCAAAACGTGCACTCTTTGAGAAGGTAAAGTAGTTAAGTTCTTAGGGAAAAATTCTTGTGTGTCATCTGACAGCCTTTAGCCAACCAAGCAACGACAGGAGGAATCACCAACTCAAAAAAAAAAAAAAAAAAGCCAGTGAGTCAACCTGTTGATCTGTGTGTCTCAACATACAGCAAAGACAACCAGAAAGCAAACCAATTTCTACACAGACCTAAACCACACTGAACTATGAACAAATAAGTTGTGAAAACGACTTAATGATTCTGTTATTTACACGAATATTCGCACTGAGAGCCTTACCAATTGAAAAGTAATCTCCTGGGACTCTAATGATTTTTTTTTTTTCCCCCCCCACTAGTATTACCTGGTATAGGAGGTGTTTTCAATATCTCATTTAAAGTAACTTGTCCCGTCACGAGCCTAGTTAAGCATTAAAGCCAAGGCCCAGCCCACCTCTTCTGACTTGAGTTAGGTTTTCTCTACTCCATCTGACTCTTTTCTAAAGAGGATTTAAAATGTACTCGGTTTATCTGCTTTCTCTACCCTCCCTGCAGAATTGAGAGAATGCCTGAAAGATACAATTTCACAAGAATCTTGGCACCTAAGCTATTTATTGTTGAGAGATGACGAATATGACTTCAAGCAAAAGCAAAACTTTCTCAACAGTCAAAAAAAAAAAAAGCGGGGGATGGGGTGGGGGCGGGCAACTCCTCTCCCCAAGTTCAAAGTATTTACAAGTCTTTCTGACCGTCCAGGTTAAAAGGGATATTAAAGTGAAACACCAAAAGGAAGGAGTTTTTCTCTAGAGCGCTTTCTCAGGAATAAGCCCAACTCCCTGCTCTCTTTCCTGCCGCGAGCCACGGGGGTGCGGGGTCTGGACGCCTGGGCCACCGACGTGAGGCCTGGGGGTCCCCGGCTGTCCCGGCCAGGCCGGAGGGCGAGGACCCCCGGGGCGGGGCCGCTCTGACAGCTGGAGGGCCGCGAGCAGGGGCACGCGGGGCACGGGACCCGGGACCGGGTGGGGAAGGAGGAAGCGAGCCCGGGGCGCTGGATGCGGGCGCACTCCTAGAAGGGCAGGGAGACGGGAGGGCGAAAGGGCAGCGGGGCGGGAGCACCGGCGGAAGGGCAGCGGGATGGGACGTGGAGCCCGCGGCGCCCCGGGACTCGGTGCCGGCGAGGGGAGGGGCGTCCCGCGCAGGCGGGGCGGGCGCGGGGGACGAGGTTTCGGGGTGCGCTGGCCGCCCCCCTCGCCCGGACGCGGATTTCAGGGGCGGGGCCGGCCGGACCCCACACGGCGGCCGGGGCCAAGGGAAGGGCGCGCCAGGCACCTGCCGCCTCCGCCGCGGCGGCCCCGGGCGATCTGGACTCTCACCTCTTCGGTTCATGGGCCGGATCCGGACGGCCACTTTCACTTTGGAGTCTCCCATCCTGCCGCCGCCGAGGTTCTCGCTCGGCTTCCGTCTGCCGCGGCCACCGGGCAACTCTTTGGGGCTGACCGGGCGGGAGGGGGCTACGGGCGAGAGGGGCGGGGCAAGGGCGGGGCCTGTGGAGGGGTGGGGCCGGCCCGGGGCTCCAGGCGCGCCCCGCTGCATGACGGGACTTGTAGTCCCCGTCGGTGGTCTCGGGTAGGCCGGCAGGGCTTCGGGCGCGCTTCGCTCTCTGGAGCTTGTAAAATACCCTTCTGCTTCAACGCCATCCTCTCCCTTGCGGTTAGTACTGAGACATAAGCTGTCGATGAGCTGATACCTCACCTGAAAACAAACAGTTGAAAAATGGCATTGGCGACCTTGCGACCTCTTTCAGACTCATTTCCTGCCAATATTGTGTTTGATCCCAGGCTCAAATTATTTCCTCTGCCTGGATTGCCCTCCCCACCTTGTTTGCTGAAATCACCCTTGAAGGCAAAGCAAAAGTTACCTCTTCCAGAGATCTTCATAAATCCACAGGTTATCCTATACCAGCCACTCCCTGTCCCAGTCAAGACCTGGGCTCAAGCATAAAGCGGGGTTCAAATCCACCCTTAACAGTTTACAGCTGTGTGGCCAGACAAGCAATTTGACCACTCTGTGCTTGTCTTTTGCATATTTAAAATGAAGACGATGAGAGTGCCTACTGTATAGGTTCCTAGTCAGGTTCAATGAGTTAATACAGATGAAGCGCTTAAAACTCCCTGGCACATATGTGCTTAATAAAAGTCATTATTTTGTTCAGTTATAACATTTATGCTGCAACACTGTCTCTCCTATTTTGTATTTTAAAAACTATATGTTATATGTGTAACCTAGCCTGTAGTAGAGACTCGGTAAACATTTATTACATCAATGAATCAATGAAGTCACACTAAAATGTGGTTTTGTTAAACCCTAGCAGAGATGCTACCTGGTAGCCTGTGGGCAAGATGGGGCCTGCATATATGTCACATCTGGCCCAATGGAATTAGCCAATGCATGAAAACTGGGAAGTTTTTACATGCAATGCTGGGCCTACATTACATATTAGGAATACTGATAGAAACTGAATAGCAGTGGCCACCTTTATAAGAGGCAGATCTGCTTGGATGTGTTTAAATGATAGAACAGAACTCAGAACAGTTTTACAGATGAGTAAACACAGAAAGCTGGCAAGATTTGCCCTTGGGCCAACCATCCTATTGTTGAAAGAGCTTCAGTACAAATAAGAGTTGTCCAAAAGTTTAAAAACATCTCTAAGAGATGTTTAGTATAATAAAGAGATGTATAGTAGGAGGAACCATATTCAATATCCTATGATAAACCATCACAGAAAAGAATAAATATATATGACTGGCGGACTCTGCTGTACAGCAGAAATTAACACAACATGAAATGAGCCTGATACAAAAAAGAAAGCAGTGTATGATTGCACTTATATGCGGTACCTAGAATCATGATTCAGAGACTGAAGGTAGAATGGGGGTTGCTAGGGGCTGAAAGGAAGGGGAATAGGAAGTTAGGGTTTCTCTTTGGGAAGATTAGAAAGGTTCATCAACAACTGAATGGACATGAGTTTGAGCAAACTCTGGGAGATGGTGAAGGACCACGAAGCCTGGCTTGCTGCTGTCCATGGGGGTCGCAAAGAGTCAGACACACCTGAATGTCGCAACAACAGCAGCAACAGGTGCTTCCCTAGAGATCCAGTGATTAAGATTCCGTGTTTCCAAGGCAAGGGACACAGGTTCAATCCTTGGTTGGGGAGCTAGGATCCCACACGCCATGCAGCATGGCCAAAAAAAAGAGGTTCTAGAGATGGATGGTGGTGGTAGTTGCACAAGAATGTGAGTGTATTTTATGCCATTGAACTGAACACCTACAAATGGTTAAAATGGTACATTTGGTAGGTATGTTTTACCACAACTAAAAAAAGTAAATCAGTATGTTCTACACCTGAAACTAATATGTTAATTATACCTCAATTTAAAAATAAGGATGGAAAAAGATTAAAGATAGAAAATGCAACCCCAGAGGCACTCTTTACAGGTAGGGAATTTCTTTCTTAGGGGCATTTCCTCTGAGATTTCAGAGGATCTTCTCAGCTGGACAAAATCTTTTAATTTTCACAGCCCAGTAAACAAATAAGGAGAACCAATTTAGATTTTCCAACTTTTTAATTTTACTAAGTAAATTCTTTAAAAATTAATAGACCAACAAATTGCTATTTACTATCAATATCATTCTTTAAAAAAAAAAAAGACAGGTCACATAGAATGTATTTTTATATTGAAATAATTTCTTGGCTAAAAAAAACCTCACTGCTACACTTTTGTCCTTATTTGGCATTGAAAACAGCTTCCCAGGTGGCTCAGTGGTAAAGAAATCTGCCTGCCAATGCAGGTTCAAACCCTGGGTCGGGAAGATCCCCTGGAGGAAGAAATGGCAACCCACTCGAGTATTCTTTCCTGAGAAACCCCATGGACTGAGGAACACTGAAAAAACATTGTTGTGGCCCTTGGACTGACACCAGAGTTTATTCTGGACTGAAACATATTTCCTATTAACTATCTCACAATATGCAAGTTATAACAAATAAAGGTTTGAAGTGTGCCAAGGTTCCTGGGCATCCACTGTTCACTTGATACCTCTTTTATCATCTCGTGGTCTGGTATTCTCATCTGTTTAAGAATTTTTCACAGTCTGTTGTGATCCACACAGTCAAAGGCTTTGGCATAGTCAATAAAGCAGAAGTAGAAGATTTCTGGAACTCTCTCGCTTTTTAGATGATCCAGCGGATGGTGGCAATTTGATCTCTGGTTCCTCTGCCTTTTCTAAATCAGCTTGAACATCTTGAAGTTCATGGTTCACATACTGTTGAAGTCTATCATGGAGAATTTTGAGCATTACTTTGCTAGCGTGTGAAATGAGTGCAATTGTGCAGTAGTTAGAGCATTCTTTGGCATTGCCTTTCTTTGGGATTGGAATGAAAACTGACCTTTTCCAGTCCTGTGGACACTGTTGAGTGTTCCAAATTTGCTGGCACATTAAGTGCAGCACTTTCACAGCATCATCTTTTAGGATTTGAAATAGCTCAACTGGAATTCCATCACCTCCACTAGCTTTGTTCATAGTGATGCTTCCTAAGGCCCACTTGACTTCCCATTCCAGGATGTCTGGCTCTAGGTGAGTGATCACACCATCGTGATTATCTGGGTCGTGAAGATCTTTTTAATAAAGTTCTGGGTATTCTTGCCACCTCTTCTTAATATTTCTGCTTCTGTTAGGTCCATACCATTTCTGTCCTTTATTGTGCCCATCTTTGCATGAAATGTTCCCTTGGTATCTCTAATTTTCTTGAAGAGATCTCTAGTCTTTCCCATTCTGTTGTTTTCCTCTATTTCTTTACACTGATTATTGAGGAAGGCTTTCTGATTTCTCCTTGCTATTGTTTGGAACTCTGCATTCAGATGGGTATGTCTTTCCTTTTCTCCTTTGCCTTTCATTTCTCTTCTTCTCACAGCTATTTGTAACCATTTTGCCTTTTTGCATTTCTTTTTCTTGGGGATGGTCATGATCACTGCCTCCTGTACAATGTCACAAACCTCTATCCATAGATCTTCAGGCACTCTATCAGATCTAATCCCTTGAAACTATTTGTCACTTCCACTGTATAATTATAAGGGACTTGATTTAGGTCATAACTGAAATGTCTAGTGATTTTCCCTACTTTCTTCAATTTAAGTCTGAATTTCACAATAAGGGGTTCATGATCTGAGTCATAGTCAGCTCTCGGTCTTGTCTTTGCTACTGTGTAGAACTTCTCCATTTTTGGCTGCAAGGAATATGACCAATCTGATTTTGGTATTGACCATCTGGTGATGTCTATGTGTAGAGTCTTCTTTTGGGTTGTTGGAAGAGGGTTTTTGCTATGACCAGTGGGTTCTCTTGGCAAAACTCTATTAGCCTTTGCCCTGCTTCATTCTGTACTCCAAGGCCAAATTTGCATGTTACTCCAGGTATTTCTTGACTTCCCTCTTTTGCATTCCAGTCCCCCATGATGAAAAGGACATCTTTTTTCGGTATTTGTTCTAGAAAGTCTTGTAGGTATTCATAGAACCATTCAACTTCAGCATCTTCAGCATTACCAGTTAGGACATAGACTCGGATTACTGTGATATTGAATGTTTTGCCTTGGAAACGAACAGAGATCATTCTGTCATTTTTGAGATTGCATCCAAGTACTGCACTTCAGACTCTTGACTTTGAGGGCTACTCCATTTCTTCTAAGGGATTCTTGCCCACAGTAGTAGATAAAATGGCCATCTGAGTTAAATTCACCCATTCCAGTCCATTTTAGTTCGCTGATTCCTAAAATGTCGATGTTCACTCTTGGCATTTTCTGTTTGACCAACACTCCAGCACCTACCATCTTGTTGGACATGGAACAACAGACTAGTTCCAAATCAGGAAAGGAGTATGTCAAAGGCTTTATATTGTTACCCTGCTTATTTAACTTATATGCAGAGTACATCATGAGAAATGCTGGACTGGATGAAGCACAAGCTGGAATGAAAGATTGACAGGAGAAATCTCAATAACCTCAGACATGTAGATGACACTTATAGCAGAAAGCAAAGAAGAACTAAAGAGCCTCTTAATGAAAGTGAAAGAGGAAAGTGAAAAAGTTGGCTTAAAACTCAACATTCAGAAAACTAAGATCATGGCATCTGCTCCCATCGCTTCATGGCAAATAGATGGGGAAACAATAAAAACAGTGACAGATGTTATTTTTGGGGGCTCCAAAATCACTGCAGATAATGACTGCAGCCATGAAATTAAAAGACGCTTGCTCCTTGGAAGAAAAGCTATGACCAACCTAACATATTAAAAAGCAGAGACATTATTTGTCAACAAAGGTCCATCTAGTCAAAGCTATGGTTTTTCCAGTAGTCACGTATGGATGTGAGAATTGGACTATAAAGAGAGCTGAGCGTCCAAGATGATGCTTTTGAACTGTGGTGTTGGAGAAGACTCTTGAGAGTCCCTTGGACTGCAAGGAGATCCAACCAGTCCATCCTAAAGGAAATCAATCCTGAATATTCACTGGAAGGACTGATGCTGAAGCTGAAACTCCAATACTTTGGCCACTTGATGTAAAGAACTGACTCATTGGAAAAGACCCTGATGCTGGGAAAGATTGAAGGCAGGAGGAGAAGGGGACGACAGAGGTTGGATGGCATCACCAACTTGATGGACATGAGTTTGATTAAGCTGCGGGAGTTGATGATGGACAGGGAGGCCTGGCGTGCTGCAGTCCATGAGACTGCAAAGAGTCGGACACGACTGAGCAACTGAACTGAGCTGAACTCATAAATTTTCTTTTTAGAAGGCCAGTTCTGATGACAACTTGAATCTAGCTTTTTGAACAGAAACAAGGAAGGCAGAAAAAGAGAAGGCTTCCAGTTTCTGCAGAAACACTGTATTTCAGTTTAAGCTCAAATTTCCAAGAGGAGAAAGCCCCTGAGAAATTGAAGAGGTGGGGGAATATAACAGGGAAGAGGTGAGGACTCTCTCTAAAGTTCCAAAACCATTTGAATTGTCCTGGAAACGTTTGATTGGAAGAAATGACAGAAGCTTCCCAAGGGACTCTAGAGAAACACCCCTGTGAGCTACACTTCCTTTTGACCTCTATTTCACACTCATCTCCCTCTTTTGACTTCTGCAATAAAGGCGAGGCAAGTGCCAGAGACTAGGAATGCCTTTATCTTATCAGGGAAAATTTCCTGAGATAGAAAGACTGAGATGCAAGTTACAACCTGCTGCCCAGCCCAGGACCCTGGGGGCTTTCACACCAGGTAACCTGAGAGCTCCCCTCACCTGGCTGAGAGTGCTGTGTCAGACTCCCTCCAGGAGAGAGGGAAAGTCGAGGTTTCTCTCTTTTGAACTATGAGAAAACTCATATATAAGGCACTCTGTGGACATTGTCTTGCAAAGCAAGGACTGAATAACTCAACCGATATTTATGGGGTAGATGCTGCAGGCAAGACAGTTGAATTTCGGCTGTGTTGAAAAGAAGGGCCCTCGGGTTTTTTGTCCAGACCCTTTGCAGATCGACTTATTCTAAAACAAATTGTTAATTCTACCCAGTGCTTTGTGGTGACTTAAATGGGAAGGAAATCCAAACAAAAAACACTAAACGGGAATATATGTACATGTGTGTTTGTGTGTGTGTGTGTGTGCGCTCAGTCACTTGAGTCATGTCTGACTCTTTGTGACACTATAGACTGTAGCCCGCCAGGCTCCCCTGGCCATGGGATTCACCAGGCAAGAATACTGGAATGGGTTGCCATGCCCTCCTCCAGGGAATCTTCCCAACCTAGGAATCAAACCCATGTCTCCTGTATCTCCTGCCTTGCAGGCAGATTCTTCACCCACTGAGCTACCTGGGAAGCCTGGATATATGTATACATACGACTGATTCACTTTGCTGAACAGTAGAAGCTAACACAACACTGTAAAGCAACTGTACTCCAATAAAAATTTAAAAATGAAACCAGCTTCCAGTTTATCATCTTGTTGCTTTGATCCACAGTTTCTAATGGTCCCTGTGCAGATTGAGGAAGACATTTTTCCCTGGAAGACTGTCACTTTATAAAATAAGGAGAACTCACAAACTGAATGATCGCCACGTGCCAGGCACCGTCCTAAGTGTTTACATGTATTAACTCATTAATCCCCACACTAACTCTATGAAGCAGTGACCACTCTCCTCATGTTACAGAAGGAGAAACTGGACCTGATAAACTTATTGAAGGAGCCACTGTGCTGCTATCATGCTCTGACCCCAGTTCTACAATACTTTACAAATGACGTGTCTCTGTGCAGGTTGTTCAGCCCTTGGAAGTTTGAAACATCTAATTTTTACCATTTTACGTTCCAAAATAGTATCTAAAACCCTACTACAGTTAAAAAAAATAAAGGAGGAACTAGAAGCTAATTTATATATATATATATATATTTTTTTTTTTTTTTTTTAAAGGAGGGAATGAGCTAATCTTCATCAGGGTAGGGGGGAAAAAAAATCTCTCCAGAATAATTAAGGATTTTTCTGCATGCCTCGAATTCAGCTTTGCCAAAGCTCTAAGTTTCTCCAATGATAACTGTCTCTTCCCATCCCTTCTGGTGTTCTGTGAGCATGGAAGAGTGTCTTTTTCAAGTCTCTTTCTCTCCCACACCCAGTACAATCCCTGGTACTTAGTAAGCAGTCACTTGATACATTGGGGCAAAGATATTAACAACTCAGCATCGTGATTAACTGCAAACAGGTGAAATGACTTGCCTCAAGTCATCACAGGGCTAGTAAGCTGCAGGGTTGGAATGCAAACACAAATTTGATTCTTTGTTTCCACAAAGAAGATAATCCCTAAGTGCCCTCTTATGTATTTTTCATGTGAGTGTTCTTCCTGCACATACACCATAGCATTTATTTTTTAGATATTTATCAAGTGCTTATTACCAGATATTGTGCTCAGCACCCCACATACATGATCTGTTAATTTCTACAATGATCCCATGAGGCTTGGTGATATCATTACAGCCTTTGACAGATGGGGAACTGAGACTTCACAGGACAATTAACTTGTACACTGGCCTGAGTAAGAGGTTCCTAAATGCAGATTCTGGGTCTCCCTGTGTGCCCTTGAGTAGGCCTTGAGACCACTGCCACCACCCATCCTGCTTCACATAGCATCTGGTGCTTCCTTGGGTCCCTCAGCCTTTCCTGACCACACCTGAATCTTGCCATGATCTAGAGGGTTCCACCTATGAAACTCAATAACTCAGCCACAGCCTCCACATCATCCAGCATGACTCACTGTCCTGCTGCCAAGCATGAACGCAGTTTTTAAGCTCCAGTTCCTCAGCTTACCTGTTTCCTCATACTCGAGTTCCCTCGGGGGCTCGTTTTCTTACCCATGTGCATACTAAGTTGCTTCAGTCATGTCCAAGTCTTTGCGACCCCTTGGACTGTAGTCCCCCAGGCTCCTCTGTCCATTGGATTTTCCAGGCAAGATTACAAATGCAAGGCCCTCCTCCAGGGGATCTTCCTGACCCAGGAATTGAACCCACATCTCTTAGGTCTACCTGGATTCTCAGCTGGGCTCTTTACCACTAGTGCCACCCGGGAAATCCCACTTTCTTACATCTCTAGTTTGAACCTCCCTCTCGACTGAGCCATCACCACCACTCATGCCCTTCAAGTTCCCAAACTTAGGTCACTTCCCTTCCCTCGTGGTCCCACACGAAGTCAGTGTCATGCTGTGATTTACAAGAAATACATATGTGGTCACTCAGAGAACCAAAATCTTTGTCTCATATGTATTTGACCTTCAACTACAATTGTTTTGCTGGCCCATAGCTCCCCAAATCCTTGGAATTTTCTCAGGGTTGAGAATGATCTAGGTGTCTTTTGTTGTGTTAATGAAGCATCTTTTGGAAAACATCTAAGGCTGGGCATTGATTACCAATGGGACCAACCTGTGATTAACCTCCAGGGAGGGGGCTTGAGGTGAAATCAGTCGCCATGATTGGCAAGGATTTGTCAACCATGTGTTTGTAACAGAGCCTCCACAAACACCCTAAAAGAACAGCTTTGGGGCCCAGAGTTTCCATGTGGAAACTCCAAAAATGGGCCCCAAAGCTCTATGAGGACAGACACTCCTTTGTCTGGAAAAGTGAAAGAAAGTGTTAATTGTGTCCAACTCTTTGCGACCCCATGGATGTAGCTTACCAGGCTCCTCTGTCCATGGGATTCTCCAGGCAAGAATACTGGAGTGAGGTACCATTCCCTTTTCCAGGGGATCTTCCTGACCCAGGGATCAAACCCTGGTCTCCTGCATTGCAGGTAGACTACCATCTGAGCCACCAGGGGACCTCATCCTCTATACCTCTTCACCTAGTTGCTGATTCCTATTCTTTAATATCTTTTTATAACAAAATCTAGTGAGTAAATGTGTTGTCCTGAGTTTTGTGAGTCGTTCTAGCAAATGAATTGAAACCAGGGAGGGAGCCATGGGAACTTCTTATCTACAGCCCATTGGTCAGAAGTACAGGTAACAACCTGGACTTGGAATTAGCATCCTGAGTTAGACAGGGCCATTGGAACCCCTAACTCAAACCCGGAGAGTCAGGAGCACAGGGGACAACCTGGGTTTCAACGCTGGCATCTGTGGTGGCAGGAGGTCTTGTGAGACCAAGTCTTTTACGTATGGAATCTGATTCTATGTCCAGGTAAATGGTGTCAGAATTGAGGTGAATTCTCAGTCTCTGCTGGGGTCCAAGAATCACTTGTTGGTGTGGGGAGCCCCCAACACACACACGCACACACGTGCTGGAATTGGGCCCAGAAACCCTGCTGGAGGAAGCACACACCCAAGCACCTTGGTGCCCACAGAAATCTGTGCTCTTTGGTCTCAGTGTGGCCCTCAGCTCCCTCTCCCAGTCCTCCAGAGCCGTTACCATCTTCATCACTTTCCCTCAACCCTGAGTCCACTTCTAGTTACCAGCCCTTCTGCCTCCTCCATAGCCAAGCGTCCCCAGATGATCTACACCCACTGTCTTCCTTCCTCACCTCCCTTAGTCAACCAATTCAATCACTCTGCCAGCCCTTCAGCCCCCTTAGACCCATCCTGGCCAGGAGTACCATCATGCCTCAAATAGCAAAGCCAGCAGAGTGCCTTTCCGTTCTCATCTGATTTGATTTCTCTGTGATATTTAGTGTTATCAACCATCCCCTTCTTGATGGTCCTACTTTCTATGACATCACTCTGTTCTCCTTGTTTTAATCTATTTATTATTTTAGTCAGCTGAGACTTCCCTGGCAGTTCAAGGGTTAAGACTACGTGCTTCCAAATCAAGGGGTGCAGGATGGATCCTTGGTTGGGGAACTAAGATCCCACATGCTGGGTGGTTCAGTCAAAAAAATTTTTTTTAAGTATTTTCGTCAACAAACTTCCCTACCTTGTGCTTGGCATTACAGTGTTAGGTGCTTGGGATACAGAGATCAAAAAGAGTTGGTGACTGTCCTTAAGGGCTAAGAAGTTTGGTTCAGTTCAGTCACTCAATCATGTCCGACTCTTTGCGACCCCATGGACTGCAGCACGCCCAGCTTCCCTGTCCATTACCAACTCCCAAGCTTGCTCAAACTCATGTCCATTAAGTCAGTGATCCCATCTAACCATCTCATCCTTTGCTGTCCCCTTCACCTCCTGCCTTCAATCTTTCCCAGCATCAGGGTCTTTTCCAATAGGTCATTTCTTCACATCAGGTAGCCAAAGTATTGGAGTTTCAGCTTCAGCATCAGTCCTTCCAATGAATATTCAGGTCTGATTCCTTTAGGATTGACTGATTTGATCTCCTTGCAGTCCAAGGGACTCTCAAGAGTCTTGTCCAACACCAGAATTCAAAAGCATCAATTCTCCTTTGCTCAGCTTTCTTTATAGTCCAACTCTCACATCCATACATGACTACTAGAAAAACTATAGCTTTGACTAGAGGGACCTTTGTCAGCCAAGTAATGTCTCTGCTTTTTATATGCTGTCTAGGTTGGTCATAGCATTCCTTCCAAGGAGGAAGCATCTTTTAATTTCATGGCTGTAGTCACTATCTGCAGTGATTTCGGAGCCCACGAAAATAAAGTCTGTCACTGTTTCCATTGTTTCCCCATCTGTTTACCATGAAGTGATGGGAGCAGATTGCCATGATCGGAGTTTCTTGAATGTTGAATTTTAAGCCAGCTTTTTCACCCTCCTCTTTCACTTTCATCAAGAGGCTCTTTAGTTCCTCTTCTCTTTCTGCCATAAGGGTGGTGTCATCTGAGGTTATTGATATTTCTCCCAGCAATCTTGACTCCAGTTTGTGCTTCATCCTGTCCAGCGTTTCTCATGATGTACTCTGCATATAAGTTAAATAAGCAGGGTGACAATATACAACCTTAAAGTACTCCTTTCCCAATTTCGAACCAGTCCATTGTTCCATATCTGGTTTTAACTTTTGCTTCTTAACCTGCATACAGATTTCTCAAGAGGCAGGTAAGGTGGTCTGGCATTCCCATCTCTTGAAGAATTTTTCAGTTTGTTGTGATCCAAATAGTCAGAGGCTTTGGCTTCGTCAATAAAGCAGAAGTAGATTTTTTTCTGGAATTCTCTTGCTTTTTCTATGATCCAATGGATGCTGGCAATTTGATCTCTGGTTCCTCTGCCTTTTCTAAATCCAGCTTGAACATCTGGAAGTTTTTGGTTCATGTACTGTTGAAGCCTAACTTGGAGAATTTTGAGCATTACTTTGCTAGCGTGTGAGATGAGTTTGGTTAGATTCCTGGAAATTTTGTAACTTCTTCATTTGTTTTGCTGCCTCTTTTGTTTGTTTCTCAGCGTGGGAACCCCCTTTAAGGGCTGTGCGCTGGGAAAAGAGGAGGTTCAGTGGACTGCTTTGGGAGATCATGGGGAGGTCAAAGGTAAGGGTCCTCCAGCCATTTCCAGAGCTGTTGGGACAGGGAAAGAGATTAAGCCAATAGCTGAAGTAACAGCTGAGAGGTACAGAAAGCTGGCATGAAAGAAAGGGGACAGAGGACAGAAACACCAGTCTGCATAAGAGTAGCTACAGGAGTACAAATTGCAGGGGACTTCTCTGGCGGACCAGCAGTTTAGGGGGCCCGGGATCCATCCCTGGGTGGGGAACTAAGAACACACATGCCACAGCTATGACCCAGCAGAGCCAAAGAAATAAACAAATATTTTAAAAAGAAGCTTTGTCTTTAAAAAAAAAAAAAATAATAATAATTGTAAAAAGCTCATATGAGTGCCTTGCCATCAAAAGCCATGTCTCTCATACCTGTTTATTCCATCCCTGTTGCCACGCTCCTATTCTAAGCCTTCTACAGTTGTGGCTTTCAAAGACTCTGCATGACCCCTCCCCCAAAGATACCTCTGGGCAGAAAGCAAGCTTTCGTCCTGGGCAAGGGGTCATGCACTTTGGGGTCATCGAATTAGGTTTCTCCTGAAATCATAAAGCCACAACTCGGGCTCAGGAAGCTGAATGGAATTGCTTGGATTGTGAGAGATTTCGATGTTTGGGAGAATTGTCTTGGGTGTTGAAGGCTGAGGTATCCCCTGAAGTGTGCTCGGTAGGGTAGATCCCTCTTTCACTGGGATTTCAGTTGGAATCTAGGGTTTATGAGCCCTAGAGAGCAAGGTATACCTCTGAAACTTGATTACTTAACAAATTAGTTTCCTTTTTTAAAAAGTATTTGTTTATTACTACTTTTTTCATTTATTTGGCTTCACCAGGTCTTAGTTGCAGCATGTGGGATCTAGTTCCCTGACCAGGGATCGAACTCAGGCCCAATGCGTTGGGAGCACAAAGTCTTAGCCACTGAACCACCAGAGAAGCTCCTAGTTTCCTTTTTTTCCCCTCTTCTCTTTGTGTGTAATAAATTTTTTTTAATTTAATTTTTATTTTTACTGGAATATAGTCTTTTTGTAATTTCTTTCTTTTAATATATTTATCTAGTCTGTCCTGGGTTTTAGTTGCAGGATACAGTATCTTTACTTGAGGCGTGTGGGATCTAGTTCCCTGCCCAGTAATCGAACCCAGGCCCTCTGCACTGGGAGCATGGAGTCTTAGCCACTGGACTACCAGGGAAGTCCCCATACTGGAGTATAGTCAATTTACAATGTTGTGCTAGTTTGGGGTGTACAGCTAAGTGGTTCAGTTATATAGATACATATATCTCATATATATATACATCTCTTTTTCAGATTCTTTTCCCACAGAAGTTATTACAGAATATTGAGTAGAGTTCCCCATGCTATACAGTACATGCTTGTTGATTATGTTATATACAGTAGCATGTCTGTGTTAATCCCAAACTCCTGATTTATTCCTCCCCCATTAGTAAATTTTTATTAAATGTATGTGTATTTGACCTATGCTAGGGGGAAGCAAAAGAAGGGACTTTTGACAGAGCTTTAAAAGGGAAGAAATCTGCCTCTGAGGCCGATGTGGTGAAGGCAGTGGGGATGGGGGAAAGACCACAACACAAGTCAATCAGAAGTAGAGATCTGAGATTCCAGGGTTCTTCATACCAACCTCACACCCCTGGATTTTACTTCATTATAGAAGGTGGCATCCCCTTATTTACAGGAGAATGAAATGGCAAACCACTGCAGTATACTTGCCTGAAAAATCCCATGGACAGAGGAGCCTGGCAGGCTACAGTCCATGGGGTCACTAAGAGTCGGACACAGCTGAACAAACACAAAATCACCCCCTTGCTTGCCCCTCATGACTTGGGAGGTCTCTCTTACCCTGCACTTTTGCTCACATTTCTATCTTTCCTAGGATGTCTTCCCTCCCTCTGCCAGCTAACTTCTAACCACTCGAACCCGGTTTTCTTCATATAGGCACCCTGTGCTAGTCCTACACACGTTAGTGTTCACTTCTGGCTCTGTCCCGTATGAGCATCCGTGACACACGGATGTAAGTTACGCGTGTGTGTGTGTGCACGCTAAGTTGCTCCATGTCTGATCTTTGCGTCCCTATGGTCTGTAGCCCGCCAGCCTCCTCTGTCCATGGGATTCCCCAGGCAAGAATATTGGAGTGGGTTGCCATGTCCTCCTCCAGGGGATCTTCCTGACCTAGAGACTGAACCCACATCTGTGTGGGTCTGATCTCTAATTATGTGGAGAACCCAGTCATGATGATGTCTTGTCTTTGGTATTGCTCCAGGTGACAGGCGCACAGCCAACTCCATCTGTACCAGGAGACTGAACAATTTCAATTTAAAAGACACAGAATGGAAGGGCCAGGAGACAAGAGGAGGGCTTTACATTCATTATTTTGACTGATATTCTACAGGGACAAGAAATTCCAGGCACAAAATAAGCACGGGTGATGGGCTGGAAGGTCTTTTCAAACATCACGTTGCCCTCCTTATTGAGGAAATGTAAACTCCATTCTGGGCTTCCCTGGTGGCTCAGTGGTAAAGAACCTGCCTGTCAATGCGGAGACACCGGTTCGATCCCCGGTCTGGGAAGATCCCACATGCCACGGAGCAACTAAGCCCCAGCACCCCTACTGCAGAGCCTGGGCTCTAGAGCCCGTGCTCTAGAGCCCGTGCTCCGCAAGAGAAGCCCCTGAAATGAGAAGCCTGCCCACCCCAACTAGAGAGTAGCTCCCACTCGTCACAGCTAGAGAAAAGCCTGAGCAATGAAGACTCAGCATAGCAAAAAATAAGTAAATAAAATTATTAAAAAAAAAAAATCCTCCTCATCCCTGAAGATCCAGAAGTAAAAGCCTTCCCCGAACACCCAGATTTCACACTAAACTCCCCCAAAGAGCTCACTCTCTTTACGAGCATAAACTTACTTCCCTCTGTGTTGGAAAGTGTCTGGAAATACGGAATCTCTTACAGGCCTAGCTCATCTCCATAAATCATTCAGGGGCCGAGGTCAGGAGAGGGTATTCTTTAGGTCTTATTCCAGGCGACTGTACAATTCAGGCCCCATTAATGAACACAAAAGGACATCCATAAAATATTCATAGGCTGTAGGACAAATACATCGACTCTAAGGGGACCCACTGCCTAAGGGATGAGATTTGTCAAATCCATGGTTGCAGCCATCTGCTCCCTTAAATTCAGAGGTTTCCACAGCTCATCAACAAATCTGATTTAGAATTTAAAGACTTTTTTTTTTGAAGCCGCAAGAGAAAATTAGCTGCAGATGAACTATTTCGCCCAGGTCTCCCAGCCATAGTTCCAATACTTTGGCCACCTGATGCAAAGAGCAGACTCACTGGAAAAGACCCTGATCCTGGGAAACATTGAGGGCAGGAGGAGAAGAGTGTGACAGAGGATGAGATGATTGGATGGCATCATCAACTCACTGGACACGAGTTTGAGCAAACTCTTGGAGATGGTGAAGGACAGGGAAGCCTGATGTGCTGCAGTCCATGGAGTTGCAAAGAGCTGGACACGACTGAGCAACTGAACAAAACTCAGTCTGAGTGGCTTCCCATGTGGCTCAGAGGTAAAGAATCCATTTGCCAATGCAGGATTCACGGGTTCGATTCCTGGGTCAGGAAGATCCCTTGCAGGAGGGCATGGCAACCCACTCCAGTATTCTTGCCTGGAAAACTCCATGGACAGAGGAGCCTGGTGGGTTACAGTCCATAGGGTTGCAAAAGAGTTAGATGCAACTGAAGTGACTAAACAACAAGAACAATAACAACCCACCCTGAGGAGAAGTAGCCTGACTTCTCACAGGGAGGGCCATCCGGAGAAGAAGCAAAACCTCCGGGGAGAAATACTGGATGAAGTTAGAGTTCACACAAAAAAAGAAATCCCCCAGAAAAGTACCTGGGGAGGAATCCCTGCTGTGAAAGACACTCTCCCCGCTTATTAAAATAGATGGACAACGGGAATTTGCTGTGTCTCAGGAAACTCAAACAGGGGCACTGTATCAATCTAGAGGGGTGCATTGGGGAGGGAGATGGGAGGAAGTTTCAAAAGGGAGGGGATATGTGTATACCTATGGCTGATTCATGTTGAGGTTTGACAGAAAACAACAAAATTCTGTAAAGCAATTATCCTTCAATTAAAAAATGAATAAATTTTTTAAAAATTCAAAATTTGATGGCATATGTAATCAATGCAAGGTACTTGCCTGATAAGGAATCATACTCTGCGTTTCCAGGTTAGAATTTACTAGAAAATAATGATGCTGCTCCAGTAGAAGGAAAAAACTGTCCATCAAATTTCTCCTTGGATACGGCAGGGAATTAAGATCCTGTCTTCCCAGGGAAGGTGTCACATGCGGCAGCTGCAGGTGGCTGGGGTGGAGGCCTGAGTTTCACTGAGGAGAGAGAAGGCGCATTCTGAGTCACCCCAGATTCCGATCTAGGAGGTGTCACCTCTGTAAGAAGCATGAAGGCGGGCAGGGGAGGGGAGTGCCAATAATGCTGGCAGGAAGAGAGGGCAGAGGAAATGGCCCCTGGCCAGGATTCATGCCTCTGTGGTATGAATCTTCTAGACACCGTGCACGAAGTGGTTAAAGTGAAACCCAGGGCAGCTGCAGCTGCCAGGGGCTCGGTAACAGAAGGATCCTAGAGTTCATTGCCACTGAGGAAGGCTTTTCTTTCAGCTGGGACTCAGTCTGGAAGCTGTTCTGCCCCTTAGAAAGCCAGAGGCTATAACCCCACCCACCCCCACCTCCCCAAGGGCCACAGCACAACTCAGGGGCAGCTGAACAAGGCCCAGGACAGAGCAGAGCAGCTGTGAGCATCTTGCACTTTGGTACCACCTATGGAGGTGAGTAAAACTGCCTTAGAGAACGAAGGGACACGTGTATACACATAGCCAATTCATTTTGCTGTACAGCAGAAAGTAACACAACATTGTATTAATAAAGCAACTATACTCCAGTAATGAAAATTTAAAAAAAAATTAAAAACAAAAAACTCACAAAAAAACAAAATTTGTAAATGGTTTCAAAAGGAAAAAGGAATAAAGAACGATGTAGCCACCCTTCATCAGTATAACTTCCAGACTCCAGACACATTCAAGGCTGTAAAAACCTGAGAAACTAATAGAAGAAAAAGCAAATATTTAGCTGAGCTCAAGCAAAAAAAAGTTGTCAGTAATAGTAAAAGCACTGAGAAACTTGTTCCAGGGCTGTAGGCAAAACTGGGGTCTCTGCTACACCAGAGCCCTGCTCTAATTTAAGAAGAAAATAAAAACAGGTAATTCAGAAAACAAATATTTCTTAAGCATGCCCGAAGAGCTCACCAAAAATGGAAAGAAGCAGCAACAAACTGGAAAGTTTCAGCAATATGCGAATAGTAATGTAGAGCTATAGTAAAGAACACTTATTAAAAAAATAAAGAGACCAATCAAAGGTAACAGGCTATTTCCTAAGAGAGAAATGTGAACAATGCCTAAGATACACAAATGTAATACTTTTTAAATAAAGTGAAAATACAAAAGGACTAATTCAACAAATGTTAACTTGTATTTAAGAAAAAAGCTCAAAGACATGGTTCTTTTTCTCCCAAAGTACCATAGGATATTTTTACTCTTTGCACTTTACAATGAATAGTCACTCAGTCGTGTCTGACTCTCTATGAACCTATGGACTATAATCCCGCCAGTGTGCTCTGTCAATGGGATTTTCCAGGCAAGCATGGAGTGGGTAGCCATTCCCTTCTCCAGGGGATCTTCCTGACCCAGGGATTCAACCTGGGTCTCCTGCATTGCAGGCACATTCATTACTGTCTGAGCCACCAGGGAAGCCCCCCTCACCCTTTTTTTCACACTTAGGTTCCTTTTTTCAATAACCTAGAGCCTTCACTTTCATGCATTGGAGAAGGAAATGGCAACCCACTCCAGTATTCTTGCCTGAAGAATCCCAGGGATGGGGGAGCCTGGTGGGTTGCTGTCTATGGGGTCGCACAGAGTCGGACATGACTGAAGAGACTTAGCAGCAGCAGCAGCAGCAGCAGGGCCTCCTTCTTTACTTTTGTGTAGTGACAGACTGAATATACTCAAATGTGAAACTTGGTTGATTCTTACCATGCGCCCATGACTCTAATGTCTGCTGTCAGTCTTATACGATGACAACAAGCTAACTATCCTCTCAACAAAAGCATTTGACATAGACTATGTAGGATCTTACTTACTGGTAATAGCAGGGTTTTAAACTTGTGGCAATTTGTTTCTAGCTTTCTAAAGATGTTCATCAACTTTGTATTTACAAGCTTGTTTCAGTAGGTCAGCTGATTGTCAATACTGTCCTTTACACCTATAAATTAATCTTTAAAACTGTATTTATTTTTTTGTCTGTATCAGGTCTCACTTGTAGCTTGGGAATATTTTAGTTCTGGCATGCGAACTCTTAGTTTCAGCATGTGGGATCTACTTCCCTGACCAGGGATTGAACCCAGGCCCCCTGCATTAGGAGCATGGAGTCTTAGCCACTGGCCCACCAGGGAAGTCCCTATAAATTCATCTTACAGACTGTCCATATCAAAAATGTCCATCATTTGTGAACACTCTAAAACACCTTGGATGACATCATGAGCTAAATTTCTCTCAGGGAAAATAATGTTAAAGCATCGATGTAGTCCGAACTTGTGAAATCAAAATTTGATTCCAAATAAATTACAGCTTTAGGAAAGAAATGAGAAAGTCCAATTTAATTTGGTAGCCCTTTTTTGGTGACATACTTTCTTTTCTGAGTTCTGAAGCAGTCTTAATTCCACAATATTCCTTATGGAACTTTTTGTCAACCCTCACATCACACCAGACAACTCAAGTGGGCTCAGTCCATCCTTCGCTGGGCTCCTTATGGCTTCTTCAAAGATCATCAAATCGATTCTCCTGGTGGCTCAGGGGTAAAGAAGCTGCCTGCCACTGCAGGAAACTCAGGTTTGACCCCCGATCCAGGAAGGTTCCATGTGCCTCAGAGCTTGCACCGCAGCTGAGCCAGTGCTCTAGAGCCCAGTGAGTGCAAGTCCTGAGACTGTGCACCCTAGAGCCCCTGCTCTGAAACAAGAGAAGCCACCACAATGAGAAGCCCGAGTACCACAGGCAGAGAGCGCCGCTGCTCACCACAACTGGAGAAAAACCCTCACAGCAACAAAGACCCAGGCAGCCAGGAATAAATAAAGAAAGAAAATCATTTTTTTTAAAAACCCATCAAACACTTTTGGAGAAACAGCATAGAAATCTCTGCTTTACAGTCCTTTTTCCCTTTTGTATTCCCACTGTGTTTTCAAATTAGAGGACAGCCTCTTGGCCCTCATTTTGAAAATATAACTTTACGGACAATATTTAAGATCTTTTCTATAGCTAGCAGTAAAGATAGCCTGTGTCTAAGACGTGTGTCATATGTCTAAGAAAGCGATCTCCTTCCATTTCTGAAAGTCAACTATCTCATTAAGTAATTCTGCAGTCTTCGGGAAACTTAAAAGTGACTACAACTTTCATAATGAAAACCTTAACTTCACAAGTGAGCAAATCATATTTCTCTTTAGCAGTGTGGTCTATAAGGTATGCAAAACATTCAGTAGGAACGATCTTTTTTCATTGTCTGTGGTTTAAAACAAATGTATTGACTGAACCTGTCAAAATTTACATTTGGACTGCTCCCAATAGGCAGATACATAAGCAAGGTCTAGTTGGCAGTCGAATAATATATCAACAAGCTTTTGTTTTATGTTTTTTGTAGTTTCATTTAAATCTTCATAAAAATCAAGAACATTTGAGATTCTGTTTTTCACATCAAAGTACCTAAGAATATAGTTAGACTCACATCGAGTTGCAGATGTGACTGGCAATGGAAGTACAGTCCGATGCTCTACAGAGCAATATTGCATCAGAATATGGAATATTAGATCCATGAATTAAGGTAAATTAAAGCTGGTCAAACAGGAGATGGCAAGAGTGAACATCGACATTCTAGCAATCAGTGAACTAAAATGGACTGGAATGGGCAAATTTAATTCAGATGACCATTATATCCACTACTGTGGGCAAGAATCCCTTAGAAGAAATGGAGTAGCACTCATAGTCAACAAAAGAGTCTGAAATGCAGTGCTTGGTGCAATCTCAAAAATGATAGAATGATCTCTGTTTGTTTCCAAGGCAAACCGTTCAATATCACAGTAATCCAAGTCTATGTCCCAACCAGTAATGCTGAAGAAGCTGAAGTTCAATGGTTCTATGAAGGCCTACAAGACCTTCTAGAACACCGAAAAAAGATGTCCTTTTCATCATGGGGGACTGGAATGCAAAAGTAGGAAGTCAAGAGATACCTGGAGTAACAGGCAAATTTGTCCTTGGAGTACAAAACGAAGCAAGGCAAAGGCGAACAGTTTTGCCGAGAGAATGCACTAGTCATAGCAAACACCCTCTTCCAACAACACAAGAGAAGACTCTACACATGGATGTCACCAGATGGTCAATACTGAAATCAGATTGGTTATATTCCTTGCAGCCAAAGATGGAGAAGCTCTATACAGTCAGCAAAAACAAGACCGGGAGCTGACTGTGGCTCAGATCATGAACTCCTTAGTGCCAAATTCAGACTTAAATTGAAGAAAGTAGGAAAAACCACTAGACCATTCAGGTATGACCTAAATCAAATCCCTTATGATTATACAGTGGAAGTGACAGATACAAGGGATTGGATCTGATAGACAGAGTGCCTGAAGAACTATGGACAGAGGTTCCTGACATTGTACAGGAAGCGGTGAGCAAAACTATCCCCAAGATAAAGAAAAGGAAAAAGCAAAATGGTTTTCTGAGGAGGTCTTACAAAGCTGAGAAAAACAGAGAAGCTAAAGCCAAAGGAGAAACTGAAAGATAAACCCATTTGAATGCAGGGTTCCAAAGAACAGCAAGAAGAGATAAGACAGCTTTCCTCAGTGATCAATGCAAAGAAACAGAGGAAAACAATAGAATGGGAAAGACTAGAGATCTCTTCTAGAAAATTAAGAGATACCAAGGGAACATTTCTTGCAAAGATGGGCACAATAAAGGACAGAAATGGTATGGACCTAACAGAAGCAGAAGATATTAAGAAGACATGGCAAGAATACAGAGAAGAACTATACAAAAAAGATCTTCATGACCCAGAAAATCACAATGGTGTAATCACTCACCTAGAGCCAGACATCCTGGAATATGAAGTCAAGTGGGCCTTAGGAAGCATCACTATGAACAAAGCTAGTGGAAGTGATAGAATTCCAGTTGAGCTATTTCAAATCCTGAAAGATGATGCTGTGAAAGTGCTCAATATGCCAGCAAATTTGGAAAACTCAGCAGTGGCCACAGGACTGGAAAAGGTCAGTTTTCACTCCAATCCCAAAGAGGCAATGCCAAAGACTGCCCAAACTACTGCACAATTGCACTTATTTCACACGCTAGCAAAGTAATGCTCAAAATTCTCCAAGTTAGGCAAACCATGAACTTCCAGATGTTCAAGCTGGATTTAGAAAAGGCAGAGGAACCAGGGATCAAGTTGCCAACATCTGTTGGATAATAGAAAAAGCAAAAGAATTCCAGGAAAACATCTACTTATGCTTTATTGATTACGCCAAAGCCTTTGACTACGTAGATCACAACAACTGTGGAAAATTCTGAAAGAGATGGGAATACCAGACCACCTTACCTGCCTCCTGAGAAATCTGTATGCAGGTCAAGAAGCAACAGATAGAACTGGACATGGAACAACAGACTGGTTCGAAATTGGGAAAGGAATACATCAAGGCTGTATATTGTCACCCTGCTTATTTAACTTATATGCAGAGTACATCATGAGAAACACTGGGCTGGATGAAGCACAAGCTGAAATCAAGATTGCCGGGAGAAACATCAGTAACCTCAGATATGCAGATGATACCACCGTTAAGGCAGAAAGTGAAGAACTGATGAAAGTGAAAGAGGAGAGTGAAAATGCTGGCTTAAAACTTAACATTTAGAAAAATGAAGATCATGGCATTTGGTCCCATCACTTCATGGTAAATTGATGGGGAAACAATGGAAACAGTGACAGAATTTATTTGGGGGAGCTCTAAAATCACTGCAGATGGTGACTGCAGCCATGAAATTAAAAGATGCTTCCTCCTTGGAAGGAAAGCAATGACCAACCTAGCCAGTATATTAAAAAGCAGAGATATTACTTTGCCAACAAAGGTCCATCTAGTCAAAGCTATAATTTTTCCAGTAGTCATGTATGAATGTGAGAGTTGGACCATAAAGAAAGCTGAGCACCAGAGAACTGATGCTTTTGAACTGTGGTGTTGGAGAAGACTCTTGAGAGTCCCTTGGACTGCAAGGAGATCCAACCAGTCCATCCTAAAGGGAATCAGTCCTGAATATTCATTGGAAGGACAGATGCTGAAGCTGAAGCTCCAATACTTTGGCCACCTGATGTGAAGAACTGACTCACTGGAAAAGACCCTGATGTTGAGAAAGATTGAAGGCAGGAGGAGAAGGGGACAGCAGAGGATGAGATGGTTGGATGGCATCACTGACTCCATGGACGTGAGTTTGATTAAGCTTCAGGAGTTGGTGATGGACAGGGAAGCCTGGCGTGCTGCAGTACGCGGGGTTGCAAAGAGTCGGACAAAACTGAGCAACTGTACTGACTGAAGAATATGTTGTTTGTTATTGGGGAGGAAAAAAACTTTTCTTTTACCCTCTTAGATCTAGTACCTGGGGCCGGTGCATTAAACTGGCTTAAGACCGATTAACAGGAGAAAAGGCACGATTTTTATTTAATATTGGTAGTTAAAGGCACAGGAGTTCACAGAAAAGAGGTGAAATTTGAAGTAGTTAGGTTCAGGAGCTTATATACCATTTTTAGAGAGGAAAGGACTTCGGACTTCAAAGGGTGCTAAATGATAGGGAAGTGATTAGAAAAATATATGGAGAAATAGTTACTTTAGTAAGGCCTGTTTATGCAAATTTATCTCAGTGTCAACTCCTTATTTCTTGATAAGAGTGCTCTTCCTGGTAGAAGGGGTTGGAGGGAGGACTCGAAGGAGGAAATTGATCAATTTCAAGGGGAAATTGATGCCTTGCTTTTAGTCCTATGGAAGAGGGCAGACTGTCCTTCCTGCAACTGCTGTTACTCAAGTGCCTTTAGTGCAAAATAATACCAAAGTAGCCAAGTTTGAGGTGGCCTATCCGGACCCCCTTCATTATTACTAATGTTACTATGGTTTAACCCATCACTCGATACACTGTAGAAAGCACAGTGGTTGGTAAATTCTGCCAGAATTAGCCCTGCATTGTTAGAAGCCAGTACATTTGTTATCACAATTTCTTCTTTTGTTTTCCCCAGAAGACTCTTCAGTCTTAACCTTTGGATCAGGAAATGCGCTTTACCGGGCTTAGCAGAGCCGTCAAGGAGCAATAGGAGAGCCTGCGTTCCTCAGTGAGCTTTGTGCACAGGGAGGGAGAGGCAACACCAGGGCTGGGGCGGGGGCAGGGGTGGATTTAGAAGAACTTGCCCATCTCACCCAGGCCTTTACTATTCAGTCTCCACGTGTGCCTTTACACCCCCTTCTGCATCATGCTCAACCCCACTGTATTTTCTGTTTCTGCTGTGCTAAATCTTCCTTGCTGCACATGAACTTTCTCTAGTTGCTACGAGTGGGGGCTACTCTCTAGATGCGGTGCTCGGGCTTCTCCGTGCAGTGACTTCTGTTGTAGCAGAGCACCGGCTTCAGAGCCTGGGCTTCAGTAGCAGTGGCCCATGGACTTCGCTGCCTCAAGACATATGGGATCTTAGTTCCCGGACCAGGGGTCAAACCCATGTCCCCTGCTTTTGGCAGGTGGATTCTTAATCACTAAGCCACCTGAGGAGTCCCCCACAGCATTTTCTGCACCTGTTTAGTACACTCTGTTTTGGTCGTTTCAGCTCCCTAATCACATACCCATGTCCTTCCATTAGTCATTAAAATGTCACAGTCCTTTTAGCTGTGACGTCTAAGTCATATTGGTGCTGTGATTCTAATCTGAACTCTTAGAAAACACGAGCACAATATTCACAACGTTAAAAATTAAACTAGCATTTGGTACAAGCAAATTCTCAATAGACACAAAGCCCAAGAGGTGATCCACAGGCCGAGCTGAAGACAGTCTGTTAAAGATTATATGGCATTTAAGTTGCACATGAGAGTCATATCACACCCAGTGATGTAAGAGTGGATGATCGGTTATGGGAACCGAAAATCCTGGGGGTCAACCTCAGAAGTCAGTGACCACGGAAAGTGGGTAATCTATGCCACGTCCAATTGACATGAAAAGTGTTGTTTCAGCCCCTGGGTTTTAGTCTCCATAACGGGTTTTGTGTCTTCCCTCCATCTTTCACACTCACCATGAAAACCATCCTTTCTCATGTATAATAATGAGGTTTCCTGGAACATGGCACTTTAACTGCTAAAACCACAGGAGGGCAGAGTCCCTGTGAAAATAGCACTTTGAGATATTTCTGGTCAGAAGTATATATTGGTGCACTTTTTCTAGAGAGGTAGCTTAGATGTGAATTTCAAGAACCATGGCACCCCACTCCAGTACTCTTGCCTGGAAAATCCCATGGACGGAGAAGCCTGGTGGGCTGCAGTCCATGGGGTCACTGAGGGTCGGACACGACTGAGCGACTTCACTTTCACTTTTCACTTTCCTGCATTGGAGAAGGAAAGGGCAACCCACTCCAGTGTTCTTGCCTGGAGAATCCCAGGGACAGGGGAGCCTGGTGGGCTTCCGTCTCTGGGGTCACACAGAGTCGGACACAACTGAGCGACTTCACTTTCACTTTTCACTTTCCTGCATTGGAGAAGGAAAGGGCAACCCACTCCAGTGTTCTTGCCTGGAGAATCCCAGGGACGGGGGAGCCTGGTTGGCTTCCATCTCTGGGGCTGCACAGAATCGGACATGACTGAAGTGACTTAGCAGCAGCAAACAGACCTTTGAACCAGTCATTCCACTTCTAGGCAATTCATCTTAAGGAGATAAGGAGAGGAGGTCATAAACATTTGTGACTATGGAGAACCAACTGGATTTTACTTATCACATTTAAAAATTGAAAAGAGTTTCAGCTTTCAACAATAGGGAAATAGACTCTGATACTGTTTACAGTGAGATGTAGTAATTAAATGCAATCATTAAAATTAATGTTTTGGGAGAATGTTAAATGGTGTGGAAAAGTACAGTTTAACAATAACTTTGAGGCATTTATAGTACAATTCCATTTTTACCTAAATATGCACTTAATATGTATATTTATTATACACACATATAAAACTATATAGTAAAAAGAGAAACAGAAACTAGAACTACCCCAGAATAGTACTTAAAAAAATTTTTTTTTTGGTCTCACCTTGAGGCTTATGGACGTGAGTCTGAGTGAACTCTGGGAGTTGGTGAGGGACAGGGAGGCCTGGCTTGCTGCAATTCATGGGGTCGCAAAGAGTTGGACACGACTGAGCAATTGATCTGATCTGATCTGAGGCTTATGGGATCCTGGTTCCCTGACCAGGGATCGAACTCAGGCCCTAGGCCTTGAAAGCATAGAGTCCTGACCACTGAATCACCAGGGAATTCCCAGAATGGTACATTTGAGTGGGAGGGTTATGGCTAAATTTAATTATTTATTATAATGTTCCCAGTTTTCTGTAGTCAAATTTTTTTTACTTTATATTTGATTTTTTTCCTTTATAGTATTTATTTAATTAATTTTTTGAATCATATCTTTTAATGGCCAAAAGAATAGCCTTATAAAAATAAGATGGGAAAAAAATGAATTAAAAAAAAAAGATGGAGAAGGAAATGGCAACCCAGTACTCTTGTCTGGAAAAGTCCATCATCAAATGTATGCGTGCGGGCTCAGTCGTGCCCGACTCTTTGCAACCCCATGGACCGTGGACAAATACTGTCAGATTCAATAAGATTTTTTAAATGGGCCACATCAAAATTTTTTAAAAAAAGGAAGTATTGTGATTGTTGACAGTCTACTAGGCTACCCTATGCATTACCCTCAGGTTTCTAAAACCCACAAAAAGGTAAATTGTGTTGAATAACCCCCCAAACCACCCCTTCCTCTTACACTGGATTAACCTGTTCCAGACATGTCTCTTCCTTGTTCAGTGTTCAGCTTCTCACCCAGCTCTCTATCAAAAAGGTAAGGGGAAACCAGCCACCCAAAAATCACCAAGATCCAGGACTGGGGACTGAGATGGGGTTAGAACTGTAGGAGGAAAGCTAGAGTTTGTAGATGTCTGCTCACAAGGCAGGATCTATCAAGGTAGAAATCAGGAGGCAAAGCATCAGATGCCAAAGAAGTCATCAATTCCCACTAGTCTGGGACCAGGGAGGAACCCAGAACCAGTCCAAGCCCCAGCCCTGGCCCCAGCCAAGGGGTGAATAGGTCACTCCAAGGCAGAAACTGGTTCTCCATCCCGGATGTTATCAGTAAGCCATAAACCGAATCCAGGAAGCCATGGGTGTGAGTCAAGGTGTGTTTGTGGCCTGATTTGAAGATAGGGCTTATTTGCATCAGAAGGTACCTCTTTACAAATCCTTCAGGGCAGGAGCCTGTGTGACTCGGGCTTATACCAGGCAAATTGGGAGCAGGAAAAGCCAGCAGGAACCTGAGAACACTGTGGTTACAGGTGAGTTGGCGAAGGTTCTACCGTGTGTGACAAAGCAGAGGTGGCAAGCGTGCCACTCAGCAGGCTTCCTGGGGAGTGTTTTTCAATCCCAATAGCTAGCCACACCCCAAACAAATTAGATTGGAATTTCTGGGGGTTGTGTGTTGGAATGCTTTAAAAAGCTCCCTGGGGAATTTGAATAGGGAGCCTGGGACTGGGAACCCTGGATTAAAGGTAGGTTCACAGAATTGTTCCCTAGAAGGCTGTTTCTGATTGAGTCATTTTCTTGTGACCAACTGACTAGTCATTACAAAACAAGATTTACAAAAATAGTATTTAAAGAAACATTTACACAATAATAGATATGTTTTTAAAATCAAGATAAATCAATACCTACTAAAGCCAAGGGGTTTGCAGTTTCACCCAACAAGGAAGATTTTGATCTGAGAATGATATGACGCAAATGCCAATGTAGGAAGAGTAATTGGACAGTGAAGTGTTGGTAGGGCCAGTTTAGTACAGCAAATATTTATTAGTGAATTTATGGTCACTAGTATTTATGGAGGCAAGCACTGCAACAGACTTGCTCAATCCTGCCTACAATCCCATGATAAGGATAGTTTGGGTAACTTGTTGTATTTATTTTTATTTTATTTTATTATTTTCTTTCTGCCGTGCCATGCAGCATGCGGGATCTTAGTTCCCCAACTAGGAACTGAACCCATGCCCCTTGCATCGGGAGTCTTAACCACTGAACCACCAGGGAGTCCCAGATACTCGTTTTACAGATGGAGAATCCAAGGGTGAGAAAAGTTAAGTGACTTGTCCAAAGTCACTGGTGAGTAAAAAGAGAAATGTCAGGATTCGAATCCAGAGCTCCCTTCACAATCACCTATCTGCTACATCTCTCACGTCACGAATGGCTGTGCCAGTGTGTTCTCTGTGGACATGCAATGAGTGTCACAGTCCCTGCCTTCAAGACAGGCCAGACAAGTCTAGAAACATCCACCATGATGAGTGGTAAGTGCTTAATGGTGTTCTGAGAACACAAATGGTGCATAGCAAAGTCTGCCTCAATGCTAGAAGAAGACAACAGTAGACTTGTCTCGTTCTTAAAAGAGAGGGGAAGAGTGGAAATGGGGAGGCCAGGTAGAAAGTCATAGCAGGGACTTCCGGTGGTCTAATGGTTAAGAATCTGATTTGCAAGGCAGGGGACTCAGCATGGTTGGGGAGCCAAGATCCCACATTCTTGTTGTTGTTATTGATCAGCCGCTCAGTTGTGTCCAACTCTTTGCTACCCCATGGACTGCAGCATGCCAGGCTTCCCTGTCCTTCACCGTCTCCTGGAGTTTGCTCAAACTCATGTTCATTGAGTTGGTGATGCCACCCAACTATCTCATTCTCTGTCTTCCCTTCTCCTTCTGCCCTCAATCTTTCCCAGCATCAGGATCTGTTCCAAAGAGTCAGCTCTTCACATCAGGTGGTCATAATATTGGAGCTTCAGCTACAGCATCAGTCCTTCCAATGAATAATCAGGGTTGATTTCCTTTAAGATTGACTCATTTGATCCCCTTGCTGTCCAAGGGACTATCAAGAGTCTTCTCCAGCCCCACAGCTTGAAAGCATCAATTCTTCAGTGCTCAGCCTTCTTTATGGTCCAACTCTCACATCCATATATGACTACTGGAAAAACCACAGCTTTGAGTATATGGAGTTTTGTTGGCAAGGTGATGTCTCTGCTTTGTAATACACTGTATAGGTTTGTTTCCCCACTTCCTGGTTTATTAACAGTCTTTTGTCCTTTGTTGAAAGAAGCGAAGGAGCTCTCTATGGTCTCTTTATAAGTGCACTAATCCCATTCATGAAGGCTCCACCCTCATGACCTTATCACTTCTCAGAGGTTCCACCTCCTAACACCATTATACTTGGGGTTAGGATTTCAACATACAGATTTGGGGGCGGGGGTGCGGGCAAAAACATTCAGTCTATACAAATGAGGCGAGAGAGGTCCCTAGGATGCAAAGCTTAAGGAGGCACCCACTCTCAAGGCTGTCCCCACACTTGTGCGACCCTGGGAGTGGTGCCACCTTAACGGCTATCACCCCGGTTTGCCGCACCCGAGGCGCCTTGCTTCCTCACCTAGTTTTGGCCCTGAGGGTCTACCTGGAGAGAGCCCTGCTGCAAGAAGACTCAGGGATTCAGTCACCTTGAAATGAAGAAGTCATGGTGAGGTGACTAAGGTGTCAAGCTTAGGTTATCGGGAGAATAACATAGCAGATAACATGAAATAATGATGGGCTATGACCAGACATCAAAGTGGAAACAAGCAACCAGCACTTAGAACGCGAGTGGATCTTGTGACTGTGGATCTTGTGGCTGCTCAAGACGGGGGTGCTGGTTTGGGTGTCACTGGAACTGATGCTTCACAAGCCACAGAGTTATTGGAGGTGAGAACGGAAGGCTGAGGACCTCCCACAGGTAGGCTAAGGCTTGCCCAAAGGAAAACAACTTTGCACATGGCTCTTCAAAGTAATGGCAACCCACTCCAGTACTCTTGCCCGGAAAATCCCATGGACAGAGGAGCCTGGTGGGCTGCAGCCCGTGGGGTTGCAAAGAGCCGGACGCGACTGAGCTACTTCACTTTCACTTTTCACTTTCACGCATTGGAGAAGGAAATGGCAACCCACTCCAGTGTTCTTGCCTGGAGAATCCCAGGGACGGGGGAGTCTGGTGGGCTGCCATCTATGGGGTCGCACAGAATCGGACACGACTGAAGCGACTTCGCAGCAGCAGCAGCTTCAAAAACAGCAGTAATGTTCCCAATAAAGCTACTCCCTAAGGCTTGACAGTGAGTGCCAACAACGGGAACACAAATTGTTTAACACCTTTTATACTGTTACTGAGTGTTTCCTGTAATCAACAAACTACTCCTATATAAGCACTTCCCTATAATTGCTACCAGAGTTAAAATTACATTAAAAAATTGTTTATGGCTGTGCTGTACCTTCGATGCTGCACAGGCTTTTCTCCAGTTGCGGCGAGTAGGAGTCACTCTCCGGTGGTGGTGCTCGGGCTTTTCACTGCAGTGGCATCTCCTGCTGCAGAGCTGGGGCTCTCGGGGTCCCGGGCCTCAGCAGGTGTTGTAGTCTGTGGGCTCAGTAGTTCCAATTCCCCAGCTCTAGAGCTTGGACTCAGTAGTTGTGGCACATGGGCTTAGTCGCTCCTTGGCCTGTGGGGTCTTCCCAGATCAGGGATCAAACACACAGCTCCTGCCTTGGCAAGAGGATTCTTTACCACTGAGTCACCAGTGAAGTCCTACAATTGCAAATGAGCCATGAACAACTGGGGCATTAGTGTCACCAATATGCTACAGTCAAAAATCCTCATATAAATTGTAGCTGGGCCTCCACACATGTGGTTCCTCTGTATCAGGGGTTCCGTATCTGTGCATTCGACCAACCCATGTCGAGTGGAACTGGTGGTATCTATTATTGAAAAAAATCCAACAGTAAGTGAACCCAGGCAATTCAAACCCATGTTGTTCAAGGGCCAACTGTATAAACAATTTTGATAGTGGTTCCCCTCTGATCAAACTGAGCCCAGAATATAAGAGTATCTTAGGGACTTCCCCCATGACCCAGGGGTAGAGACTTGGCGCTTCAACTGTTGGGTTCCGTCCCTGGTTGGGGAACTGAGATCCCACATGCCGCATGGTGTGGCAAAAAACCCCACAAAACACCTAACTTACAGACTCTGCAAGTCATCTGATATTCTAAGCTACATATTCAGTAAATGGAAGATGGAACGCACACATTTGCTGAACCCCAGCTATAAAGCGGACATGACTTAGTGGCTCAGTCATGTCCAGCTCTTTGCAGCCCCATGGGCTGTAGCCCACCAGGCTACTCTGTCCATGGGATTCACCAGGCAAGAATACTGGAGTGGGTGGCCGTTCACTTCTCCAGGGAATCTTCCCAATGCAGGGGTTGAACCCAGGTCTCTTGCATTGCAGGCAGATTCTTACGTCTGAGTCACCAGGGAAGGCCGAGCACTCTTCCCTGCCCTGACATTGCACCACCTCATTTGGATTAATAACAGCCATTAGTACTTTTTCACATCTTTGGCTCAGTTATGCTACTAAATGAAAACTCACTGAATGGAATGCCCTGGCGCTCCAGTGTTAGGACTGCTGTGGCCGGTGTTTGATCCCAGTGGGGGGAACTAAGATCCTGCAGCTGAGCTGCTCAGTCAATAAAGTCAAAACAAAACAACAGCCCCCAAACAAGCAAACAAACCAAACACTCACTGAAGAAAAACCAGTCCCTGGGAAGGAAAGAGTTCATTTCAAGCCACCTGATCCCTGAATGAGGAACTGAGGTTTCAACACTCTGATTTGGCCTTTTAGGGAATGCAGGTCTGCTCTGTGTTTGAGACAACTCATTAAACAACAGTGAAGGATGGAGCTACACTCTCCACGGGAGCGTGTCTGGGGAGAGGCCAGGCTCTTGGAGCCAGACGATGTCGCTATCAACACCCCCAGGAAGGGGAGCACCCAGCGCCTTCCAGCTCAGCTGAACAGCAGTGGGGCGGCAGAACCGTGGACAGACCCCACCAACGGGGGCCCCGGTGTGAGACCAGGGTCGCCCAGGAGGCCTCCTGCCTTCCCACTGTCTTCCTGAATCCTGGGCAGGCGCCTGATCTCGTGAGACCCCTCTCGGGTGATGGCTGGTCTCGGAGAAGACAGAAATCTGAGGACAGGAGACTTCAGCTCCCTGCGAGCAAGGTCTATGTCTGATCAGAAGCGGCGCTGAACAGAACACTTTCCCAAAAGCTGAAGTTGCTGGTGGCTCAGAAGCGCCCTTGCTTACAGGCAATCTGAGTCCTCCATCTTGTTTATCCCAGGATGGTTTTTCGGTGGCATTGGTCTCGAAAATTAGCTTCCCACCCACCTGGTTGAATTATATCTCTTGCGGCTGAGCTCTCCCCTGGGTGATTTTTCTTTAGAACGGTTTCTGATTTTGGCAAAACACATATAACTCAAATTGAACATATTGCTCTACTGTCAGGGCTTCCCTGGTAGCTCAGCTGGTAAAGAATCGACCATTTAAACACTTTTAAGAATACAGTGCAACAGCATTAAGTACCAAAGGAAATATTTGTAAGGGAGTTTGTATCCTGAGCTGTAAGAAGGTTTAATCACCTTTATTCTGTCTAGTACCAAAAATGTGGCTGTTGAGAGCTCAAGGTCATTCTAGAATGGAAGAGTCCTACCATGAAAAGGGACTTTTTGGTTTGTTTTTTGACATCTATGCTGTCCTGAGAAAGAAATTCCATTTGTGGTGGGGTGGGGGGTGGGGAGTGGATTATATGAAGTATTTACATAGGAACCACTGATCTCTTAATAATCTCTTATCTATGAAGACAGATTTATTTTTAGATACAATTTTTTTTTTTTTAGCTTCTTTCTCCAGGCAAGAATACTGGAGTGGTTTGCCATTTCCTTCTCCATTTCCAGAATCCCTCGGACAGAGGAGCCTGGGAGGTTACAGTCCATGGGGTCGAAAGAGTTGGACACAACTTAGCAATTAAACCACATAAAATGTTCATCAGTTACAACACAAAGAATGAGCCATAAAGTAAACTGTGGATTTGAGTTAATAATAATGTACTGATATTGGTTCATCAATTGTAATAAACGTGCCACACCAATCGATAATAAACTCTGCGCGTGTGTATGTGAGGGATAACATGGGACCTCTTCATACTTTCTGCTCAATTTTTCTGTAAACTGCTCTAAAAAATAAGCTGATGGTTAAAGAAAAGACATAACTGAATAAATAATAATTAAAATTAAGATAGTTAATATAGTAATAATAATAAACATAACAATTAATTCCTAAAATAAATCCTCTTTTTTTTCTTTTGGTCATGCCCTGAAGCTTATGGGATCTTAGTTCCCCAGACAGGGATTGAACCTGGGCCCTCCGAGTCCTAACTACTGGACGGCCAGGGAATTCCTTCCAAATTGTCTTTGACACATTCTATCATCCTCAGAGCTTCCAGTTGTGCCCCACCAGGAATCGTTCACCTCTAGCTTTCCTATCTTACCCAAGAGGGAAAGAAAATGTTCATAAATACTACATTCCTTAAAAAACCTCCTTCTGGGGTTAAACTTTCCCTTTCCAAACTGGCATTCCCTCTCCCTCCCATTTACATGTTTCCACTTTAATCCAGCCCACATTTCACCCTCCTCTCTGAAGTTTCGTTAACTCACGCTGTGTTACCATCATCAACACCATCTTCTCTGTGCCACAGGCTTCCCTGTGATGATATTTATGATCCCTCCCCTCTTTGAAGAAAGGAGTTGTGGTTTCCTGTTTACAGAAGTTCTTAATCCCTTCCTCTCCAGGCTCTCAACTTGCTGATTCCCCGAATCCTTACAACTGGGTTAGAGATACTCCTGTATCAATTTCTCACCCTTTCTATTTTGAAAAGCAAGCTCTTTCCAGCAACCTAGGAAACTAGGTTTCTAGGCCTGGATTCAAATGAAATGAAGGTGCTTCCCCAGTGGTCCAGTGGTTAAGATCCCCGCTTCCAATGCAGGGTATGCGGGTTCGATCCCTGGTCAGGGAACTAAGGTTCCACACGCCTCACACTGCACCCCCAAAATGAAACGCACCTAGCCAAGGCTGGTGTAGTTATGGGCCTGAGACAATGGACACAGGCAGGCCAGCCTGAAAAGGACTTAAGGAATCCAGGGTCAGCAGGGTGGTCACCACACCTGCAGGCAGATAGGTCAGCCTGGGCCAGAATAGAGCATGCATGCAGGTGAGGTCCAGTGCCCTCTAACCCGGCGTCCAAGGTTTCAGACCGGAGGGGCCTCACGAGACCAAGAAGAAATCAAGGCAAATATTCATAACCCTCCATCCAGCCCTGCTGTCTGAAAGAGCCGGTCTGGTTTCACTGGAAGGGCAGATCTTACCATCAAAAGATTACAGACAAGCAAGTGGAATCTAGAGAATGGCTGAAACGGTTGGGTGTTTTTCCATCACATCACCTTTCAGGGGTACAAGGCAGCCGTAGGCCGGTGTCGGAGGTTTTTGGCTCTGGGCCTCCCCTCCTCAATCTCTGCCCCTCTTTCTACCCCAGTCCTCCCCCTCGGGGTCCCCGCTCCCTCCTGGCACCCAGTGGAACTCTCCTGAACTCCCTCCATGGATCAAAGCAGAATGTCTACAAGAGACATAAACCATGTCCTCACCAGGCTAAACTTTCATGGCATCATCTGTCCTGTCTTTCATGATGAAAGACCACATTCCTACCAGGAAGGGAAGGAACAGACTGAGAAAAGGACAGAAAACTTCATCTTTGGTTTTGCGCACACTTCAACTAGAACGTGGGCTTTCCTGCTGGCCCAGACAGTAAAGAATCTGTCTGCAGTGCGGGACGCCTGGGTTCGATCCCTGGGTTGGAAAGATCCCTTGGAGGAGAGCATGGCAACCCACTTCCGTATTCTTGCCTGGAGAATCCCCATGGACAGAGGAGCCTGGTGGGCTACAGTCCATGGGGTTGCAAAGAGTCGGACACAACTGAGCGACTAAGCACTCACAACTAGAACATACCATTCTGGTCCTGAGTGGGGGAGGGCTAGGCGATACCTTTCCACCCCTCCCCACTCCCCCACCAAGAGCAGGACCCTTTAGGTCCTAAAGAACCAGGATGAATAAGAGAAAGTATAGCTTTTCCAGGGCAGACCTGACCTACATGCTCTAAATCTTTCCTGTGTTTGAGGGGACAGCTACTGGTCTTCAGGTATCTTTGGGCGAAACTATGGGTGGGGGAAAGGTCAGGCCAGGACATGATCAGCTAGGTGAGTGGGGAGGTTGGGAAAATGCTTGGTGGGCTGCTGTCTGTGGGGTCGCACAGAGTCGGACACGACTGAAGCGACTTAGCAGCAGCAGCAGCATCAGCTATAGTATTTGATTCTCATATCTCGTGTATGTGTTTAGTTATTCGTCGTGTCTGACTCTTTGCAACCCCATGGGCTATAGCCCTCCAGGCTCCTCTGTCCATGGGATTTTCCAGGCAAGAATACTGGGGTGGGTTGCCATGCCCTCCTCCAGGGGATCTTCCTGACCCAGGGAATGAACCCAAGTCTCCTGCCCTGGCAGGTGGATTCTTTTACCATCTGAGCCACCAGGGGGAGACCCTCATATCTCACAGAGTGTGAAAGTCGCTCAGCCATGTCTGACTCTTTGCGACTCCATGGACTATACAGTCCATGGAATTCTCTAAGCCAGAATACTGGAGTGGGTAGCCTTTCCCTTCTCCAGGGGATCTTCCCAACCCAGGGATTGAACCCAGGTCTCCTACATTACAGGCAGATTCTTTACCAGTTGAGCCACAAGAGAAGCCTCATATCTTATACTACCACTTAAATTACGCAGTTCTCATCTGATCCTTGTTTTTCATTATTATTTAAAAAATTTTTTTGGCCTCACTGTGTCATTGGGGATCTTAGTTCCCCGATCAGGGATTGAACCCATGCCTCCCTGGAGCCTTGGCATCTTAACTACTGGACTGCTACAGGAGTGTCTCATCTGATCCTTAAATACTAGCCCATAATTATACCTCTTTTGATTCTTTAAGTATTTAACATATCTATCATTTACTTTCTTGTAAGGAAGTTATCTTTCTGATACTTTCTAATCATTCTTCAACAGAACCTGATTTCTCAAAAATTTATTTCCACCGAGGCAGGGATTTTATAACAATGCCATATGGCAAGTTCTCTCTTGTTTTATTGTGAGTAAAATAGAACGCTAAGTTATAAAATAGTTCCTCTTCTGTCTTTTTTAGCCACTCAATTTTGCAGCTGTTTTAGGCCATGGCACCCTAGAGGCTGTTAAAATCAAATGGGGTGGTATATATGAAAGTATTTTCAAAGCATGAAGATGCTACTCAAAAAGACTCTTGTTGGTTGTTATTTCAAGTGGCCTTTAAAAGTTGTGGCTTTTTGGTTTTATTTTTTCATGACCATACTCGTTATTGCTTGGAATTATAGAAAACCTAACAAAAATCAACTATCCCAAACAGCCATAAAATGTACTGTTTTTCTAATGATTATTCCTACATTTTTCATAGGATGCTTTTTCCTTCTTTATTTCTTTCTTTCTCAATTTCTTTTTTTTTTTTTAAACTTCATTTTTTTAAAGAGCAGTTTTAGGTTTATAACACAATTGAGAGGAAGGTACAAAGATTTCCTATATACCCTCTGGGCCTACACATTCGAAGCCTCCCCCCTTATCAACACCACTCCCTAGAATGGTGCATTTTTATCAGAGATAAACCCACATTCAGTTCAGTTCAGTTCAGTTCAGTTCAGTCGCTCAGTCGTGTTCGACTCTGTGACCCCATGAATCGCAGCACTCCAGGCCTCCCTGTCCATCACCAACTCCCGGAGTTCACCCAAACTCATGTCCATTGAGTTGGTGATGCCATCCAGCTATCTCATCCTCTGTTGTCCCCTTCTCCTCCTGTCCTCAATCTTTCCCAGCATCAGGGTCTTTTCCACTGAGTCAGTTCTTCTCATCAGGTGGCCAAAGTATTGGAGTTTCAGCTTTAGCATCAGTCTTTCCAATGAACACCCAGGACTGATTTCCTTTAGGATGGACTGGTTGGGTCTCCTTGCAGTCCAAGGGACTCTCAAGAGTCTTCTCCAACACCACAGTTCAAAAGCATCAATTCTTTGGCGCTCAGCTTTCTTCACAGTCCAACTCTCACATCCATACATGAACACTGAAAAACCATAGCCTTGACTAGATGGACCTTTGTTGGCAAAGTAATATCTCTGCTTTTGAATATGCTATCTAGGTAGGTCATAACTTTCCTTCCAAGGAGTAAGCGTCTTTTAATTTCATGGCTGCAGTCACCATCTGCAGTGATTTGGGAGCCCCCCAAAATAAAGTCTGACACTTTTTCCACTGTTTCCCCATCTATTTCCCATGAAGTGATGGAACCAGATGCCATGATCTTAGTTTTCTGAATGTTGAGCTTTAAGCCAACTTTTTCACTCTCTTCTTTCACTTTCATCAAGAGGCTTTTGAGTTCCTCTTCACTTTCTGCCATAAGGGTGGTGTCATCTGCATATATGAGGTTATTGATATTTCTCCCAGCAATCTTGATTCCAGCTTGTGCTTCATCCAGCCCGGTGTTTCTCATGATGTACTCTGCATGTAAGTTAAATAGGCAGGGTGACAATATACAGCCTTGACGTACTCCTTTTCCTATTTGGAACCAGTCTGTTGTTCCATGTCCAGTTCTAACTGTTGCTTCTTGACCTGCATATAGGTTTCTCAAGAGGCAGGTCAGGTGGTCTGGTATTCCCATCTCTTTCAGAATTTTCCACAGTTTATTGTGATCCACACAGTCAAAGGCTTTGGCATAGTCAATAAAGCAGAAAGAGATGTTTTTCTGGAACTCTCTTGCTTTTTCGATGATCCATCGGATGTTGGCGATTTGATCTCTGGTTCCTCTGCCTTTTCTAAAACCAGCTTGAATATAAGGAAGTTCACCATTTATGTATTGCTAAAGCCTGGCTTGGAGAATTTTGAGCATTACTTCACTAGCGTGTGAGATGAGTGCAATTGTGTGGTAGTTTGAGCATTCTTTGGCATTGGAATGAAAACTGACCTTTTCCAGTCCTGTGGACACTTCTGAGTGTTCCAAATTTGCTGGCATATGGGCTGCAGCACTTTCACAGCATCATCTTTAAGGATTTGAAAGAGCTCAACTGGGATTCCATCACCTCCATTAGCTTTGTTTGTAGTGATGCTTTCTAAGGCCCACTTGACTTCACATTCCAGGATGTCTGGCTCTAGGTGAGTGATCACACCATCGTGGTTATCTGGGTCATGAAGATCTTTTTTGTATAGTTCTTTTGTGTATTCTTGCCACATCTTCTTAATATCTTCTGCTTCTGTTAGGTCCCTACCATTTCTGTCCTTTACCGAGCCCATCTTTGCATGACATGTTCCCTTGGTATCTCTAATTTTCTAGAAGAGATCTCTAGTCTTTCCCATACTGTTGTTTTCCTCTATTTCTTTGCATTGATCGCTGAGGCTTTCTTATCTCTCCTTGCTATTCTTTGGAACTCTGCATTCAGATGCTTATATCTTTCCTTTTCTCCTTTGCTTTTCGCTTCTCTTCTTTTCACAGCTTTTTGTAAGGCTTCCTCAGACAGCCATTTTGCTTTTTTGCATTTCTTTTCCATGGGGTTGGTCTTGATCCCTGTCTCCTGTACAATGTCATGAACCTCCATCCATAGTTCATCAGGCACTCTGTCTATCAGATCTAGTCCCTTAAACCTATTTCTCACTTCCACCCTATAATCATAAGGGATTTGATTTAGGTCATACCTGAATGGTCTAGCATTAGTTTGCCTCAAGTCCATCGTTTACCTTAGGACTTACTGTTGTTGTTTTTTTAATTTTAGTATTTATTCTCTGGCTGTGCTGGGTCTTAGTTTCAGCAGGCAGGATCTTTTAGGTGCAGCATGAAGGATTTTTAGTTATGGAATGTGGGATCTCGTTCCCTGACCAGGGATCTGGTTCCCTCCCCTGCATTGGGAGCCAGGAGTCTTAATCTCTGGACCACCAGGGAAGTCCTGTAGCTCATTTCTTTTTAGCTCTGAATAATATTCCATTGTCTGGATGTGCCAAAATTGATTGATTTATTTATTTACCTTGGTGTCCTTCATTTGGGCAATTATGAACGAAGCTGCTATAAAACATCAGTGTGCAGGGTTTTGTGTAGACATAAGTTTTCAGTTTATTTGGATAAGTACCAAGGAGCAAGACTGCTGGATCTGATGGTAAAAGTATGTTTAGTTTTTCTAAGGAACCATCAAACTGTCTTCCGTAGTGGCTGCACCACTTTGCACTTCCACCAGCAACGAATGAGAGTTTCTGTAGCTCTACATCCTCTCCAGAATTTAGTGTGGTCAGTGTCTGGATTTTGGCTATTTTAATAGGTGTGCAGTGGTAGCTCACTGTAGTTTTAATTTGCATTTCCCTGATGACATTATGCAGAGCATTTAAGTTTCAAAAATATTCTATTTACTTCAAAACATTAATTAAAAATGAATTGCTGGACACTTAAGTTGCTTCCATATCTTAGCAATTGTAAACAATGCTGCCATGAATATCGGGGTGCATGTAGCTTTTCAAATGAGTGCTTTTTATATACTTTGGAGTGGAATTTCTAGACCATATGGTAACTTACAGTTTTTTGAGAAACATCCATATTGTTTTCCAGAGTGGCTGCACCCACAGCGTGCAGGGTATCTTTTTGTCCACATACTTGCCAACATTTGTTACTTGTGTCCTTTTTGAAGATAACCATTCTGACAGGTGTGAGGGGAAAACTCATGATGACCAGCGACGTGGAGAATCTTTTCATGTGTCTACTGGCCATCTGCCTTTCCTCTTTGGAAAAATGTCTGTTCAGCGCTTCTGTCCATTTTGTTTGTTTTACTGATGTTGACTTGTATGAGCTGTTTATATATGTTGGATATTAATTCTCTACTAGTCACATCATTTGCAAACTTTTTCTCCCATTCAGTAGGCTATCTTTTCATTTGTCAAGGGTTTCCTCTGCTTGTGCAAAGAAAATGAATAGATAAAGAAGACATAATACACACACACACACTGTGGTGTGTATACACAGACGCACACAATGGAATATTATTCAGTCATAAAAAGCTAAAAAATTTGCCATTTGCAGCACCATGGATGAATTTGGAGGGCGTTATGCTAAAGTGAAATGAGTTAGACAGAGAAAGACAGATATTGTACGATATCACTTATATGAGGAATTTTTTAAAAAAACAGGGCTTCCCTTGTGGCTTAGCTGGTAAAGAATCTGCCTGCAATGTGGGAGACCTAAGTTCGATCCCTGGGTTGGGAAGATCCCCTGGAGAAGAGAAAGGCTACCCACTCCAGTATTCTGGCCTGGAGAGTTCATGGACTGTATAGTCCATGGGGTCACAAAGAGTCAGACACTGTGAATTTCACTTAAAAACAAACAAACAAACAAACAACTAATGAATACAATAAAAAATTGGCAGACTCACAGACATAGAGAACCAGTGAGTGGTCACCAGTGCGGGAGGGGAGGGCGACACAGGAGAGGGAGGCACACTGCTGGAGAAGATAGACTCAAGGAGGTGGCACAGTGGGGAATGCAGCTGAGATTCTGTAGTGACTGTCAATGGAGAGTAACCTTTAAAGCTGTACTGAGAAAAGGAAAACGTTTTAAATGGAAACAAGGGAAAAAAGTTTGAAACTCAGCCTTGAGAAACATATTCCTAGTGGAAGGTGTGAAAGTGAAAGTGTTAGGCGCTCAGTCGTGGCTGACTCTTTGCAACCCCATGGACCGTAGCCCACCAGGCTTCTCCATCCATGGAATTCTCCAGGCAAAAATACTGGAGTGGGCAGCCATTTCTTTCTCCTGGGGATCTTCCCGACCCAGGGGTTAAACCTGGGTCTTCTGCATTGCAGGCAGATTCTTTACCATCTGAGCCACCAGGGAAACCCAGTGGAAGGTTTAAGGATGAGCGAACAGTACTTAATTCAGATTTATCATTACATTATCATGTTTTTTATAATAAAAATTTTGTAAGTATTAAAAAAAATCAAATTTTTTCTAATTGCTGCACTGGCCTCTACTTTTCTTTTTTTCCCTGTTTTGTAATGTTACAATTTACATCATTTACTCTTTCATCAACCCCTCATCAATACAGGGTGAGCCTGTGATCAACAGGCAGGCACCAACTGCACTTCTTTTCTTCCTGACACTACGTGTTTCTACAGCGGGTCTCAATCCCTCACGACTGGGTGCTGAGTTCCCATCTGTGTGCACACCCCATAAATGTAGGTGTGTCATCTAGGGGTCTTAATTACAAGCAATAGACACTGACTAAGCTGATTAAGCAGAAAGGGAGCCTGTTACAAAGATACTGGGCAATTTTGTTGGAAGGGCTGAAAGATCCTGCCGGGCTCGGCTTCCAGAAGCAATGTCCAAACCACACTGCCAAATTGGTTTGATGAGGACCCCCTACAGGGACTGTCTTGCACTAGATTCTACGGTTGGTACCATCTGAGCCCCAGTCTGCTGGAGGGTTTCTGATTGGCAGAGTTGGATCACATCTGTGCCCTAGTAGCAAGGGATACTGGGAAAGGGAAGTGGATTAATCACAGCATGAGAAACTCCCAGGATACGGGAAGGGTGTACCCAAGACAGTGGACATGATGATCCCATCTAGGTACGACATCCTGGCACTTTATCAGTTTATCTGGCACTCCCGTTCTCCTTTGTCATCTGCATAGTCTAAACCTCTTTCTTGAGAGAGTTTTTGCCTCCTGCCTCTCCTCTATCATGAGGGTTCATGGACTTCCTAGAACAAGGTTAAAATCTACTGGAACTTCCCTGGTGATCCAGTAGCTAAGACTTCGCATTCCCAATGCAGGGGCCTGGGTGTGATCCCCGGTCAGGGAGCTAGATCCCACACACCGCAGCTAAGAGTTCACACGCTGCAACTAAGACCCAGTGCAGACAAATAAACAGATAAATGTTTTAAAAAAATCTTTTGAAAGACTCTTAAAGAACTGAAAAGTCACGGATCTTCTCTCCAGAAAATACACATGCAAAGTAGATTTCATAGGTAGTTTCAGGAGGTTCCTGGGTCACCCAAAGCCCATGCTTGGGACCCTTGTCTAGAAACTCCTTCCCTCAAAGAGGTCTGTGGCTCAAAAGAAGGCTAAAAACCATAACTGCAAGGTGTTCACAATTTCTCTCATTTACCAGAAGTTGGACTTTCTCTGGGGAATCAGACAGTCCTGGGTTTGAGGCCTGCTGGCTCCACCAGCTTAGCTGTGTGACGCCAGGCAAGTTATGTAAACTGAACATCAGTTCCCTCATCTGCCAACCGGAAATAATAATAATACCAACCCATCAGGTTTGCATGAAGGTTCAATAAGATCTATGTACAGGGACTTCCCTCACGGTCCAGTGGTTAAGACCTCACCTTGCAATGCAGGGGATTTGATCCCTGGTTGAGGAGCTAAGATCCTACACGCCCCAGGGCCAAAAAAAAAAAAAAAAAAACCCATAAAACAGAAGAAATATTGTAATAAATTCAATAAAGACTTTTAAAATGGTGCCCATCAAAAAAATCTTACAAAGAAAAAAAGATGTATGTGCAAAACACCGGCTCACAGAAAATGTCCCAAAACAAGTATCCGCTCCCTCCTCTCCTTCTTATTACTTTTCTATACCTTTTATCCCACCTGGTTCTCAGAGATTCTTGGAAAGGACCTCCAAGTTCATCTGCTGACGATTATCTGCCTTCCTCAGCCTCTCTCCTTATCTCCCTTAAAATGACCGCATAAAGCCCCTCCTGCTCCTCCGCTCCTTGCTAGGAGCACTGATGCCTCGGCCGGCAGTTCTGTCTTTCTAGAGCTCAGTGGCGTGGGCTCAGGTATTGCCCCTCTTGGGTGTTGTTTCCATGATCTTCTCTACTCCCTTAGCTGTGATGTTGACCTGCCATTCACCCTTCATTCCCTCTGATCAAAAAGTTTAATGCTAGGACTTCCCTGGGGGTGCAGTGCTTAAGACTCCACGCTTCTGTTGCGGGAGACACAGGTTCCATCCCCGGTTGGGGAATTAAGATCCCGCACGCCTCGAGGCCAAAAAAGAAAGAGAAAGAGAAGGCTTAGGTCTAGCATTTTCCTTGACCCTCAGTCTAGACCTGTCCCCCTGGCTCCGGAAAACAGTTCGGTGGGTGTGGGACCTGTCTGTTAGTAGCCACTTGCCTGCGAGTTCTAGATGAATCAGCTCATCTCTGCACTTTAAAAGCCACTCATCCACCTCTCTCTTTCTATTCTGAAATGCTTGTTGTAAGTCTTCAACACTCCTCAAAGGATGCAAACTCTTTTCTTTTCAGAACCTCTTATTTCTCATGGCTTTTCCAAGTTGGACAGGCAGGTAATCTGATTTTGTGGGAGGTGAGCATGTGTGCTGTGTGAGTGCTAAGTCACCGCAGTTGTGTCCTTATGGACTGTAGCCTGGGGATTCTCCAAACAAGAATACTGGGGTGGGTTGCCATTTCTTTCTCCAGGGGATCTTCCAGGCCCGGGGATTGAATGCACGTCTCATAACTTCTCCTGGGTTGGCAGGTGAGTTCTTTACCACTAGCGCCACCTGGCGGAGAAGGCAATGGCAACCCACTCCAGTGTTCTTGCCTGGAGAATCCCAGCGACCGGGGAGCCTGGTTGGCTTCCGTCTCTGGGGTCGCACAGAGTCGGACACGACTGAAGCGACTTAGCAGCAGCAGCAGCAGCGCCACCTGGGAAGCCCAGGTGAGCATGAGGGAAGATTTTTTTTTTTAATATTTACTTATTTATTGGCTGTGCCAGGTCTTAGTTGTGGCAAGCAGTACCTTGGTTGCGATATGTGGGATCTTCTTTTAGTTGTGGCATGCAGGCTCCAATTCCCCGACTAGGGATTGAACTCACATCCCTTGCACAGGAAGCTCAGAGTCTTAATCACTGGACCACATAACATTCATCCATCTTGTAGCCTGTGTCAGAACTTTCTTTTTAAGACCGAATGCTATTTCATTGTATGGATAGACCATATTAATATTTTGTTTATGCATTGATCAGTTGATGGACATTTGGGTTGTTTCCACCTTTTGGCTATTGCAAATAGTGGTAAAAGTTTATCTGGGTGTGTAAATAACTGTTTGAGTTCCTGCTTTCACTTCTTTTCGGTATATACTCTGATAAGCAATTGCTGGATCATAAGATAACTGTTTTCGGCCTCGCTGCATGACTTTCGGGATTCCCCTACTTGGGACTGAACCTGAGCCCGTGACAGTGAAAGTCCAGACTCCTATCTACTAGGCCACCGGGGAACTCCCTTGTTAGTAACTACATTTTTAATTTTTTTTTGAGGAACTGCTATTTATACCTTTTTTTAAGGAATGGTTTTCCGTAGCTGCTGCACCATTCTGCAGTCCCACCAGCAAAGCGCAAGGTTCCTCAGCACTTGTTATTTTCTGGGGTTTTTTTTTTTTCTCTTTAATATCACCCTCCTAATGGCTGCCAAGTGGTATTCCCTTGTAGTTTTGATTTGCATTTCCTTGAGGAATGATGTTGAACATCTTTCTATGTGCTTATCAGCAAATCTTTTGGGAGAAATATCTATTAAGTCCTTTGCTTATTATTTTGAATATTTTTTTTCCCGTGCTGGGTCTTTCTTGCTTCGTGGGCTTCTCCCTAGTTGTAGCGAGCAGGGGCTACTCCCTAGTCGCGTCGTGCAGGCTTCTCACTGCAGTGGCCTCTCATTGTGGAGCACAGGCTCTCGGCACATGGCCTCAGTAGCTGCAGCTCCTGGGCTCCAGTGCACAGGCTTAACAGCTGTGGCATACGGGCATAGTTACTCCGAGGCATGCGGGATCCTCCTGGATCAGGGATCGAACCTGTGTCTCCTATATAGGGCAGGCAGATTCTTTACCATTGAGCCACCAGGGAAGCCCATTTGCCTATTTTTAAATCAGGTTGTTTGTTGTAGTTAAGTTTTAGGAGTTCTTTACACTTTCTGGATATTAACCCCTTATCAGATAACATGATTGGCATTCCATAAGTAACTTTTTGTTCCATTGATGTGTCTTTTTAAAAAAATTTCTTTTTTAAAAATTTATTTTTGACCACAGCAGCACATGTGGCATCTTAGTTCCCCGACTAGGGATTGAACCAGCACCCTCTGCATTGGAAGTGCGGAGTCTTACCCACCAGACCACCAGGGAAGTCCCTAATGGTGTCCTTCAATGCACAAAAGTTCTACATTTTGATGAAGTCCCATTTATCTATTTTTGTTGTTGTGGTCTCTGCCTTTGATGAAACTTCCAAGAGAGCCTTGCCAAATTCAACATCATGAGGCTTTCTTCCTAAGAAGTTTATAATTTTAGCTATGACATTTAGGTCTTTGATCCATCTTGAGTTAATTTTTGTCTATGGTATGACGTCAGGGCCCAACCTCTTTCTTTGGCTTACGGAAATCCATTTTTTTCCAACACTGTTGAAAAACTCCCTTCCACATTGAATGATCTTGGCGCCCTCCTCAAAAATCATTTGACCATGTATGGGAGGGTTTATTTTTGGGCCACTGAATGTTTTCGCAAATAAAATGTTATTGAATACATGGCCATGCTATTTCATTTGAGAACCCAGCGTTGGAAGAGCCTAAAGTATTAACTACCTGACCCTTGACAGAAAAGGTTTGTCAGCCCTTGCTCACTGGGAGCATAAAACCTGCAGAGGTAGAAACATATGGGAAGGACTTCCTGGGCAGTCAGATGGATTAAGACTTCCCACTTCCATCAAAGAGGGCATGGGTTCATTGTCTGTTTGCAGAACTAAGATCCCACAGGCGTCATGGTGAGGCCAAATATGAAAGAAAAAAGAAGAAGCTCTTGCACAGGTTACAGTCCAGACCCTGAAGCTTGGGACACTGCTCCTTCGAGGCTCCTCTGGCTTCCAGCTCCGGGTCCATCCAATTGCTCACAACTTCTTACCCTTTAGCCTCACCCACCTACCCTTGAGTTCCCTCTGGTTTAAATTCTCTTCCCTTTCCTATCACTTGGGCACTTGGTTAAATGCCCCCTCCTCCAGGAAGCCTTTCCTGAACGCTTCTCAAAGGGTCTTAATCTATAGTCTGTCACACAGAACACGTTGTTCTCCTGGTTTGTAACTTACTATCTCTCCTACAGTCCTGGGGGAGCCAGCAAGGCAGCCCTCAGCAGCATCATTTGTCAATCCTTTTATAGCTAGCCAAAGCCTGGAACACAGTGGGCACTCAAGGTATACAGCATCTCACTGATCAAACTGAATAATCTTTGTCAAAGCCTGGACCCACTGGTTCACAGGATGGAGCAGTCTTGATTCATTCAGAGAAAACAAGAGAGAGCAACAACAACAAATTTTTTTTTAAGTTTGGCTGATTTAAAGCTTTCTCTCTTTTTTAAAAAAAATTTTTTTTTAAGGGATCCCCTGTTTGCTCAGACAGTAAAGAGTCTGCCTTCATGCAGGAGACCCGGGTTTTGATCCCTGGGTCAGGAAGATCCCCTGGAGAAGGAAATGGCAACCCACTCCAGTATTCTTGCCTGGAAAATCCCATGGATGGAGAAGCCTGGCGGGCTACAGTCCATGGGGTCTGAAAGAGTCAGACACGACTGAGTGACTTCATTTTCTCTTTTTTTAAAATTAATTTTTGCCTAAAAATTTAATTGCTGTGACTCATCTAATTACAATAATAAACAATACAGTTTCTTTTTCTTCAAATAATAGCAAAAATACAGTTTTTTGCAATGTGCTAAGTAAAGTCTAAGGTGCATTGCATGAGTGCTCAGTTACTCAGTCATGTCCAGCTCTCTGTGACCCCATGGACTGCAGCTCGCCAGGCTCCTCTGTCCATGGAGATTCTCCAGGCAAGAATACTGGAGTAGGTTGCCATTTCCTCCTCTAGGGGATCTTCCTAACCCAGGGATCAAACCCCTGTCTCCCACATTGCAGGCAGATTCTTTACCATCTGAGCCACCAGGGAACATGTGTCCAAACCCCAGGGCCAGCAGTCCTGACAGTCAGCCTCAGCTTCCTCATCCTGAAATGGGGCTGTCAGGACACCTGCGTGGGGCTGCTGAGAGGGCTGAATACAGTAAGGCAGATGTGGAAGAACCAGAACCACATGTGTTCTGAGGACGGTGGCCTGGGGCAGGGGTCGGGTGGGTGGGAGGATGGGGGCGTGCATTTGGCTGAGTCAGCACTGTTCATTAATTTGGATCCAGGTTTGAGACTTTATATTCACTGCAGGTTCAACTCTGTCTGATTGGGTCTAGGCAGTTGTTGCTGCCTGTGTTTTTGTTTGGCTGTGATGCATAGCACGTGGGATCTTAGTTCCAGGACCAGGGATCGAACCCGTGCCCCCTGCCTTCGAAGTGTTGAGTATTAACCATGGGGCCACCAGGGAAGTCCTTGTTGCTACCTTTTTGTGCCTGATAAAGTTCTCTGCTTTGTGGTATTGGAAACAGGGTCAGGGCTGGTTGGATGACAGACTTTTTGTTTAATATTCTTTTTCCAGGATGGTTTATCACAGGATATTGAATACAGTTCCCTGTTAAAAGATAGATGTTTAATTCATCTCCAGAAACCCCTTTCATCCCCTGTGTAACATACTCAAACCTCACTTCTCTCCTCCACAAGGAAGGAACCCTCAGCTACGTCTTACTGATGGCCCCACAGAACAGGGAGACAGACTCCAGCCAGGGCGGGAAACACTTCACCCTCTAGCTCATTGATTCTGTTAGAAATAGGAACTGAGCTTCTGAAACTGTGTTTCCTTCTCTGTCTCCTCCAATAAAATCAACCTGAATCTCAGATGAACTCAAAGGTGAAGAGTCTGGCTGTAACTCTATCATTCTGTCCATTATTTTCTCCTCTTCCCAGGTTTAGTAATTAAAATGAATTTGAAGGCCATTTAGTCTCATCAGCAGAGACCAGCACTCAGAGACCCACCTGAAGGGACACGGCAGCAGAGGAGAGATAAACAGAAAGGCCGTTGGGTTTCCCTGGCGCCTCAGATGGTAAAGAATCCACCTGCAATTCGGAAGACCTGATTTCAACCCCGGGATTGGGAAGCTCCCTTGGAGGAGGGCATGGCAACCCACTCCAGTATTCTTCCTGCAGAATCCCCCTGGACAGAGGAGCCTGGCGGACTACAGTCCACGGGGTGACAAAGAGTGGGACACGACTGAGCGGCTAAGCACACACACGGCAATTACACTATCTGGCGGCCAGTATTTTTACTGCAGGTGACGGCGTGGCCAACATGTGGCCGATATTTTACCAGCCCCCAGAGTGGACCTGTGTAACGAAATAGGAGAATATGCACAATATTCCTTTTCCAATCCTCTGAATTTTGTTGACTATTAAAATCTTAACTTGGGAATTAAACACAGATCATATGCAAATGAATATATAGTACGTTGCCCGTTTCCATGATACCTTGGGTCACAGACACTGGAAAATTAATACTCTTTGTTAATCTCAGTTTTTAATGCATTATCATCGTCTCCTTTATACCATGTGCCAAGCTCTACACTGGCACTGGAGGAAAAATGACATTTGCCATGAAGTCCCTGACCTCAAGCGTATTACAGTCTGGTCAAGATGACTAGGTTCGTCTTGCCTTGAATTGACCTGATGTCTCCTCCCTCTAAGCTTATGTCACCAAAATGTAGGTAGACACAAATTCAGCGGATGCCAAATACCACCACTTCAACTGCAAAACAATTATCATTGGCCAAGAACTTGTGATGAGAAAATTCCCTGAGCTAGATAATCTTCTTAACACACATTTAGCACTTCCCAAACATAGGCTCAGTTAGAAAGTTCCATCCAAGGAAGAATGTCTGTCCTACTTTGAAAAGGAAAATGGGACGACCCTACCATGGCAAGAACTCCGGGCTCCTTTGGCTAAAATTAGGGTTTCTCTAAACCAGAGCCCTTGGATCCCCAGGGAACAGGAAAACCGTAATGATTCTCAGGCTTCTCTTACTTTTCTCCTTTCTCTCTTTCCCTCCCTCCATTGCTTTCTTCTTTCCTTTTTAATTTTCCACATCTTAATAACTCTTCTTGCATTTTTCTGTGAGAAAGCAAACTACAAAATGTTTTGGAGGGTGCTGGAGTTTGATAACACTGGTCGTCTCAGAGTGATCTGAAACATATGATGGCTATTATTTGTGCCTTTGAAAAGTAAAAGTTGGAAACCCCAGTTGATATTTCTTAATAAATTTCTTTTGGCGGATAAAGTATCTTAAGGGTTAGAGGACGACCTGGAGAGTCTGCTTTAATTCGTGGTAAATACTGCCCTCCTGTGGACACACTGGATATTACAACCTGTGAATGCGGCTCCAAGAGAAAAGTTGCTTGATAATTTATTAACTGTTTTCTGCAAAGAGGCCTCTGTGTTTTCTTTCTTTCTTTTTTTTTGAGGATTTCTTGGCACCCTGAAAAATTCTGCTTATTCTTCCGAACCACTTTCCACATCCCAGGAGCTACAAAATGTCTGCAGTTCGCTGGCTGTGTGTGTGTGTGTGTGTGTGTGCGTTTCAGTTCAGTTCAGGTCAGTTGCTCAGTTGTGTTCAACTCTTTGCCACCCCATTGACTGCAGCACGCCAGGACTCCCGGAGCTTGCTCAAACCCATGTCCATGGAGTTGGTGATGCCATCCAACCATCTCATCCTCTGTCGTCCCCTTGTCCTCCTGCCCTCAATCTTTCCCAGCATCAGGGTTTTTTCCAGTGGGTCAGCTCTTCGCATGAGGTGGCCAAAGTACTGGACAGGTGGCGTGTTCAGTAGTGCCCCACTATTTGTGACCCCGTGCGCTATAGCTGGCCAGGTTCTTCTATCCATGGAATAATTCAGGGGAGGATGGTGGAGTGGGTAGCCATTTCCTCCTCCAGGGGATCTTCTAGACACAGGGATCGAATCCATGTCTCTTGTATGTCCTGCATTGGTGGGGGAATTCATTACCACTGTGCCACCTGGGAAGCCCAATTCTCTGGATGATAAGCCCCCAATCTAGCTCTTATAACTAGCTCCTTTCCTTTTGCCTGTGTGTGGCCTGGTGACAATTTTCTGTTCAGAAAACATCTGGGTATCCCGTTATCCAGGGCTCCCCACAATTCCATTCATGTCCATCTATTGCTGCCGGGGTGTGAGGGGGAGAGCACAGGCTATAAAGAGATAGGACAACTTCTCTTCACTGTGAACATCAAGGAGCGAGTACTGTTGGGCCTCCTGTTTTGCATCAAATATTCATCACTACATTACATGTGGAGGGCATTTATACAAAACATGTTAGTGAGCAAAACCCAGGAGAGCATCATTTCTGCCTTAAATAGCAAAGGAAGTGAGGATGAAGCTCTGTAGGCACTTTAGATGGAGAAACAGATCAGGCTGAGGTCCTGGCCCTTCCCTAATGTCACAGGGGCTCTGAGAAAGGCTCAGTGCCTCAGTTTCCCACTGTAAGCCAAGAATGTTGGATAAAGTAGCTTTAGGAACAAGTTTAGCTCTACATTTATATGATTTGTCTGGACCCTCTTAAAATTTCTATCCAAAGGTACCTCCTCTGAGGATTTAGTTGTTAGCATATAAATGCCCAGGAAGAAGTCTCAGATGGGCCTTCAAATGTCTGATTGACTTGTATTAGTGATGTGTATTCATTCTCTGTTGTGAAGTACATCACTCCAAAACAACACGTGTCATCTCCCAGTCTCCACGGGTCAGGATGTCAGGTGTCGGATGGGGCTGCCGTCTCACCTGCTGGCTCAGCTGGGGGAGGATTGATCTGCTTTCTGCTCAGGTGTGTGGCCGCGGGAAATCCTCAGTTCCTCAAGGGCTGAAGGACGGAAGGCCTCCGCTTCTTCCTGTGGGCGTCTCCACAGGGAGCCCCAACATGGCAGCTTCCTTCATCAGAAGGGAACGTTGAGAAGAGCCAGAGGCAGAGAGAGAGAGAGAGAGAGAGGGAGGGAGAGAAAGAGAGAGAATGAGGAAGAGAGGGGTGGGTGGGGAGAAGGTTAATCTTTGGTAACCTAATCTCAGAAGCGACATCCCTAAGCTTTTGCTGCATTATTTTAAGTGAGTCCCAAGGGGATGGGATAAAACTCAGTGTGGCGGGGAAACCAGGAGACAGTGTTCTCTAGGAGTAATTTCAGAAGCTGCTGATCACACTGTCACTTTAGGAAAGAAAATGCTTTTATACCCCAATACCTAAAATTGGGCTGTTCTTGCCTATCTCTTAGCATGCCTGGTTTTTAATGTGTGATCACAGACTCATTTATATGGGGTGCCACGCTCTGCACTGGCATTGGAGGAAACAATGCCATAGAGTAGAGAGCCTTGCATGTTAGTATAGTAGAGACCCCTTGCATATTACAGTCTGGTCAAGATGATTAGGTTCACCTTGCCTTGAACTGGCCCGATGTCTCCTCCCTCTAAGTTTACATCACCAAACTGTAGGCAGACACAGATTCAGCGGATGCCAGATACTCTACTCCAATTCCCAAACGATTGTCATTGGCCAAGAACACGTGATGAGAAGCTTGCCTGAGCTAGAAGATTTTCTCAATGCATATTTAGCACTTTCCAAACATAAGCTAGACTAGGAAGATCCACCCCAGGAAGAACGCCTGTCCTACTTTGAAAAGGAAAATGAAATTACACTGCCCAGTTTTCAGTCCAATCCCAAAGAAAGGCAATGCCAAAGAATGCTCAAACTACCGTACAATTGCACTCATCTCACACGCCAGCAAAGTGATGCTCAATATTCTCCAAGCCAGGCTTCAACAGTATGTGTACCGTGAACTTCCAGATATTCAAGCTGATTTTAGAAAAGGCAGAGGAACCAGAGATCAAATTGCCAACATCCGTTGGATCACCAAAAAAGCAAGAGAGTTCCAGAAAAACATCTACTTCTGTAGTGTCGTGCCTTCAAAATGTAGGTACATACACATTCAGTGGGTGCCAGACACCACCGCCACACCTCCCAATGTTTGCCACCACCCAAGAACATGTGATGAGAAGACTGCATAGGCTGGAATATTTCTTTAACAAATATTTAGCACTTCCCCAACACAGGCTAGATTAGGAAGTTCTATCCAAGGAGCAACACCTGTCCTACTTTGAAAAGGAAAATGGCAGGACACTACCCTGCGGAGATGGCTAAACCGCTGTGCCTAAAACCAGAGACAATGGATTCCCAGGGACCTGGGGAATCGTAATTGTTCTCGGACTTCTTCTCTTACTTTCCTCCTTTCTTCTTTCTTTCCTTCCCTCCCTCCATTCTTTCCTTCTCTCTTTCTTTTTAGTTATCAGCATTTTAATAACTGTTCTTACATTTCTGGGTAAGGTGACTAACTACAGAGTATTATTGGAGTTGCTGGAATTTGATAACACTGGTTATCTCAGAGTGATCTGAAACATACGATGGCTATTATCTGTGTCCATTAAAAGCAAGAATTGGAAAGCCAAGTTGATATTTCTTAATTCAGTTTGGTATAAAAATATCTCAAGTTGTCTTTTAGAGGGCAGCGTTGATAATTCTGCTTTAAGTCATGGTAAATGCTGCCCTCCTGTGGACACATGTGGACATTACAACCTATGAATGCAGCTCCAAGAGAAGTTTCTTAGTAACTCGTTACTGAATGTCTTCTGCAAAGAGGGCCCTGTTTGATTTTTTATTTTCTTATTCTCTTGAGAATTCCTTGGACCCTGAAAAATTCTCCATCTTCTGAGCCACCTTCATATCCCAGGAGCAACAGAATATCTGCAAGTCTCTGGCAGATAAACTACCACATCTAGCTCTTATAACTAGCTCCTTCCCTCTTCCCTTTGCCAGTTTGGTTACAGTTTCCTGTTTAGAAAGCATCCAAGTATCCATTCATGTCTGTTTCTTGCTGCTGGGGCGGGAGGTGGAGAGAAAAGGGTGTACAGAGATGCTGAGCAACGTCTCTTCATTGTGAACATCAAGGACCACTCTTGCAGTAAATATTCGCCACTACATAAAATGTACAAGACATTTATATAAAACACGTTAGTGCACAGAGCCCAAGAACACCTCACAGCTGCCTTAAATAGCAAGGGAGGCGAGGATGAAACCTGCAGACACTTTGGATGGAGAAACATGACTAGGTTTGGCCCCGGCCTTCCCCTCATGTCATGGGGGCTCTGAGAAAGTCTCAGGCTCTCAGTTTCCCAGCTGTAAACTGAGAGAGTTGGATAACATTTAGCTCTACTTCTGTCTGGTTTTTGTTTTCTGGATCTTTCTTGAAATTTCTATTCAAAGGTACCTCTTCTGATGCTTTAGTTGTTAGCGGGAAACGATGTCCAGGAATTGGTCTGAGATGGGCCTTCAAATATCTGATTGCCTGGTATTAGTGGTGTGTGTTCATTTCCTGTTGTGAAACACACTACCCAAGCTTAGCGGCTGAAAACAATGTGTGTCAAACCCGTCTCCGCGGGTCGGGATCTGGCCGTGGCCGAGCTGGATGTCAGGTGTCAGGCGGGGCTGCCATCTCACCTACTGGCTCAGCTGGCGGAGGGTCGATCTGCTTTCTGCTCAGGTGTGTGGTCGCAGGCAGACCCCTCATGGGCTGCTGGACAGAAGGCCTCCGCTTCTTCCTGTGGGCGTCCACAGGGAGCTCCCAACATGGCAGCTCCCTTCATCAGAAGGGAACCGTGAGGAGAGCCAGAGGCGGGGGAGAAAGAGAGAGAGAGAGGGAGGGAGGGAGGGAGAGAGGGAGGGAGAGAGGGAGAGAGAGGGCGGGGGGGTGATAGTGAATATGGAGGGAAGGGTTGGGGTGGGAGCAAACTTAGTCTGTTATAACCTAATCAGAAGTGATATCCCATCACTTTGCCTATAATATTTTGATTAAAGTCAGTCATCATTTTTTAGCCCAGTCCCAAGTTTATGGGATGAAACACAGTATGATGCGAATACTAGCCAGAAGTGTTCTTTGGGAGTCAACACAGAAGCTGCCAATTATACTGTGTGATTTCATGAAAGAAAATGCCTTTGAATTTCATTTCCTTTCCATGCAAAATGGGGCTGCTCAAGCCTATCTCCTAGCACGTCTTGGTTTCCAATGTGTTGTCATCAACTCATTTATTCTGTGTGCCAAGCTCTGCATTGCCACTGGAGGAAAAAATGACATATAGTCTAGAGCCCCTGACCGCAAGCACATTCCCATGTGGTCAAGATGATTAAGTTCCTCTGACCTTCAAAATGATTGTCATTGGCCAGGAACCTGTGATGAGAAAAATCCATGAGCCGGAAGATCCATAACACATATCTAGCACTTCCCCAACAGAGACTAGATTAGGAGGCTCCATCCAAGAGAGAATTCCTGTACTACTTTGAAAAGGAAAATGGGACCACCCTACCCTGGGGAGATGGTTGGACTCCTCTGGCTAAAATGAGGGTTTCTCAAATCCAGGTAGCCTCTGGATATCCTAGGATCTGCCAAGTCGTAATGGTGCTTAGATTTCTTTTCCTATTGTTCTTCTTTTTCTATTTCTTTCCTTCCTCACCTCCATTCTTTCCTTCTCTTTTTTTAAAACTTCTTCAGCATTTTAGTAACTCTTCTTACATTTCTCTGTGAGGAGACCAATTAAAAACTATTTTGGTGGGGGGCAGGTATATATTTTAACACTGATCGTCTCAGAGTGATCTGAAAGATATGATGGTTCTTATTTGCGCCTTTGAAAAGCAAAAATTTGAAACCCAAGTTGATATTTCTTAATCAATTCAGTTTGGCAGACAAAATATCTCAAGTGGGTTAGTCTTCGGAAGTTGACTTAGGCTATTTGTCTTTAAGTCGTGGTAAATGCTGCCCTCCTGTGGACACATTTAAACATTACAACCTATGAATGAGGCTTCAAGAGAAAAGGTGCTAGAGAACATGTTATTGAATGACTTCTGCAAAGAGGACCCTGTTACTTCTTTTTTCTTTTGAGAATTCCTTGGGACCCTGAAAAATTCTCCTTCACCTTCTGAACCACTTTCCACATCCCAGGAGCTGCAGAATATGTGCAAGTCTCTGCAATATTGGTATTGCAATATCTGCAATACCAAAGTAGCTCTTAAAACTAGCTCCTTCCCTCTTGCCTGTGTGTGTGGCCCTGTTACAATATCCTGGTCACAAAGTGTCCAGGTGTCTCATTATCCCAGGATCCTAACAATTCCATTCACGTCCATCTATTGCTGCTGGGGAGTGAGGTGGAGAGCAAAGGGTACAGAGAGAGGTTCTTTGTGAACAAGTAGGACCAAATATTGTTGGGCTTCTAATCTTGTGAGAATATTCATCACTTATAACATGTAAGGCCATTTATACGAAACATGTCAGTTAGCACACCCCAGGAAGGCCTCATTTTTGCCTTAAATAGCAAGAGAAGTGAGATGAAGCCATGTAGACAGACACTTAGATGGAGAAACCAAGCAGGCTGAGGTCCTGGCGCTTCCCAAGTGTCATGGGGGCTCTGAGAAAGTCTCAGTCCCTCCGTTTCCCAGCTGTAAGCTGAGAGAGTTGGATAAAGGAGCTTTAAGAACAAGTTTAGCTTGACTTTTGTATGATTTATACTGCCTGGACGTTTCTTGGAATTGCTATTCAGGGGGACCTCCTCTGAGGATTTAGTTGTTCATGTATAAAGATGCCCAGGAAGAGGTCTCAGACCGGCCTTCAAATATCTGATTGCCTGATATGAGTGGCGAGTATTTGTTCTCTATTTTGATGCACATTACCCAAACTTAGCGACCCAAAACAACACGTGTCATCTCCCAGTCTCCACGGGTCGGGATCTGGCCGTGACTGAGCTGGATGTCAGCTGTCGGATGGGGCTGCCGTCTCACCTGCTGGCTCAGCTCGGGGAGGATCCATCTGTTTTCCGCTCAGGTATGTGGCCGCGGGCAGACCTCAGTTCCTCATGAGCCGCTGGACGGAAGGCCTCCGCTTCTTCCTGTGGGCGTCCACAGGGAGCTTCCAACGTGGCAGCTTCCTTCATCAGAAGGGAACCGTGAGAAGAGCAGGAGGCAGTGGGGAGAGAGAGAGATAAGGAGAGAGAGGCAGGGAGAGAGAGGGAGGGCGGGGAGGGAGAGAGTGAGAGGACAGGAACGGGGAGAGAGGGGTGGGGGGCGGCGAGGAAAGTTAGTCTTTTGTATCCTAATCTCAGAAGTGACATCCCATCACTTCTGCTGTCTTATTTTGATTAAATTGAGTCATTAGTTTTAGCCCAGTCCCAAGGCAAGGGGATAAAACACAGGGTGGTGGGGAAACCAGGAGGTAAGTGTCTTTCGTACCTCATTTTCTTTCGTGGTATAATGGGCCTGCTAGCCACTATGGAGAACAGTGTGGAGATTCCTTAAAAAACTGGAAATAGAACTGCCATACGACCCAGCAATCCCACTGCTGGGCATACACACCGAGGAAACCAGAATTGAAAGAGACACGTGTATCCTAATGTTCATCACAGCACTGTTTATAATAGCCAGGACATGGAAGCAACCTAGATGTCCATCAGCAGTTGAATGGGTAAGAAAGCTGTGGTACATATACACGATGGAATATTCAGTTCAGTTCAGTTCAGTCGCTCAGTCGTATCTGACTCTTTGTGACCCCATGAATTGCAGCACGCCAGGCCTCCCTGTCCATCACCAACTCCCAGAGTTCACTCAAACTCACGTCCATCGAGTCAGTGATGCCATCCAGCCATCTCATCCTCTGTCGTCCCCTTCTCCTCCTGCCCCCAATCCCTCCCAGCATCAGAGTCTTTTCCAAATTACTCAGCCATTAAAAAGAATGCGTTTGAATCAGTTCTAATGAGGTAGATGAAACTGGAGCCTATTTTACAGAGTAAAGTAAGTCAGAAAGAAAAACACCAATACAGTATACTAACGCATATATATGGAATTTAGAAAGATGGTGACAATAACCCTATATGCAAGACAGAAAAAGAGACACAGATGTATAGAACAGTCTTTTGGACTCTGTGGGAGAGGGTGAGGGCGGGATGACTTGAGAGAATAGCATTGAAACATGTATATTATCACATGTGAAATAGATCACCAGTCCAGGTTTGATGCATGAGACAGGGTGCTCAGGGCCAGTGCACTGGGATGACCCAGAGGGATGGGATGGGGAAGGAGGTGGGAGGGGGGCAGTTCAGGATGGGGAACACATGTACACCCATGGCTGATTCATGTCAATGTATGACAAAACCAATACAATATTGTAAAGTAATTAGCCTCCAATTAAAATAAATAAATTAAAAAAAAAATAAAATGGGCCTGCTAGATGTAAAGAGCAGACTTTTGGACTATGTGGGAGAAGGCGAGGGTGGGATGCTTGAAGAGAATGGCACTGAGACATGTATATTTGCCGTATGTGAAATACATGACCAGTCAAGCTCGATGCATGAAGCAGGGCGCTCAAAGCTGCTTCTCTGGGACGACCCAGAGGGATGGGGTGGGGAGGGAGGTGGGAGGGGGGTCCAGGACGGGGGACACATGTGCACCCACGGCTGATTCATGCCGATGTACGGCAAGAGCCACCACAATATTGTAAAGTAATTAGCCTTCATTTAAAATAATTAATTAAAAAAATGGGCCTGCTAATGCCTAGGATGGAATCTAGGCCTGATGCTTTGGGAGCGAGGGTCTTAGCCGCTGGACTACCACAGAGGTGTCCGTCTTCATTTTTAATGTGTCATCACTGACTCATTTACACGGTGTGCCAAGCTCTGCACTGGCACTGGAGGGAAAATGACGTGTAGTACAGAGGCCCAGATTCATGCAGATTACAGTCTGGTCAAGATGATTAGTTTCTTCTTACCTAGAATTGACCTCATGTCTCCTCCCTTTCAGCTTATGTTACCACAATATATGCAGACACCGATTTAGCTGAGGCCAAATACCACCCTCCAGCTCCAAAACCACTATCACTGGCCAAGAACGTGTGATGAGAAGCTTTCATCAGCTGGAAGATTCCTTTTACAAGCATTTAGCACTTCCCCAGCGTAGGCTAGATTAAGAAGCTGGCCCTTCCCAGATGTCCTGGGGGCTCTGAGAAAGTCTGAAACCCTCAGTTTCCCAGCTGTAAAATGGGAGAGTTGGATAAAGGAACTTAAGAACAAAGTTTAGCTTTACTTTTTTATGATAGATATTGTCTGGACCTTTCTTGAAATTCCTCTGTAGGGGTAACTCCTCTGAGGATTTAGTTGTTAGTGTATAAAGATGCCCAGGAAGCGGTCTGGGATGGACCTGTCACACAGCTGATGGCCTCAGATTAATTGTGTGCATTCACTGTCTATTGTTAAACACACTGCTCCAAACTTAGTGGCTCAAAACAACACGTGTCCTCTCCCAGTCTCCAGGATCTGGAGAGTCAGGATCTCCAGGTCAGGATCTGGCTGTGACTGAGCTGGATGTCAGGTGTCGGATGGGGCTGCCGTCTCACCTGCTGGCTCAGCTGGGGCAGGATCGATCTACTTTCTGTCAGGTGTGTGGCCATGGGCAGACCTCAATTCCTCATGGGCCACTGGACGGAAGGCCTCCGCTTCTTCCTGTGGGTGTCCACAGGGAGCCCCAACATGGCAGCTTCCTTCATCAGAAGGGAACCGTGAGAAGAGCCAGGGAGGGAGGGAGGGAAAAAGAGAGAGAGGAAGAGGGAGAGGGGTGGTAAGTTAATCTTTTTCAACCTAATCTCAGTAGTGATATTGCAATACTTTTACTATATTATTTTCACTAAATTGAGTCACTAGTTTCAGCCCAGTCCCTAGTGGAGGGGTTAAAACCCAGTGTGGTGGGGAAACCAGGAGACAGGGTTTTTGGGGATTCATTTCAGAAACTGCCTACCATACTTTGTGACTTCAGGAAAGGAAATGCCTTTGTACCTCATTTTCTTTAGCTGTAAAATGGGATGCTCATGCCTTTCTCCTAGCATACCCTGGTTTTTAATGTGTTATCATCGACTTATTTATTTTGTGCTGCAAGCTCTGAACTGGCATTGGAGGGAAAAATGATATATAATATAGAGTCCCAGACCTCAAGCATATTACAGTCTGGTCAAGTACATTAAGTTCATTTTGCCTTCCACTGGCTTGATATTTCTTCCCTTTAAGCTTATGCCACCGAAATATTTGTAGACACAAATTCAGCTGATGCCCAATACCACCACTCCAACTCCACAAGAATTGTCATTAGCCAAGAACACGTGATGAGAAACTTCCATGAGCCGAAGATTTCCTTAACTTGTATTTAGCACTTCCCCAACACAGACTAGATTAGGAGGCTCCATCCAAGGAAGAACACATGTCCTACTCTGAAAAGAAAAATGCCACTACACCACCATGGGGAGATGGTTTGACTCCTCTGGCTAAAATTAGGGTTTCTCAAACCAGAGCCTCTGGGTCCCCAGGTAACAGGAATTGCCGGGAGCCAGCGTGAGGAACTCCGCCCGTGGCAAAGGTCATGAGGAAGGAGGCTTGACATACGCAAAGGCGGGATTGAGCCTCAGGAGTCCCCCTGGAAATTCTCGAGCATCTACCCCCAAAACCAGAGTCTGCCTACTTTACTGCTTTGTGCTCTCACCTACACCTCTGACTTTACGGGGGGCTGTCCCCCACCAGCTCTTTCAGAGAAGGAGTTAACTTAGAGCTTCAGTTAATAATAATTCCTGGGCGTGACAGGAGTGTTTCAACCTACAAACTCCTCTTAAGGTTCTCTAGCCTGCCTGACAGGCTTGTCCAGCCACATGTGATTGTTCACAGCCTCCCAACTGTGAGAGGCACGAGATGCTCTAAACTTTCTAAAAACAGATTCTTTTGAGAAGTTAGAAAATTATTAGTATAGTATTAGTGGGCTAGTTAGGAATTATACCGGTGGAGGGTTTCATTGTTGAACCAATGTTTGCTGCTAAGTCTCCACATCCCCTGCCCTTATACACATTAATGAATATATAGAAGAAATAAGTATTAACCTTTGATATTAATCACGTTAGACCTTAGGCTAAGCAAATTCTTTCCTTAATTAAAACCCACTACACCCTCACCCTATAGGAATGTAACTTTATCTGGTACCTTTGGAAGGTGGTGTCTGTTTTAAGAATAATCACTCCTGGAGAAATAAGTGTTCTGGTTGACTGACCGCTATCACAAGGAGAGGGTCATAAATTGTCAGCAGGCCCCCTGGCCAGAAGATGATGTAACACCCCTAAGACCTTTGTATACATTTGTATAAAGCACCTGACTTTAATAAATGTCAGGACTGCTGACCCCGCGTGACTTTTGTATAACATCTCAGTGTATAAAAACAGACCCTGGAAAATAAAAAAAGGGGATCAGTTCCTCGAAAGACTGGTCTCCCCATGTCGTTCTTTCTCTCACCTTCTGGCTGAATTCCCATCTGGAAAGTGGAGGCTCGTCAAGCCTACTAATTATGCCTGGGCTTCTAAGATCTGACCGGGGAGGGCTTAGTGTCTCCTCTCCTTCGGGAGAACGGGAGGACGCCTGCGGCCTACGTAGGTGATGTAAATTCCTTGTCTTGGAATTTTATTAGCTTTCCACGTAAACCAAGTTATTCAGCCATTTTTCTCCACTGAATTTTCCTACTGAGCTACCCTCATTCTATTACTCTTTATATCTCTAATTAATATTTAATTAAAGCTATTGTATCCTGATTTACCAAAGCCATCTCCCCTTCGAATTCCCTGGATCCACCGGGGCTGGACCCTGGCAGGGAATAGTATTGGTTCTCAGACTTTTTCTCTTACTATTCTCTTGCCTCTCTTTATTTTCTTCCCTCCCTCCATTCCTGCCTTTCTTAATTTTCAGCATTTTAATAATACTTCTTTTTTTCACTTTTAACAATAATGTTTATTATACAAAGCATTATCATTTTCTCAATAGTCTTCACTCATTTATCAACAAACTTACACTGTACTCATTTAATAAATCAACAGTGTCAAACTACACTTCACTACTTTTCGACCTCCAAGCACTCAACTTAGAGACCAACAAAACAGTGCTCGGAGCACTAAAAGGAAAGAGAAGAAAACCTGGAAAGGTCAACTGAGATACTTAGGAGCAGTTAAAGGGGATGGGTGAGGGGAGGAATTAGATTCCCCAGCACCATCAGATTTCCCTCACGGGTCAAAGAGGTTTACAAAATCAGTTTTAAGACATAAGGATAGAATTAGGGAATCAGAGGAAGCCATACTCTGGGATATTGCAGGTCATCCAAGTTCCTGGGTTGGCAGAAGTAAGAAAAAGAGGGGCAGAGAAAATGGGAATGGGGAGCATAGGAGAGGTAGGACAGACAGGAGGTGAGAAGGACAGAGGGAGAAAGCTGCGCCTAGAAGATGTAAAGGTCAGAACTTGTAATGAATTGGAAAAACGAAAAGCCATAGTCACAAATCTGGAAGATGGACCACGGGAAGGGAAAGCCTGGAGTTTTATACCTTCCATGAGATGATGACAAATCCTGAAACCGTACAGTGGCAGGCAGTGAGGTGCATTTAAGACTAAATCATCTGTTTTATAAGAGTGACACATTGGCAATCTTGTTTAACTAATTCTACTCTGTGCATTTAAAAACATTATGTGCCTAGAAGATAGCCACCCAGGCAGGTTACACACCTAACAGGCAATATAGAAGGGCTCCAGGCCAAGTGGGTCTGTAGAAAACAAAATTCAATTAATGTTACTGTCAAGTGAAGAGACAGCTGATTTCATTGTTTCTTCAACCCTTTTAATAATTTCCTAAAGCTAAGCCATTCTGATCACTTGAAATAAGCTAGTATTGCCAAATACTACATAATCAAATAGGTTGATTGTAATAAAACCCCAATTTTTCCTGAGCCTTAACTGCCTCTGTGATCCGGAACATAGTTGGCAGCATGGAAGTTATTATTACTTTTTTGGGGGGGCAGGGAGGGAAGTGGGGATCAATAATTGCCTAACTATATGTGTATGTAAACAAAAGAGATCAAACTGACCAATTAAATTAGCCATTCAGAATCCCTCTTGCCAAAAAATTATAACCTTGAGACTGATTAAGCAAAACAGGTTTGTGCTACTCAGATGCTCTGAGTCTGGGAAGCACTGGCTTTGATGATAATCCTGATGATAATTCAGATTTTATTTCGATCTTCTCAGGCTCTTCTGTGAAGACTACTCTGCGCAGCAGGAAGAAGCCTCACACAAACGTGTTCCAGGATTGGCGTGGTTCTGTCCAAGGGGCGTCTCCCCATGCTCTTCAGTTGTCCACTTTCTTCATTCTGTTCTTCCTCCTTCAGCCTTTCCTCATCTTTATCGTTGTCCTCATCCCTGTGCTTGTCCTGCTCTTCCGAATCTGTTTTGGTTTTTCTTGTCTTTGTTCTTTTTCTTTTGCTCTGAAGCTTCCTTCTTGCCTTTCTGCTCCCTCCTATAAGCTTCCAGAGCTTCTTTTAACCGGGTAAGGAACCGCTGAAACTCCATCTCCTCCATGGCAGACAGCAAATCGTTGGCATTCAGTGTCTTGAGCTTCCCTCTCATCGCGAAGCTGTTGGCACAGGATGTGGCATTAGCTCAAAGACGCTGGCGGCGCGGGAGGTGGAGAGCGCCTCCTTGATGATTCCGGTGATGACGGCGTTGGGAGGTTTAGGTCCTCGGGCCTCTCCCCCATGGCCGCGGCCGGGGACCGTGCCTGCGACCTCCGCTTCAGGCCCCTACGGCGTCCGCACTTCCCGCATCGTCGTAGTCTGACCCAGCGAGGCTTCCATCCTGCCCCGCGTGGCCCCAGTAATACCTCTTCTTAACATTTCTCTCTGAGAAGGCCAACTACAAAAATCTGGGGTGTTGCTGGAATAACATAACACTGGTTATCTCAGAGTGATCTGAAACATAAGATGGTTCTTATTTGTGCCTCTGAAAAGCAAAAACTGGAAACCCAAGTTGATATTTCCTAATAAATTCAGTTTGGCAGACATAGTATCTCAAGTGGTTAGTCTTTAGAGGACAGGTTTGGACACGTTGCTTTAAGTCATGGTAAATGCTGCCCTCCGGTGGACACATGTGGACATTACACTATGAATGAGGCGCCAAGAGCAAAGGCGCTTGAAAACTTGTTACTGCACATCTTCGCCTAAGGGGGTCTGTTTGTTGTTTTTCTTTTCTCTTGAGGGATTTCTTGGGACCCTGAAAAATTCTGACTTGTCTTCAGAACCACTTTCCACATCCCAGGAGCTAAAAAATATCTGCAATTTTCTGGCTTATAAGCTACCAAATCTAGCTTTTGTAACTACCTCCTTCCCTCTTGCCTACCTGTGGCTCGCTTACAAACTTCTCTCTTTAGAAAGCAACCAGGTATCCCTATTTTCCAGGGCTCTTAACAATTCCACTCATGTCTGTTTCTTGCTGCTGGGGAAGGAGGTGGAGAACCAATGGTATAAAGAGATAAAGAGATAGTGAGGAACTTCTTTTCATTGTGAACATCAAGGAGCAAATATAGTTGGGCTTCCACTCTTGCACCAAATATTCACAGCTATGGCAGACCTAGACAGCATATTAAAAAGCAGAGGCATTATTTCACTGACAAAGGTCTTGTATAGTCAAAGCTATGGGTTTTTTTTAGTAGTCATGTATAGAAGTGAGAGTTGGACCATAAAGAAGGCTGAGCACAGCAGAATTGATGCTTTTGAATTGTGTTGGAGAAAACTCTTGAGAGTCCCTTGGACTTCAAGGAGATCAAACCGGTCAATCCTAAAGGAAATCAACCCTGAATGTTCATTGGAAGCACTGATGCTGAAGCTGAGGCTCCAATAACTTTGGTCATTTGATGCAAAGAGCCAACTAATTGGAAAAGACCCTGATGCTGGGAAAGACTGAGGGCAGGAGAAGGGGATGACAGAGGACAAGATGGTTGGATGGCATCATTGACTCAATGGACATGAGTTTGAGCAAGCTCCAGGAGATGGGGAAGGACCAGGAAGCCTGGTGTGCTGCAGTCCATGGGATCACAAAGAGTTGGACACAACTGAGCAGCAACAGCAACAAGAAAACATGTACAAGCTATTTATATAAAACATATGAGTGCACAAAACCCAAGAAGGCATCATTGCGGCCTTAAATAGCAAGAGAGGTGAGGATGAAGTTGTGTAGACAGACACTTGGATGGAGAAGTAAACTGGGCTGAGTTCCTGGCCCTTCCAAATGTCATGGGGGCTCTGAGAAAGTCTCGGTTCCTCAGTTTCCCAGAGGTAAAATGAGGAAGTTGGATAAAGGAGCTTTAAGGACAAGTTTAGCTAGACTTTTGTATGATTTATAGTGCCTGGATCTTCTTGAAATTGCTATTCAGGGGCACTTCCTCTGAGGATTTAGTTGTTCGTGTATAAAGATGCCCAGGAAGTGGTCTCAATGGAAGTGAAGGTGAAAGTCCTTCAGTTTGTCCAACTCTTTGTGACCCTGTGGACTATAGTGGTCTCAGGTGGACCTTCAAATATCTGATTGCCTCGTTTTTAATGGCGAGTATTTGTTCTCTATTTTGAAGCATATTACCCCAAACTTAGTGGCTCAAAACAACATGTGTCATCTCCCAGTCTCCGCGGGTCAGGATCTGGCCGTGACTGAGCTGGATGTCAGGTGTCGGATGGGGCTGCCATCTCACCTGCTGACTCAGCTGGGGGAGGATCGATCTGCTTTCTGTCAGGTGTGTGGTCGCGGGCAGACCTCGGTTCCTCATGGGCTGAAGGACGGAAGGCCTCCGCTTCTTCCTGTGGGCGTCCACAGGGAGCCCCAACATGGCAGCTTCCTTCATCAGAAGGGAACTGTGAGAAGAGCCAGGGAGGGAGGGAGGGATAAAGAGAGAGAGGAAGAGGGGTGGTAAGTGAATCTTTTTTAACCTAATCTCAGTAGTGATATTGCAATACTTTCACTATATTATTTCCACTAAATTGAGTCACTAGTTTTAGCCCAGTCCCAAGGGGATGGGTTATAACCCAGTGTGGTGGGGAAACCAGGAGACAGGGTTCTTTGGGATTTATTTCAGAAGTCGCCTGTCATACTGTGTGCCTTCAGAAAAGAATATGCCTTTGTACCTCATTTTCTTTAGGTAGAAATGGGATGCTAATGCCCATCTCGTAGGTCTATGGTAAGAAACACATGCAGAGTACTGGGAACGTAGTAGTTAAGAACTCAGTGACCATTGCTTTGCATGCATTCGCTATTGGAGGCCTTCCATAAAAATAACTGCAGAACTGAATTATCCAGTCTGTTTCATGTTTTCTCCCTCAACAACCTTCTGCTCTCTAAGGCGTAGTAGCAATGGGAAATAATGAAAACACTGTGATTTATCTTATCCTTAAAGTTATAAGTCAAAATAATAAAATAATCTTTAAGCCACCAATTATATCCAGCAAAGAAATTAAATAGTCATTGCAGCACTGGTTTCTGTATTTCTCACCATTATATTCCCAGCACCACAGCCTCTGGTTCATGGCAGACACTTAGAAAATATCTCTTGAATTGTATGCTGTTTTGTTTTATAAATGGTTTCTCAAGGAAACCAGTAAAACATGTTGCTTGGACTTAAAGGGACAACAAGTTTCTTGGTACCACAGTGAATATTATTAAAAAGAAAAGAATGAAAACATCATTGTCTTATCTTTATTTAAAGTTAGGGATTTCTAGATGGAACACCAGGAATTTCTGGTCTTTTAAGAAGGAAACTTCCCAGGGAAGGCCATATCTTTAGGGTAAGGATGGGCTGACCCAACAAGGGATCTGTTCTCCAGGCTTCTACCTTCTGGGTGGTATAGGAAACGTCAGACTGTGCCCGGACTGGTGGTTCATTCTCTGGACTCTGCAACAGGCAGGAGCAAATACAAATGCAAATCCCCTCTGGGGATAAGAAGCTTTATCTGAGGCTTCAAATGCTTCCTATAAATATTTCCTCTAGGACAGTTAGAGCACACAGAGGTAATGCATGCAAAGAAGATCAGAACTGCGATTGAGAAGCAGAGAAAACAACAGGATGAGGGCCACAAAGTCACAGGCTATGGGAACTGTCAGGCACAAGTGAGCGACTATACTGACTTATTATGTTTAAACCTACTGCCCAAAGTCAGTTCAGTTCAGTCACTCAGTCATGTCCGACTCTTTGTGACCCCATGGACTGCAGCACACCAGCCTCCCTGTCCTTCAGCATCTCCCAGAGCTTACTCAAAGTCATGTCCTTTGAGTTGATGATGTCATCCAACCATCTCATCCTCTGTCGTCCCCTTCTCCTCCCGCCTTCAATCTTTCCCAGCATCATGGTCTTTTCCAGTGAGTCAGCTCTTCACATCAGGTGGCCAAAGTATTGGAGCTTCAGCTTCAGCATCAGTCCTTCCAATGAATATTCAAGACTGATTTCCCTTAGGATTGATTGGTTTCATCTCCTTGTGGTTCAAGGGACTCTCAAGAGTCTTCTCCAACACCACAGTTCAAAAGCATCAATTCTCTGGTGCTCAGCTTTCTTTATAGTCCAACTCTCACATCCATACATGATTATTGGAAAAACCATAGTTTTGACTAGATGGACCTTTGTTGGCAAAGTAAATGTCTGTGCTTTTTAATATGCTGTCTAAGTTGGTCATAGCTCTTCTTCCAAGGAGCAAGTGTCTTAATTTCATGGCTGCAGTCACCATCTGCAGTGATTTTGGAGATCACTACTGCCCTCAGCCGGAGAAGGCAATGGCATCCCACTCCAGTACCCTTGCCTGGAAAAATACCATGGATGGAGGAGCCTGGAAGGCTGCAGTTCATGGGGTCGCTGAGGGTCGGACACAACTTAGTGACTTCACTTTCACTTTTCACTTTCCTACATTGGAGAAGGAAATGGCAACCCTCTCCAGTGTTCTTGCCTGGAGAATCCCAGGGACGGGGGAGCCTGGTGGGCTGCTGTCTATGGGGTCCCACAGAGTCGGACACAACTGAAGTGACTTAGCAGCAGCACTGCCCTCAGTAGTGAATGTATGGAGTCCTGACCACCGGTCCACATATTCATAGGTTCTGAGGCTTAGGATGGAGTGAGCTATGAGGTATCACAGGTGGGAAGAGATACACCATGCAAATATTAACCAAAAAGAAGGTTGGTATGGTTTTATTTCTACCAGACAAGATAAACTTTAAGCAAGAAACAAAAGAAAACCTAAATAAGTGGTTATATATGCTCTGCTTGCCAACAGGAAGACTTAGTTTCATGAAGGTACCCATTTTCCCTAGTTTGATCTATAGATTCAGTACCATCCCAAACAAAGGCTTAGCTGGAGATTTTGTAGACAGACAAGCTGAACCTAAAATTTACATAGCAAAAAACATAGGAAATAAAGTAGTCAAAATAATTTTGGAAAGAAAGAAACATGTTGGAAGATACACATTCCCTGACTTTAAAATTACAGTGCATCTATAGTAATCAGGACAGTGAGGTACTGTTGAAGTAATAGACTGTATATCTATGTGTATGTGAATTAGACTCCCACAGGTATGGTCAACTGATGTTTTTAACAAGGTTATTAAAGCAGTTCAAGGGAGAAAGAAGAATCTTTTCAACAAGTAATACAGGAACAATTGGACAGTCATATGCAACCCCTCTCCCAGACAAACAAATCACCAACTCCCCCCAAAACTGTTGACCCATACCTCAGATTTTATACAAAAAATTGCCTTAAAATACATCATAGACTTTAATATAAAGCCTTAATTATTAAACTTCTCAAAGGAAACAGAGAAAACTTTTGTGACCTTGAGTTAAAGAAACTTTTTGGACATGGCACCCAAAGCATTGTCCTTATAAAAACTGTAAATGGGTTTAGATAAATTAAAAACTGTTTCTCTGTGAAAGGTGTTCTTAAGAGAATGAAAAGATAAGCCACCTGCTGGGAGAAAATATTTATAAATCACATTGGATGGCAAAGGGATTGTATATAGAACTCTCAAAATTCAACAACAATAAAAAATAATCACATTTTAAAAATAAGCCAAAGATTTGAACAGATATTGTCAACAAAGATATATAGATGCAAATAAGCTCATGCAAAGTTGTTCAACATTGATCATTGGGGAAAGGCATATTAAAAGTTCAATAAGATGCTGCTATATACGTAATAGAATGGTTAAAACAAAATACATGTGGCTGTATTTAAAGTGGATAACCAGCAAGGACCTACTGCATAGCACAGGGAGCTCTGCTCAATATTACGTAACAACCTAAAAGAATCTGAAAAAGAAGAGATACAGGTACAACTAAATCACTCTGATGTACACCCGAAACTATCACAATATTATTATTCAACTGTAACATAAAATAAAATGTTGACAAAACAAAGCAAACAAAAACCCAGTAATACCAGCAGCTGGTAACGATGCTGAGTGATGGGAACTCTCACCCATTGCTGGTGGGAAGGCAAAATGGTCCAGCCACATTGGTAGCAATCTGCCAGTTTCTTATGAAGTTTAACATACATTTATCACATCACCCAGTAACTCCAAAGGAGGGAAATAAAATTTCTCTGGGAAACCTCTATGTAAATGTTTATAGCAGCTTTGTTCCGAACCACCAGAAACCTAGAGTGAACTTGAGTGTGCTTCAGCTGGTGAACGGATGAGCAGATCTTGCTACCAGACAGCGGAATACCGCTTAGCAACACAAAGAACAAATTACTGATATGTACTTGCCACAACATAGATGAATCTTGAACTAGAGCGGTGTGAAAGAAGCCAGAGTCAAAAGGCTGTGTGCTTAATGGTTCTCTTTATATGCTATTCTGCAGAAGGGAGAACTGTAGTGATAGGAAACAAAGCGGTGATGGTCAGGGCCATCTACATAGGACAGAACAAAAGACCTTGTGGGGATGGGATTGTCCTGTATCTCGATTGCGGTGATGGTCACGGAACTCTATGCATTTCCCAGTAACTCTTAGATCTGTACCCAAAGTTCACTGTTTGTAAAATAAAAACACCTTAGGACTTTAAGGCAAAAAGCAAGAGTCATGTCAAAATGATAAAAGATTGATTCATCAGAAAGACTTTTTGATCTCCAAACCTGCATTTACCTAACAACCGTTTGCCAAATTTAATTAAAGAGAATTTGACAGAATCGTAGGAGAAATAACCAATCTACAATCATGCTGGAAGATTAAAGACCCTTAACTCTCAATAATTGATAGAAGAAGGAGCAGGAGTCACACTGAGCCCAGTAACTGCATAATAACATTTTTTCTCTTTTTTTAAATTAAAAAATATATTTTATTTATTTATTTTTGGCTGTTCTGGGTCTTTGTCGCTGTGCTTGGGCTTCCTCTAGCTGTGGTGAGTGGGGGCTACTCTCCAGTTGCTACACAGGCTTCTCACTGTCGTGGCTTCTGTGGTTGTAGAGCCCAAGCCCTAGAACTTGGGCTCGATAGTGGTGGCTCACAGGCTTAGTTGGCCCATGGCATATGGAATCTTCCTGGGCTAGGGATCGAACCTGTGTCCCCTGCATCTGCCAGTGGATTCCCATCCACTGGACCACCAGGGAAGTCCCAGAATAACATTTTCTGAGTGCACATTTTATGTTTAAAATATTTCACTGTGTTCTGGGCTTCAAGTAAATAATTTTGAAGTATCAAAATCACACAATGTTTATATTTTTTAACAAAATAGGATTATGCTAGAAATCAGTAATAAAAATGTAACAAAATGTCTCCATGAATTTGGAAATTAAGAACTGTACATCTAAATAATAATGAATGGAAAAGGAAATGATAATGGAAATTTTAAAATATTTCGAATTGAACAATAATAAAAACATTACATTTTAAAACTTGTAGCAAAAATAGTACTCAGTGGGAAATTTATAGCTCTTAAAAGATATATTCTAAAAGGACAAAGACTGAAAAAAATGAGTTAAGTATACTTCTTAACTAATTAAAAATAAAATAAGTTATCAAAAGTAAAAAGAAGGAATAGTTATGATAAAAGCAGAAATCAGTGGACTAGAAAATAGGGAGTTTTGATACAGTCAGAAATAGTCCTTCCAAAAAGATTAATAAGTTTGACAGACCTTTGGTGAGACTGATTGAGAAAAAAAGAAAAATGTTACAAACAGGCATGAGTGAAAAGGGAACATAAATTAGATATATTTAAAATGAATGATGTAAAGGAAATCAATCCTGAATATTCACTGGAAGGACTGATGCTGAAGCTCCAATTCTTGGCCACTTGATGTGAAGAGCCAACTCACTGGAAAAGACCTTGATGCTGGGAAAGATTGAAGGCAGGAGGAGAAGGTGTGACAGAGATGAGACTGTTAGATGGCATCAGCAACTCAACTGACATGAGTTTGAGCAAACTCCAGGAGATGCTGAAGGACAGGGAAGCCTGGTGTGCTGCAGTTCATGGGGTTGCAAAGAGTCGGACACAACTGAGCAACTGAATAGCAAGATATTATGAATAATGTTATGCCAAAAATCAGATGAAATGGACAAATTCCTGGAGAAAAGATTTACCAAAACTGAATATTGGTTCTAGAACAAGATTCTGTTTATGGATACACAAGAAATTATATTCTAAAAGTTGTTGAATTGTACACTTAAAATGCTCGAGTTTGATAGTATATAAATTATACCTCAATATGGTTGTTTAAAATGAAAATTAACTCTGGAAGTAAAAGCAAACCCCCAAATTCTTAAAATCATTGGAAAAATTGATTTAGTAATGAAAAATCTTCCTGCAAACAAAATTCCAGGCCCAGATGGTTTCACTGAAAGTTCGACCCAATTATTCAAGGAACAAATAATTCCAGTCTTACATAAACTTTTTAGAAAATAGACAAAGAGGCTATTCTAACTCATTTCTGAAGCTGTTATAATCTTGATAACAAATTCTGACATGGATAGTAGGCAAAAAAATACAGCCAACCTCACAGAAGCAGAAGATATTAAGAAGAGGTGGCAAGAATACACAGAACTGTACAAGAAAGATCTTCATGACCCAGATAACCATGATGGTGTCACTCACTTAGAGCCAGACATCCTGGAATGCAAAGTCAAGTGGGCCTTAGGAGGCATCACTGCAAACAAAGCTAGTGGAGGTGATGAAATTTCACTTGAGCTATTTCAAATCCTAAAAGATGATGCTGTGAAAATGCTGCACTCAATATGCCAGCAAATTTGGAAACATCAATAACCTCAGATATGCAGATGACACTACCCTTATGGCAGAAAGTGAAGAGGAACTAAAAAGCTTCTTGATGAAAGTGAAAGAGGAGAGTGAAAAAGCTGGCTAAAAACTCAACATTCAAAAAAACAAAGATCATGGCATCTGGTCCCATCACTTCATTGCAAATAGGTGGGGAAACAATAGAAGCAATGACACTTTATTTTCTTGGGCTCCAGAATCACTGCAGATGGTGCCTACAACCATGAAATTAAAAGATGTTTGCTCCTTAGAAGAAAAGCTATGACAAACCTAGACAGCATATTGAAAAGCAGAGACATTACTTTGCTGACAAAGGTCTGTAAAAGCTATGGTTTTTCCATTAGTCAAGTATAGATATGAGAGCTGGACTATAAAGAAAGCTGAGTGTTGAAGAATGGATGCTTTTGAACTGTGGTGTTGGAGAAGACTCTTGAGAGTCCCTTGGACTGCAAGGAGATCAAACCAGTCAATCCTAAAGGAAATCAATCCTGAATATTCATTGGAAGGACTGATGCTGAAGCTGAAGCTCCAATACTTTGGCCACCTGATGCAAAGAACTGACTCGTTTGAAAAGACCTTGATGCTGGGAAAGATTGAAGGCGGGAGGAGAAGGGGACAACAGAGGATGAGATGGTTGGATGACATCACCAACTCAATGGACATGACTTTGAGTAAGCTCTGGGAGATGCTGATGGACAGGGAAGCTGATGTGCTGCAGTCCAGGGGGTCACAAAGAGTCAGACATGACTGACTGAACAACAATAACAACAACAATTTCACATATATACAAAAACTCTAGGCAAAATATTAGCAAATAGGATCCAGCAATATATAAAAAGGATAATATATTGTCACAAAGTTGGTTTATTCTAGTGGTGGAGAAATAATTTTTTTTTTCAGGAAATAGTGTTAGGATGACTAGGTGTCCATTTGGGAAAAAAATTAAGTTGGATTCCTATTTAATGTCATTTACAATAAAACATTTCTAGGTGGATAAAATGAAAGGAAAATTAGTTAGGAGATGTTACAGGAGGGTATTAAATGATCTTGGAATATTTTAAATACTTTTACATGAGACAAATTTCCTGACCTTATAGTCAGGAAAAGACCAAGTTTTTGACTATATAAAACATTAGGAATTCCTGTTTATTAAGATTTTATAAAAAATTTTAAAAGCCACAGAAAAGAAAAATGATATTTGTTTCAGCACATATAATTCATAAAGGACAGGTGTCTGGGACATAAAAAGAACCTCTGTAAATCAATAAAAGGTCAGCTTTCCCCAAATGATGAAAACACTTGAATAAAGGAAATCCAGAAGTCCAATGAACAGATGAAAAATTGTTCAACTTTCTTCGTAATCAAGGAAATGCAAATTTAAACCACTGTAAAATACCAATATACCTTCATGTGTTGGGAGAAATAAAAATGTCCAACAACTATCAAACACTTAAAGAAAAATTAATACCAATTCTTTCCAAACTCTTACAAAAAATTGCAAGAAACCAATAGCCTAGAAAAGGAAGGAACACTTTATTTTATGGGGCTAGTATTATCCTGATGGGGCTTCCCAGGTGGTGAAGAACCCACCTGCCAATGCAGGAGGTGTGGGTTCAATCCCTGGGTTGGGAAGATCTGCGGAAGAAGGAAATGGCAACCCACTCCAGTATTCTTGCCTGGAAAACTCCATGGACCGAGGAGCCTGGTGGGCTACAGTCTGTGGGGTCATAAAGAGTCGGACACGACTGAGCCACTGAGCAGCATAAACAATTATCTTGGTAGCAAACCCAGCAAAGACATCACAAGAAAAGAAAACCACAGACCAATCAATGTCATGAACATAGACATAAAAATCCTCAACAAATGACTGGGAACTAGGACTTAATAATAAGTGAAAAGATTATACACTGGGATCAAATGGGATTTTTCCCAGAAGAGGAAGCTTGGTTTAGCATTCAAAAATTAATTAATGTAATATGCTGCATCAGTAGACTATAGGCCAATAATATGGTCATCTGAATGCATGCAGAAAAACATTTCACAAAACTCAGTTCCTTATCATGATAAAAGCACTCAACAAACCAGGAATACAAGGAAAATTCCTCAATCTGATAAGGGGCATCTATGAAAAACCTACAGCTAACATCATACTTAACGTGAAAGCTTTCCCCCTAAAATCAGGAACAAGGCAAGGACATTCACTTTCACTATTCTATACATCATTGTGCTAGAGTTAAGACAGGGCAATAATGGAAGCAAATGAAATAAAGTGCATACATACTGGTGAGGAAGAAATGAAAGTACTTGTCTGTGATCTGATCTTGTATATAGAAAATCCTAGGGAATCCACTAAAAATCTTTTAGAACTAATAAGTGAGTTATACATGGTTGCAGGATACAAAGTCAATATACAATGATCATTTGTATTTCTATTAATATACAGTAGAAATGAGCAAATTGAAATTGAAATTAAGAAAACTTTTCCATTTTCAATCGCACCAAAAACATAGATATGTAAGAATAAATTAACAAAGGCCATGTAAGATATATATACTGAAAATTACAAAACATTATTGAAAGAAATTAAAGGCCTAAATAAACGGAGACATTCTATGTTCATGAATGAAAAGACTTAAAATTGTTAAGATGGCAATTCTCTCCAAATCGATATACACTTTCAACATAATCACTCTCAAAATCCCAGTTGAATTACAGAAGTCAGCAAGCTGATCCTAAAATTCATATGGAAATGCAAGGACCCATGACAGCCAAAATGATCTAGATAAAGAAGGACCGAGTTGGACTCACATTTCCTGATTCAAAACTTGCAACAAAACAAAACTTACTACAAAGTGACAGTAATCAAGACAGTGTGATACCAGTATAAAGACAGACGCGTACAGATCAATGGAATAGGATTGAGAGCCCAGAAGTAAGCGTTCATTACCTACGGTTAATTGATTTGTGACAGGAGTGCCAAGATAATTCAATGTAAATAGACGTGTAAATAACTACCTACATGGAATAAAATTGGACTCACATCGCACACAATATACAAAAATTAAATCAAAATAGATAAAAGCTAATTGTAAGAGCTAAACTTAAATTCTTAAAAGAAAACATAGATGTAAATCTGCATGGCCTTGGATTGTGTGATGGTTTCTTAAATATGATACCTAAAACACAAGCAATAAAATAAAATATAGCTAAACTGAACATCGAAATGTTAAACTTCTGTGCTTAAAAAAACACCATGAAGAAAGTGAAAACCCATAGTATGGGAGAAAATTTTTACAAGTCATATATCTGGTAAGGGATATATATATATATAAGGATATATTGGGTATATATATAAGGGATATATATGTATATATATACACACACGCATATATATATTTGGAGAAGGAAGTGGCAACCCACTCCAGTATTCTTGCCTGGAGAATCCCATGGACAGAGGAGCCTGGCAGGCTCGCAAGAGCTGGACACGACTTAGGGACTAAACTACTACTATATATATATATAAAGTAATAAAAAGACAATCCAATTTTTAAATGGGCAATGGATCTGAATAGACATTACTTCAGAGAAGATAAACAAATGACCAATGAACACATGAAAAGGTGTCCGACATCATTGGCTATGATGGAGAGGCAAATCAAAACAGAAGGAAATATCAAGTCACACCCACTGAAATGGCTATTATAAAAAAGAAAGAGAGCAACAAGAAGAAGAAGATATGGAGAAACTGGAACCATCATAGGCTGCTGGTGAGAATGTAAAATGGTGCAGCTGCTTTGGAAAACTGTCTGGCAGGTCCTTAACAGGGTAACCATAGAATTGCCATACGATCAGGGCCTCCACTCCTGGGCTTGCATATACACAAGACATTGAAACATGTCCACACAAAAACTTGTAAATGAGTGTTCACGGTGGCATTTTCATAATAGCCAAAAAGAGGAAACACCTTGATGCTCATCACTGATAAATGGATAAATATTAATAGTCATACAGTGGAATATTATTTGGTATAAGAAATGAAACACTAATTCATGCTATGGTGTGGGTGAAGCTTGAGCAGCAATGCTTAGTGAAAGATGCCAGTCCCAAAGGCCCGTATGATTCTACTTACATAAAATGAAATAAACAGGAAACTCTATAGGGAAAGAAAGTAGGCCACCATGTTGTCTAGGGAGTTGTGGGGATGAGCAGTGATGTCTAAGAGGTTAGGGGTTTTGTGGCAATTAAAACATCCTAAAATTTTAAAATTATTAATTCTTTTTTAAGCTTTATTGAGGTATTACTATTTATTTAAAGTGTATATTGTGATGACTTGATTTATGTATATAAAAATGTTCAAAAATTGTGATGATATAAGCACAGCTCTGTGAATATACTAAAAACCATGAAATTTTACAGTTTGAAAAGGTGAATTGTGTGGTATGTGAATTATACCCAGTAAAGCTGCTAAAAATTTGTTTTGTACAAACAAAAAAAACCCTCTGAAAATACCAGGTGTCAAGGAAGTTATGGGGTAATGGAAACTCTCAGGTGCTATTCATGGGAGATGCAAATTAGTATAACCATTTTTGTCTTTACTTTTATTTATTTTCTTTTTTGGCCTCAAGCTTTTATGTCTCATAGCTTGCAAGGACCTTAGTTCTCTGACCAGGGATTGAACCCACACACTTGGAGTAAAAGCTGAGTCTTAGCCACTGGACTGCCAGAGAATTTCCAGTGTAACTACTTTGGGAAGATGTTTGGCAGTACTATCTAATAGTTGAAAATATGTATGCCTGTGACTCAGTAATTTTATTCCTGTCTATACCCCTAGAGAAAATTGTATACACATGGCCCAGGATACATTTATAAAAATAACAGCATTATTTGTAATAACTCCAACCTGGAAACAACCCAAATGTCCATCAGTAGAATTTGTAATTTAATTGTGATATAGTCCTATGATAGAAACAGATCAAGAAAGAGAATGAATGACTTAGAACTATTCTCAGCAAACATGGATGAATCCTAAAAACTTAATGTTGAGGGGAAGAAAGAAGGCACAAAAAATATAGACAGTTCATTTACGTAAAATTCAAAGCCAGCTCAAACTACAGTTTAGCATTTAGGGGTATATCTCTAGGTAATAGAACATTTTAAAAAATACAAGAAAATGATTATTTCAAAAGTCAGTATGGTGTTTACCTTCTCATTGTGGGGAAGAGACCTGTGGGGGTTTGGGGACCCCCTTCCTTGACCTGGTGTGATTACATAGCCGTAGGTTAATGTTGTTCATTAAACTGTACTTTTGTATGTTTTTGTCTTTTTCTGTATGTAATAATTTACAGTAAAAAAAGGTCAAAGAAAAGCTTGACAGTTTTGGAACTAACAAAAGGAATATTTTGTTAATATTTTAAACTTACTTAAAATTTATTATTTATAGGTATTTGGAGTGAAGTGGGGGGGATTATATGTGCTTACATATTATGCTGCCCTCGTGACCCAGAAGTTGATATATTGCATTATAAAGAAAAGAACTCATTACCAGTAGTGGCTGTAGTGGGACTATATGCTGAGGTTCAGGACTGGTTTAGATGAATGGATGCAAGAGAGATCGCAAAGGGAGATACACAGTATAAATTCCTAACCTTTTGAAGCGGGTGTCAAAGAGGGTAATTGGATTCTCTTCAACATGCTTCTTGTTGCTGCTGTCAGATCGAAAGATACCCTGGATCGATGGAGGGGCTGACCCAGGAAGTCAAATCTCATCTCCTTCGGTAACAACAGAACACACAAATTCTTCCCCAGAGGATCTCAGTCCATGCCCTGTGCCCAGAATGAAGGTCGCAGCTGACCAGCCGGAGTTTGCCATGCAATTTAGGACTAGAGTAGATTCTAGGTCCCAGTTTTTAAATAATTTACAGTCTGACCGGGGAGACCAAAGGGACATCCTTGAATAGGAATTTTAAATTTTAAATTATGTGGTTTTAATTATAAAGGTATTAGAAGGGAAAGTATTTGTAAATTTCATGCCAGAAAAACTTACAGATCAATAAGAAAAGTATAACCACCTAATAGAAAAATGGACAGAGGACCTGAATACACAGTTCCCAGAAAAAAAAAATTCAAATAGAAATAAGCATACGAAAAGCTGCTCACCTTCCCTCATAATTTACGAACTATAGATCAAAGTGACAAGGGATTCCTAATCACCTATCAGATTGGCAAACATTCATAGGTTTGACAATAGCCAGTGTTGGTGAGTATGTAGGGAAATAAATATTCTTTTTTGCTGGTAGGAATGTAAATGTATTTGCTGCTGCTAGTATTTACTAAGTCCTAATATAGAAAACTAAGATCATGGCATCTGGTCCCATCACTTCATGGCAAATAGATGGGGAACCAGTGGAAACAGTGTCAGACTTTATTTTTGGGGGGATCCAAAATCACTGCAGATGGTGATTGCAGCCATGAAATTAAAAAATGCTTACTCCTTGGAAGGAAAGTTATGACCAACCTAGATAGCATATTAAAAAGCAGAGATATTACTTTGCCAACAAAGGTCCATCTGGTCAAAGCTATGGTTTTTTCAGTGGTCATGGATGGATGTGAGAGTTGGACTGTGAAGAAAGCTGAATGCCGAAGAATTGATGCTTTTGAACTGTGGTGTTGGAGAAGACTCTTGAGAGTCCCTTGGACTGCAAGGAGGTCCAACCAGTCCATTCTAAAGGAGATCAGTCCTGGGTGTTCATTGGAAGGACTGATGCTGAGGCTGAAACTCCAATACTTTGGCCACCTCATGCGAAAAGTTGACTCATTGGAAAAGACCCTGATGCTGGGAGGGATTGGGGGCAGGAGGAGAAGGGGACAACAGAGGATGAGATGGCTGGATGGCATCACCGACTCGATGGACATGAGTTTGAGTAGACTCTGGGGGTTGGTGATAGACAGGGAGGCCTGGTGTGCTGCAATTCATGGGATCGCAAAGAGTCGGACACAACTGAGTGACTGAACTGAACTGAACTGAATTAGTGTTACTAACCACTGAATTCATATTTACTAATTACATCAGTATAATCTTTTTGAAGAACAGTTGGCAGCATCAACTATTAAAAAACAAAACCACGCACACTTTGACTCAACAATATGAGTACTTGGAAGTTAGCTCTTGGATAGTCTCTTAAAAGTATGGCAATGTAGATAGAAGTTAGAAAGTAGTGACACTAATGGCCTTCATGGAGAAGAACTGGGTGGCTGGAGGCCATGCAGGAAGCATGGAGCAGGGATTATAGGAAAGAAGGGGAGGTTTTTACTTTTTATGCTCTTGTACATTAGGATTTTGAATCATGTGGATGTGCTACTCGTGTTTTAAAAATAAGACTTTAAAAAGGGCCTTCAGTATAAGTTTACCGGGACATTGTAGCAAGAATATAAATGGAATCGTACAGGGTTTGTCCTTTTGTAACTGACTTCACTCAGCAAAATGTCCTCAAGGTTTATCCATGTTGTAGCTTATGTCAGAATTGTCTTCCTTTTACAGGCTAAGTAATATTCATACATGTGCTTCCCTGGTGTTTGAGTGGCAAAGAATCTGCCTGCCAGTGCAGGAGACCTGGGTTTGATCTCTGGGCTGGGAAGATCCCCAGAGAAGGAAATGGCAACCCACTCCAGTATTCCCGTCAGGGAAATCCCATGGACAGAGGTAGGCTACAATCCATAGGGTTACAAAAGTGTCGTATAATACTCAGTAACTAACAACAATATTCATGTATATAACATTTTTATTACTTCTCCCTCTTGGATGTTGTGAACAGTGCTGCTAAGGACATGGGTGAAAATATCCCTTTGAAACCCAGCTTTCAGTTCTTTTGCATATGCACCAGGAAGCGAAATTGCTAGATCATATGATAATTCTATTTTTAATTTTTTGAGGACTCACCATACTGTTTTCCATAGTAGTTGAACCATTTTATAATCCCACCGATTTCTCTACTTCCTTGCCAACACTTGTTATCATTATTTTTTATAGAAGTCTCATCCTAATGGGTGTACATTGATATCTCATTATGGTTTTGATTTGCATTTATCAAAAGATCTTTGATAATATCAAATAACATTTAGATGTGATAACATTGAGATCTGACACTAAACATCTTTTCATGTACCTGTAGGCCATTTGTGTAATCATTTTTGGAGAAATGTCTATTCAAGCCTTTGGTCTTACTTTTAATTGGGTTATTTGAATTTTTTCTTGTTGAGTTGTAGAAGTTCTTTATATAGTTTGGCCATTGGTCTGGGTACTTTCATCATAAACATCTTTGCCACAAGATCCTTTGCTGCATAACTGATTGGCTGTCAGGCAATTTTGCCACACAAGATAAAATAATGCAAAATAAAAGAGGGACGTTAAAAAGGGCATAATGAAACATGAGAAATGAGTAACGTAATTAAGAAGTCTTTATTGCAAAATGCAAAATACTTGAATACTTTGCAAATGTGTGGCAATGTTGCACAAAGCGTGGATTTTAGTTTGTGGGTTGTACCTGAGCACTTTGCTTCCAAGTCTTTCATCCATTGTGTTTTATACCTTTTTTGCTTGTCGATCCATTTCCTTGATCAGCATGACACTTTTTCTTTTTTCCTAACATTTCTTCCTTCATTAAGAGAGGCATCAACTTCTAAATACTGAGATAAATATTTGTAACTGAGCTCTTTGTTGCTTTGTGCAAGCCTCTACACCGTCTTATGCCCTTGGTGTGTTGTCACAGGCATTGCTAATGCATTTGAATCATTTGAAACCAAAGTGTCAGGCCAAAAATTGTCAAGCAGTTATTTCATCTTTCACAGCAAAACTGCCTTACGGCCAATTACTTCTGCAGTCAAAATTTTTGCAACAAAAATGCTCGTGGCGTAGTGAAAATACTGAATAGTGTGTCTGGTGTTTTCAGATATATTATTTGTAAAATTTTCTCCCATTCCCTATCAGACATATTATTTGCAAATATTTTCTCTCATTCTATGGGTTCCCTTTTCACTCTGTTATTACCGTTTGATTCACAAGCATTTCGAAGTTTTGATGCAATCCCATTTGTGTGTTTTTGCTTCTGTTGCTTATGCTTTTGAGGTCATATCCAAGATGTCAGTGCCAAATCCAGTGTCGTAAAGATTTCCCCCTGTGTTTCTTCTAAGAGATTTGTAATTTGGGGTCTTATGTTGAAATAATACATTGATTTTTTTTAAATTCCACAAGTCCACATGAATAAGTGGAACAAAGATAAAAATAAAACTAATGGTGAAAGGAATGTTAGAAAACCATCCTTTATAACCTCCAAAGCAATAGTTGATTCAGGTAAGGATCACTGATGGATAAATCCATTTGGTGAGGAATAAGATATTCTCATGGTCTCAAACTTGTCACTCCTTCGAATTTTACTAATTACCAAGGGCAATTAGTTACCAGTGTCTCTTTAGAGTTGACGGAGCTAGGAGTCATCATCTGGACTCAGGAATTAAATTTAGCAACACTGATGGTGGGACACCTTGACATTCTGTGTCTCCTGAAGTGATGTAACAAGAGCAATGAACTATCACTGAGGATGTGGTCTTGTCAAAAATGTTTAACTTGAAACTAGGCATGAGGGAATAATCAGACAAATCCCAAATATGAGCTATTCTGGACAAAATAGAAGACAACCAGATAAATGGCCCATGCTTGTCCAAAAATACCATAATATACTATAATATTAATATATAATAATATAATTCTTATTGTCATTATTCAGTCACTTGGTTGTGTCCAACTCTTTGAGACCCCATGGACTGCAGCATGCCAGGCTTCCCTGTCCTTCACTGTCTCCCAGAGTATGCTCAAACTCATGTCCATTGAGTCAATGATGCCATCCAACTATCTCATCCTCTGTCACCCCCTTCTCCTCCTGCCCTCAATCTTTCCCAGTATCAGGGTCTTTTAATTTTATACTTGTAATTATTTAATAATTATACTAAAAAAACAAGGAGACTGTTCCAAATTAAGAGAGCAGAAAGACATAATAAATGCAATGCATGACATTTGATTTGATCTGGGATCAAAATCAAAACAACAGTAACAACAACTCTAAGAGATATTCTTGGACAACTGCAGTTCCTAGAGTGATCCCAAGGACATAGTAAGAATCTGATAAATATTTGTTGAATGAATTCCTGATGGTAGTAGTTAGTGGTGGTGGTTTGGTAAGATGGGGCTTTGGTCATAGCTAAATACCAAGATATACTAAGTTTATGTTATTACTCTTATGTTCTGTGCTGTGCCTAGTCGCTGAGTCATGTCCGACTCTTTGCAACCCCATGGACTATAGCCCTCCAGGCTACTCTGTCCATGGGGATTCTCCAGGCAAGAATACTGGAGTGGGTTGCCATCCCCTTCTCCAGGGTATCTTCCCAACCCAGGTCTCCTGCATTTCAGGCAGATTCTTTACCGTCTGAGCCACCAGGAAGCCCTATTACTTTTATACTAATACATAAAATGCAGTGAGAAGAAAATTCATTGTTAATAGATGCAGAGAATAACAAGGGAAATTTTGGGTAGAGAAAATGTAGCTAGGGGAAGGACCTAAGGAAGAAGCCCTGAGACTCCATGCCAGTGATAAGGAGCTAAAGTCAAAAGAACATTAAGTGTGAAATGAAAGGAGAGGCATTTCTGGAGGAGGAAGGAGTTTTGTAGCAAAAAGAAAGAAAATCCAAAAGAAGAAATGGAGGGCATTAAAAAAAGAATGCATGAGCCTCTGATGGGGAATGTTGATGATGGGGTGGCTGTGCATGTGTGTGGGGTCCGCCAGAAATCTCTGTACCTTCTGCTCAATTTTTAAAATAATTTTATTTATTTTTGGCTGGGCTGGGTCTCTGTAGCTGCATGGGCTTTCTCTCGGTTGCGGTGTGGGCTTCTCCTTGAGGTGGCTTCTCTTGTTGCAGATCATGGGCTCTATGGCATGTGGACTTCAGTAGTTTCGCCACATGGGCTCAGTAGTCATGGCTCCCAGGCTCTAGAACACAGGATCAGTCGTGTGGAATCAGCATGTGGAATCTTCTCAGCCCAGGGACTGAATCCTGCATTGGCAGGCAGGTTCTTTACCACTGAGCTGCCAGAGAAGGCTTGTTCAATCTTTTTATATTAATTTTTATTGGAGTATAGTTGCTTACCTTCTGCTCAATTTTATAGTGAACCTAAAAGTGTTCTAAAAAAGTAAAGTCTATCAAATAAAAAGTGAGGAAGAAGCAAAGCATGGAAGCAGGCAGTGACCTTTTCCTCTCCCTAAAATGTCTCTTCAAAGAAAGAAGCAGCTATTGATGAGCTGTAATTCATTCCTCCACTTGACATTTGGAGATGGTCGGAGAAATGCTGCCATGATCTATCTGGGGGTTGCACGCTTCAGCCTGCCTAATCCCAGATGGCTGGAAGGGGTGGGTTTCTTTCATCCTGACTTCTTTGAAGATGCCTTTCAGGAGAGGATCCCACGGCCTCGTAAGAACACAAACGGAAAAGTGAGTGAGCTTCCCCAGGAGCAGGAAGGCAATCTGGGTGGAGGGGGGGTGTGGGGCCCTGACGCAGGGTTTCTCTGGTGACCTGTGACTCCACCATTGTCACATCCTCAAGGCTCTGTGGACACATGTCCACGCAAATACCATTCCATCTCAGCAGACATCCATCCGGCAAGAGCATGTCCATGTGCCCATGTCAGGGCTGATCCACAAGATCTGTCCAGCAAAAAAAGCAAGCAGGCTCTTCTGAAACCAACCTCCAAGAAGCAATAAGCCTTTCTTGTTTCTCCTGGGGACACCCATTGGCCTACAGGTAGTAAGCATTTCATGCAGAGAGAAGGAATTGGAGGGTTCAAGTTTATCAAGAGGGTTTCTCAGGTGGCTCAGTGGTAAAGAATCTGCCTGCTGATGCAGGAGACATGAGTTTGATCCCTGGTCCGGGAAGATCCCACAGGCAGTGAAGCAACTATTGACCCTGTGCTCTAGAGGCCCGCGAGCTGCAACTATCGGGCACACGGGCTACAACTACTGAAGCCCATATGGCCTAGAGTCTGTGCTCCTGTGCCCCGCAACAAGAGAAATCACTGCATTGAGAAGCCTGTGCACCGCAAGGAGAGAACAGCCTTGGTTTGCAGCAACAAAGACCCAGCACAGCCAAAAATAAATACATACAAATTTTTTTTTTTAAAGATTCATTAAAGTTTTTTAAGAGTGAGAGTGATCAGGGACTTCCTTGGTGGTCCTGGTTAAGACTCCATCCTTCCAATGCAAGGGGGTGTTGGTTCAACCCCTGGTCAGGGAACTAAGTAAGATCTCATATACTTCAGGTTGTGGCCAAAACAAAAGAAGGAGAGCGATCATGCTTTGGTTTAAAATCTTTCTGCATTATTGGCCCCTTTTAGCAATATTTGCAAAGCTACTTTATCTATTAGGATCTATAGTCAAACTATAGATCCACACTATAGACCGGTATTTTCGTCATCTGATGCAAACAGACACTCATCGGAAAAGTCCCTGATGCTGGGAAAAATTGAGGACAGAAGGAGAAGAGGGTGTCAGAGGATGAGATGGCTGGACGGCATCGCCAAGGTAACAGACATGAACTTAGGCAAACTCCGGGAGATGGTGAGGGATAGGGAGGCATGGCGTGCTGCAGTCCATGGGGTCACAAGGAGTCAGACACGAGTGGGTGACTGAACAGCAACGTAGTCACACTGCCTGATGCCTATCGGCTTCAAAAGAGCTTAAAAAATGCCCGATACCTTGGGGGCAAAAAAAGTCTCTCTCTCCAAAATTAAGAGAAAAGAAACATCAGATGTTGAAGTATTCACAAAATACAACTTTAGATCTATTGAATGAATTATTAAATTTATTATTTTTCAACTTTCATTATATTAAGGAACTATAAGCAAGGGGGAGGAAGGGCAAGGAAGGGAAGGAATGGGTTTAGGAAGGAGTTTGCGTTTAGCAGAGGCAAACTAGTATATACAGGATGGATAAACAGCAAGGCCCTACTGTATAGCACAGGGAATGATATCCAATATCCTGTGACAAACGATAGTGGAAAAGAACATGGAAGAGAAAATAAACATGTATAACTGAATCACTTTTCTCTACAGAAGACATTAACACAGCCCTGTAAATCAACTATCCCTCAATAAAATTTTTAAAAATGAATTAAGAGGAAACAAACAAACAAACCTATCTGTGGATTTGATTTTTTTCACTTCATAAGAATTCTGGTATACGCTAAATGATTGCTGAGAATTCATATGCAAATTAAATGATTTCCTTGGAGCTAAACAATTTCAAAAGCAACTTAGAAAAATCCATTTAATATTTTACAGCAAAGCCATATTTAATGTGAGTTGGAGGTATATTTTACAATGTTTGGTCCACCTGGGGCGAGGCTGTAAGCATGGAAACGGTCTATAAAATCTTTTAGAAATTTTATTTATTTATTTAGCCATACCACGTGGCAGGAAGGATCTTAGTCCCTCAACCAGCAATCAAACCTGTGCCCCCTACAGTGGAAGCCTGGAGTCTCAACCACTGGACCACCAGGGAAGTCCCGAGTCTATGAAATCTTAAAGTGGCAATGCACGCAAATATTTACCTATAAGGATATTCATCCCAGTGTGATTTACCAACAAGGCTGTTCATCACGTTGTGCTTTATGATAGTAAATATAACTCAAAACAACCTAACTCCCCAGCAAGTGGAGACTAGTTTAACAAATGCTGCTGCTAAGTCGCTTCATTCGTGAAGGGATCACTGAAAACGAAGTCGTCGGAGAATATTTAATGATCCAGAAATATATCTGTACTATGTTAAAATATAAAACAGTTTGTACAATATGGTTGATCTTTTTTGTAACAGAAAAAAATATCCCTAGAAAAAGACCGGCAGGAAACATTCCAACACGGTAACATTAGTGGTTATTTTTGGATGGTAAATTATGAGTTAAATTTATTTTCTTTTTAAAAATTCTCTATATTTTCTGCTATGCACATTTATTGGTTCTGGAAAGCAGACAGGTAAGATTTATAAAGATGGGAAAACCGTGATAGATGACAGCTCTTTCTCTGGTAATCAGTAAATTCTAACCCAAGAAGCCTCTGTAGGGGCTTGAGTGGACAGATTGAGTGGAAATTGCCAACATTTGCCTCTCTTATGTCTGAAGTTGAACATCATGGAGCCATCACTTAGAGAAAGATTTTTGACTAAATAATGACAACACACACTCATATCACAACCAGTAGTTAGAATAAGCCATTTAAAAAATAAAATGAATTTTGTAGCACTTCTGTATCTTCTCCTTCTACTTAGGATAAGATCTCAAACCTTTATCACAGCCATGCCCATCAATCTCCCCAACTCTACCCCCATCTCTAGGGTCATCTTTAGCTCCTCACAGGCTCCAGAGTGAGAATCTGTAGCCATAGAAGGATGTTCCTACCACACTGGTGGGAAAAAAGCAAATGATGATTCATTGTGGTTTATTCCCATCTGTGAAGAATGCAGCCACAGTGCCCCCTTTTGGGGGCTTCCCAGGTGGCGTCAGTGGTAAATAACCCTCCTGCCAATGCATGAGACATAATAAATTCAGGTTCAGTCCCTGGGTAGGGAAGATACCCTGGAGGAGGTCATGGCAACCCACTCTAGTATTCTTGCCTGGAGAATTCCATGGACAGAGGAGCCTGGCAGGCTACAGTCCATAGGGTCACAAAGGGTCGGACACAGCTGAAGAGACTTAGCATGCTTGCATACATACATGTCCAGAACTTTCTAATAGGATGCACTCAAAATGTTAACAGTGGTTACCCCCGAATGATGTCATTTTGAGTAATTTTTTAAAATGTATGGGGTTTCCCAATGGTTTAGTGGTAAAGGATCTGCCTGCCAATGCAGGAGACACGAGTTCCATCCCTGATCCGGGAAGATCCCACATGCTGTGGAGCAACTAAGCCCCTCACCACAACCTTTGAGCTAGGAGTCACGACTACTAAGCCCATGGGATGCAACTACTGAAGCCCTCGTGCCCTAAAGCCCATTCTCTGCAACAAGAGAAGCTACTGCAATGAGAAGCCTGAGCGCCGCACCTAGAGAGTAGCCTCTGCTCTCTGCAACTAGAGAAAGCCTGCACATAGCAATGAAGAACCAGCACTGCTAAAAATATATAAATAAAATTATTTGTAAAGTACATGGCTTGAAACTCTCACAGAGATAAAGTGTCAGTCTTACAAAATGGATCTGTGACTCTTACATTGTTTTGCTCACTCTCAGTACTCTAACATCTCTGATGGGAAAGAGCAAATTAGATAAGATTGCAAAGTTACTTTTTAAAGAAGAAAATGGATAGAGATACTTCTAGGGTGGAAGGCAAATAGATGGGGAAACAGTGGAAACAGTGTCAGACTTTATTTTTTGGGGCTCCAAAATCACTGCAGATGGTGATTGCAGCCATGAAATTAAAAGACGCTTACTCCTTGGAAGGAAAGTTATGACCAACCTAGATAGTATATTGAAAAGCAGAGATATTACTTTGCCAACAAAGGTCCATCTAGTCAAGGCTATGATTTTTCCAGTGGTCATATATGGATGTGAGAGTTGGACTGTGAAGAAAGCTGAACGCCGAAGAATTGATGCCTTTGAACTGTGGTGTTAGAGAAGACTCTTGAGAGTCCCTTGGACTACAAGGAGGTCCAACCAGTCCATCCTAAAGGAGATCAGTCCTGGGTGTTCATTGGAAGGACTGATGCTAAAGCTCAAACTCCAATACTTTGGCCACCTGATGAGAAGAACTGACTCAGTGGAAAACACCCTGATGCTGGGAGGGATTGGGGGCAGGAGGAGAAGGGGACGACAGAGGATGAGATGGCTGGATGGTATCACTGACTCGATGGACATGAGTTTGAGTGAACTCTGGGAGTTGGTGATGGACGGACAGGGAGACCTGGCATGCTGCGATTCATGGGGTCACAAAGAGTCGGACACGACTGAGCAAATGAACTGAACTGAACTGAGGGTAGAAGGATGAAGTGGGACTGCTGAAATACTGGATTTCAGTCTGTGGACACTTATGTTTGGTCTCAAGGCTGAAGTGACTACTGAGCGTATATGAGGGGGACAGAGGTATCTGTTGATTTTCCCCAGGCTAAGGGCTCAGGATGTCAACACTGCTGAGGCCACAACCATTGTTCCTTAGGTGGGGCACAGGGTCATCCCTCTTTAGGCAAGAATCATAAATGTACCCCAGGGGCCAACCAGCTTGGAGGAGGGTACTGATTTTCAGAAAAAGCACATGAAAAAAGAAAACTACCTGTGAGAGCTGAACATTCAACATTCAGTTTAAAGCATTGTGGAAAATGCTGTAGAAAGATGGTTGACTAGAAGGATCTAGAATCAGAGAGGCTCTGTCCCAAGCCTGCCCCTACCACTCAAGGGTTGTGGGATCTTCTCAACATTCCGGACACAGTGATGTGAAACTCAATTCCTGGGTCAGTGAAGGACTTGCTGGCCCAGCTACTGGAAGTGTGGTCAGCAGGCTGTCACCAGCCATCAACCCCTTTGAGCTCTGCTCCGACTGCCATCTTGCCCAAAGTCCACCCTCCTGAGGGGTCCCATGTCCCATAACTGATTGAGAGAGAATATAAAGACTTGTTCATCCCAGCTCAACCTGAGATAACTCTGAAGGGCTACTCTAGCTCCAGAGCTTTCTGTAGTTTGGCTGAGGCCAGCAGTGGGCTGCATCAGAGCTCAACTTCTCCTTCTGTTCACACTTGTTCCCATCGCCTCTCCCTCCGTGCATGTTGATCTCAGGGGCACTCTCAGTACCATGCTAAATCACCCCTACTCAAGGGCATGCCCTAAGAAGTGTACTGCCCAATAATCCAGTGTCTGCTTCCTGAGGAGCCCAACCTGGGACAAATAAGTTATTGAATTAATCTGAGCCTCCATTTCTTCATCTATAAAACCCAGGATAACAATATCAGTACCCACTACATGAGGCTGAGAACGACGAGAGATCGTGTACGTAAAATGCTTGCCACGTGACAGTTACTCAATAAATGGCAACTATTATGACTGTAATTTAAAAAGAAGTAGCCTGCCCTTGACCACTCACCATCCTCACATTTATCAGATAGTTTACCCTCAGTGAGAGGGATCTTGAAGACATGGACATAAGGTAAATCTATACTGGTGGAATACAAGGTTTGGGGCAAGAGATGTTACCAAAGAGGGCAGTGTAAAGACTCTTCCTAACAAAAGAGTCAGTCCACAGACATCTGGTTTACCAACAAGTCTCTTACAAGTTTGGTCAGTACAGGGCAGCCCTGTAGGGTCCGACCACTTCTCAGCAAACTGACCAAATTGAGGTCCTGGCCCGCCATGCCACGATGGGGAGCAGCAGCTCTGTGCCTTCTACACAATGGATGCAGCCTAGACAGGGCACTCCCTCCATGCGTCATATTTGACACCAGGGATGGTGGCCCACACTTCAGGGCTGTGCACACAGTTGTGTTGTTTCGTTGCTCAGTCCTGTCTGACTCTTTGCAACCCCATGGACTGTAGCCCGCCAGCCTCCTCTGTACATGGGATTTCCCAGGCAATAATACTGGAATGGGATGCCATTTCCTTCTCCAGGGGATCTTCCTGACCCAGGGATCCATCCCAAGTCTCCTGCATTGGCAGGCACATTCTTTACCTGGGAAGCTCCCATGCACACAGTAGGGCCATGAATATGTGTGAAGCTGGATCTTCACACCCTAACAAGGAAGGGAGAGAAAGTGGACTGTGTTGTTGGTAGAGCAAATGCCCTCCCTACTGTCGCCCCTGTCTTCTGCTGACCTCTGCTCACCCCACATGTTTCCTGGGCTTTGGCATCTGGCTCTTGGTCCTCCCCACCCCCACATCTGCTGTCCCACTGCGCATGTGCAACTCAATGCTGAGCAGCAGAGTGATCGATGACATTATAGTGACTGGGACTTTTTGTTCCCTGAGTTGTTTTTGTATCTGCCTTGGCTGCATTTTCCCCTCAAAATCTGTGTCCTGGGTATAGATTTGGCTTTGGGAGAGCTGTCCATCTGGATCTATTTGATTGTAAAATGCTGTCTTGTATTTAAAGCTACGCTTGTCCATGATGAAGCGTAGACACGTGGCGGTGGTTTTCTGGTCCAGGAATTGCATAAGCCTCTGAGTCTTAGAAGAATACAGGAGGCTCGGGGTCTGTAAAGTCATCTGGTGTTCTTTGACACTTGGTTTGTCCCTGGGCTCTGGCAAGGGAATCTGGGAGCAGCCTCAGGCTGCCAATCTCTTTACACAGAGCCTGGAAATTTTTAGAAATCTTACTTTGAAGATATCATTTAGCTAGCACATAATTTTTCTCATGGTTTATTGACACGCAAAAATGATGTTTATAAGACTCCAAGTTTGGACTAGTGTGTGTTGATGGTCTCCCATCTGGCATCATTGGGTAATAAGGTAATTCTCTCTCTAAAAAAATAAAAAATAAAAAGAATAATAATTCAATAAATAGAAAAATCACTTTCAAGGCAAATCTTCCTTCTATATAATACAGACTTTTCCATCTTTTAAAAAATTCCTTGCATTATTGAATACTATTTACCAGCCCTTTATATACATTATTGCATTCAGCCCTTAACATTTCTGCAAAGTGGATATTATCATCATTTAGCCAGTAAGAAAACCCAAAGCTCGGAGAAATTATGTAACTTGGCTAAAATCATAGGTTGGGTGACTGCCAGAATGGAGCTTTGAATCCAATTTCATCCAACTCCAATCACATCCACGTGATTGCTACCACACTGCAAAAACGCTCCTACTTTTCTCAAAGTCGGGATTATAAGCATATCTTTAAACTTTACTGGATGGATTAGAGATGAAATTATAAAAATCAGTGATAATACAGGGCTGAAATACTGACTTAGGCGAGACCCTTGGTTGAGGTAACAAATTCAGTGGTGTTTGCTCAAGCCAAAAAAGAAGGATTTATTATTATTTATTATTTATTTATTATTAGAAGATCAGGTGCATTGCAAGATTTGAGGAAAGCGTGCAACCAACTCTCAAGATTTGGCTGAGACTTGAGACTTAAACTTATTAGACCCTTTCCGACCCTCATCTCTGCTTTACTCTGTGCCTCTGTTTCTGTTTTCTCCTTTTGCAGACCAGTTTGAAGGTAGGCAGTCCAGGGTTGGTACTGTGGCTCTTCAGTATTATTAGAACCTAGATACCTCTTTTGCTACTGTTCTCATTATCAGAAGGTAGCTGCCATATCTCCAGACATCAGGCTCTTATTCCAGGCTAGAATACAGGAAAGGTTAGGGGCAATAGAGACTTTTCCTTTTTATTCAGGGGAAGCCCCAGTGAACAAGTCACAGATTTCTCCCTACCTTCAAAAAGCTTATACTCCTTCAGGGAAGATAAACATTAACCATTAAAGATTTTGGATAAGAAGATGTCAGAGTACTCAAGAGGGGGACTTCCCTGGTGGTCCAGAGGCTAAGACCGAGTGTTTCCAATGTGGGGGCCCCAGGTTCAATCCCTGGTCAGGGAACTAGATCCTGCATGCCACAGCTAAAGGTTTGCATGCCGTAACTAAAGATCCTGAGTAGGGCAATGAAGATCGAAGAACTGGCACAGCCATATAAATAAACAAAATGAATATACAAAAAAAGAGGAGCCAAAAGAAATAAGTGTCTATGTCTGAAAGACGGCAGTAAGAATATTCATATATATTTTGAATAGCGCCAAACTGCAAATAACCAAAACATATATCAACTGAAGAAAAGACAGGTAAATTGTAGCATATTCATACAATGGGAGATTCCTTAGCAAAATTCCCTCTGCAGTCCCTCCCCAAAGCCCCCAAACCACTACCACACACAGCAACATGCATCAGTCTCACAGATATACGTCTGGATGAAAGAAGCCGGATACATTCCATTTACATGAGGTTCAAGAAGAAACGACAGAGGGACTTTCCTGGCGGTCCAGTGGCTAAGACTCTCTGCACGCTCAATGTAGGGGCCCGGTTTAAATCCCTGATCAGGGACCTAGATCCCACATGCCGAAAGTAAGAGTTCACGGGCTGCAACTAAGGAGCCCGTGTGCTGCGGCTAAGACGTATAGCCAAATATTTTAAGAAAGAAGAAACAATAGAAGTCAGAATAGTGGTTGCCTGTGGAAGGGGGATTATTGATTGAGAGGAGTCATGCAGGACCTTCTAGGGGACTGGGAATGGTCTGCCTCTTGTTCTGAATGCAGGTGTACACTTACGTAAATTCACCAAGATGTACTCCTATTGTGCTCTCTTTTCTGTTTGCATTAAATCTCAATTTTTAAAAAGGTAAGTATGTATGGCACCTAAAAGAGAATGTTCAATCTTTTCCAAAACAAACAAACAAGTAGTAAATAGCTCAGGAAACTTGTCCTCGGACTTGTTGTTTTCACGGTCAGCTCGTGATTGTGTAGCACAGAGGTTCTCAATCCTGGCTGTACACGAGCATCACTTTCCTTCTATTTTAATTTTGTGAACTTCAATTTGGTTTTTGACATAGGCAATCTATTTAACTGGTTTCATATTCAACAGATTTGAAAAATAGGCGGTGAAAAGTTGCCCTCTGACCACAATCCTGCATCCACCAAAAACTTCTTCAGGGACAACCACTGTCACTAGAGTCTTATAAATCCTTCCAGGATATTTTATGCCTAGATAAGTGAAGACATGTGCACATTTTCATCTCCTAAACAAATGGTTCAGTTCAGTTCAGTCCCTCAGTCATGTCGGCCTCTTTGCAGCTTCCCTGTCCATCACCAACTCCTGGAGCTTGATCAAACTCATGTTCATTGAGTTGGTGATGCTGTCCACCATCTCATCCTCTGTTGTCCCCTTCTGCTCCTGCCTTCAATCTTTCCCACCATCAGAGTCTTTTCCAATGAGTCAGTTCTTCACATCTGGTGGCCAAAGTATTGGAGTTTCAGCCTCAGCATCAGTCCTTCCAATGAATATTCAGGTCTGATTCCTTTAGGATTGACCAGTTTGATTTCCTTGCAGTCCAAGGGACTCTCAAGAGTCTTCCCCAGCATCATAGTTCAAAAGCATCAATTCTTCAGCACTCAGCTTTCTAGTCCAACTCTCATACCTATACATGACTACTGGAAAAACCATAACCTTGACTAGACAGACCTTCGTTGGCAAAGTAATGTCTCTGCTTTTTAATATGCTGTCTAGGTTGGTCATAGCTTTCCTTCTAAGGAGCAAGTGTCTTTTAATTTCATGGCTGAAGTCACCATCTGCATTGATTTTGGAGCCCCCCAAAATAAAGTCTGTCACTATTTCCATTGTTTTCCCATCTATTTGCTATGAAGTGATGGTACTGGATGCCATGATCTTTGTTTTCTGAATGTTGAGTTTTAAGCCAACTTTTCCACTCTCCTCTTTCACTTTCATCAAGAGGCTCTTTACTTCTTAGTTTTCTGCCATAAGGGTGGTATCATCTGTGTATCTGAGGTTATTAATATTTCTCCCAGAAATCTTGATTCCAGCTTGTGCTTCATCCAGGCATTTCGAATGATGTACTCTGCATAGAAGTTAAATAAGCAGGGTGACAATATGCAGTCTTGACGTACTCCTTTCCCAATTTTTAAACCAGTCCATTGTTCCACATTCAGTTCTTCTCGACCTGTATACGGATTTCTCAGGAGGCAGGTCAGGTGGTATGGTATTCCCATCTCTTTAAGAATTTTCCACAGTTTGTTGTGATCCACACAGTCAAAATCTTTGGGGTAGTCAATAAAACAGAAATAAATGTCTTTCTGGAACTCTCTTGTTTTTTCTATGATCCAGTGGATATTGGCAATTTGATCTCTGGTTCCTCTGCCTTTTCTAAATCCAGCTTGAACATCTGGAATTTCATGGTTCACATATTGTTGAAGCCTGGTTTGGAGAATTTTGAGGATTACTTTGCTAGTGTGTGAGATGAGTGCAATTGTGTGGTAATTTGAACATTCTTTGGCATTGCCTTTCTTTGGGATTGGAATGAAAACTGACCTTTTCCAGTCCTGTGGCCACTGCTGAGTCTTCCAGATTTGCTGGCATATGGATTTAAACCAATTTTATTCATATAGCACTCTACTTAGGAGATTTTTTTCTTATATGTTGATATAACTTCCTCAGTCTTAAGTTTGAATTGTATTCCAACATAAGGGCTTACTATAATTTGAGTTCTGAGGACTTTTTAAGAAAAGTAAACTTATTTATTGCCATACAGAATCTCTGTTGCTGTGCGGGTTTTTCTCTAGTTGCGGTGAGTGGGGGCTAGAGCTCGTCACTGTGGTGGCTTCTCTTGTCGTGGAAAACAGGCTCTAGGGCGCTTGGGCTCCAGTAGTTGCAGCTCCCAGACGTAGAGAGCAGCCTCAGTAGTTGTAGCTCATGGGCTTAGTTGCTCCATGGCTTACGGGCCAGATCAGAGGTTGAACCTGTGTCTCCTGCACTGGCAGGTGGATGCTTTATCACTGAGCCATCAGGGAAGCCTTTCCTGAGGACTTCTGAAAAATGCTCATGCCCTGGGTTTTCCCTGGATTTAATGCATTGGAAGTGAACCCTGAATATGATGTGCAGACAGACATGGGAAGCACTGGTGTGGCTTACATTTCTGTTTCAACCTATGACAGGAAGGATGCTGGTTTCCTAGAGCTCAGAAAGCTGGCTCAGGGTTTTGGAAAGACAGATAAATTCCTTCCTTCTGATGAACAGAGAGTGTTCCTAGCTAAGACTCTCATTAGCAAGAGACAGAGTGACAAGTAATTGAGAAAAGCTGGCCACAAGCCCTGGACCTGTATACAACGTGAGCAGCATTGCCCAAGTCTACAGACTTCATAGGACTTACCAGGCAGCAAGAACATAAAAGATGGAGGAAGATCTTTCTAGATTCTCCGAGCTGCAGAAAAGCAGCAGATGAGTTTCAAGATGGGTAAATGAAAGATGGAATATTGAGAAAAATAATAATCCAAATTATACTTATAGTTCCTTGGGCTAAAATATGTCTATGCACTATCTGAGACTGTCCTCTGAGCTTATCATATTCCAGTAGCCAAAGAAGTTGACTACAGGTAGGGCCCAGCCAGGAAAGGTGTTAGAAATTTGAGGGGAAACACTGTCCAGTATCATAAAAAATACTGTGTTTTTCAGGTTGAATTCTATGTCTGAATTTTGGTGGATAAATCTCAGAAAAATATTCTAGTACTTGAAAAGGGCACTGAAAACAGTTAAAGGAATGAGAAAGGAAGCAAAGTATATGGGCTTTTGAGTACGGTAAAACTGATGGTTGATACACTTCTTTATCATTTTATTTATTTCTTCTTTCATTTTTGGCTCTGCTGGGCCTTCGCTGATCTAAGGGCTCGTCTCTGGTTGTGGCATGTGGGCTTCCCAGTGTGGTGGCTTCTCTGTTGCAGAGCGCAGTCTCCATAGTTGTGGTGCTTGGGCTTCATCACTCCATGGCATGTAGAATCTTCCCGGATCAGGGACTGAACACGAATCCACTGCCTTGGCAGGTGGATTCTTTGCCACTGAGCCACCAGGGAAACCCTGAAACACTTATTTAAAAGCTAAAATCTAATAGATGTCCAAGTTGGAAACAACCCAAATGACCTTCAGCGGGTGAATGGTTAAACTGTGCTACATCCATACTGTAGCACAGTTTAACTACAGTATGGATATAGTTAAGTACATTTTATTGCAGAATACTACTCAGCAATAAAAAGAAATAGGCTATTGATATGGATAGCCACTGCTGCTGCTGCTGCTAAGTCGCAGCAGTCATGTCCGACTCTGTGTGACCCCACAGACAGCAGCCCACCAGGCTCCCCTGTCCCTGGGATTCTCCAGGCAAGAACACTGGAGTGGGTTGCCATTTCTTTCTCCAATGAAGGAAAGTGAAAAGTGAAAGTGAAGTCGCTCAGTTGTGTCCGACTCTTAGCGACCCCATGGACTGCAGCCTACCAGGCTCCTCCGCCCAGGGGATTTTCCAGGCAAGAGTACTGGAGTGATAGCCACTTGGGTGGATCTCAAATCTCAAAACATTACATGCTGTATGGGTCCATTTATATAACATTCTATAAACAGAATTATAAAGATGGAGAACAGATTCGTGGTTGCCAGGAGTTGCAGACAGGGCAGGAAGTATTGTAGGTGGGTGTGTAGAAGGGTGGCATGAGGGATCGTTGTGTCAGGGAAACTGTCCTGAGGCTTCACTGTGGGAGTGAACTTACAAATCTACACATGTGATAAAACTGCATAGAACTAAACACACACGTACACACACAAATGATATTCCCAGTTGTGATATTGCACTATGGTCATGCAAAATGATACCATTAGTAAGAGATTGGGTGAGGAGTACATGGACTCACTCTGTACTATTTTTCACCACTGCATGTGAATGTGCAATTATCTCAAAATCTAATTTAAAAAATTAAATAAGCCTAGAATGTTAGTGCTAGAGAAATGTAGAAATGGACAAAGCTACATTGACATTGATTTTTATCCAATTCAAAAGGGGTAGCTCTTGACCTTTAATATAAGTAGATTTAAAATCAATAGAACTATGTGCCTGTTCATACATTGAGTAATAAACTTAAGAAATGTATTCACCTAAGAGATGTAAGGGCTTCCCTGATGGTGCAGTGGGAAAGAATCCATCTGCAATGCAGGAAATGCAGGACACAATGGCTCAATTCCCGGGTCAGGAAGATCCCCTGGAGGAGGAAATGGCAACCCACTCCAGTATTTTTGCCTGGAGAATCCCATGAACAGAGGAGCCTGGTGGGATACACTCTATGGGGCCGCAAAAGAGTCGGACACAATTGAGCACACACATACACACACACACACACACGAAAGATGTAGGAGAATAAAGATGTAAGTATAACGTTAAAAAGCACGAATGGGTCTCTAAGACACATTAAGACATTTTGGAAGCTCACCTAACCTTGGAGCCTGATGTCCCATGGTTTCACAACAGGATCACAATGTGACGAGGGACTTAAAAATTACTCCCACAAACATTTGCTGAGCTCTTCCTATGAGTTGGGCACTGTCCCAGGTGCTCTGTGTTGGAAAGGCAGGAGACACAGCCTCTCCTTCCGAAGCTCATTACCCAGAGTTCTTCTGTAACTTTGTACATGTCCCACTGTTAAGGAATTCAATGCCGGTGACATTATTTATGGAACAGAAATGAATGTCATCCTGACAGATATTATTTTTAATGATATACTGATTAATAGTCACACTTGAGGCTATTTTAAAAATGGAAGCAGTCACCATGAAGTGTGATAGGAATTACCCCAAAATAGACCATTTTATCCTCTGTGAATAATTTAGACCCTGGCACTTGGAATGCAGTGAAGAGCGTGAGGATGGTGAAAGAACCGATTGGGAGCTTTCAGAAAGTAGGGTTGGTATCTTATTATCCCTGTATCGCCAAACTTAACAGTGTGTGCTTGGTATGCACCAGGAGCTCAGTAAATGCTGAGTTGGCAACCCAGGGGCTCTTCTTGTTTGTTTTATATGAGTTCAGGCCAAAAGGCGATCTGCCATTGATGGCTGGAAATTGATTTTGACTGGTGTCAGGATCTGGGATGGGATGTAAAATAAAATAACTGAATGGAGATGTAAAAGGCCATCGGCCCAGGGCTGACTCGCTACTGTACCTAGGAAATGCCTCCGGCAGCAGAGCTCTCAGGTCTGCATAGCTCTGCTACCACCGATTCCAGTTTTTTGCTTCTGCGTAAAGGAACAGAATTCTACCTGCTTGCTCCCTTCCTTTCGAAGGTCATGTGAGGATACAGCTTGATTCCCCATTTAACTTTCACATGCAGAGACTAGCCGAGCATCATGAACACTATAAAAATGATACTTAGACTTCCCTAGTGGTCCAGTGCTTAAGAATCCACCTGCCAATGCAGGAGACACCCATTTGATCCCTGGTCTGGGACGATCCCACATGCCACAGAGCAGCTGAGCCTGTAAGCCACAACTACAGAGCCTGCATTTTAGAGCCTGCAAGCAGCAACGTCTGAAGACAGATTGTCCTAGAGCCTGTGCTCCACAACTAGAGAAGACCCTGCGATAAGAAGCCCATGCACCATAATGAAGGGTAGTCCCCACTCTCTGCAACTAGAGAAAGCCCTCATAGCAATTAAGACCCAGCATAACCAAAAAGCAAGATAAATTAACAAATAATTTTTAAAAATATACCATGGCAATGGGAAAATATTCTGAATACTTCTTGGTGGTGAACTTCCCAGAAAGACAAGTATTGAAAAGATGTGGGAGAAAATGAACGTGATCTTCAGCAAATCTGGGCTTCCCTCATAGCTCAGTTGGTAAAGATCCGCTTGCAATGCAGGAGACCCTGGTTTGATTCCTGGGTTGGGAAGATCTGCTAAAGAAGGGCCAGGTTACCCACTTCAGTATTCTTGGGCTTCACTTTTGGCTCAGCTGGTAAAGAATCCGCCTGCCACGAGGGAGACTTTGGTTTGATCCCTGGGTTGGGAAGATCCCCTAGAGAAAGGAAAGGCTACTCACTCCAGTATTCTGGCCTGGAGAATTCCATGGACTGTATAGTCCATGGGGTAGCAAAGAGTCGGACACGACTAAGCAACTTTCACTTTCACTTTTCACTTTCGGCCACCAAGGACAGCATTTACTTTGACTTGTAGGGGAAAAATAACAAACAGTTACCAACATGGTGGAGACTATGCAATGATCAGGAAGTTTATCTCTGTGGCTTTTTGGCAGATGTGGGTATTTAGATCAATACTCAAGGACTAAGAAACACCCTGTGCTTACTCTTTTGTTGACTGCAACTCTTTTTTCATTCTGCCCAACTGGAGTCAGGGGAAGTCTGGAACATGGTAGAGTGGCGATTGTACCTCTCAGACCTCGAAGTAGAGGGATCATAGTTGACCTGTGACCCCTGGTACTTAACTCTGGAATCCAGAGCAATATATTTGTGCTGAGTCCATGCTTCCCACCAGGGGGCTGCCCGCCACTGACTAAGTATGCAAGGATACCAGGGCTTCTCTGACGGTGGCTTTGGCTTGATCCTTGTTGAAACTTCCTTAGACATTGTGGTAGCCTAGGATGCTTCCATCCGGTTCCCTCCTTCCCTCTCTCTTTCACATGTGGCAAGACTTGCTTTGAGGTCTGACATGGCTCTCCAGCATTTTGGGCTCCCTTCCAATTTGTTCTCCCCATGGGCATAAAAATCTTTGCATGCTTAACCCCTCCTTGATGATTGCACCTCAGAGGACCTGGACTAACACAAGCAGTCTTGAGAGTGGCCTGAGAGAACAAGGGGGAAGCTGGGGATGTGGGCCTGGGTTGCCCACCACCCAACATATGAAGAGGAAGATTAGGAGGTGCCGCTGGATAGTCTCTGGTACAGTGTGGTGGCTCAATTGCCAAAGATTTCACTGGTGGTGACCTGGGACATGTCATGGTAGGGGGTGGGGGGGGAAACGCCGTGACAGGAATTTGAAAAATATGGAGGGAACAATGCCTCCAAAGACAATGGAAGTCACTGTTTACTGAAAAGTTGCACTGATGCTCTGCAAAAGGATAATGAGAGACCTGAGGCCATTAACAAGCAGCTAAACGCTGAGTGCAAGAGTCAGAATGCCTCCATGGTGGTTCACAAAGAGTGGAAAGGCAGAGACGCTTGAGCATCAGACAGAAGACCTCATCATGAGTCACAGCTCCAGAGATATTAGAATGCTCAGCTAAGGTGGGTCTGTTATACAGAGGACAGGGCCATGAGAAAATCTGTGCTATGGACTGAACCGTGTTCTACCCAAATTCATTTGTTGAATCATTAATCCCCAATGTGATTATATTTGGAGATAAGGCTTTTAGGAGATAATTAAATTTAAATGTGATTATAGGGGTGGGGCTCTACTCTGATAGGTCTGTGGCCTAATAAGAAGAGGGAGATCTTTTTCTCTTTGGCATTTCCTTCCTCCATGCCATGTGAGGACACAGCAAGAAGGCAGCCATCCCAAGCCAATAAGAGAGTTCTCACCAGAAACCAAACTGCCTGATACCTTGATCTTAGAGTTTCCAGCTTCCAGAGCCATGAAAATTAATGTCTATTGTTTAAGCAATGCAGTCTGTGGTCTTTTCTTATGGCAGGCCCAGGAGACTGAGATGGTCTGGGACCTTGAAACGTGCGACACACCTTATAGCTAAGGATGCTCAGAAGTGTATAATTACATCACATACCACACCACCTTCAGATAGTCGGCCTCACAGAATTCTGGAATGGCCTTCTAAGGGAGCAACTGGGGACCTCCCTGGTGGGCCAGTGGCTAAGACTCAGCGCTCCCAGTGTAGGGGACCCAGGTTTGATCCTTGGTCAGGGAACTGGATCCCACATGCGGCAACTAAGAGTTCATATGTCACAACTACAGATACCACATGCCTCAACAAATATGGAAGACCCTGTGTGCTGCAACTAAGAGCAGGCACAGACAAACAAATAAATACATATTAAAAAATAATAAGACCTTCTAAAGTAAATAAAGGAGTAACTGAAATGTCAGCTTACAGGAAGTACCCTGAAAGGATGAGGTACCATCCTCCAGTGCCCAAAGACCTATTTATGGCATTGGGTTCCTAAAAGGAAAAATACGTAAGTCTGGAAACTGTGGAATTAAAGACTCTTCAGCTAAAATTGGAGTTGAGATAGGCTTGTTGGAGACAGATCTTACGCCCTGCGGTGATTGCTTGGCTGCACAGTTGTGTCTGACTCTTTGCAACTCTGTGGACTGTAGCCCACCAGAATCTTCTGTCCATGGGATTTCTCAGGTGAGAATACTGGAGTACCTTTCCATTTACTCCTCGAGGGGATCTTCCTGACCCAAGGATTGAACTCTCATCTCCTGTGTCTCCTGTATTTCAGGTGGATTCTTTACCTACTGGCTGAGCCATCAGGGAAGCCTCCATGCCCTGCCATATATCATTAATTACTCCACACAGGGAGTGGTGTAGGCCTACGTTGCTGACAGGAAGATTTTGCCTGCTGCTAAGTCGCTTCAGTCGTGTCCGACTCTGTGCGACCCCATAGATGACAGCCCACTAGGCTCCTCTGTCCCTGGGATTCTCCAGGCAAGAACACTGGAGTGGGTTGCCATTTTCTTCTCCAATGCATGAAAGTGAAAAGTGAAAGTGAAGTCACTCAGTCGTGTCCGACTCTTAGCGACCCCATGGACTGCAGCCTACCTGCAGCCTACTCCTCTGTCCATGGGATTTTCCAGGCAAGAGTACTGGAGTGGGTTGCCATTGCCTACTTTACCCTTTATCAGGAAGAAGAAAATTCTCTACCCCATGACAGTCCAGCCAATTAGAGACTGTAGCAGTACAAGCAATGAGAAGCCTCCACACTTTGGACTTACAGAGTTCTTCCAGTGGATTCTGGTTATTACAGCCCCTCCCAACTCTTCTCTTTTCCTGTTGAAAGCAAGTTCCCCTGCCTTGCTCTCTGGATTCCCCTGTGAGTAAGTGAGTGAGTAAAAGTCGCTCAGTCATGTCCAACTCTTTGCAACACTATGGACTATACAGTCTATGGAATTCTCCAGGCCAGAATACTGGAGTGGGTAGGGTAGCCTTTCCCTTCTCCAGGGGATCTTCCCAACCCAGGGATAGAACTCAGGTCTCCTGCATTGCAGGCGGATTCTTTACCAGCTGAGCCATGAGGGAAGCCCGGATTCCCCTGTGGTACATCATAATCATATCTCAAATGACAATTCCTCTGGGCTTTCCTGAATAAAGTTGCTTTTGCTGGTAAAATAAATGGGTGTTATAATATTAAAGTTGACATTTTTGGTGTCAGAAGTGGGGTTCAAATGAGGCAAATCTTGAGAGGTGATGGACCCCCAGAACTGAATGAGGTACTCACACCAAACCCCTGTGCTCCTTGCTTCCATGAGTGGCCTCCTGTTTTCAGTTTGGTGGGTCTTCTCTGAGATTTCAAGTTTTGCTCTTTGTGCATTTTGAGTTCTCTGACTTTATTCTGGATGCAGAAAGGCTTTGTCCCATCAGGGAAAAGATTTCATCTTTTCTAATTTAAGGTTTTGTCCTTGGCGAGTATTTAGTTGTTTCCTGAAGTGCAAGGTAGTGAGGTTCTCTTTGGGAGATCAGATTAACTGAAATCCAAGAATTTTTGTTTTTAGATTCCTTTCGGGATTTGGACTAGGACTCTAGCAACTTATGTTTTCAGAAGAGTTTAGGAAAATGGGATCCCAGTCACCTAAATGCTGTAAGGGCAGCCCTCCTTTGGGGACTCAGGCTCACTTGATGTTTAAAAACTGTGACCTCCTACAAGCACATCTTTAAACTAAGTGGTCTGAACAAACTAAGAGTGGTTTCACATTACAATGGTCATTATGGAGAACTTTCAATTTCTCCAAATTCATTTTTTCTTAAGATTAAATTGGAGTAGTGCAGTTCTAAAATTAAGCTAAACGAATGGTATATTTATTTTCATTGGTATGCAGAAGCTTCCAATTGTGCACAAAAAATCTAAAATTGCCTCTTTGCAAGATACCCATTTCTACGTTGGCTGGAACAACTAAAAAGCTAAGAAAAGAATAAAATGGCTTGATCAAATGAATTTTGGGAACAGTAAGTTAAACAAAGTGAGTCGAGTTTCTTTATGTTAGGTCTTAGCATAAGGCATTGTCTCTAGGACTGTGCATTATCTCCCAAACTTTTTCAACTATAGCTCCCTTCCCCTGCTTTTCCCCCACAGCATCTCAGGGAACGAGCTTTCTGTGGAACACACTGTGGAAATACTGGCTATGACGGATTAGAGGACAGAATCCAAACTCCTTGGTCTAGCCACTGAGGCTGTGTTGTCTTGGCTTCAACAGTTGTTGAACCTTATTTTCTTTCCTGAACGCTTTGCCCCAGGAAACTTAAACCTACTCGTCGTGCCTGCCTATTGATGCTTCACTGCTTTTGGACACTTCATGTTCTTCCTTCTACCTCTGAAGCCCTTTTTCCTCTTCTTTTCTTTTTTACAGATTTTTTAAAATGTGGACTGTTTTTAATGTCTTTATTGAATTTGTTACAATATTGCCTGTATTTTATGTTTTTTTTTTTTTGGCCATGAGGCATGTGAGATCTTAATTCTCTGACCAGGGATCAAAACCATGCCCCCCTGAACTGGAAGGCAAAGTTTTAACAACTGGACCACCAGGGAAGTGTCTTCTTCTTTACCTACTGAAATGTATCTGCCCTTTCAAGCCCAACTCAGTGCCAACTCAGAGACTTCTGGGAAGTCTCATCTGAAACAACATGATGTTTTTAACAAATGTGGGGTGGGGGTTGCCAAATAGAGGTGGGGAGTGAGATATACGGGCTTCCCAGGTGGCACAATGGTAAAAAATCTTCCTGCCAAAGCAGGAGACGCAAGAGACGTGGGTTTGATCCCTGGGTCGGGCAGATGCCCTGGAGTAGGAAATGGCAACCTAATCTAGCGTTCTTGCCTGGGGAATCCCATGAAGAGAGGAGCCTGGTGGGCTATAGTCCCTGGGGTCACAAAGAGTCTAATTTGACTGAGCATGCACACAGAGGGAGATACAAGCTATTTGGTATAGATAGCTCGAGGATGTATTGTACAACATGGGGAATATAACCAATATTTGTAATAACTGTAAACAGAAACTAATCTTCAAAAACTGCATAAATTTTTTAAGAAATAAAAAGATCATGATAAAACTACATTATATAAAATTCACCATCATAGCCATTTTTAAGTGCACAGTTCAATGACATTGAGAACATACATATTATTGTATAACCACCACCACCACCCGTCCATAGAAGTCTACATCTTATAAAGCTGAAACTGTACCCATTAAACCATAACCCCATATTGCTCCCCTCAACTCCACCCCCCAGGCACCCACCATTCTACTTTCAGTCTCTATGAATCTGACTACTGTAGGACCTCATATGAGTGGAATCAAACAGTATTTGCCCTTTCGTGACTCGTTTATTTCACGTAGCATAATGTCTTCAAGTTTCATCCATGTGGTAACACATGTCAGAATTTTGTTCCTTTTTAAGGCTAAGTAATATTGTATGTATATACTGTGTTTTGGAGAAGGCAGTGGCACCCCACTCCAGTGTTCTTGCCTGGAAAATCCCATGGACGGAGGAGCCTGGTAGGCTGCAGTCCATGGGGTCGCTAAGAGTCGGACACGACTGAGCGACTTCACTTTCACTTTTCACTTTCATGCATTGGAGAAGGAAATGGCAACCCACTCCGGTGTTCTTGCCTGGAGAATCCCAGGGACGGGGGAGCCTGGTGGGCTGCCGTCTCAGGGGTCGCACAGAGTCGGACACGACTGAAGTGACTTAGCAGCAGCAGCCGCAGACTATGTTTTCTTTATTGATTCATTTGTTGATAGACACCTGGGTTGCCGTCACCTTTTGGCTGTTGTGAATAATGCTTCGAACATGTGTGTTACAAATATGTGTTTGAGTCCTTGCTTTCAATTTTTTTGAATTTATACCCAGCCGTGGGATTGCTAGATCTCGTGGTAACTCTATTTTTAATTTTTTGAGGAACTGCTATACTCTTTTTCACAGTGGCTGTATTATTTTACGTTCTTGATAATACATGACCTTTTTTTACAGTACTCTGTGTTAGGTATTACTTTCCATTATGCTTTTAGTCACGGATACAAGTCTTTTCTTTCCTGATTATAAGTTCCTAAAAGGTAAGATCCATGTCCAATTTTTCTGTTTCCTCCCAGGTTTCTATATAAGTGTCTTAATATTGTGCTTATAGATATTCTGCCCCTTAATGCTGGTGCTTTACTCGTTATTGAAGGGCTGACTTTCTTTTTTTTTTTTTTTAAGCTGTTTTATTTTATTTTTAAGTATGTAGCTGGCTGCACTGAGTTTTAGTTGGGGCGTGTGGGATAAATTCCCCAACAAGGGATTGAACCCAGGCCACCTGCATTGGGAGCTCAGAGTCCTAACCACTGGACCACCAGGGAAGTCTCGAAGTTCTGAATTTCTGTGCCGCCAATAACCCATCAATGATTCACAAGTAGTCACACAAAACGGCCATATCATAGTCTTTCTGCTCTTCATCATGGTAAATGAAGTGTCTACTAAAGGATCTCAAGGAATACCAAGATGTTGATTTGCACCAAGAATATTGTCCTGATGCAATGAAGTGCCCTAAACACTGAGCAGAGATGGTACTTTTCCAGTGTTAGCTACTTATTGCATCAGAACAAACTCACCCCACAGACAAATTCACAAAGATGCACTATGCATCTCATACACATGTGCTACGTATTGTTCAGCCACTAAGTTGTGTCTGACTCTGTGACTCCATGAACTTCAGCACACCAGGCTTCCCTGTCCTTCACTATCATTGCTCAAACTCATGTTCATTGAGTTGGTGATGCCATCCAACCATCTCATTCTCTGCCTCCCTCTTCTCCTCCTGCCCTCAATCTTTCTCAGCATCAGGGTCTTTTCCAATGAGTCGGCTCGTCTCATCAAGCAGACGAAGTACTGGAGCTTCAGCTTCAGCGTCAGTGCTTCCAATGAATATTCAGAGTTGATTTCCTTTAGGATTAACTGATTTGATTTCCTTGCTGTCCTTGGGACTCTCAAAAGTCTTCTCCAGCACCCCACTCCCAAAATCCATAAGTTGAACCTTAATCTCCAGTGTGTTGGTGTTTGGAGGTGGGGCTTTTGTGAAGTAATTGGATTTGGATGAAGTCATGGGGGTGGGGCCCAAATGATGGGACTGATGCCCTTATAAGGGGATAAAGAGACCACAGCCATGTGAAGACACTGTCTGCAAGCAAAGAAGAGGGTCCTCACCAGAATCAAATTGAGTGGCATCTTAACCTTGGACTTCAAGCCTCCAGAACTGTGAGAAATAAATGTCTGTTTTTAAAGCCACTAAGTCCAGGGTATTTGTTGTGTGTGCATGTGTGTATACTCAGTCAGTCGTGTCCAACTCTTTGCCACCCCATGGACTGTAGCCCACCAGGCTCCTCTGTCCATGGGGTTTTCCAGGCAAGAATACTGGGATTTTCCAGGCAATAGTACTGGAGTGGATTGCCATTTCCCTCTCCAGGGGATCTTCCCAACCCAGGGATTGAACCCAGGTCTCCTGCATTGTAGACAGATGCTTTATCATCTGAGCCACCAGGGAAGTTCTAAGAATACTGGAGGGGGTTGCCATTTCCTCCTCCAGGGGATCTTCCTAGCCCAGGGATCAAATGCACACCTCCTGCATTGGCAGGCAGATTCTTTACCACTGAGCCACCTGTGAAGCCCATGGCATTTGCTATAGCAACCCAAATTGACTAAGACAGGATACAAAACTGAAAGGGTTCCAGGAGGCTCCTGACCTGGCTCCTCCAAGGTCAGGGTTGCTAACCTTCCTGCTTCCATATTCATCCTAGAATCTGGCTTCTCTGAGAAATGAAGATGTTGCAAATCTCCATCTCTCCTGCCTGATAAGGAAGCAAGATTGAATGGGAAACAGGTCCTCAACTATTTTGGGAAGATGTTCACCCACCCAGAAGGCTGGTCTTTCTGTTTCTTTCTTCCTATTTCTCTCCCATGGTTACTATCCCTCTTTCCTCAGGTTAACATTTAACTTGAAAAAAAAAGTCAGCTACTTAGAATTTTGAGCAAATGTTAATCACCACCAGCAGTCTCAGTAATCTGCTTTTACCATTTCTCCTGAGGTGGGCAGGCTAATTTAGCTTGTCAGTGGAGGCTTTGTCTGCTATTAACCTCTTCACCTCTTTGTCTTTCTCTGGTCTACTTGCTTTTGCAGGGTTTAATTGGATTAGGGTTAGGGTCTCAGAGACTTTCAGATCTGGAGCTTTTATTAGATGAGACAGTGGAAAACAGGAGGCATGGAGAGGAGGGCAGTAATTTAATGCCTGGCTCACAGGAGAGAATTAAATCCTGAATTAGTGAGACCCGGGGGCAGAGCCCCTCCATGGGGGTTTCCTTTAGGTCCCAAATTACTCTACTCAAGGCATATGCATTGCTATACCTGGGAGAGGTGAGCATAGGCATTTCTGGCTCTTCTCTCCCTTTTTTTCTTGTGTAGGGAGGAGACAAGAAATACTGGTGGCTTGCTAGGGAGAGAGACAGCACAGTAAGTCATAAGCAGTGCCGTGTTGTGAAAAGCACCAAATGTTATACAGTTGGTGGAAAAAAAAGTAACGATTTATGGTCTCCACAGAAGCTTCTGTCATAACACTAAACTTGGACTCTGAAGTGTGCTGGGAACTTGTTTGGAGGGTTAGGAGAAATGGCCAACATTTCAAACCACAGAACTCCAGAGGATGTGATGGACTCAGTGCTGAGGTCTTCCAAGGAAGGGGGATGCAGGAGGGAGATACCAATTGGTGGGTTGGAGTAATCCAGGAATAAGCTATTCTACTGGAACCTCCATCACACGGGGTGTGCACGGCACAACTTCAGATGCACCATTCATAGGACACTGGCGGTAATACCAGTGATATTACTTGGTCAGGACTTATTTCTAGGCAGCTGTCCCTCCCTCCCTTCCATAGGAGCTCCATGTACACGCTTAACTCACATTTGACCAATCGGGGTTTCCTGTGCTTTTGGTTAAGTTCATTGGTCCACGGGTAGGCACTTAACTTAATCTGAGCTATAAAATATAAAGTCTGGGAAATCCCAATGGCCATGTTTCTTGCTGTGTAGACCTGGGAAGCAGAGGCTAGTTTGAAGAAAGAGAGAAGAATTAAATATGTGCAGAGAGGAGCAGATGCTGGAGACATAGAGAAAGATGTCTGAGTCTATGTTTCTAGCTGTCCTTGAGTAACAGCTGGATTCTGTGGGATGATAAATCCCGCTTTCTGTTTAAGCTGGTTCAAATTGTGCTTCTGTAGCTTGAAATCAGAGTTCTGAATAATATGCTAGAAGTCAGGGTCAGGGTTGTGAGTCTATTGTTCTTCTTAAACCTTTATTGAATTTGTTATAGTATTGCCTCTGTTTCATGTTTTGGTTTTTCAGCCACAAGGCATGTGGGATCTTAGCTTCCTGACCAGGGATCAAACCCTCACCCCCTGCACAGCAAGTGTGGAGTCTTAACCACTGGACTGTCAGGAAAGTCCTTTTACTGTTAAGTCCTTTATCAGATTTGCAGCAGGAGTTCCCCAGAGATTAAGGCTAGCTCTCAGAAATTAGACGCAGGCGAGATGTAAGAAGGGTTTCAGAGACCCAACCAAGGAGGCCAGTTTGAGGATTTAAGCACAAACTGCCAGAAGATAGAGGACAGTCAATGGGCATGCAGGTGACCAGCTCAATGACTTGATACCCATCTTAGGACAGAAAGACTGTACTCAGTGGGTAAGGGACTGCTGCCTCCACTCCATTTGTCAGAACATCCTAGGATTTGCCAACATAATTGTCACAGCATTGGCAAAATAACAAATAACCTGATTTAAAAAATGAACTGAGGCCTTGAATTGACATTTTGCTAAAGAAGACATACAAATGGCTAGTAAACACTTGAAAAGATTCTCAACATCACTAATCTTTAGGGGAAATGCAAGTCAAAAATCACAATGAAGCATCATCATCAGGTTGGCTACTAAAAATGAAAAAACAAAACAATCCCCCCTCCCCCACCCCGCCCCGCCCCTCCCCCCCAAACCAGAAAATAAGTGTTGGCAAGGATGTAGAGAAACTGAAACTCTTGTGTGTTGTTGCTAGAAAGGCAAATGGTGCAACCACTGTGGAAAACAGTATGGAGGGTCTTCAAAAAATTAAAAACAGAATTCCTATGTGCTGTGGACTGAATTGTGTCTCCCTCCAACCTCAGCTTTGTAGGCTGAAGCCCTGACTCCCAAGGTAATGGTATTCGGAGATGGCAAATGGTGCTTGGGAGGTGATTGTGTTCAGGTGAGTGGGGTCATCATGATGGCCCATGTAGGACCAGACCAGAGCCTCCTCTGTCTCTCTTTGCCACGTGAGAACACAGCAAGAAGGCAGCCATCTGCAAGTCAGAAACAGGGCTTTCACTAGAACTCGACCACGCTGGCACCCTGCCTTGGACTTCCAGCCTCCAGAATGGGGAGAAAATAAATTTCTGTTGTTTAAGCCAGCCAGTCTGTGGTATTTTGTTATGGCAGCCTGGGCTGACTAAGACACTATATGACCCAGCAATTCCCACGTGCAACCTGGCCCCGCACTTTCTTTCTGCTACATTGTCATTATTACCTATGCTTTGTTCTGCAAATCCTCCCCACCCCAGGACGATGCTCTTGTTCATCTTACTATTTAAGCTGCTCCCCCCACTCCCAAATTCTACCTCTTGAAATTTCCCTCATTGTCTTATTGGAAAAGGCATCTCATTTATCTGAACTCCTCCAGCATTTTGACTTTTCTCTTGTACGATATTAACCACGTTTGGTTTCATCGTAATTATTTAAGTATTTCTTAATTTCTTCTACTGGACTCAAAGATTATGGAGGGCAGGGAAGGAGGGGGCCCTAAATATCCACAAATTCCTCCTGGCTGATATTGAACAGCAAGATTTCAATAAAATTGCTTGCAAATGAATCCAGGGAGCAGAGATTTATAATCAAGAGCACAAGAATTAGCACAGGGATAAATTTAGGGTGTTCCTCTCACATCAACCTTCTCCCATATCCAGCGGTCTCTAAATACGCACCCAAGTCGGTCACGGGTGTGTCTATGTCAGTTCTGTCTTTCCTTCTGCACAGATGTACCAAGTGAGTGTTTCCAAGACTAATCCTCCACAAAAGCCTTACTAACCTCACTCCTTACACACATCAGTTCAGTTCAGTTCAGTCGCTTAGTCATGTCCTACTCTTTGCAACCCCATGGACTACACACCAGGCCTCCCTGTCCATCACCAACTCCTGGAGCTTGCACAAACTCATGTCCATTGAGTTGGTGATGCCATCCAACCATCTCATGCTCTGTTGTCCCCTTCTCCTCCTGCCTTCAACGTTTCCCAGCATCAGGGTCTTTTAGGCACACAGGCAAATAATCCTGGAAGACTTCTAAAGTTACAGTGGGGAAAATCAGGGAGAAGCTTCTGGGAAATAGCCCTATCAGTGACAGCAAAATTGTCCCTGTAGAGGCCCTGGAGTTGCTGTGCTTGGGCTCGTTTCACAGGCTATGTGTGAAGCAAATGACAGCCTGGCAGCCAATCTGGAGTCTGAGGGAGGAGAAGGCACTGCTCCCTATTCCCATCTGGGGAGAGAAGGGGCCCTAAGAGCAATGGCTCAGTTCAGTTCAGTTCAGTTCAATTGCTCAGTCGTGTCTGACTCCTTGCGACCCCATGAATCACAGCACGCCAGGCCTCCCTGTCCATCACCAACTCCCAGAGTTCACTCAAACTCATGTCCATCGAGTTGGTGATGCCATCCAGCCATTTCATCCTCTGTCGTCCCCTTCTCCTCCTGCCCCCAATCCCTCCCAGCATCAGAGCCTTTTCCAATGAGTCAACTCTTTGCATGAGGTGGCCAAAGTATTGGAGTTTTAGCTTCAACATCAGTCCTTCCAATGAACACCCAGGACTGATCTCCTTTAGGATGGACTGATTGGATCTCCTTGCAGTCCAAGGGACTCTCAAGAGTCTTCTCCAACACCACAGTTCAAAAGCATCAATTCTTCAGTGCTCAGTTTTCTTCACAGTCCAACTCTCACATCCATACATGACCACAGGAAAAACCATAGCCTTGACTAGACAGACCTTTGTTGGCAAAGTAATATCTCTGCTTTTGAATATGCTATCTAGGTTGGTCATAACTTTCCTTCCAAGGGGTAAGTGTCTTTTAATTTCATGGCTGCAATCACCATCTGCAGTGATTTTGGAGCCCCCCAAAAATAAAGTCTGACACTGTTTCCACATCTATTTCCCATGAAGTGATGGGACCAGATGCCATGATCTTCGTTTTCTGAATGTTGAGCTTTAAGCCAACTTTTTCACTCTCCTCTTTCACTTTCATCAAGAGGCTTTTGAGTTCCTCTTCACTTTCTGCCATAAGGGTGGTGTCATCTGCATATATGAGGTTATTGATATTTCTCCCGGCAATCTTGATTCCAGCTTGTGCTTCTTCCAGCCCAGCGTTTCTCATGATGTACTCTGCATGTAAGTTAAATAGGCAGGGTGACAATATGCAGCCTTGACATACTCCTTTTCCTATTTGGAACCAGTCTGTTGTTCCATGTCCAGTTCTAACTGTTGCTTCCTGACCTGCATATAGGTTTCTCAAGAGGCAGGTCAGGTGGTCTGGTATTCCCATCTCTTTCAGAATTATCCACAGTTTATTGTGATCCACACAGTCAAAGGCTTTGGCATAGTCAATAAAGCAGAAAGAGATGTTTTTCTGGAACTCTCTTGCTTTTTCGATGATCCAGAGGATGTTGGCAATTTGATCTCTGGTTCCTCTGCCTTTTCTAAAACCAGCTTGAACATCTGCAAGTTCACGGTTCACATACTGCTGAAGCCTGGCTTGGAGAATTTTGAGCATTACTTTACTAGTGTGTGAGATGAATGCAATTGTGCAGTAGTGTGAGCATTCTTTGGCATTGCCTTTCTTTGGGATTGGAATGAAAACTGACCTCTTCCAGTCCTGTGGCCACTGCTGAGTTTTCCAAAGTTGCTGGCATATTGAGCGCAGCACTTTCACAGCATCATCTTTCACGATCTGAAATAGCTCAACTTGAATTCCATCACCTCCACTAGCTTTGTTTGTAGTGATGCTTTCTAAGGCCCACTTGACTTCACATTCCAGGATGTCTGGCTCTAGGTGAGTGATCACACCATCGTGATTATCTGGGTTGTGAAGCTCTTTTTTGTATAGTTTTTCTGTGTATTCTTGCCACGTCTTCTTAATATCTTCTGTTTCTGTTAGGTCTATACCATTTCTGTCCTTTATCGAGCCCGTCTTTGCATGAAATGTTCCCTTGGTATCTCTAATTTTCTTGAAGAGATCTCTCATCTTTCCCATTCTGTTGTTTTCCTTTATTTCTTTGCATTGATCACTGAGGAAGGCTTTCTTATCTCTCCTTGCTATTCTTTGGAACTCTGCATTCAGATGCTTATATCTTTCCTTTTCTCCTTTGTACAGGAGACAGGGATCAAGACCATCCCCATGGAAAAGAAATTCAAAAAAGCAAAATGGCTGTCTGACAAGGCCTTACAAATAGCTGTGAAAAGAAGAGAAGAGAAAAGCAAAGGAGAAAAGGAAAGATATAAGCATCTGAATGCAGAGCAATGGCTAGTGAGTGTTTATTGAGCACTGACCATATGCCAGGTATTATGCTGAAACCTGCATTACCTGATGGGAGAGCCACTAACTACATGTAGCTATGGAGCTCTTGACAGGTGGCTACTGCAATTGAAGAACAGACCTTTGATATAATTTAAGCTTAAAAACAAATACTCTAGGGACTTTCCTAGTGGCCTAGTGGTTAAGAATCTGCCTGCCAATGCAGCTGACACAGGTTTGATCCCTGGTCCAGGAAGATGCCACATGGCGGGGGTTGGTGGTAAATAAACCCATGCACCACAACCACTGAGCCCACACTCTAGAGCTCGTCCCCTGCCACAAAAGAAGCCGCCACAGTGCGAAACCGGCACACCCTAGCTAGACAGTAGCCCCTGACCTCCACCACTAGAGAAAGCCCGCACACAGCAGCCAAGACCAGCACAGTCAAAAATAAATAAATAAGCAAAAATGTAATGAAAGAACTCATTTGGAAAATAGCAAGTACTCTCCTGGGTTATTAGAAAATACTTTTAAATGGTTGGAACTACGTTGGGTGTGTGAATTAGTTCTTCAACTCTAGATTGTATGAAGTCTAATAGGAAGCTATCTGTTGAAAATTCAGTAACTGAACTGGGTAGCATGGTGAGTATTAGTTACACATCGGATTTTGAAGATGTAGCCTGAATAAAAGAATGTTACATGTCGCATGAATAGTTTTTACTCTGATTAACATGTTGAAATTATTTGGGGTTCTATGTATTGGGTTAAATAAAATATATGATTAAAGTCAATGTTATACGTCTCTTCACTTTTTAAAATGCGGCTACCAAAGAGATTTAAGTTTTGTATATATTTGCATTATATTTCTATTGAACAGTGCTAAATGTTTTAAGGGGGATGACAGAGGATGAGATGGTTGGATGGCATCACCGACTCAATGGACATGAGTTTGAGCAAACTCCAGGAGATAGTGAAGGACAGGGAAGCCTGGCATGCTGCAGTTCACGGGGTCGCAAAGGGTTGGACATGAGTGAGCGACTGAACAATAACAAAATGTTTTTAACATGCATTATCTAATTTAATCCATAAAACAGTTCTATGAAGTAGACACCATTATTATCATTACCTTTTTGCAAAAGACATTCAGAGAGATTTAGCAACTTACCCAAAGTCATTACATTAGGCTGTGCTCTCTCTGGGGGCTGGGCCTGGGTCTAGGGGGCCCTCTGTGACTCTGGCCTCTGCTTGGGTGCCAGAATCACGAAGGGTCTCATATGCAGACTTTTTGGTAATACTTTTGGAAGATGCTGTACAGACAGCATAGGTACAGTAACAGAACTGAAAGCAGATATTAATCATTTAATTTCAAATTCTTAACTCTAAGCATGAAAAAGACATCACGATTTTGGTAACTCTTGCTTTGGCATTTCTTAATTTTGGAATAGCCTGGGAGCCTCAGGAAATGGAAGGGACCAAATCTCTCCAGACTCCTGAGAGACCCTGGTATCACATTAAATAATTTTCCTAGCCGTCCCAAATGCTAGGGAGAGCTTTTAGTCAGTCGTATGAGGAGGGATTCAGGAACTGGATAAGACAGGTTTATCGAAATAGGGGTGGGTACAGGCGGGTGGCGGAATCATGCTCCTAACTTCTTGGGCTAGGCTGTCGCTCTCGATTAATCATCCCGGCAAAGGCAGCAAGATGCTGAGGCAGAAGGGAAAGAGAGGAAACCCAGACTTTCTCCAACACCAAGTTTTCTGAGAGGCTAGAGGGAACCCAGGAAGGCTCTGGCAAGATTCGAACCTACTGGCTTCAAGCTCACTAACAAAAGTCACAGCCCACTCGATTCCTCGCCCTGAAAGAATCTGCTCTGGATCCTGGCTTGGCACTGTTTTCAGCGTTGCTACTCCAAGAAAAACGGATGCTGTCAGGGTTATCAAGGAGATGATGGAATTCCACTTAGACCAGGGAAGGCTGGCTAGGGAGAGGAGAGTGAACAAAAACAGCGCAGGGAGGTACGTAAGCCACGTGCTGCATCCTGACGGGCTATGAGTCTATACTTAACCAGCTTTAAAACCGAAGAAAAAGCCCAGAGTCAGCGACAGAGATATCAATAGTTAACGGATGGGGGACATCCCTGGTGGTGCAGTGATGGAGTATCCACCTGCCAGTGCAGGGGACATAGGTTCCATCACTGGTCTGGGAAGATTCCATATGCCACGGAGGCCATGCACCCCCACCACTAAGCCGTGCTTTAGGGCCTGGGAGCCGCAAGCACTGAATCCCACACGTAGAAGTGGTGCTCCACAACGAAGACTAGCCCCCGATTGTTGCAACTAGAAAGAGCCTGCGCAAAAGCGATGAAGACCCAGCACAGCCAAAAATAAAATCAATTTTTAAAAATAGTTCATGGATGGGGAAACTTACATGTCTGGAGCAAGATCCTGGGGCAACACCCCATTGTGTGGGGCAGGCGGTGGGCAGGAAATGGCAGCGGTTTTCCCTGAGGGTGGTGAGGGGAGAGGTTACTGGTGATGGTGGTAATTGATGTCAGCTGGGCTTGTTGGTGAGCAGGGAAACCAGCAGAGGAGCAAAATCTTCCCCTTTGAGGAGGAGCCATCGAGGTGGGGCTGTTCTGATCCAAAGATTAGGGCAATCACCAGCTGGGGCCAGGGCAAGTATGTAGGAAGGCCAGTCATTTGAATAGGGTTTAGGTGAAGCAGGAACTGGTGGAGCAGGGAATGTTCCGAGAGCAAGGGAACAGCCATCTTGGGTAGCCTGATCTTATACAACTTGATTCCCAGGTTCACCAGCTTAGAGTCTATTTTGAGTCACTGTAGGGAACTGGGCTCGCTGGGTCACAGCTTCCAGTGTTTAATCAAATAATTAAGTGTGACTCTTTATGGAACAGTAAAATCAGAATTCCCAATTATGCAAACTGACATGAGCAGACTGGCCTTAAATGTAGTGGCCTTAACCTAGACTGATAGCATATAATATGCAGAAGTCACAGGTATCTCAGTTCAAGGCTCAGGGTGCTCTTACCAGCCTTCAATTGGGAGAGGAAACCAAAGAGGGTTCCCCTGAGGTTCTTTTTTTTTATTTGGCTGCCCCAGGTCTTAGTTGCAGCACTTGGGATTTTTGTTTCAGTATGCAGAATCTTTTAGTTGAGGCACACAGGATCTAGTTCCCCGACCAGGGATTGAATCTTGGCCCTTTGCATGGGGAGCGCCAAGTCTTAACCACTGGACCACCAGGGAAGTCCCCACCTGGGGTTCTTGAAAAGTGTTTTCTTATTAACTGTGTCATATGTTAGGGCTACCCTGGTGGCTCAATGGTAAAGAACCTGCCTACCAATGCACAAGACACGGGTTCGATCCTTGGGTTGGGAAGATCTTCTGGAGATGGAAATGGCAACCTATTCCAGTATTCTTGCCTGGGAAATCCCATGGACAGAGGAGCCTGGTGGGCTACAGTCCATGGGGTTGCAATGAGTGGACACAACTTAGCAACTAAACAGTAACAATAATGAGTGTTTGGAGCATCAATATGTCTAGAAGGAAGGGGTGTTTTCCTCAAACAAATGGGGAAGTTGATGCTATTCTCCCCCCTTTTAGACACATTCACAAGAAACTCCAACCTAGATTCCACTTAGTGCCTAAGATGTAAATATCTCCAGGAAATTTGAGACAAAGCAATTCACGTATTTGTGTGATATGGCTTAACGTCACTGCTCTTCTCCTAACACCTCTTGACCATTGAAAATATACATATTTTCATGGGGCTGGGGGGAGGAGAGGAGAGAGAAACTGATATTTATTTATTTATGGCATACCCCTGTCAGGAAGGAGCTTCCCAGGTGGTGCTAGTAGTAAAGAACCTGCCCGCCAATGCAGGAGACGTGATTTGGGGGTTTGATCCCTGGGTTGGGAAGATGCCCTGGAGAAGGGCATGGCAAGCCAAGTATGGCAAGAACCCACGTATTATTGCCAAGAGAATCCCCATGGACAGAGGAGCCTGGCGGGCTACAGTCCATGGGGTTGCAAAGAGTCGGACATGACTGAATTGACTTAACTCGCACGCATCATTGGGGACACCTTGGTTGCAGTGTGAATTGAGGGTGGTGAAGGAAGAGATTTGAGTTGTAGGGGTTGTTAGAAAGGAGAACAAGTACTCTACAAGAAGGCAAAAGGGCTCAAAGGATATTTTTTTACTCCTTTTTCTTTTTTTTGCTGTGCTGGGTCTTCATTGCTGCATGGGCTTTGCTCTAGCTGAAGAGAGAGGGGGCTACTGTGGTTGCGGTGCACAGGCTTCTCATTGCCGTGGCTTCTCTTACTGCAGAGCATGGGGCTCTAGGGTGCTCAGACTTCAGTATTGCAGTTCCTGGGCTCTAAAGCACAGGTTCAGTAGTCATGGTGGGATTGTCCCGGATCTGGAATCAAACCTGTGTCTCCTGCGTTGGCAGGCAATGCTTTACCACTGAGCCACAAGAGAAGCCAAGTTTTTTTTCTTCTTCTTTTTTTTAACTCTTTGATTTTATGTGTGGGAATTGGCGTGTATGTGGTCTCTCAACCATGCATGAAGTATCTGAAAATCAAGTCCACACATCTGGATGAGTTAAGCAGGGCTGGGGCCAGCGGATAAACCAGAAACAGTTTTCAGCCCCTTCCTTGCCGATGAGGCCACTCTATTTTCTATCCAAGAGGTCTTCATGCATAATTGTAGTTTTTTTTGCAGCCAAAGAAGAAGGGCAGCTGCTGCTAATTTAATGACATCCAATTTAGGTGGTATTTATTGAGCCTTATGTGGAAGACACCTTCTTAACAATGTCCCAGCCTGACACAACACTCGCCCTCATGTTGGCCCAACAAGAAACCCACAGGATTCCCAGACCAGAATGAAGGCCTCCGACCCCCTCAGCAGTGGGGCAATACGAGGCCTCAGCCGTCACCAGCTGCTCTGACATTTTGCTTTCTCTCAGTTCAGTTCTGATGCTGACATGATACAGGTTGCTACAGAACTGTTAGAGGTAACTGAAAGAGCCTGCTAGAGCATTTAAAGCATTATTTCAAAATGGGGAAGAAGGGAAAAAAACAGGCCAAGAAGGATCTTGCTGGGAGGGGAGTTTGGGGCAGAATGGATACACATATATGTATGGCTGAGTCCCTTTGCTGTTCGCCTGAAACCATCACAGCATTGTTAATCAGCTATACCCCAAGAGAAAATAAAAAGTTAAAAAAATAAGGATCTCTCTGCTTGTAGTTCTGATTTTTCCTTTTATTTTCCTGTTTCCAGAGCACCCATAAGCGGAAGTGCTCACTTCCAGATATCAGTGAATTCTGGGCACACTAAATAAAACAAGGCAAAAGACATTTTTTTTTAAGGCAATAGCCCCTAATTGTGACCGCTCCACATGGTCAGGAAGTGAAGCAGGAGCGGTTTCCAGGGCATCCATGGGAGAGGAGACAAAAGCTTGCCTCTTTATCTCCGAAAAGGGTGCTTTTCCCAAATTGCTTTCTCCTTTCCCTCCTCGAAATGTGAAATGACAAGGTTCTAGCTCTCCGTGAATCGATGATGTTATATCAGGGTCCTAAGCTCTCAGGCCAGCCCCGGTTGGGCTCCTGGGGAAGTGAGGGAGGGCTGGGAATGGGGAGGGGGGAAGAAGGGGAGGCCTCCAGTGTCTTCTTCTCATGGAAAAGTGCTGCTCCAAATTCAACTCTATTCAATATCCTGTAATGAACCATAATGGAAAATTTTTTTAAAAAATGGCTCCAGAGAAAGCAAGCCCAGAAGTGGTGACTAGAGGAAGGAAAAACTTAGATTGCCTTTTTTATAAAGTCGGAATTACTGACTTCAAGGGCAAAGAAGAAATCTCCCTCAAAAGGAGAAAAAAAAAAAAAAAAGCCTGAGGGTAACTGCCCCCCTCCCTCCCCCACTGGGCTAAACGCTGGGACAAACAAACCAGAAGACGGATGTGCCCAGTAAATCATCTTGGGGTGGGGGAGGGGTTTGAATAGAGGCAAGGAAGAAACGCAGAAGCCAGGCCTAGTGTTCGCTGATTCCAGCAGAGGCCGTAAGCAGCAAGGGGCCCGGGCGATGGGCTACATAATTGGCTAACGAATAATAAAGCCAAAATTGGATATTAACAGCAATTAGTTTCTGTAGAGGCACTGGGGAAAAGAACTGTAGAAAACCCCACTGGGCCTTAAACCGAGGTGATGTGAAATTAAACCAGTGTCTCAATTAAATGGGAATAAATATTGCCACATCAATCTGGGGACGGGTGACAGGCTGAAGGGAAGCCCCCGGGTGACGATGTCTAGGTGCATCTTCCTGTGTGTTGCAAGCTATCCGTGGTGTGACCTTTGTCAGGCACCTTCTGCTCCTGACCTGTGTGTGTGGCCTCTGGTGGCCAACCGGCCCCTTTCCTTGGGTACGTCACCTTGGCTGCAGGACTCTGAAGAGGATTTTAAGGATCTGTTAATCCTATGGAGACTTGTATCACTAAGGCTGCACCGGGGTGGGCGCAGCAGCTGAGAAAAAGGAAGAATTGAGTTCTCTTACAAACGGAGACCAGGTCCAGTGGATGGAAGGGCCCTATCACTTTCTGTCTGGGTTGGAGGGCTGGGGTTTGGAGGTTCCCAGAACCAGCAAGAGGAAGTCAGACCCACTTCTCAGCCACTGGGTCCCCTCTGGCACGAAGGCTGCAGGAGAAATGTGTCTTTTTCTTCTGCATTGAGGGTTCTGCTGTTGTTTTGGCTTCTTTATAGAGTTGTGGGGGTGGGGTAAGGAGGGTGTTTGGGGAGGGCCAGGGCGTGTTGCTGGGGGTTGTGGGTCGCTGGGTCCCGGGGGAAGAAGCCTACGCCCTGGAGAGAGGATGGAGGAGGCTGGGTGGGCTTAAAGGGGGCTCCGGAGGATTCCACCCCAAAACCACCACTCGCCAAGGACTTTAACCCTTGCACTCTGCTGGTGGGAAGCCACAGGGATGGCTAAGAAGGGCTTTCAGGTCGAGTCCTCTCCCAGCCTGTTCCCAGGTACCCCCTTTCTGGCTCAGTCTGAGGCTTTCTAGAGTGAGGGATGAGCTGGTGAGCGCCATAGGGCCCGGGTAGACGATGAGAAGGCCCAGACGAGGATGAGGGGAGAGGGACCGAGGAGCCCGCACCCTGCCATCCCCGCGCAAAAGCCAGGATGGGAAGCTCTGGGGAGCTGGGAGGACAGGCTGTTTATCTGCCAAGGCCTTCCGTTGTGCCGGTCTTCGAATCTGAAGGTGTATCCCCGCCCTCCCTTCCTATCCGGACTCTGTAATCTTCTCTGTTGACCACTGTATGTCCATCTGTGAAACTAGAGAGCAGAGGTGCATGGAAAAGCAGCCTCTCCGGGGACTGTCCCACTGGGAGCCATGGGGAGAGGGTGCTCTGCCCTCTCCGTGTCAGTCCGGAAGCTTCGGGAAATGAGTGTGGACCTAGGTCTTTGGGTCCCCAACTTACTTGATATGAGCAAGGGAGAAAAAAAAAAAAAGGAAAGCAACTCTGTTCATCTTTGCCTGGCTCAATTTAGGGGGTCTCAGGGCATGAGCAGAAAAAGCAAAAGGTGTTGGCATGCAGGTCACTGGGAGCCTAGCACAGCGCCCCCTCTAGCCTGCAGCTCCTGGAAAGGGACTAACCCTAAACTGTAAGAACGTGGCATGAAGCAGCAAATGGAACCTGCAGCCTCCTAGGATCCTAGGTCTCTGTATTTGTGTATGTTTAAGAAATAAATAGATTGGATTTTAGTTTAAAATAAACCTCTCTCCCCCCTTTAATTTGGAGAAAGTCCCTAGTGATTCACAAGGTTTAATTTTTGGGGTTTATGCAGCCCTGACTCAGGTCCTCAGTTTTGGGGTATCATTTCCATTTTAAGGCAAACGGAAGGATTAGAAAATGAAAAGGTGAATCCATTGAGAGTTGCTGACACTTCATTTCTGACCCCTGGAACATTCCTTGTTCTCAATAAAGTCTGCTTTAAAAAAATTTTTTTGAGGCCATCTAAATTTGGCGGTTCTCTGCAGGCCTCCAGCAGACCCGCATACAGTGGCTCATAGCAGCACACATGGGCAGGAATGCATCTCGTTTGAAGTCTTTTTCTTGTTCTACGCCTGTATGGGAGATGCAATTATGTATTTTTTATATATATTTAAACTGAAGTCAAACTGAGTAAGACTTGGCAAAAACACCCAAATAAAAGAATTGTAGATTGGACTTGGAAGAAAACATCTTTATTAGGTATTAAAACTGTCATAATTGTTATTGACATACTCAGCACCGTGAATCAGCCAGGCAAGCCACAAACACAAGCCACCAGCACATCCCTCAGCCCCTATTGACTCACTAAACCCACCCACAGAGTAGCTGAGGAAGGGTGGTTCCATCTGTCCTAGGAAGAAGGCTTTACAGCTGCCCCCGGAGGACTCTCTTCTAAGGTTGGAACAAGGGGTGGGGATATTATGTAAGTTCGGTAGAAGGAAAGAGAAAATTATTTCTCTCCAGAGATAGGATAGGTGGATGGATTGTGTGTGTATGTGTTTGTGTGATTCAATACTTTCCGATAAATACCAGCAATAGATATAACTGTGTGAGAAAAATCTCCATTTATGTGTATATGAGCATATGCCTGCTGAGATATTACCCCTACTCCCAAATATTTATTTCTCTGGCTAAGGCTCAAGAGCCCACAAAAACTGTCCCCTTTCCCCACCCTGTGGGCAACAGGAATGTAGTGGTGATGGTCGGAATTTACCTTTGCCTTTGTTAAAAGTTCAGTTGCTTTTCTGCTTAGAGTTCTGGGCCTGGGCGGTCTCTGGCAGGGGAAAGAAGAGTGTTACCAATTTTTCCTTTGATACATTTCTAAATCCATCTTAAAGCATCTGATACTGACTCCTTGAGAAACCTATGAGCGGCCATCACGATGAGGACCATAATGATGCTTTTCACAACGAGGACCATAATAATGGTGGTGTGTGTGAACGATGGCATGGGTCTTCAGAGCATATTCAGTCGGCAAACTGCCTCAAACATGTCCCATATTTTAAAAAAAAAATAGTTTTTCCTTTATTTAAGCCGTAGGTTGTAATTAGAGGGGCTCAAATGGGTAGAGGTGAAGATATATCGAGAGTTAAAAGAAGACTTCACCTTCCAATACAGGGGGTGTAGGTTCCATCCCCAGTGGGGAGCCAAGATCCCATATGCCTCCCGGCCAAAAAACCCAAACAAAACAAAAGCAGTATTGTAACAAATACAGACTAAAAAAAAAAAAATGCTTTGAAAGAGCAGAAATTGTTAGGTTTCTTACCTAGGTATCGCTAGGCATAAACAAGCCTCTAACAGAGCCGAAAGATGCCAGGACTGACCTTCACCCCACACCTCTATTTGGTGCACACAGAAGGGGCCTTGAAATTACCCAGGGGAAAGAGTGGTGTATTCATCGCTGCCATTTCAGCCATTAAAGCCCCCTCCATACAAACACATTTCATAATGAGACCTGGTGAATACTGGAAAAGCCCCAACAAACCCAGAACACTCCCCACACATAAGAGCTTTCTGGAACAAGAGTTTACATAAGTAATAAAATAAAGCATGCCCCTCCCTCCTAATGATCTGCAGCAGGAAGCCGGAAGGCCTGGTCCATGGTGCCTGCGGTTTAAACTCTCAGGGAGAAGCGTGTTAGGTTTCCACCTTAGAGGGACATTACTTGGGAAAGGCGTCTGGAGATGCTGGCAGCAGGCACATCAGCAGAGGGCACGGCCACATCTGATGGAATTACAGGGAAGCAATTAGGGAGATAAAGCTCATTTACGTGAACAACTGTGGGGTCGAGGGTTGGTCATCAGAGGCTTAAGATCAGCCCCAAAGAACTGTCAGAGCAGCCCTCAGAGGAAGGAGAGGAGAACCAAAGAGGGACTGTTTAGAGGGAGGACTATTTTGAAGGCAGTGGCTGCGGGCGCCTCTTAAGACAACACTGGCTAAGGCTCAGGGGCCAGAGAAGCTGCTTTCTCTTCTGTCCTCCAGCCAGGCTGGCCTTCCGGGATCTGAAGGACAGCATTGCGCTTGCAGTTTGCATGATGTGGACTGCAGTCTCCTCTCTGCAGGGGTGAGCAGGTTCTGGTGCATTTCTGTCGGACCCAAAGAAGGTTCTGGAAGTGTCTAGATGGGGCACAGTGAACTTAATCTCACCTGACTCCAGACACTCCCTTAGGAGGGCAAAGGAAGAATCTAAGATACAACAATTACCCAATGATTGGCACATAGTAGGTACTACAAAAATATTCGGGAGGAAATAAGGCTAGGGGTCCATGAATACTAATTGACTGAGTGGACTAGGCTGAGGCTTTGGCGATGAAAGAGCTCCTCAGCAAGTTTCAGCGGAGACTCTTAGGTTTTGCTTACTGTGTCAGGAATCAAATAAAATCCTCAGCATCCCTTATGGCCTTGGCCTTGTAGAGACAGGCCCCTGCCCAGGGCGGGGAAAAGGGATGATCATAGCAGCCTTCCTAGGTAGGAAGATCCAGTTCTTGGCCTCCTTTCTCTGCAGGGACCTGCCCCGCCTCCATTTTCTCCACCTGGAAATGAATGAGTTTAGGTCTCCACCATCCACTGGAGCTCAAGGTGGGGGTGGAGGCGGTTAAAACAGAGTTAGAAGTGGGATGGGGCTGTGCCTGTGGAGAGCAGGGGGATCCGTAGGACCAACTGCTGCTCTAGGTCTGGTGATGTAGAGGAGGCTGATTTGGGTAGCAGGTTCTTCAGGAGGAGGGCAGGTTAACCCTTTGCATTCCCTGAATGGCCTCTTTCAAAAATAATCTTTCCTCACGGCCCCTCCTGTACACATTCTGGTTTTCCTTCTGTTGAGATTTTTAAAAGGCATGAACCCTCCCCTCCTCAACCCTTGGGTCCAGGTAGGTTCCTGTACCTCTCCCCCTCATCATTTCCCGGATCTCTGCCTACAACTGCAATCACAGCCGCAAAGAGGAAGTGAGCGGCTCCCCAGAGTCCTGGCCAGACTTTCAGCTCTCCAGGAGTTTGATGCTTCCCCCCTCCCCCTGTATCTCGATGACTTCCTTAAGCTTGTAACTACAGCTCCACAGCAGAGGGGGACAAATCCCTTTCCTACTCCCTTCCAGCGGGCTCCCCTGCCCCCACCCCAAGAGCAAGCAGAACCCAATATATCTGCAGCCCCAGCCCTGGCACAATCTGCCAGTCTCCTGGATGCCCGGTTATTTGTTTAAAGGGTAAACCAAAAGCTAAAACCAGAGCAAAAAAGCAGCCGTGAAGGAAGGTGTCGACCCTCATACAATGCACCCGGAGCCCAGAGAAAAATCTGCACAGGAAGCACTCCGCAATGCGCTCACAGCATCCTCCCGCCCCATCTGTGCTTGCACAGAGCTGTGTTTCCGTCACAGAATCAGCTTCTGTTTCTCTGAGTTTGTTTGCATCTCTAAGCCCCTGTCTGTCACAAGCTACACACCTCCCCACCCCAAAGGCTTCGGTTGGGGCAGCCCAGCCGGCGCGAGCCCGCGACCCCCGCCCCCCCATCCACCCCCACCCCCTCCCGAAGCCGCGGCGCTGAGCTCTGCGGAGGACGACTGGGCTCTGTGGATCCTTCCTCGCAGGGCCCTCGCGGACCGACGGGTGCTCAGCCAGCCCCATTCTTGGCATTCACCGCGTGCCTTAATTGTATGGACATTTAAATCAAGGTCCGCTGTGAACACGGAGAGAGAGGCCTTTCTCCTGAGGAAGGAGAGGAGGAAGGAAGGAAAGGTGGAAGAAAGCAGGGGGGCGGGTGGGGAGAAGATGGAATGAGAAAACGGGAAAAACAAGTAAAAAGCGGCGCGTGTGCGTGCGCACTGACAGCGGGGAAAGGCGTGGGGGTGGGGGAGCGCCGGGAGGAAAGGACCACAGCATCCTCTCTACCGCAGCTCCCCCAGTCACACAGACAATGAGATAACAGCGACGTCTTGCAAAGGCTCTTTGTTCTCCCCCATCCTTTCGGATCCAGGCTTTTTCCTGCAAAGCGGAGGGAGTGGTGGGTTGAGGGGTGTGGGTGTAAGTGGGAGACGGAGGGGTGCCTCCCCCCGCTTTAATTACCCGATTCCCCGCGCCCCTTCCCCGCACTTCGCCTCCCCTGTAGCCCCAGACAATGAAAAAAAAGAACCAAAAACACCCCACCAACCCCACCTCGCCTTAACGCAGCAAATCCTACCCACCCACTTCGCCCTCAGCTTTGCCCAGGAAACTGAGGGGGGCCGGGAGGGGGAAGACGAGGGGAAGGAACCCGCAGGGCAGCAGGCGCTCCGCTGCCGCCTTTACCTAGCTTGCTGAGTCCAGGCGCTACCCGGCCGGGCGTGCCGCAGGGGCGAGCTGCCGGGGTCCGGGGCCAGAATCTGGGGAATCAGCCTTCTAGAACTCGGTTGCTGCAGTCCTCTCGCTCAGGTCCCAAGTGGTGGAGGGGAAAAGGGAAAAGAAAAAAAAAAGAAAAAGAGGGGAAAAAAAAAAAAACCACCCATAAGACCAAGGCCCATCTGGCCTCTCAACAGCTTTGTCAAGTCTTGCATACGCTAAAATGCTAATGACCTAGATAGCTCATGCAAAATGCAGCAGGGAGGGAGGGAGCGAGGGAGGTGGGAGGGAGGAAGAGAAAGAGTGGGGGGGGGGCACAGCGAGGGAGGAGGAGACGCAGGGGAGGGGGGGGGAGGGAAGAAGAGAGGGAGGAGGCAGAGAGAGAGCGAAGGGGAGAGAGACTATATGTCTTCGAAACACCCCTACCACTCTCCCCACCCCACCCCACCCCACCCCACCCCAAACTGTCAACGGGCTTTACCAGGTGAAGGGTGGGCACAGATATAAAAGGTCACTCTTGTCTAATGCGCTGGATCCCTGGGTCCAAAAAAAAAAAAAAGAGCGGGGGGAGAGGATCAGAGGATGAGAGTCCCCAAAACCAAAGGATAATAAGACATTTTCAGCCTTTCCCTCTATACCCTCCTCTACCTCTCCACTCTGTTTACACACAAGTGAAACACTCCTTAAGTGTGTACATGGACATACCAATTTTCCATCAATTTCTCAGATCTCCTATCAACAGACACCAGTATTCTCATCCCCAGCAAAACTCATCCTGTGAATCCACAGAGGGGTTCAAAAAGACTCCTTCTTTTCGCAACCCTCCTCCACCTGGCCCATCCCTACTCACACTATCCCCTCAGCCCTCCGGCATCATCTTTGGGCTTCGACTCAGCTAAGCCTCCTGTTCCACAGTCTCCTCTTCAACGCCCAGATCTCGAGAGGGTGAGGCAGGGAGCAGCAAAGCCAAGTTAAGTCTATCCGATCTCCCACAGTTCCGCTCCCATACCCAGACAAACCACCAAATGGAACCCCTCCCCAACAATGACACCGTTCAATCATACCAAGAGGCTAAATAAAATTCGAGTCCCCTCGGAGGTCCGCACGCCGGGCGGACCGGAGATCACTCGTATTCCCGAGCTAGCGCTCCGGCTCGTCCCTTCTCGCCGAGCCCAAAGTGCTTTGTCCGGGGCGGGGGTGGGTGGGGGGTCCACTCAGGTCTTCGTCTTTTTGTTCTTCTTCTTGAGGGACTGGTCTCAGTCCGCGGCGTTCCAACGAAAGGCAGTACATCTACTGGAATAAAAAGGGATCAAGAAAATGTACATGCACATGAATGAAGGAGGGATGCGGAGAGGCGAAGGATGTCCGCACGTAGGGAGCGGCCGCCAGGGCCCGGCCCTAGTGGCTGCCTTCGCTGGGGAAGGGGCGGGCGGAGAGAAGGCGCTGGTGGTCGCTCTCCCTGGCAGGAGGAAATGATAACCATGATAAGAAGCATCATGGTGATGATCATGAGCACGATTAAAAAAAAAAAAAAAATTCAGAATCTCCCTTTGGTGAGCCAGAGCATGCGTGCAGGAAGGTCTGCACTGCTGGCGGAGGCGGCGGCCGGGGGGAAGGAGAGGCGAGCCGAGTAGGAGGCAGAGGTTGCGGCGGCAGCACCCTCAGATGAATAATAATAACGCGCAGCGCAAGTTGCGGTTCAGCCTGGAAATCCAGCCCTCCGCGTGAACTCGCGTCGAGCGCGGATTGCAGGGGATGGGGAAGAAGAGAGGGGGAGGGGAGGGAGGAGGACGGAGGGGGAGGAGGGGAGAGAGGAAGGCAGAGAGGGACAGAGAGAATTTGGAGCTTTTTCATTTATCCTTACCAAGCCCTAATCTCGCTCGCCGTCCTCTTTGGGTGAGGTCGATCCCCCTTTTAAAAATTATTATTCCTTTAACGGATTATTCAGCTAAAAGAAGCCACATCTGCTGACTGTACCGAAAACAAGAGGATTAGGAGCCGGTCCACAGAGCCGGGCCCGCAGCCCCCCACCCCCTCTCTGCACCAGCACACGTCATTCTCACTGCCCCCGGGTACCTCCCTCTCCTTCTTGCTTGGGGAGAGCTGTGCCAAGGAAAATGCGGATTTGGGGAAAGTGAGAAGTGGGAGCGCTCGGAAGAGCGGGAAAGCCAAGTCGGGAGGTGGCGATTCGCACCCCCACATTCACACGCGCTTCCGTTTATCCGTTTCTATGCTGGGAGAAGGGGGCGCTTTTGCCGTGCCCACACGCGCGGCACCTGCAGTGGGCCGTGCCCTCCGCCTCCTTCGCGTAACCCCGGCCGCACGGGTTCCGGGACCGGCAGCAATCCTACACCCGGTCCCCAGCGCGGCTCCCCTTCCTCCGCCCCGCTGGCCGCCGCCCCGCGGTTGGTCCACCCCCTGTCTCTCTAGCTTTGGCAAATGGAGTAGGGGGCTCAGGGCACCGCACGCCCTCTGCTTCTAACCCCAGGCAGGGGTCGCGGGACGAGGGTTTCCGCCCGCCGCGGCGCGGGCGAGGCACGGGGTGGGGTGGCTGCGGGGTGGGGGGGCCCTATGGAGGATGCGGTTGACATCACTGCGGAGACCGCGAGGCTGTCCCACGGCTGCTGCGACTGCAGCGCCTTTGCGCCTCCCCCCTCCCCGCAGCCGGAGCCGGCGTCAGGGCAGGACAGCGGCGGGGGTGGGGAGAGGGGTTGTCATCCGGGGGGAGGGAGTCCCATCCCCGCCCCCCTGCAGTCAAGGTGAACATGAAGGAGAGCGGGCGCGCGTGCCCGCGCTTCTGGGTACGTGCGCGCGCCCTTCCTGGCTCCCCCCGCATCGCGGCCCGCTGCGCCCTCCAGCCAGCCCGCCAGCCCGCGCCGCCGGGGCCAGATGGACGCCCAAGATTAGAGCGCACAGAAGTGCGTCCCCACGTCCGGCCGCCACCCGTCCCGCGAACGTTTAGACTCACTTCGGGAGACTCCTTTTGTTGTGCTGCTGTGCCCGTGTGGAGTGTTTTTCGGGAGCTCTGGGTTAGCTTGGCCTTAAGGAAGGGCTCACAATGAATCTGCCCGTGAGAACAAAACCCAAAGACACCCCCACCCCGACCCCCAACAAGAAACCCAGCGCCAGCAAGGAGGAAACTTCGGTCTTTTCCCGGGAGCCGGTTCAGCAGCCGCGGGAGTCAACCCTCACCCCGGCGATGTCCGCACACGCAGGTCCCATCTGCTTCCCCTACTCCGGCTTTTCTTCTTTGATGACTTTAAAAGAAAAGAAAAGAAAAATCTAAGTGTCCCTTGGGCAGCGCTGGATTCAGAGCAACGAGCGATGGGTAGCAAGAACAAGCCCCTGACAGCTAAAAGCAGCTCCTTAAATCAGATGGCCCGCGCGCGGCGGCCGGGAGCGGTCCTGCGGGGTCGCAGCAGATGCGCGCCCACCGCGCGGGCACTGTCCCAATGCGTGGTGACCCTGGGCTCTGCCCGGTTCTTGCCAACTATTGGGTATTTGCCCCATTAAAAGAAGAATAGCACAACCTCTTAGCACTGGCTTTTTGCCTCTAACATGTACCACGAGAAGCATAAAAATAAGCAGTTTTTGTAAATTCTAAAAAGCGGAAAGTTTGCTTAAAATCGAGAGAGAGAGACGCGGACAGGGAGAGACAGAGACAGAGAGAGGAGCGGAAAAGAATATAAAACATTCCTGTAGTAGATTTCTAATTTCTGAAGACTGTAGTTTGTAGGAAAGAGCCGTCATCTGTTATGTCTCTCCGGGGAAACTTACCATTCCGATAACGTTGCCCGCAAACTAAAATACTTTCGTGGTGGAAAAACTATATTGGCGGTCGCTTAGCTCAAGACTTCCACCATTTTGATGAGGGTTTTAGATTCAGAACTGTGTGTTTCCTATATACTAAGAATTCCTTTAAGCAAGCAGTTCCTGAAGCCCTGCAACGTGGAGGGATGGGGGCCGAGTTCCAGGTAACCCTGACTGAAGGGCAGCGGGACACACTGCTGTTGCCCTTCCCTTGGCTTTTCTTAAAGGCCTGGTTTTGTTTTACTTGAGAACGGTTTCAGTGCGGTCTTTCTGCGCCCGTTGCTGTCATGCAGGATATTTGCTCTCTCATCTTGCGGCATGGGGGGAGGGGAGCAGAGAGATGGTTTTGTAACAGGCTCTGCAGGCCTGAGTGGGAACGCCTTAAACGGTGAGCCCTGGTTTTAAAAAGAAAAGGAAAAAGAAGGAAAAAAAGAAAAAGCAGCTGATGCTGAAATAATAGTTAGAGCATATCCCTGGGGCTTTCTCCAATGAGGGGGTCATGAATCCTTTCCCCTCCCCCAGTCACAGATTTTGTATCTGTTTTTAAACAGTCTCATCAGATGCTGGGACATTTGTGATGGCTTCTTAAAACCTAAACCCTTGGGCTTAAGAGCTGTCTGTTCTCCTGATCAAACTCACCCCAAATACTAACACGTTAAGAAATTACATTGTAAAACCTCCCCAAATCCGATTGACGGGGCTGTTTGGGGCCCATATGGCTGGACAGCTGTGCAACTCCACGTGAAAAGACACCATTGCCCCTCGGATGGTATAAAGCAGGGGTTCCCCAGAGAGCTCAGACATGACCTAAGTATTAGCTTAGCCTGGGGTGAAGACTGAGTTAAATCTCTCTCTTCTTGGAGGTTAAAATAAAGACAGCAACAAAAATTACAAGAGGTGTACTTTTGAATGCATTGTAAATTGCATGCCTCCCGCTGGTCCCTCCAAAGGAAGGAAGAAGACCCTGAGAAATAAACTCTCTTTCCAGCTTACCACAAGCATGATCTTAGGCAAACTGAAGGCACAGGAGGTTGGAAAGAAATATATTATTTGCCAAGCGTTCCGTGTGTCAGTGACATTTGTGGTTCCCTGTTCAGAGAAGTGGGGTTCTGACCTCAGCCAAAGCCTCAGTGCTACCCATAAAGAACGGCCATCAGAGCGCAATTTCCATGGTGAGAAGCTGAAACCGTGCTTTAGAAAGGAAAGCCCATTATGAAATGCAGCCGGATTTAATTTTTAATATGATGGCGGATCCTCTAACGCATTCTTTGCTGGTGTTTGCATTCAGGACGAGTGATTCATCCTGTGGCAGAAATCAAAATAACTCTCTGCAGTACTTTGAAACGGGCGCCTCGTTTTTAAAAGTGTCCTGAAATAGAATATTCTATAACCTTCAAGTTGTGGTGGCTGGAGAAATTGAATATAAGACTCTGTCCCTACAGAAGTGTGCAGGCTAGATAAGAAACAGGCCTGTTCTTACTTATCTATGTGTGCGTTCGTGTGCTGCGTCCTCTTCAGGCCTTAAATATTTTAAAATAAGAGAAAGGAAAAAAAAACCCACAGAAAATGCTCACAAATCAAACTGGAGAGTGAAATGGGAGAAGGGATACTGGTTAGAGGATTAGATTAATAAACTCTGAGTCCAAAGTCAGTCAACATTGTTTTGGAGAAATTATTTCAGGAGTAAAACTACATCTTGTGAAAGCCTTACATAGATTTAACAGATACTGAAGTGTTCCTTTATTGTCAGTTCCCATCTTTGGAAATAGACCCAGATAGTTCTGCAGTGACTGCGGCTTTAAAAAAATTAAGCAATTTTGGAGATATTATTTTAGTGGCATAACTAATGATGGAACCCTGGAGATCATTTGGTTTCTTTCTTACTCGAATAGAAGAGGAAAACATGGCCTAGAGAGAAGGAGAAATTGCTTCTAGATATCATATGGATGGCTTGTAGCAAATTCAGCGATAAAGTTAAGAACAAAACCAGCTCATATTTTGCCTGGATGTTTTTCTCATATCATACTTGAACTTTAGGTTTTCTTAGGATTTTGTAAGTAACAGCCCACCGATCCTAGCAAGTACCTTTTGTGTGTGGGTGGGATTTAATTTTGAAATTCAAGTTTTTCTCTTTAGATTCTCGAGTTTGATGGATATTTCAGAACAAATTTAGGAACACACACACTGCCAACCTCTTATGGCCCCAGAAGGACAGGCTAGAGTCACACAAAAGTTTCCGAGCATGTGGGAGAGTGAATTAAGCGCCACAACAGGCCTAGAAGATAATGACATAAAGCCGGAGCTGGAGGTTTTGCAGAAGGACCCTGGGACAGAGGTCTGGCAAACGACGTCCTTTCATAATTATTTTGGAGAAAGGATAAGGCGTGTGACAAGTTTCCTGATACAGACCTAGTTTATCAGGTGGCAGTTCTGAAGTCAGTTTGTTTTGTTTCTGCATTATTTAATAAATTATTCATATTGTACAAAAAAAGGGATCTTTGGGGGAAAAAAAACCCGAAAGTGAAAGAAACTGGGGCGTGGTAAAGATGACCTCTATGACCTTGGGTGAGTGAGTCACTCTATCATAGAGGATATGAAACCTTCAACAGGAGATACTTGGAGTAGATGGTTTCTAAAGTCCCTTTCAACACAAATAACATTTGATTCTGTTGTTTAAAAAGCAGAAAATCCACATATTCCCCAGTCTGGAAAATATTGTTTCCCTTTTAAGATCTTCTCTTAGATACTGTTCTTAAGATATCTTAAGATACCATTCAGGTCCTGAAAAGTTGAACCTAGAAAGCTTTAAGGAGGGTTGTATGTGTGTTTCAATGACATTCATCTGAAAGTACAACGCTCTTTATTCTTGATGACTCTCTGGGTCAGGAGAAGGTCCCTTCAGCAGGTGAAAGCATTTTTCTATAGCTCTGAGAATCCCTTGCCACAGTGGAACTGTCTGCCTGCTGTGCCTGCACATAAGCAGATCCAAGCTGAGCCCTGTAGCAGATTTAAAAGCCCTTCCCTTTAGCTCCATCCTGACCTAGATTGCCGGATGAAGACTAATGATTCATTTGCAATGCTTATGATGGGCATCCAGGCAGGGTCTTCCCTCCCCCTTGTTCGGAAAGAAGCCCTGTTATCCTTATCATATGATATTACCACAAGTAAATATTTTTGTTCAAATTGCTACATAGGGCATGAGGCTATTTCCTAATGAATTATCTGCCCCAGGGAGATCTATAACTTGCCAGTGCTTCAGGCAATTTTTAGCATGTGTCAGATTGTGTTTGCATTAGAGAATTTGGACTGGTTTTTTTTTTTTTGGTGCAGTCAAACTATTCGGTTTTTTCTTTCTGTCTTCCTACAGAGATACACAATTCAACATACCTTTACAAAGAAGAAAGCCTTGTTTGTATTTAATAAGAGTCTGACGGGAGCACGCATGTAAACGGTGTTCTTATACATAAAGGATCTGGTCGTGAAGAGGAAAGAATGTTGGCATTCATATGCCGGATACTGTTTTAATGCAAACTGGACAAGGCTTTCTTTGGGTTTCATTTCAAGGCAGCTACCCAGTAAGTTATGAAACCAGCGCGTTACCCTTGGAAAAATGGTCCTGACTAATAATGAGATGCCAATTGTTGTGTTCACTGCATATACAGATTTGAAGCAGAATTAGTAGAAATTACTGAAATGGAAATCGTGTCAATCACAACTGAGACAGCTGACAAGTCAGAAGGAAAAAAAAAAAGCGCCAAATGTGATTCATATCTTGTAGGATTCTGTCTGAGGATGATTTAAATAAATTTGGACATTAGGTGGTGACAAGATGAAAATGAAAAATAACATCCAATTGGGCAAAAAGACTGTAGTAGGCCTGGGGGAATGTGAAAAAAAAAAAAGGAAAGGGGAAAGGGAAGATCGAGGGGGTCGTTTGGAGGATGGCTTGTTTGTAATGAATGAATGAATAGATGAAATTTAGAATATTTATTTCCCAGTAGCTGACACTCAGTAGACATTCAACTGTTGTTCATAAAATAAAATCAGTGTCCCTTCTGTGTTGAGCAGCATCAAACAGATTATCTGCATATATAACTCTGCTGGGAGGCCACCGTATCCGCAGTGAGCAGTGTAGCACGGGCAAAGTCAGTTTACTACCCATCTTTAATTTCCAAATGCGGTGGACAGGCATTTAAAAAACAGTGTACAGAAAACAAAGGGCCGCTGCATGCCAGGCAGCTACGGGCCAGGCACAGTGCTGTTCAGATGTTTTCCTTGTGTGATCTAAACCTCACAGCCTTACTAACCCCATTTTAAAAGAAGAGGTAACTGCTTTCCCGAGTGGTTAAATGACTTTGTCAAGTGCATAGACTGGAATTGGAATCCAGTTAAGACCAGCCTCTAAGACTCCATGCCGCAGGCTTCCCAGAAGAAACAGGAACGACGGTATATAATGTAAAGCTGATACAGAGCGTTTGTCCTGCTTCCTGTACCAAGTTGAAGCCAGTAGCATGAGACTGACAGAGCAGATGAGAAACACCACTTAAGATAATTTCTCCTGCTAAACTCTGTTGTACACTATGCAAATATGATTGCAAAAGTGGAACATGATCAACACTTTCATGCTAGTTATCTTTCAAAGATGATACTTGGAGCAATCAACATAAACTTAGTATACTGTATCGTAAATAATAAAAATGTTGGCCTGCATCATTCTGACATCTTAGTACAACCTAGGAAAGCCTATCTGGATGATATGTAGTGATAATAACCTCCATCCAGACAGCATCTTCACTGTCACAGCTTTTTGTCACCTGGGGTAGGGTGGGGGAGGGGAGCTGGAAAATAGAAAAGGACTTAGGGGCTCCCAGAATACCTGGGGGAATTCTTGGGGTGGAGGACTATAAATCAAGATGAATGTACTTCCATTTGGTTCTGGGAGGTCTCCTGCATCCTGTCTCCCTCAAGGCAGGACTGAAAAGCAAGAGCCTTGCTCCGCAGAGATGTTTCCTGTTTTCTGTGCATGACTAGATACCCTGAGCTGGTCCTAAACAGCCACCACCACGAAAAAAGAAAGAAAGAAAGAAAAAGAATTAAGAAGAAAAAGCCAAACATGGGTTGAAGCAAGTGATGGAAAAGGCAGAAGGTAAAAATAAATAAAAAAATAGAATAAATAAAAAAGAGAAAAGGTAGGAGGGAATAAAAAAAAGGAATGATGGGAATTTAGTTTTTATGGGATTTGTTTCTCTGTTTAATATTTATTTTAAAACTATTGAGCTGCCCGGAACAGGGGCATTGCATTTCAAATTCCTTAACTTGTCGTATGTCAACGATATTACAGATCGTTGTTACGATATTACCAAGAGTTCCTGGTCTGGTAGAGGAGCCAGAGTGCCCACAGAATGCTGTCTGCGTGGGGTGGGCTACTGGTCTGGGAGCCAGGAGGCCAGGTTTCTGGGTTTGCTGCAGTGACCTTGGACAAGGCACTTTCCCCAGTGGGGATGCAGGAGGTGGACCTAGGGCTCCAGCCTGCATTTGTTCTGTTCCCCACTTCTCAGGGCTCCCTCCTGATGCTTGCAGGACAACGTTCCAACTCTGAAACCATCACCTCACTACGTTTCTTATCCTCATGCGTGCATGCTAAGTCACTGCAGTCGTGTCTGACTCTTTGCAACCCTGTGGACTGTAGCCCATCAGGCTGCTCTGTCCATGGGATTTTCCAGGCAAGGATACTGGAGTGGGTTGCCATTTCCTTCTCCAGGGGATCTTCCCGACCCAGGGATCAAACCTGTGTCTCATGTCTCCTGCCTTGGCAGGCGGGTTCTTTACCACTAGCACCACCTGGGAAGTCCTTCGTCTCCTCAGGAGATTTTAGGAACCCCTGAGCCACTGAAGGATGGCTAGGGGAGACAGAGGAGGCTTTACTGGCATTTCTGAAATTGTACCGGCTTTGCATGGGTCCTTGTCTTCCTCCACCATAGAGGGTGGACTCTCTCTCGGAGAACAAGCAGGAGTCTGGGGGTCCAGACAGATACAAGACCACATACCAGCTCCACCACCTACTTGCTCTGTTACTTTGGCTAGTTTTTCACATGGAATATGGGAATGATGATAAGGCAGACCTCACAGGGCTAGTGTTCACTGAGAGAACATCCTGTAAATGCCAGTTTTAGACTTCACTTTCTGTGTTCTCTCTAAACGACAGGAGGGGGCCAGTGATGATCTCCGCTCCTGTCACCCCCTGTGCCTCCCCAGTAAAAGAGGATGCAGGGACGTGGGCAGGGAAAAATGCCATGGCCTGTGCTATGAGGTCCGTGGCTGGCCCCAGTCTGAGCAGAAGGCGGACCTGGGGAGGGTTGAGTTCACGACTCACATTCTGTAGTTGATCCACCATGCTCTCACTGAACAAGCAATTTGAAAACAGCACATTATGAAATAGGGAGAAATACAGCTATGAACTCCTCCTGAATCCTGGTGGGAACGTTTTGGAATCCTGAGGGTCTCAGAAGCTGCCACGTGAGTGGAGCTGGAGCAGGTGGGGGTCATTGCCTTCTTGAGATGAGCAGCCATCTTGGCCCCCACCCCCATTTTGTGTGGAGTGGTCAGAGATGGAAGAGAAATTCAGAGCTGGAGGAGTGAAGCACCTTCCCTTGGCTCCCTAGTTACCATTAGGTGACTGGAATCAAAGGGGACAGGGCTGCACAAGTGTGGGAAGGGGCAGAGGAGGGTACAGATGAGAAGAGTAGAATTCTATGCAGGGGGCAGGGCGGAGGTGATGTGGAGAGCTGGGGACTTGTTTCCGCCCTGGGCCTGAGCACACCTCTGGCAGAACTGCAAGCTTCTGAGGGTCTCTTTCAGGTGGGTTACAGCTATTCCTACCTCAGAGAGTGGTAATCAGGATAAAACGGCACAGTGTATGACAGACGCTTAACACAACGCCTCGTCAGAGTACGTGCTCAATCATATTAGCTGAAGACATTTTTTTTAACTAAAAAACAAGAAAGAAAGGCAGCCATGTTGCTATTCACCAAGGAAGACTCTTAGGTTATCGGCTTTCTTCTTAGTGAAAAAGCCAGGGAAGTTCCCCAACTGCCCGTGGTAATGACATCACCATTAATGGCAGAGAAGGCCAATTGTAACTCCATTTTCCAAGGGTCTAAGTGACCCTCTTTCTTTCGGAGACCTGACTCTTAAAGTTAAGGTCTGTTTTCAAGAAATAGAGAGGCCTACAGTATCTACTCTGTCATCATTTCACTTGTAGTACTGTCTATTAGCAGGAACACAAGGAGACTTGGAAGACTTTAGCTGTGGATGTGAAGTTCTTTGGGGATATATGAGAGACACAAGATAAAATTCAGGACTTGTTTGGTGTGATGGAACAGCACAGACTGAGTGAGAGAAAGAGTCAATTTTTAACATCCTAAGGGCGGCGTTGTAAAAAGACATCTTCTTACATAGCAGGGTCCTAGACCCTTAATTTCTGGCAATAAGAAACCTGAAAACTTCATGAAAATTAGCACCTAAAAATCTTAGATAAGATATATGAATATTCTTTTAATTGCCTAGTAGAGTTTGAAGGAAATAAATACAACTGGACCAGAGATAAAATCCGCTGCTGCTGCTGCTAAGTCGCTTCAGTCGTGTCCGACTCTGTGCGACCCCATAGACAGCAGCCCACCAGGCTCCCTGGTCCCTGGGATTCTCCAGGCAAGAACACTGGAGTGGGTTGCCATTTCCTTCTCCAAGAGATAAAATCTAGCTATATATTATTCATAACAGTTGCATCCAAAACATGAAACAAAAAGCTAAAAGGAGAAAGATGAGAAAAGAAATAGTAGGTAACTAATAACCAAAAGAAAACAGACGTAGTTTATTAATGTAATATAAAATAGACTTGAAGACAGATATTACTAGTGATAAAGATGGTCTTCACATGATGAACAATTTAAAAAGGACAATTAAGTAGAAGAATAGTTCTAACATTGTATGCCCCTAGAAACATGCTTCAAAATATAAAAACAAAAAGTGAAGCAATTTCAGGGAGAAAGTGATGAATTGGAAATGATATGAAAGCTTGCTTAGTCATGCCTGTCTCTGCGACCCCAAGGACTGCAGCCCGCCAGGCTCCACTGTCCATGGAATTTTCCAGGTAAGAATACTGGCGTGGGTTGCCATTTCCTCTTCCAGTGGAAGTAATAGTAAGATACTTTAATGCACCTTTCTCCATAACTGATAAAAACAGAAAGGATCATCTAGAAGGTGTGAACAAAACATTCTCAAGCTTGCTTTAATGGATATGGTTGGAAACCCCTTATTAATAATTAGAAAAATCACATTCTTTTTGTGCATATGTGGGACACTTAGAAAATCTGATCATGTACTAGCTCAGAAATGAAGTCCCAACAAATGCTGTGATATAATGTCATACAGATTGTATTATTTGACCACAGTATCATGTAGTGAGAGATCTTGGCAAAAAAAAAAAAAATCCACCTGCTTCTCTTCATACATTTGGGAGCGAGGGGAAAGGCATTTCTAAATTACTCACTGGTTCAAGAAGAAATCATATGATAGTTAATTAATGAATTAAAATTCTACTTATCAAGATTTCATGTCTTTCAATCACAGAAATAAGTAAAGGATAACACATAGGCTGAAAATGCTTATATTAGTAAAGAAAAAACACCAAAATTAATGATCTATGTCAAGTGGAGGAGGTGAAAAAAAAGGAAGAAAAACAGAGTAAGACCAAAGAAAGGAGAAGAAAAAAAAAATAATGGAGGAAAAGGTGATGAGATTCAGACTCTGATGACATCTGGAATAGGTCCATGGTTACTTTATGGTCGAGAAACATCATTCCATTGAAAATACCTATCCCTTTTAGGATCATATAATCTCTCTCCCCACAAAGACCCTTCCCACTGAATCTGCACCATCTTTGCAATGGAGGGACTAAAATCATGTTTTGTTCATCTCTGTAGGCTTTATGTCTAGCATAGGTGCTCAGAATTCTATTTGATGACTTTTCCTTTGGAGTTATTTATTTACTCTCTTGGCTGGATTATAAACTCTTTGAGGCTGAAACTAGATCTTTCTCAACTCTGCTCCTCCACAGCCTGTAAGCTAGGATTTGTGAAAAGGAGCCACCTGATATTTAAATGTGTTTGAAGTTGTATTGAATTTGTAGAGAGAGCATTAGCTTATAGGCTGGAAGAGAAATGGAAGGAGGAAGGTGGAGTGATTTCTGATTCGTTCAGACTTGGGAATCTGATCATATTCAGAATAGGCTACTGATGACTTTCAGCACAGAAAGAAATTTTCTGATGCCTGGGCATGATTTTAAGTCTTCTTAAGAAACTTGGAAAAAAATTACTAAACTCTCCATTGGGGAAGGAATATATACCTTTCTGATTCCTGTCTGTGGTGGGGATGAATGAGTGATTAGGTGTAGAATGTTTTAGAGTTGGATGCTACTTAGCTTTAAGTTCCCCTTTACTTTTATTATGATGATTAGATATCCATATAAAACTTATCCCTTTGGCCATGTTAAACTGTACCATTCAGTGGCATTAAGTACATTCATAATGCTGTGCAACTGCCACTGTTACGTATTTCCAGAACTTTTCCAATAATGATCTCAAACAGAAACTTCATCCCCATTCCTTTTTAACTGTGCAATTTTGCTAGTTTCTTCATCTGAGAATCAGGGCTAATCATATTATCTATTGAATAGGATATTGTCTGGATTAAATGATGTAATGCATGAAAACTGCTCAGCACAGTGCCTGGCACTGTGTTTCATTGGGTAAGCAGTCAACAAATGTTATTATAGAAAAGAGCAAGGGGAGAGGAAAGTCACGTCCTCAAGAGCTGGGAGGGTGGCTTGAGGTAAGCATAGTTCAGGAAAGCATGCTGGACAAGGTCTTGATGGGGCTGCTCTAGAATCACACAAGTACCCTCTCCAGTCTCAAAGCTGCGGGACTAGAGGAGGTTATCTCCAAAACTCCTTCCACCAGCGTCGCACCTGGAGTGTCGCGGGACCTCAAGAAACGCGCAAGTGAATGAATGAAACATAGGCAAACATTTCACTGCTCCCTGGGAAGTAGAACTCGCTTAGTCTTAGTTGTCAGGTTATAAATCAGAAGACTGAGGCTCAGAAAAGTAAAGTGACTTGTTTCCAGATCACACAGTTTGGGGGAGAGCTGCGTTAAAAAAAAAAAAAAAGCCAAAGTTCCTAAGCATATGGTGTAATCTTAACTTGAACCAGAACCCAGAAAAATAGGAGGAAAACCTGAGAAAACCCGAAAGGTCCAGGCAATGCCTAATTTTAGAGGCAAAGTCTCCAAATGTTCGGTGACATTTTCCTGCTCTGACTACATATCTGATCCAGAATGTTGCAGATAATTGCTTTTTGTTCAGGGGAGAACATTTCCTACCATTTCAGGGGCCATGGTCATTCTGGTAAGGAAGACCACAGAAAATAACTATTTTTAAAACCGTAATTCTTGGAAGAGCTAGGAATTTTTAAAAGACCCAAAAATAGCCTGCACATTTTCATCTCATCCAGCCTCAGCTTTACTTGTCAGGTATAAATAATAATACCAGAGACGCAGCAGTGAGAATTAAATGAGATAAAGAATGTCACGGTCGCTTTTGCAGTGCCTGGCATATGGATGCTGTTCAGCAAATATTTGTTCCAAGCAAAGGGAGGTATTATTGATGAAGCATACCCTCCATTCCTATCAGCAGCCCACTTGACCCTGCTGGGAAGATTTGCTGGTGCTGTAGACACTTTGTTTGCAGTGTGACCCAAAGAACAACCTAGAGGGGAGGAGGTAGCCATTAGGACTGAAGCAATTTGTAGCAAACAAGTGCTGGGTTTTTGCTTTTCTGCCCCAGGCTGCAGTTAGTCGGAAACTGCTTCCCATGTTTCCTGGAAACATCCAGAAGGGTTTCCGGGACTTGAAGGCTGTGCCTGTAGGTTTTCAGTCCATTCTCAGGGACAGAGGTCACTTGGCATAGAGGGGAGTCCTCTTATACCCAGACAGAGCGGTGGGAAGACTCCTGTCTTGGGAGCCAGGATGCTGGCTTCTAGACCTGGCCGCTTACTAGCTCTGTGACCTCAGGCAAAGGGCTTCACCTCTCTGAACCTCAGGCTCCTCTTCTGTGAACCAAGGGGCTTGGAGTACATGATTTCTGTGTCTCTCTCCATCTTGACCACACTACATTCTATTTATTTATTCTACTCACAGCTTTCCAAGTATTGCTGCTCACTGAAAATATGAATGTCCATACATGTGTACAGTCACACACACACACACACACACACACACACACACACACATACACATCCTCTTGCATCCAGAATCGTCACCTAGGGAAACAGAGCAAAAACCTAACTGCCCAGTGAATAGCCATGTTACTCACCACCTTCAGAGTGACAAAGCCCAGCAGCTTCTGGACTAGAACCTCATCTTCCTTGTGACCCGGTACTTCTGCTGCCAAATGAGGTAGAAATGCTGCGATCTGATTTCTAACCCCTAGAGCAACTGCTGCTGTGGCTGCTGCAGCCGCCCGCCTTTTCGACCATGGATGCAGCATCAGCACAGAAATGCTGAGCACAGCACATTTCTCAGCATTGGGAGGCGGACTGGGTTGCTGCAGAGGAAACTGGGTTGCCATTCCTCCAAGGGCTATTTCTACCCAGTGAGTTTTGGTGGTGGGAGGATATTTACTTTTAAACCTTGCACTCCTCAAAGGGATGACTGTGAAAAACCTTGGCTTTTGCTAAGATCAAGCCTCCCTTGTGGAGTCAGATTCAGTCATCAGGAGATTGTGATCTTGCTTCCTGCCCCAGACTTAGACTTAGAGATCTTGGTGTTTGTGGACGAGGATGGTGACAGGGTCTTTAAGCATCCTTAAATGCTAGGGGAAATGCCTGGCTTTTTTTCTAAAAGGGTAATATTTCTGTGGGCTTCCAGGGTTCCAGGAGACCTCATTCAGTCTGATAGGATGAGATATGCTTTGTGGTGCAGGCTTTCTTGGCATAATCTTTTGGGAACAGAACAGGGCAGAGCCTGGAACTCATTCGCTCTGGGGGTGGAGTTTGCTTATTAATTTCCACAGATGTCTCCCTGAATTCCTCACTCAGCTTTTGGGGTGCAAGTTTCACTGGTGGCTAGTCTTTTTCAAAAAAATTTTGTTTATTTTTAACTGGAGGATAATTGCTTTACGATGCTGTGTTGGTTTTTGCCACACATCAACATGGATCAGCCATGGATCTATATCTGTCGCCTTTCTCTTGAGCCTCCCTCCCACCCCCACCCCATCCCACCCATCCTGGTTGTCACAGAGCACCAAATGGAACTCCCTGCCTCACACAGCAAATTCCCACTGGCTATCTATTTTATATATGGTAATGTATATGTTTCCATGCTACTCTCTCTGTTCGTCCCACTCCCTCCTTCCCCTGCTGTGTTCACAAGTCTGTTCTCAATGTCTGTGTCTGTATGGCTGCCCTACAAATAGATTCATCGTTGTTAATGGTGACTAGTTTTTGCTTCCCCATACATTCTGTAGCTGATGGGCTCTGGGAGTTTTTGTCATCCTGAATTTCAGTCTTCTCATCTGCAAAATAACACCACCCACAGGGTGATCAGGAAGAATTTACATGATTTATGGCAATGGTCTCCAAATCTTGAGTGTGCTCTCCATCAGTAAAAATTTATTTGCGAGTGTACCCCCAGTGTAGGTATGTTTATGTATTTGTAAATTATATAACACACATGCCATTAGCTAACACCTCAAGTCAAAATATACACTAAAGATGACGTTCATTACTAATGGTAGTGGATGTTAAATGGTATTTCAAATGCTTGTGATAATTTCAAAAAACCTTGGCCAACTTCTCTTTTGGACCTGGATAAGTCACCATTATTTTGATCTTATATTCTGGTTATGAATATGGTTGTAGCATGGTTGATCTCTTACTAGGACTGAAGGTGTCAGCTTCACCTTTTCTCATTGCTTGTGTTGTTAGTATTCATCTCCATTTGGGATTTCTTCATGGGCATATTTCTAAACCAAGCATCCACTGTATGTGTGTGGGGTTAGTTTAAAACTAAGATGGTTTGGGTAGCCAACAAGGCCCTACTGTACAGCACAAGGAACTCTGTGTTCTGCCAGGCTCCTCTGTCCAAGGGATTCTCCAGGCAAGGATACTGGAGGGGGTTGCCATTTCCTTCTCCAGGGGGATCTTCTCAACCCAGGGATTGAACCCAGGTCTCCTGCATTGCAGGCGGAGTCTTTACTATCTAAGCCGCCAGGGAGGCCCCAAGGAACTCTGCTCAAGGTTATTTGATAACATGGATGGGAAGGGAGTTTAGGGGGAGAATGGATACATGTATGTGTACGATGGAGCGCTTTGCTATTCCCCTGAAACTATCATGACATTTTAAATTGGCTATCCACCAATATAAAATAAAAAGTTTTCAAAAACAAAACAACTAAAATGGTTTGCTCTGCAACTCCACTTAACTCTTCTACATATGGAACTCTCACTCTCATGGACTCTATACAGTCCATGGGGTTGCAGAGTCAGACACGACTGAGCAACTTTCACTTTGCTTTACTTTTAACTTCTTTCTGACATTTAAGACAAAATAGACGTTCTCATATTGAAGAAGGAATTCATAGGGCCTGGACTCCATCTTAGGCCTGTTCATGCTGACCATGCTCAGCCACCTTTCCAATGGACTCTGAACTCTGTGTTTAGTGCCTATGAAAACAACAACAGAAGGATAAGACCCCCTCCCGACAGGGGAACCTTGAAGATCGTACCTAGGTTACTCATCGCCTAAGAGAAAACATACACTAATCATCCCTTCCTCCAGACAGGCCATAAATTTTTCTGTATCTATTGGAGTGTAACCTCGGGTTTATTGATTATTGGCTAATTGTTTGACTGTTTGAGCACATAAGCACATAGCACATGAATGATGGGGTTATTGGGATTGTATTTTCCTTGGTTTAGGTAAGTCTCAAGGAATTTGGAGTGGTGGGTTCAGACACGTACTCATGGGGTATAAAAGATTTTCACAAATGCTGGTCGGGGTCCTTGGCTAAGAGGAGACTCTGCCTTGGGCCCGCCGGTGTAATAAACTGCACTCCACTATCTGCATTGTCCTGAGTGAGTTGTTTCCCGGAACGTGTGGCTACAACAATATTCTTTCTCCTGCACTTCAGTGAATGGCTCTGCGTGTCTCCTGCGTGCTGCTCAGTTACTTCAGCCTTGTCTGTAGCCCCCGGTGTACCTATTTGTATCCTTGTTTGGAAATTCCTGAGTTCATGGATGTAAATGTGCCTTGTAAGCTGCCAAGAACAGACTACCTGAAAGCAGCAGTGAGGAGGCATTCTCAGGGAAGAGTGTCTCCATAGGTAGAACTGTTGTTACCTAAAGCCCTAAGGATTTCTGAACACTATTCCAAGAAGGATGAACCCACTGGTGCTCACCAGTGAGAACAGACACACCCGGATCTTCTTGACCTCAGCTATGCTTCCTGCACAGAAGCACCTTAGCAGAGATCCCAATTCCTTATTCGTTGGACTAGAGACCTAAGAGAACGCTCGGAATTGACTTGTGGACACAACAGGGAAAGGAGAGGGTGGGAGCTGACAGAGTAGCATTGAAATATACACATTACCATACGTAAACTAGCCAGTGGGAAGTTGCTGTTACAATATGGGGAGCTCAGCTGGGTGCTCTGTGATGACCTAGAGGGGTGAGGTGGGGCATGGGGTGGAGGTTCAAAGGGAGGGTATGTGGCTGATTCATGTTGATATATGGCAGAAATCAACATAACATTGTAAATTATTCTCCAATTAAAAATAAATTTTAAAAATATTTCATAAATGAAAAAAAAAAAGAATGCTCTGGAAGAAGGAAGTTTAGGGTGGCTATAGGATTATATTCTTTAAGCCTTTAAGCAGTGTTGGGTTTATTTGTCGCAGCACCGCAAAGCTAACCTTAATTCAATTACTGCTCGTGTGTACGTGTGCTCAGCTGTATCTGACTCTTTGCACCCTCATAGATTGTAGCCTGCCAGACTTCTCTGTCCATGGGATTTTCCAGGCAAGAATACTGGAGCAGGTTGATATTTCCTACCCAGGGATCAAACTAGCATCTCTTGTGTTGGCAGGTGGATTCTTTACCACTGCGCCACCTGGGAAGCCCAATCTCATTGAGCAGTGAGAAACAAAACCTGACCTGAGAACTAGAAGACCTGAATCTTATTATTATTTTTTTTTTTCAGGAGCTCTCTCTTTTTTTTTTTTTTACTTTGAACTTCACCTTTCTTGACCCTAATCTTATCTGTAAAATGAAAGTGTTGGATTAGATCATGATCATTTTAAAGGTTTATTCCAACATTAATAATCTGTGTTATCTTCTTTCTTAAAAGTATCTCTTTATGAAGCTCTAGCGATATCCAGTGGAGGTTGTATTCGATGAAAATTTCCACCCAAGCAAAAGATTTGGAATGTGACCTCCACCATGACCTCTGTTTTGCTTCTCCTCCTTTCCCTTCTGCCCACACCACCTGTCCTCTCTTCCTTCCTGATTCATCTCATCCACCAGCCAGAGAGTAGGTCCAGAAAACCTCAGTCATTTCTTTGAGCTTAGCTGCTGCTGTATGCTTCCAGCTGAAATTCCATCTGGAGCTAATGTTTTAGGCCAGCTCCCCCTGTGAGAGCTGTCTTTTTTTCTGTTGCGCCTCTCTGCCCTGCACCCCAGGGGTGGTTTGGGCAGAACTGGCCACTAAGGACAAACACTGTATTTTTTCTTCCCCAAGTCAGAGCTCTTTTGGAATCAGGATGCTCTTGATAACTCCCTCTGGGAATGTGAATCTGTGCTAGGCACTGTATTCGGCAAGAAGGACCCGGCCTTGCCTTCATGGCACTTACATGCAAGCTTAGGTACTGCCACTCAATTAGAAAATGGTTAAGCTTTTTATTTCACGGTGCTTTGAAGTCTAGGAAGTGTGTTTTTATGGTAACTCAATTCATCTCTAAAATAACTCAGTAAGAGACCCCCTGCCAGTCCAGCGGGTAAGACTCTGCACTTCAGACGTAGAGAGCAGACTTGTGGACACAGTGGGAGAAGATAAGGGTGGGATGAATCGAGAGACTAGCCTTGAGAAATATACACTACCATGTGTAAAATAGATGGCTAGCGGGAAGCTGCTGTATAACACAGGGAGTTCAGCCCCGGTATTCTGTGACAAGCCAGAGGGGTGGGATGGGGGATTGGGGGAGGTCAGAGGGAGGCTCAAGAGGGAGGGGATATATATTTATATATATGTGTAATTATATGTATATGTATATATGTGTATATACATACATGTATATGTAAATGTATATTTATGGCTGATTCACATTATTGTAAGGCAGAAAACAACACACTCTTGCAAAGCAATTATCCTCCAATTAAAATTTTTTTAAAAAATTTAAAAAGGACTGTTTCCAATGCAGGGGGCAAGGGTTTGCTCCCTGGTCAGGGAACTAAGATCCCTCTTGCCACATGGCCAGGCTAAAATAGAATAAAATAGCTCAGTAAGTCTGGTATTTTTCTTCTCCTGTGACAGGTGATTCTCCTAAGAAAACATCATAATGGGCAGAATTAGGGCTGGAATCCACATCTTCTAACCATGAAATCTACACTTTTTTCCTTTTCCCTTTCATTAATCTAATAAATATCTTCTCTAGATCCATGCCTAGATCCTTCAGGCAGGACTCTGAGCACCCATGAAACTTGGCTCATGTGTTGGTGTATAAATGATTGGTTTGTAATATGCCACCCATCCTCCCAACTGGATTGGAAATGCATTGAGAATAGAGTCTGTTTCTCAGCCATCCTTATGACTAAATAAGTCTGGTTTATAAGTTAAGTGTGTTTTCTTCTATAGCACCAAAACCCTTCACATTGTGTCATGATAATAGTAACCAGGACCGGCTATCTGTTGAGATAGTAAGAAGTTGCTTTTGGGTGTGAAAACCTGGAGGACTCCCCTTTTCTTACTGCCTCCCAAATACCTTTCTTCATGATTAAAAGAAAAAAATTCGGCTGTCATGGGTCTTTGTTGCTGCATGCGGGCTCTCTCTAGTTGCGGCGAGCGGGAGCTATGCTTTGTGGCGGCGTGCCAGCTTCTCTCTGTGGTGGCCTCTTTTGTTGGGGAGCACGGGCTCCAGAGAGCAGTAGAAGCTTCGGTAGTTGTAGCATGCAGGCTTTAGGGGTTGTGGTGCACGGGCTTAGTTGCCCCAGTGCATGTAAAATCTCCCCAGACAAGGAATCAAACCCATGTCCCTTGCATGGCAGGTGGATTCTTAACCACTGGACCACTGGGGAAGTCCCCAAAATACCTTTCTTAAGTGGTAGTGTAAACTTTCATTTCAAGGCATGTAAGATTTCAAATTAAGTCCCGCACAGATGTGAATTCACTACTTTGTGAAAGATTTCTCCCAGACTCTCTTTCAAGATCAGGCCTGGGAAGCAGTTTGTGGAAGAGCTGCACTTGAGACAGGGTGAGGGAGAACCACAGAAAGAGAGAATGAGGACATGAAAAGTGGACTCATGCACTCAGGAGGTGCATGATCTGACCTGGCTGTTTGCCTGGTACTAGTCTTAAAACTTCAAAAAGCCCTTTTCTGGGCTTGCGAGAAGCTGGCTTGAGTGGTGAGAGTAAAAGTAAAGGTGGGCATTTAAGGCACTCTGGCCCAGATCTGAAACAGGCAATTCAAGGGCCGCATGACTCCAGAGTGAAATCAGACGCACAGCCTGGGCTGTCACCCTTGCTGCCTCTGCGAGTTCCCTGCGCCAGGCTGTGCTACTTCAGCACCGAAGACAGCGCCTCGGGAGCCCCTTGACTCTGAGCTGGGACTCTGTGGCTGTTTACATTGGGGACTTCTGTCTGTTTGATTCAGTGTTCTTGGCAAGCTGTGCTGAAGATCGGGACCTGGGGAAGGCTCAGAATCCTAGGAACTAACCCAGATTCCCTTAAAGTACATTCTTTGGGCTCTCTTTTTTCCAGCTGCTTGAGGCATTTATCTAATCTTTTCTTCCCCATTCTATCAGAAAGAAAGAAGATAGAGTCCTATGGCATCTCTTTCCCCATCCCCATAACTAATCTGGTTCCTTCTGGTCTAAGTATGCTCTTTTTTTCCTTGGACCCCTTGCTGTTTTCCATGCAAGAGTTGTCTAAACTACCCTGGATTTTGGGGAAAGTATGGATAGGCACTAAGGTATAACTGACAAGACAGCAGAATGCCTATTTCTTTTCCACTTTCCCAGGTGGTACATGGACATTTTGCAGCGCCTTAGATCAATGGATATTCTCCCACTAGTAGGAATTTCAGGTTCAATTTCAGGCCACGGTAGAAGATAGTCTCCAAGAATCTTCAGGGCCTCAGAGATGCCACAAAGCATGCAATAAAAGGCACATTGATATTCTACCTCTACAAGAGGCTGCCCTGGTTATAGTTCTAATTCTTCACCAACTGTGAAGATTAGAACAGGTCACTTAACTTCCTGGAGCCTCAGTTTCCTCAACTATAAAAAGAGGGTAACAACAAAAACCCATCTTGAGTAAAAATTAATGGGATCATTCATGAGAAATCCTGTTGTTGACTGCAGAGTACTACCCAATAATTAATAATAACAGTCCCTGCAAAACCACTGATAGGAAGATATTGGCATTTCTGGTTTCCAAACCCCAATGTGGGCTGTGAGAGGGTCAAACAATGCCTGTCAGAGAGACACAGATAGTGATGCCAGGACAATTCAAAAGGACACTTGTCATCCTACCTTGAGTTGGCCATTGTCTCTGAGCTTGGCTTTAGTCCCTTCTGTATCTGAATTTTTTTTCTTTCATTAACTTAATAAGCCAGGGACACTCACACTGACACCCTTGATTTATCAGACAGTCACAGTGCTGCTGGAAACAGCTAGTGACACATCCCTGCCTCCACCTCACTTCCCACTGGCAGTTATACATCCCAGAATCTTGCAGAAACCTATGGGTTTTTATTTGTCATTGCCCACATGCTCTCATCCACCCCTCGGCTACCTTCATGTCACTTCCACTCATTGCTGCCACATCTTTTAGATAATTTGACCTTCCTATGGAGTTCCTAGGGAGAAGGCAATGGCACCCCACTCCAATACTCTTGCCTGGAAAATCCCATGGACGGAGGAGCCTGGTAGGCTGCAGTCCATGGGGTTGCTACGAGTCGGACACAACTGAGCAAATTCACTTTCACTTTTCACTTTCATGCACTGGAGAAGGAAATGACAACCCACTCCAGTGTTCTTGCCTAGAGAATCCCAGGGACAGGGGAGCCTGGTGGGCTGCCATCACACGACTGAAGCGACTTAGCAGCAGCAGCATGGAGTTCCTAAGAAAGACTACTTTGTGTTTTCTCTAAGAGAGGGTAAGCCCTAAGGCTGTGGACAATGCAATTCCTGCCTCTATGCTCACAGAGGCGTTCAGGCTTTGCCAGTCCTAGGGTGGTCTGTACAATGATCATGCTTGGTTATCTACACCGACTCCACTTCCCCTTCTTTTCTAACAGAGCTGCAACTGGGTTCATGTATCCTCCATTCCCCACGTAGCCATGTACCTGCAGAAAGCTGACCTTGTCCCCCAGCTCCAGAGTAAGCCTCTGTCGTCTCCCCTGTGCCAGTGGTTAGTGCTGTGAGGTCTCTGGAAAAGGCTTCCTTACCTCTAAGAGACGGTGACATGTCTGGATGAGATGCTGAGAACTGTTGCTGCCAAACTGCTACTGGCCTAATATTAAAGCCAACAGCGTGGATGACAGAGAAGTGAAAAGAACCTAGGTTCTTGGTCACATTGCTATGCTACCAAATCAATCAATTCTGAAGCCTGCATTTCTTCTGGCCTTCCAGTTTTGTGAGATAGTCAAGTTCCGTGTTGATTGAGCAGGGGTTTCTGTTACTTGCAGCTAAAAGCATTCTTTTCTAATACACTCAGTTGCTGGTCAGGAGATGAGTCTAGGTCATTTGTAAAAGATACAGTGCACACTTGACCTGCTGTTGAGCTCCACAAACAGTACTCCAGATGAATTTACTGAGCTTAAACCAACAGCATTTCACTTACTCCTGCCAATCTCAGCCACATGTTTCCAATGATGTAAGCTGGCAGTTGTTAGGAGACATATTCTGCGTTTATGGATTCTGTTTTCTTAGATACTCAGATTTGTTCTTAATCATAGCTGATTCTATTTCTTCTGGATGCCAATCCTCATCTTCTAACTCAATTGCTTGATGTACATAGTTTTTTTTTGTTTGGGTAGGAGAGATATCCTCTGGTTACACAGAACAAGAAGCCTACCAGGGTAGGAGATATTTGTCAAGCAGCAAGACTCTTTTCTCCTTAGAAGCCAGTTTGGGAGCCCAAGATTCTATATATAAAGGGTTTCTGGAGGCCATATTTGTTAATCTTCCTTGAAGGACCATATTAAGAGGGTATCATGCCCACCCTTCTAGGCAAGACTCTTCAGCTGACAATCTGTCAGTTACAATAATGATTTCTTCCTCTCAGCTCTGTGTATTGTCTGACTCACGGGGGTGGTAGAAAGTGGAGGAAGCCATTAAAAAAAAATTTTTTTTTTGGCCATGCCTTGCAGCATGAGGGATCCTAGTTCCCTGACCAGGGATCGAACCTACATCCCCTGCATTGGAAGTGCAGAGTCCTAACCACTGGATCACCACGGAAGTCCTGGAGGAAGCCATTTTTAAAGACTGATTCTTTACACTCATAGATAGATGACTGATGAGCCACTAGATGGAAATCAGAAAAGAAAGACAAATGGGGAAACAGGGGGACACAGGAAGCTGTAAGGAAACTAGTTTCGTCCTCCCAACAGATGCCATAATATAACCCGGTCAAAAAATCATATTGAGGGCCTCTGAAGTGCAAGTGTTGTTGAGAGAGAGCACTGAGATACTTTCTCTATCCTTGGGGTTTCATAGTCTAGCTGAAAGATGATATAAACAAGCAAAAAGTTACTTTTAGCTGTAAAACTAGCTGAATAGAAAATAGGAATTAAAAAAAAAAAGAAAATAGGAACAATTGTTCTGGACAACAGAGCCATCACAAAAAGATAGATCACTAATTTTTCAATTTTTCCAAATGAAGTGTATAGATATCAATTGAGAAGAAAGGGAATTTTGGGCTACAATGACTAAGAAACTATGAAGGATATGAGAATACTTTCAATATCATCCCTATCATAATCACTATGACTACTGCTGCTCCGACAATAAGATATTCTGTAACTTGAGCATCTACTGTACGGCGATACTTGGCATTTCACTATAATCACTTAGTGTCTGCATTAGCATTTTAAGGTATTGTCCTCATTTTGTAATAATGAAACTGGGAATTAGATGCCTAGGAATTTTAAGAAAGTTTCATTGAGGTGTAGTTCACTTTCCATACAATTCACTCATTTAAAGTATACAATTCAATGCTTTTTAGAATACTCACCATAATGCAATCATCACCACAATTTTTGAACATTTTCATCACTGCAAAAAGAAACCACAAGCCCATTCTCCCCAGATTCCTGAGACTTTTGCTTAAGGATTAAAAAAAAAAATCTTTTGGCCACACCCCATGGCATATGGGATCTTAGATCCTTAATCGGGAATCATGTGGTATCTTAGCTCCCCAACCAGGGATCGAACCCACAACCCCCTGCATTGGCAGCATGGAACTTTAGTCAATAGACTACCAGTGAAGTCTCTTGCTTAAGGATTTTGAACTCAGGCCTATTGGGCACTGAAGGATTTGTTAATGCTTGCAACTCTGGCATGAATAGAATATTACTTGGCCTCCCAAGTCCTACTAACTTTGAGACTAATTCTGACAAGACAAGGAAGTAGATAGTTCAGTTTAAATATGAGGATGAATTCCTGAATGAATGCTTTCTAAATAGTGCCTAGAGGGTTCGATTTTCCAATGTACTGAGATATTGGAAGTTCTAGAACTGCATTTTTGTCCATTTCTCTCTTCTATGTTTATGTGCTGCCCAAGGCTGAGACTGTTGGAAATTTCAAATAAAATTTCCTTGGCAGTGTGGGCTGAGAGCTGAGAAAGATGATTCATAGATGACTAAACAAACAGCGCTTAACACCCTTGGCCTTACCTTCAAGCAAGGAAATTGTTACTGAATAGCATGCTCTACGAAGGCAAGGGCTCTGTCTCTTCTCTCATCCCTGAGTGGTTTAACCAAGTTGGAAATCTCTAACCAAGTTAGAAATTGATCTGTCGGGAGTTCTGAACTCCCAACAGATCGCTCTGTAGGAGAACGGGTCAACAAAACTTAAAGCATAGTGTGTAAGTATAAAATCCTGGAGGGCTGAGACATGGACTCCAGAACTGAATGTTAAAATATCTGAACTGCAAGGACTAGGATGCTGAAATATTAAGCAAGGACCTGGACTCTTTTTTCTTTTAGTTTAAGGGCTTTAACATTTTATTTCGTTTCATTGCACTTAAAAAAACCTCTCTGAGTATTCTGTCTTTTGCAGACTCTTTGCGACCCCATTGTAGCCCACCAGGCTCCTCTGTCCATGAAATTCTCTAGGCCAGCATACTGGAGTGGGTAGCCTTTCCCTTCCCCAGGGGATCTTCCCAACCCAGGGATTGGACCCAGGTCTTCCGCATTGTGGGTGGATTCTATACCAGGTGAGCCACCAGGGGAGCCCAAGAATACTGGAGTGGGTAGCCTTTCCCTTCTCCAGTGGATCTTCCCGAGCCAGGAATCAAACCAGGGTCTCCTGCATTGCAGGTGGATTCTTTACCAGCAGCTCTCAGGGAAGTCTCTGTATTGTCAGATGCAATATAAGATGAGTAAAGAGAATATATTCTTGTTTCTAGAAACAGTGGCTCCTAGAAGTTCTCCTGTTCCTGCTATTTTTTTAATCTTAGAATGGACTTTCATTTATTTTAAAAATTTATTTATTTTTGATTGGAGGATAATTGCTTTACAATATTGTATTGGTTGGACTTCCCACATGGTGCAGTGGTAAAGAATCTGTCTGCTAATGCAGGAGATGCAAGAGATGTGGGTTTGATCCCTGGGTCAGGACGATCCCCTGGATGAGGAAATGGTAACACATTCCAGTATTCTTGCCTGGAGAATTCCATGGGCAGAGGAGTCTGATGGGTTACAGCCCATGGGTTTGCAAAGAGTCAGACATTACTGAGCACACAACACAACAACAGCATTGTGTTGGTTTCTGCCACACATCAACATGAATCAGCTATGTATACATATGAGGATCTGGACTCTTCTGATATCTTATTTGAGTAACCTAGAACAGGGAATCAGAGTGTTGGACTTCAAATGGGCCCGTCCAGACTGTTTTTGGCCCTGAGATGGAAAGAATATTAAGTAACTTGTCTAAAATCACAGTTTTTCAGTGGAGAAAGAGCTGAGCTTTAAACCCAAGTCTGTCTGATTCCAAAATGCATGTTCTTTCCACTACGAAAGTGTTAGTCACTCAGTTGTGTCTGACTCTTTGCAACCCCACTGACTGTAGCCCACCAGGTTCCTCTGTCCATGGAATTCTCCTGGAAAGAATACTGGCGTGTGTTGCCATTCCCTTCTCCAGGGAATCTTCCAGACCCAGGGATCGAACCTGGGCCTCCTCCATTGCAGGCAGATTCTTTACTGTCTGAGTCACCAGGGAAGCCCTCTTTCCACTATACCAATGTGCTAAGAGCAAGTAGTCAGGAAGGAAAACCAAAGACCCAGAAGAATGAGTGATGAACAAAACATACTCTGAGCATCCTGGAAGGGGTAGAAACTGCTTCTCTCCTGGCCACAGGAAAGGTAGTCCCAATCTCCAGAGGCTATTTTGAAGGTGAGGAGCTGAAGTTTGCTCCTTTCAGTTTGTTTCATCTCTCTGGGCTTCTGTTTGCACCTCTGGAAGATGCAAGGTAGGTTATGGAGAGGCGGGGAGGTCAGAATGGGGCTCAGAACAGTAAAGTCCCTCTCATCTCTAATAGTCTCCACACCTCGCAGCATATTTATTTCTTCATCTTTTAAACTTGATGGGGCAAACCACGGGCCTCACATAAATTCCCACTTTCATGTAACATTGCCAATGGTGTGACATCTTTATTTTCCATGCTGGTAGGAAAAAAATGAAGAGGAGCAAGTTCAGACACATGGGCGGGGGCCGTGAGCCTTCCTCTAGTCTCACCCCGCAGAGAACTGCCCCGGTCAATTCTCTGGTTTCTTTTCTGAGGTCCTGCAGAGAAGAATGAGATCATGTCTGAAAAGGGAACTAAGCTTCTTGGAGCAAGAAGCTAAATAACTCCAATGCCCACAAGTGCCATTATCTGGCTTCCATTTCGAATCCTGATTCAAGGACCTGATTGAGTTTATCTTTTGAAAGAACTGGTCAGCTCTTGAATCAAAGAGTTGAGTCCTCTTCTTTTCCTCTTCTGGGTTTTTGAATGGTGTTGAGAGCCCCTACTGCCATGGCAACAGGAGATGTGGAAAACTGAACCTGAAATCGTGGGATGGAAAGGACCCTGTGGAGAAGGCAGCCTCTGAGGGACCAGAGAGTCCTTATCCTGAAGGTGGATAGGAAGCTGGTTCTTTGCTTCATCCTGACATTGTCCTCTGTGGCTAAGATTTTAGGCACAAACGTTGACTGGTTCTGGTGTCATGCAAACCTCAGTCTGAATGCCAGCTCTGATATGCCAGCTCTGTCACACGGCTGTGCGACAGCTGGCAGGCTGATTAACCTCTCTGAGCCTGTGCTGTAGGACTGTTGTGTGGATTGTATCAGAGGATAAATCATTGGGTGCTTGGCACTTATTAGATGCTCAATAATTAGGAGTCCTTGTGGCCTATTTTAAGTGTTAGTTTCTTAGCTCTTGTTCCACGTGCTCTGCTGGCTGTCTCTAAAGATGTGGTTCCATCCATTCGGAAGCATATGGGTAAAATCAAGCTCCTCTATGTCAGGCTTACTTAGATCTGGGAGGATCAGGAAAAACCTGCCTGACATTCTCCTTGTACACCCGGCTCTTCTCTGCTCAAGTAGTGATGATGATGGAGGGGAGAGACATTTGCAGGCAGAGAACCAGGAACCAGAAAATCTGGATTCCTCCAGCCTCGGCACACACAGACACTCTGGGCCAGTCATTTCCTCTCACTGGCTTTGAACATCTGCTCTGTCACATGGGTTCCTGAGGCCTGTAACCTATTGCCCGAGCCTTCTCCCTGGGCTAATCCAAGCTGGGTGTTGTCTGCCAGGCCAAGTGCAATCTCTAGTTGAATCACCATCTCTCCACAGCTCTGGAAAAGTTAGGAAAGGACAGCCGCGGGCAGGGGTGAGGAGGGACGAGTACATAGAAAACCAAAGCTGCTAGATGCCGTTGCATCCTCTGCCTCGGGCATTTTGTCAACAGCTGGGCCATTGGTCACCTACCAACAAATCCCCGTGAATCAGGAGAGAGGCTAGAGGGACTCAGAAGCTCACTGCATGCATTTGGGCAGGTCGCTCCATCTCACTGGGTCCCAGAGTCCGCATCTGTAAAATGAGAGGGTTTGATCCTTTCAACTCTGCTGCTCTGATAATGCACTTACATGGGAGGATGCTGCCTGGGTTCCAAGGGCCAGGGGCCAGCAGCCAGGAACTCCAAGGTGGGGCTCTCAGTTCTAGCTTCTCCGCTGCTGGAAGCCTGCTCAAAGGGAAAGGCAAAGGTCATGGCTTGAACTGAGGTTTTCTTTGCCTCTTGTGTGGTTTTCTTCTCCTCTCTTACAAGCCATGGAGGAGAGAAAGAGCTGATGGGGAGAGGAATTCTTCAGGAAGCAGGCGTGGTGCATTGAAGGGGACCCCCTCTCCCTTTCTCGTTTAGTATTACTGTTTTTTCTCAATAAATATTTATTGAGCACCTATGATGAACTCAGTACTTGTTCACATCAGTGTACAAAACACACAAATCCATGTCTTTGTAAAGCATATGCTCTAGTGCAGGGAGACAGACAGTAAAAAATAAAGGTAGAAAATCATATCTTAACAATATTTTCTTGGCTATAAAGACTAGAAGAGATACGGAATCAAGGTTGTGACTGTGGGGTTTTGATAGAGGGCAGTGGTAATAATTAAAATAGTTGACTTCTGAAGGAAGATTGATACAGGCTGGCCAAGGGGAGGACAATATTTAGAATATAACTACATTTAATATTCACAAAATGCTTTTTAATAATGATATTCATTAGTGCTACTTGTTAATAATTAATAAATGAGCCATCCTCCGTTCATCCGATTTTTTCTTTCATAAAGTCTTCCACAGCTCTGGGGTGTCCCCGGCTGTCCAACTTTTATTCTCTTTGTCTCCCTCCTCTTATGGATGTTCTTGTTTCTTGTCTGGTCACCTGGGCTTTTTCCATCTCGAATCTTCCTCCGGCCTCGCCCCTCCTCCACCCGCCTCCCCCCATCCCGCTCTGCTCTAGCTCTCTGGCCAGCCTGTCAGTTTCAGTCCGATGAGGGCAAACCGAGTGGAACAAGCTGGTGGATGGGGGAGAAGAGGAAGGGCAAGCCTTCGAGCACCAAGATCGCATAGCGAGATCCTCCGCCGCGGCTTGGGCGGAAGTTCCTTCGGCTCGCGTTTTGGAAGTGGCTGGGGCGCTGGGGACTGACCGTACTGCAGTTGAGCGGGGAGGGTGGGGCGGAACGATGATGATCTCCTCTCCTTTCCGAGGAAGAGGGCCACCTGGAGCATAGGCGCTCCACGGCGAACCCCTGCTTCTTCAGATTGAGAATAAGGGTAATGATGCTAGGCTAGTCATCATACTAGCTCAGGCTTCTTGTGAGAGATCAGTTTTAAAAGTAGAAGACAGGGCTTTGGTAGGTGCTGTGCTAAATCTCAAGAGATTCTTCCCGAGGCCGAGCAGGCGGCTCTGTGCTGGGTTCCCAGGGGAAGGGCGATGACGACACCACCTTATGACGTCCAGGAGTTTGTGTTTCCCCATGGGGGAGGAGCGGGGAGGCGTGCCACTCCCTGTGGCAGAATGCAGGCTGTTTTAAAGCCAAGGAGAGGGTCTGTCCTGGCTGGAGGACTAGTGACCACCCCTCTAGGTATTGCACTGGAGTATATGTAACTGTGACCACTGTATGTTCACATTCCAATGATGACTTGGATTGAAAAGGTACAATTGAAGGACACGTTTAAATATGGGATGGGTCTCAGTTTCACATAAGGAATTTGGTGACCTGACGTGCTGGGTATCGCTCAGGATGCTGAGTCTGGTGTGATGAAGGCAAAAGGGCTGAGAATGTTGTTACCATGCTGGAAAGAAGCCCTTTCCCTACCAGAAGGTTCACGCCTCACTGATGATCTTTATAGATGCTGGTCCTTCAGACTCCTTGGTGAACTGCGTGTATTTTTACATTCTGTTCCAGCAAAACACTTAGAGGCAAGCATGTTTGTCATTTGTTTTTGTTTCTGAATCACCTACTTGTGCTCTGTACCCATTTTCCATTGTTTTATTTTTTGTATATTTTTTCTTTGTTGGGGCTTTTAATATATTATGACTAATACTCTTTTTCTGACTTGCTGCCAATAATTTTTCAAGTTTGTTTGTCGTATTTTTTTTTCTTATACCTTTAGGGGGTATAGTTGTGTACAATAAAGTGCACATAGTTAAAATGTTCAATTTTGTTTGAAATAGTATTTCAAAACTGGTATAAACCGGTGGTATAAACTGGTTATACCAGTGGTATAAACCAGTGAAGCCATCATCATAATCAGATTAACATGCATTTTATTCACCCTTCAAAGAGTTTTCAGACTTCCCTAGCGGCTCAGATAGTGAAGAAAATGAAAACCAAAGTGAAGGTGGTTCAGTCATGTCTGACTCTTTGAGACCTCATGACTGTATAGTCCATGGAATTCTCCAGGCCAGAATACTAGAGTGGGTAGCCGTTCCCTTCTCCAGGGGATCTTCCCAACCCGGGGATCGAATCCATGTCTCCCTCATTGCAGGCGGATTCTTTACCAGCTGAGCCACAAGGGAAGCCAGTAAAAAATCTGCCTGCAATGCGAGAAGACTGGGTTTGATCCCTGGAAAAGGAAGATCCCCTGGAGAAGGGAATGGCAACCTACTTTGGTATTCTTGCCTGGAGAATTCCATGGACAGAGGAGCCTGGTGGGTTACAGTCCATGGGGTTAAAAAGAGTAGGACACGACTGAGCGACTACACTTTCATTGTCAAAGAGTTCTCGAGGCCCTTGGTAACCCCTTATTTCTCTGTCTTCATCCCCAGGCAGCCTCTTGATCCCCTTTCTGCCACTATAAATTAATTTACAATTGCTAGAATTTTATATAAATGAAATTATACAGTATATGCTCTTTTTCATCTGGCTTCTTTCACTCAGTGTAATGATTTGAAGATTCACCCCTGTTGCTGCTTGGGTCAAGAGTGTGTTCTTTGTTGCTGAGTAGAGTCCATTGTATGGATATACCACAGTTTGTGTATCCATTCACCTGTTGATGGACATTTGGATTGTTTCCAGTTTGTGGCTATTAAAAGTTGAGCTTCTGTGAAGATTTATGTATAAGTCTTTGCATTTCAAGTAGGTTTTGACAGCTGGAGGTGAAAATATATTTCAGACAAAAGGTCACAGAGAAGCAAAGGCAAGAGGTGGACAGGGAACAGGGTTGTAGCTGTCTGGGGTAGATGGCATGAAGGATATTCACTTGGAGAGCAAGGTGAGAAGAGAACAGTTTGGGGGTGGATCTCGGGGGCTTTGGAGCATATGCCTTGGGCTTTATTTCATTCTATACACAATGGAGAGCCATGTAATTTTTTTTTATTGAAATATGGTTGTTTTACAGTGTTGTGTTAATTTCTGCTGTACAAAAAGTGGTTTAGTTATACATATACTATACATTTTTTTTAACCATTATGGTTTAATTTTTTTTTTAAAGGCAGGAAAGACACAATTGGAATTCCAGCTCTTCAGATTAACAGCTCCTCAATCCATATTTTGCTGAATGTGTGTGTGTGTGCTAATTGCTTCAGTCGTGTCTGACTTTGTGCAACCCTATGGACTGTAGCCTGCCAAGGTCCTCTGTCCATGGGGTTCTCTCCTCAAGAATTCTGGAGTGGGTTGCCATTTCCTTCTTCAGAGGATCTTCCAGAACCAGGGATCAAACCCGTGTCTCTTAAGTCTCATGCGTTGGCAGGTAGGTTCTTTACCACTAGCACCACCCAGGAAGCCCACATTTTGCTGAATAGTTAAGCTAAATGGTCAGTTTGCTTTTCATGTTAGCATGGGGAGAGATTTTCTTATGCTGAAGTTCAGAACCAGCAGTAGCAGAGTCTCAAGGTCATGGAGGAAAGGAAAGTCCTCCTATCTTATGCTCCCCACTTGTATAAGAAAATAATTCTATTGAACTCTTCCTTGTCCAGGTATCCCGTAAGTAGTGGGATGTATACACTCTGAAAGGGTTTGTAAAATGTAAAAATGGATTTCTGGTAAATAAATTCAAATTTCTCATTACTTTCTATTAAAAAAATTGGAGCTGTATGACTATAGAAAAATCCCACCTTAGAAAGATCATCCTTATAAAGTGAATTCGTCAGGGTCCCAACAGGAAAGAGGCAACACACTAGAATTGGGTAAGTCAAAGGGACATAAAAAAAAAAGAAAAAGCTCTTTACAAAGGTGTGGGGCTGTAGGGTGGCCACAGGAGACAGTGACATAATCAGAAAGGACAACTGGAGAGAGCGTTACCGGAGCCTGAAGGGAAAGCTGTGTAGAGTCAGCCTCCCTTTGTGGAGGGACACACTTAGCCTGAGATGACCAGAAAAATAAATGCTGTGTTCACATCCTTGTCTTTGCCAATGGTTACCCCAGCTAGAAGCCCGAGATCATGGGAAGCCTTCGATATGGTCCACGCAAGTAGAAAGTAGGAGGAAGGGTGAGAATACTTTTGGGAGGCGTGTGAAATTAACTTGTTACATTTGCCCCCACCCCTTGTCCCCCATCCTGATCCACTCTCCATCCTTCACTCTGCTTTGGGCCTCAGGACCACCCTTGCCCTCTGGCTTCAGGATGCACCACCTGGAGGAGTGGCGGGGCATCTATTTCCCTGGCTTCCTCCTTGCTGCCTTGCTACAGATGGCTGTGTCCCTGTACCAAAGGCCACAGCTCCTATTAGGGAGCATCTCTTTATATAGTTACTGTCCTGGAGGCAGCAGTATTATACTTCTTCTCCTTTTGGGTCCAGGAATGGTAATGGGTTCCCAGTGTTGCTAGCCCTGGGGTACCACGCCATCTCTGGTTAGTTTCTTCTTATCCCGACCACTCCATTATAAATAGTCTCTTATTATTGTCTCTCCTCTTTTACTTGGCTTGAGTTGCCATCTGTATCCTGCCAGGACTCTGGTTGATACAGAAGTCAAATACATGTAAAATTCCACTTGGCTGACCTACTCTATCAGGTTGATTCTGTGAACCTGGATGAACAAACAGGCACCTAGACCAGCTGGCCCATTCCATCATCTCTCCTGGCCGCTGGAGTCCTCAAATCTTCCTGCAGATTGTTCTAGAGCCCCAGGAACCCTTTGCCATTTCAGCCTCCTGCATCTGACTGCTCCATCTTACCTGATCACTGTTGGGAGCCCCAGGTAGATGCTTCCCACATGGTATCTGATTTTGTACATAACCCTATGACTCTATGGTCTCTCCTTGGGTAACAGTACACTTTGCATCTCCTCTATCAGATTGCATGTACCTTGTCTTAAACCCTTTGAGCTGCTACAACAGAATACCATCGACTGGGTGGCTAATATAAAAAAAGGAAATTATTTCTCACTGTTCTAGAGCCTAAGAAGCTCAAAACCAAGTTTTATCAGAAGACTCAGTGTCTGATGAGAGCCCACTTTCTGGTTCACAGATGGCCATCTTCTTGCTATGTATGTCTTTACAAGGCAGAAAGGGAGAGGGAGTTCTCTGGAGTCTCTTATAAGGACACTAATCCTACTCATGAGGGTTCCACCTTCATGACCTAATCACCTCTCCAAAACTCCACCCCCTAAGACCATCAGGCTGAGGGGTAGGTTTCAACATATGAATTTTGGAGGGACACAAACATTCAGTCCAGAACATACCTCTAGGGCAACTCTGTATTTTTCATGGTGCTTAACATAGGTACTTTCGATTGGTGATTATTGAAAAATGTCGAGTAGTTGCTCTTGTTGTTTAGTCATTAAGTCATGTCTGATTCTTTGCAACCCCATGTACTGTAGGCTGCCGGGCTCCTCTGTCCATGGGATTTCCCAGGCAAGAATACAGGAGTGGGTTGCCATTCCCCTCTCCAGGGGATCTTTCTGAACCAGGGATTGAACCCAAGTCTCTTGCATTGGCAGGCGGATTCTTTACCATTGAGCCACCAGGGAAGCCAAAAATAGTTGCTAACACTTACCAAATATTTACTACCTGTTAGGCAGCACTGTCCTGACTATTGATGCGGGCAAAAGCTCTGTGAAGGAAGAGGTACTACTACTCCAGTTTTATAGTTGAGAGAATGGAGGTACAGAGAATATTAAGTAAATTGACTAAGATCATAGAGATTAAAAACAAAAAATCAGAGTCACGATTTGAACCCAGGAATCTGGTTCTAAAGCCCAGGTGTTCTAACTACTGCACTAAACTGACTCCAGAGAGGTCTTTAATGGGGTCGTATATCCAGACAACACAGTCAGGACACAGGGATGGACAAAGATGGTCACACAAGATCTCACGTTCTCGACATGGAGGGAGGGCTCAACTTTCTGATGTCACTAAGGCATTTCATTCATTTGGCTCCAGGGCTGCTTTAATGGCTCACATCTGCATTTGAAGAAGTTGCTACAGATTCCTTAGAGTACATTTGCTTGTTCTTTTCCTTGCAGTCTGCAGATCTTTCCAGGCTCTTTTACATAGTATCCATTATGCTTTTGCAAAACTTCAGAGCTTCGATTATACAGTGGAACAGAGTGAGTGAAACTAACTGAATTACGTACCTGTGATCTTCTAAGTTTTTGTCAACTTCTAGTCCATTCCCGGAAGTTGGCCAACTCAAGAGGCAGTGGGCCAAAACTGTGGGCTGGAGCCTAGACCTTGTATTTGGCCTTCTCTGTGGCCAAGGGCTGTGCACAAGGAATTCAGCTTCTGTGAGTTTCATCAGCTGGTGGTATTGGGTTGGCCAAAAAGTCTGTTCAGGCTTTTCTATACAATGTCATGGAAAAATCCAAATGAACTTTTTGGCCAACCCAATATAATGGAAAGACCTTTCCCAGCTTGACACTTTCTGATTTCCTGTCATTTCTGCCCTACCTGTCAGACTTTGTTCTCCAAACATTTATTTGTGGACTATGTCTTAAGCCCAGCTAAGTGTAAGAGAGAGATGATTTTTTTTTTTTTACCTTGAAGAACTCCTGGTCTGGTGGACCTAGAGAATTAATATGCCAGAGAGGGGATCATCAGGCGCCAGAACAAGCTGTGTGCTGTTCTTAGTCGCTCAGTCATATCCGACTCTTTGTGACCCCATGGACTGTAGCCTGCCAGGCTCCTCTGTCCATGGGGATTCTCCAGGAAAGAATACCGAAGTGGGTTGCCATGCCCTCCTCCAGGGGATCTTCCCAACCCACGGATCAAACCCAGGTCTCCCACATTGGAGGCAGATTCTTTACCATCTGAGCCATCAGGGAAGTCCTGGTGAATAAGCTGAGAGTAAGCTGAGGAGCCAATTATGAATTCAGATTCCTGGGCTCCACCTCCAATGTACTGAATTAGAGTCTCTGGTTCTTATGCAGAATCAGGTGGAGAACTCTTGCTGGGCTGCATTTGGATGATGTTGGTGATGGACCACAGATGGGATGCCCAGCAAGAGGTTCCATGGAGGATGGTATTCATCCCTGGACCACCTTCATGTTCTTGGCCATAACTGTGTGAGTCTGCTGTATTATTTACTTCATCATTTTCTTTAAATTTATTCACTTGGAGACCTGAAATGTATTTATTGAAAAATGAAAACCTTATGCCAGAAATGGAGAAGTAAATATTGCCACAATAGAAGGCAACTGTAGAGGGAACATGACGGAGGAAAGAAAAAAGGTTATGCAATGCCAGCTAGATACAGCTAAGGGCTCTAGCCCACAATTTCTCAGCTAAAGTGGGAAATTTGCAAGTGTCAGAGAGATGGGAGTCTGGGCTCAGAAAGAGGAAGCCTGATCACTGAAACAGAGGTCAGCTTGATGTTCAATTTGATGTCATTGATGCTAAACATTTCAAGGTTGAACAAGAAAAGAGACTTTCAAATTGATTTTCTTGACCTTTCTTCAGAAAACATCTTACATAAAGATCAGTGTGTAAGACAGATTAAAAGCAACAACAACAACAAAATAAAAAACAAAGCAGCTGCTCTGAAAAAAGTCAGGGGAGGGGTCCATTTCCTGCTGTGTCAGACCCCAAAGCATTCAGTCTGCACTTTGAGAAGTAGTGGCCTTGGGGAACCACGGGGTTCTGGAGGCTGGTGGAGTAAGTGAAGGTTGAGGACCCGGGCACAGCGACAGGACCCCGCAATCTTTGTGGCAGCAGGGACTGAAGGAGGAGCATGGGGGTAGGTCATGGAGAATTGAAAGGTTGGCTATACCTGCGGTGGGGGAGGGTTATGAGATTTCTGAGCTAGGAGTGAGTTTCTATTTTATTTTACTAGTTTCTTTGAGTCTAAGGAGGCAAAAGGACAGTGGTTTCTTCGTCTGGAGTGCATATCTGGGTTTATCCTTTGGTCAGGAGGGACAAGGAAGTCTCGGCATGGTGATGAAGAAAGGTACATTTGTATTTCAGAGTATTTGCAAAGGCAAATCTTCCTGGAATTTGGGGTTACCTGTGGCCTGGCTCCTGTCCCTGTCACTCTGATGAATCCAGGAATCATCTGATGCTGGAAAGAAACATCACGTGGTCATTCTCAACACGTCTTGAGAATATCTTATGACAACTAATGGGAAGCCTTTTTGACTCCTGAGAAAAGTCTAAGGTGAATCAGTGTGCTCATTTTGGGAGGAAAACCAGAGATGGCTAAGTTGTAATTCTTATCATGTGAAGGTTAGTCAAGACAGTAGCCAACTCTCATGGATATGCTGGCATCCCACCTAGATACCACCCCCCTTTTTAAGATTTTTTTTTTTGATGTGGGCCATTTTTAAAGCCTGTAGTGAATTTGTTACAGTATTGTTTCTGTTTTTTTTTTTTTGCCTCGAGGCATCTTGGATCCACCTCGAGGCATGCGGGATCTTAGCTTCCCGACCAGAGGTTGAACCCATTGAAAGGTGAAGTCTTAACCACTGGACCTCTAGAGAAGTCCCTAGAGCTCCTTTTGGGGGCTGAAATTCCCAACCCTGGTCACCAGCAACACTGGCCTTGAAGGGTTCAAGATTGTGTCTCTTGTTGCTGTTGGCTCTGGCAGCAGGTGTCCAAGGTTCCAATCCCCTCAAGGAGTGATCTGCTCCATGCCTCGCTAATGTAGGGACACAAAGGCTGGGCCCTTGTCTTCACACTGGGGCAACTCTGCAGGGCCGTCTTAGCTCCAGAGCTCTGTGTAGGATTGATTTGGGTTTTAGTTGCAATCTCATCCTGGGTCAGCTCCCATCTTCCTGTGTTCTTGGTGACATCATGATATGAAACCAGACAATGGAATTACATAATATTAAGTTTCCAGGAAAGTGGAATTCTCCAGAGGAATAAGGATGTCTCCATGAAATGAAACTGCTCAGAGCCACAGGAGCTCCTCCTAAGCCTCCTATATGGGGTGGCTCTTTCCTGGGGACAAATAAAGTCTGAGTCAATAAGATAATACCTGAATGTGTATGTCTACATATACATTAGATATATTTAATGTGTATATATACATATATGTGTATTATGTGTTTTATATATAAATATATACATATATATATATATAATGTGTAACCTCTTTCTCCCAGGTGGCGCTAGTGGTAAAGAACCCACCTGCCAGTGTAGGAGATGCAAGAGATGTGGGTTTGATCCCTGGGTCAGGAAGATCCCCTGGAGGAGGAAATGGCAACCCACTCCAGTATTCTTGTCTGGGAAATCCCATGGACAGAGGAGCCTGGTGGGCCATGGTCCACGGGGTTGGAAAGAGTCAGATGCTACTGAGCACGCAGCACACAGCGCGTGTGCGCTCACACACACCCGCAACCTTTCCCCTAAGCCTCCTGTATAGGGTGGGCTCTTCCTCAGGGACAAATAATAACATCTGAGTCAATACAGGTAACACTTGAATGTATGTACATATATTATATATAAAATGTATATATTTTATATAGCATGTACACATTATATAATGTATACATACTATATATACTATATATTTTATATAGCATGTGTATATTATGTAATGTATATGCACATTCTATATAATGTATATATTATATATATATACACAGTTCAGATATAAAAGTAGCATCTTCATGAGTAGGTGTTCATCTGTGTGTACATCTGTTCCAAACCCAGTTTATATTCCTGCCTGATTTGCTCAGCCTCACCTACTGTCCAGTTCTTGGCTGCCTAATCAACGAAGAACCCCAGCTGCTTCCTCTGTCACCTCGTCTCCTAACACTGCCATCTGTCCCAGCTCCCCAGAGTGAAGGCCAGACTTTGGCAAAGCCTCATTGCATCTGCCGTGGTTGTAGCCACCACAGATCTGGTGCCCAAGGGTGACCAGATGCACCTATAGAGGCTTTGGTTTCAGGGGAAGCCCCAGGTCCCTGCAAGCGACTTGGTTTCCCCAGAGGAGCTGGCTAACATAACTTGCAGGTTTAGGGAGGTTATAATGTCCCATTGGATGAAGTTTGACCACAGGGAGAGACAGGAAGGAACCAACAAATAAATGACTCCCTTTTTCTCCCCCTCCTAGACCGTTCCAGGTGCCCTGACTCCATATGGTCTTTCTGGAGACTTCCGGTGTGAATGAGCGGCTGGCTGTGTTGTCTGATGAAGTCGAAGCCAGCTTGGTAATTACCACCTTGCATTCGTCTCCATCCTTTCCCTCATCTTTTCCCTCCCCTACCTAACCCTGGTGGTCCTGAGATTGCACTGCTGGTAACATGTTGGCACCTAAGATCTGCTTCAGAGGGCTTTCTCTTGGAGACCCACCAAGGTAACGCAGTATCCGAGAGCTTTTCTATGCATTGAAATGAATATTTTGTATTTCAGTGCTGTGTTTAGCATCCAAATATATGAAATGAAAGAAATGAAATACCAACATGTACCTAACAACTGAGCTGGACATATGTGTCACAACTGAATGTGAGTGTTAACATTCAAACAACAGTGGGAAACGGCTAGATTGGTGTCCATAGCTGTGGGGTCCATCCTTGTTAAAGTTGGTGCATTAGTTCTCATCTATCGCTGTGTTATAAGTCACCCCAAAACATTGTTGTTCAGTTGCTAAGCTTTGTCTGACACTTTGTGACCCCGTGGACTGCAGCACACCAGGCTCATCTGTTCTCAACTGTCTGCCAGAGTTTGCTCAAATTTACGTCTACTGAGTCAGTGAGGCTATCTGACCGTCTCATCCTCTGCCACCCCTTCTCCTCTTGCCCTCAACCTTTCCCAGCATTAGGGTCTTTTCTAATGAGCCAGCTCTTCGTATCAGGTGGTCAAAGGATTGGAGCTTAAGTTTCAGCAACAGTCCTTCTAATGAATATTCAGGGTTGATTTCCTTTAGGACTGACTGGCTTGATCTCTTTGCAGTCCAAGGAACTCTCAAGAGTCTTCTCCAGCACCACAGTTTGAAAGCATCAGTTCTTCAGTGCTCAGCCTTCTTTATGGTCCAACTTTCACATCCATACATGACTACAGGAAAAACCATAGCTTTGACTAGATGAACCTTGGTCAGCAAAGTGATGTCTCTGCTTTCTAATACATGTACAGCAGCTGAGAACAGCGAATGTTTATTATCTGACAGTTCTAAGTGGGTCAGGAATCTGGGAGCAGCTTAAACAGCAGTTATGGCTCAAGCTCCCTGACGATGCAGTCAGGTTGTCAGCTGGGGCTCCAGGTTCAACTGGCGGAGACTCTGCCTTCACGCTCACTCACGCGGCTATTGGCTGGCCTCAGGTCCTCTCCACGTGTGCCTTTTTGTGGGGCTGCCTCGAGCGTGGCAGCTGCCTTCTTTGAAGAGAGCAGAAACAGCCTCCAAAGGAAGCCATAGTCTTTTTATAGCTAAATCTTGGAAGTGGTGTACCATTATTTCTGCCATATTCTATTCATTTGAAGTGAGTCAATATATACAGCCCACATTCAAAGGGAGGGGATTACACAAACGTGTGAATACCGAGGGTGGGGATGCTTGGGGGTTATTTTAGAGGCTACCTACCAACCACATGGGTATACTATTCCAGTGGTAACTTACATCAACTGTCTCTGCTGAGTCTCAGAGAAATTCCCTTCTGTCTTATTCCAGGAGCCTCTTGGGTTTATTCTGGAAATTTTTCTGATTGGGCTGAATAATTTCTGCTGTTTTCGTCTCCAGTTGTGTGGGAGCTGAAAAATCTGTGTTGGTGTTGGTATTTTGGTCAAGCCTGGGAGAAGTGTGGCGTTCATGTAGGAGTGAAGATGGACAGACCCCTGGAATGCCACAGGGACAAGTCACCCTCAAGCGTCCTGACAGTGGAACCACGGGCCTGAGCCACGAGGACTGGACTGTCCAGGCTGCATGACCAATCTCACCTCTATTTGGGAAGCAGAGAATGTCGTGCAGCATCTCTCACCCACACCGGCTGCCTCAGTATTGCCGCAGGTACCATGAGGGATGATGGACAGTTGAATGAAGACAGTCTCTGTCCTCACGGCATTTATTTATATGAGCTTAGAGCTCAGAGTGGGAGTTTAAGGCTACACGCATAAATTTGGGACGCATCAAGCAATAGAAACACTTTTCGGCAGTGGTCCTTAACTTTTTTGGCACAGGGACCAATTTCGTGGAAGACAATTTTCCCACAGATATGGCAAGGGGGTGGTTTGGAGATGATTCAAGTGCATTGCATTTATAGTACACTTTATTTCTTTTATTATTACATCAGGTCCACTTCAAATCATCAGCCATTAGATCCTGGAGGCTGGGGATCCTTGCTTTAGGGGAGTGAGTATAGATAGAGTCCAAAGAGGCTAAAAGCCTCCTGGGCACTCCAATTTTAGTGATTAGGAAGAGGTGGAGCTGCCAGCACAGAAGACAGAGAAGTCCCATCTTATTTGTCCCTAAGCAACGTTTTACCCAGCAGACCAGTGGTTGACCTGGTTAATCCCTGCTTATGAGACTGCCTGTGGGTCCTCACAGCGGCTCCAGGCTCCCAGACCTCCAGATGAGGATAAGCACAGAATAAGGGAGTTCTCGGGCTTCTCTGGGAGTTCAGATGGTAAAGAATTTGCCTGCAGTGTGGGAGACCTGGTTTTGATCCCTGGGCTAGGAAGATCCCTGGAGGAGGGCATGGCAACCCACTCCAGTATTCTTGCCTGGAGAATACTGAGGAGCCTGGTGGGCTACAGTCCATGGGGTGGCAAAGAGTCGGACATGACTGAGTGACTAAGCATGGCACAAGGGAGTTCTCAGCCTCAGGTATTGTTTCTTTTTTTTACATAGGCTTTTTTTTTTTTTGGAGCAGTCTTAGGTTCACAGCAAACTGAGCAGAAGCTCAGACTTCAGAACTCACAAACCGAAGTTTCCCACAGACTCCCTGCCTCCACCCCCAGGCATGCCTCCCCTATTATCAACACCCCATTCCAGAGGGGCGCACTTGTTATAACTGATGAAGGTACACGGACACATCATTATGCCTCAAAGTCCGGTGAGTTATGTTAAGGTTCACTAGGGATTTTTCTTGGCGTTGTATATTCTGTGACTTTGGAAAAATGTCTAAGGACAGGTAGCCACCACACAGTACTTTTGGTGCCCTAAAAATCTTTGTTCAGCAGTGTTTTTTAAAACCTCTTTTTAAGAGCAAAGTGGAAGGGGTTGGGGAAGTAAAGGAGCACCATGCTGCTTGTGGCTTCTAGAATAATCCCAGATATGGTCCTCTGTCTCACTCACAATTGGACCAATGTCTACTGGAGCTGAGTTTCCCGACCCTGGACACTGGAACCAGCAGCTGCAGCTTCAATCCTGCTCACACTTGCCCTCATTTTTCTGTTCCATCTATAGTACATGGGAATATTTGTTGACTTCTGAGTCAAGCTATCCATTTGAATTTTCCCCCTAAGATCATGTTATCTATTAACACTATATAGATGGAGCAGAAAGGTCCACCAGATTTTGAACTTATTGCATCATTTTGAATCCAAGTCTTTTTTGGAGTCAGATGTGCTCCTTTTGGGTATGAATGATCCCCAAATCTCAGATCCCAAGAGTTGAGTCTGATAACAGGCGCAAGAAGGCTAAATTTTATTTAGGTTATTATACCTGAGGCAGGTGAGAGAACATTGATTCTTGATTGTGAAATAAGAAAAATAATATCTTATTTTGCATCAAGTGTCAGTGAAATGATAATGTGGCAGTGTTTCATAAACTGTCAAATGCCCTGTGAATTATAACTGTTACTAAAGAAGGGCCATCAAACAGGGAGGGGGCCCTTTCCATAGATTTGGCTCATGGAAACCTAGTATACCCACTCTACTTTCTTCCAGCAAAGTGCAGTCAGCAAAACTGTGGGTTTAAGAAAAGAATGCACATTCGTTTCTCATTCATCCTTCCTGTAGGCTCTAGTGCTGTAACCAGATATGGACCTGAGGCCATGCCAGAATGAAGGGGAAACATGTGGCCAATTTAATCAATTCAATAAAAGCATCCTTTCAAGCTGGTCCAGAAATTTGGAGCCCAGAGCTCTAGGTAAATGACTGGCAAAATCTTCTGATTCAACTGATAAGATGTTTTGGGGTTGTGTAGATACTACTTAAGAGATCAAAGGTCAAGCAGTAAATGGAGAATCTAATTGGGATTAAAACCTGGAGTCCTTAGGCGGTGCCACTGCAGGGTAGACGCTGGGGAGAAATGGATGAGTCCTGGAAGGGACACATCTAGTTCATTCTTCTGGGCATTAGTCAGGGAACTCCTTTCTGTGGGTCCCTGTCCGCTGGCTCTTCCCAGATTCATTTTAAATGTCACGAGTGATGAATCACTTCCTGGGGATGCCCTTTCCTTAATGCACCATCCTCCGGGAACTGTTCTTTCCTGCTCTTCTCCATGGAAGTCTCCATTTGGGTCAAGGTCACACTGGGGATCTCAGCCTATTGAGACCAGTCTCTTCTCTTTCCCAGAATCATTTTATGACTAAGACCAAAGACAGGCTCAGAGGCCCTGCACAGCAGGAAGGAAGCTCAGGAAACAGAAGCCAGGATGGTTAGGGGAAAACTAAGCAAGGTGGAGAGGGGAATGAAGAGACTTTTCCATAGCATATTATGTCTATAATGACTATTATTATCATCATGGTCATTTGCATCTCTCATGGCAATTTGTTTCTTGCCACTTTGTAATGGTGAGAGAATGGATGCAAACTTCCTAGCATTGGACTTGACACGAATTGGTGCTCAAGGAAAGTTTTCTTCTCTGTATGTGTCTTCCTTCAGGCTTCTCTGTATCACTCACAGTGCCTTGCAGGAAGCTGATGCTGCATTCAATCTCTTGACTGAATAGAGATACTTCATTCTATTTGACTTAACCAGCAAGCAAGCTGTTCAAAAATGTTTCTCAGTTAAGAGCACTGTTTGTCGAGGAAGGGAAACCATGGCCACTCACATCACCGCATGCAAGGGTAGCGGGGCTGGATGTCTGCAAAGATAAGGACAGCCCTCTTCCCTCACAGGTGAGGGGGAAGCCACGTGAGTTTAGTCTTCCTGAATTTCTCAGGGGGTGTTGATAGTTGCTCCCTGCATTACATATTCATCCACTTACTTCTACCCCTAATTGGCTGCCCTAAAAAATTTCACTTAGGACTCAGGACTTTCACTTAGGACTTTCCTGGTGGCTCAGATAGTAAAATGCCTACAATGTGGGAGACCCAGGTTCAATCCCTGGGTCAGGAAGATCTCCTGGAGAAGGAAATGGCAACCCACTCCAGTATTCTTGCCTGGAGAATCTCATGGATGGAGGAGCCTAGTAGGCTACAGTCCATGGGGTTGCAAAGAGTCAGACAGGACTGAGCAACTTCACTTTCACTTTCAAAAAATTTCACTCAGAGACCTCATAATACCTCGTGGCTAAGCAAGGTCCTGACCCCCCTTTTTTCAGAAAGCTGCCTTTCTAGACCTGCTTCCTGCTGTTACCGGAAACACTGAAATGACCCACTCTGGCCAGGTACTATAGTAACCATCTGCATTAGTTATTTTACAACAGGAGGTCCTCGTAAGGAACATGAAACCAACAAGCCACCACCAACCAGAAGAATTCGGGAAAGGTCAAAAGGAGATACCACATGTCCTGCCCTCCCAGAATCCTCCTCGCTGGAATCCATCTTGGTTGAGCAATGCCTGTGTCACCAGGAAGGACCCTGAGTCAGAATGATTGGCCAGAGACAACCTGAAAACTAATCCCATCACCATAAAAACCTGAAACTGCAAGCCACATGGCAGAGCAGTCCTGCTGGATCCATTTATCCTCCTGCTCTCCCCGTGGACAGTCCTTCCCAACAAAGTCTCTGCCTTTGTCAGTACATGTGTCTCCTTGGACAGTTAATTTCTGAGTGTTAGATAAGAGCCCACTCTTGGGCCCTGTAAGAGGTCCCCCTTCCTGCAACATTGCCACTCCAGGACCTGAGATATAAAAAACCTGAAGCTCATGCAGCTGAGAAAAGTAATCCACAGAGAAGCACAGCTGCAATCAGAACCCAGGGCTTTGGACTCTCCACCCAGTGCTCTTCCGATTTTACTTAAGCTAGTGCCCCTCTTCTTTTAAAAATATGCAACCCATGAAAGGTTCCATTTCTTTGTGTTCTTAGATGATCATTTCTTAAAAAGGGAATGAATCAAATTAATTTCTAATGAACTCAGCATAAATGACATCCCCCAGAGACATGGCCACTTTTCAAGGTCCCCTCTATGGGGTATCTCAGGTGCTACACTAGGTTGGACCGTGGCAGGAGGGGGTGTCTTTTAAGTAGGAGGATTCTTCCTGAGGGGTGAGAAGAAGCTGCAGGACACTTGGGAAGTTGGCTAAGCATCGGTGGTGGGTGGATGGGCTCCAGATTTGAAAGCCCGGCTCGTTTGTCAGTGGGCTACCAGACAAGTGAAAGTGAAAGTTGCTCAGTCGTTTCCGACTCTTTGCAACCCCATGAACTATACAGTCCATGGAATTCTCCAGGCCAGAATACTGGAGTGGGTAGCCTTTCCCTTCTCCAGGGAATCTTCCCAACCCAGGGATTGAACCCAGGGCTCCTGCATTGCAGGTGGATTCTTTACCAGCTAAGCCACAAGGGAAGCCCAAGAATACTGGAGTGGGTAGCCTAACCCTTCTCCAGTGGATCTTCCTGACCCAGGAATCAAACCAGGGTCTCCTGCATTGTGGGTGGATTCTTTACTAACTAACCTAGGCAAGGGTGTATAAAAGTTTTTCCTCATCATAATTTAGGCTGAATAGCCCTCTTGGCTCAGCTGCACTAGTTTGATCTGTTTATTGAAAGTGCAAGTCCCAAAACTGACCTGGTTGAACATTATTTTTGATCATTCCTCAAGTCCCATCTCTAGAAGTAGAAGTCCCCTGTATAGACCACATTAAAGTGGGACAGGAAGAGCTTGAAACCAGACAGCCCTTGGTTCCCAGTCTGGCTCTCCTGACCTACCAGCCAGATTAGCTTAGTAGGGATAATGACAGCAGTCTTGAGGGGTTATTGTTGTGTGATTACATGTAATGTATGTATATACTAGGTATTCCATTGGAGAAGGAAATGGCTACCCACTCCAATATTTTTGCCTGGGAAATGCCATAGACAGAGGAGACTGGCAGGCTTCAGTTCATGGGCTTGCAAAGTGTCAGTCATGACTGTGCGACTGAGCATGCATGCCCTAGGTATTCCATGCGTGATAGCTACTATTGTCATGAATATTGTTAATTATGTAATCTTGGGCAAGTTACTTAACCTCTTTGAGATTCTCCTCTGCAAATTAGGGATAATGTTAATTTTATTGTAGTCAAATTTATCAACCTTTTGAAAAAGAAATTGTTTTGTACTCTGAGGCCTGAAGATTCAAGCTCCCTATTACTTTTTTTAAATGGGGGTTTTGTCTTTAAAGAACATCTGTTTTTTTAAAAAAGTTTTATTTGTTGATATTTTTATTTTTGTCTGCATTGGTCTTCATTGCTGCCTGAGGGCTTTCTCTAGTTGCAGCAAGAGGGACCTACTTTTTTGGAGCACAGGCTCTAGGTGCATGGGCTCAGGAGTTGTGGTGCCTGGGCTTAATTGTCCTGAAGCACATGGACCTTCCCAGATCAGGGAGTGAACCCACGTCCCCTGGATTGGAAGGCGGATTCTTAATCACTTGACCACCAGTGTGTGCTTAGTCACTCAGCCATGTCCAACTCTTTACAACCCAAAGGACTGCAGCCCACCAGGCTCCTCTGTTCATGGAGATTCTCCAGGCAAGAATACTGGAATGGGTTGCCATGTCCTTCTCCAGGGGATCTTCCCAACCCAGGGGCCAAACCCAGGTCTCCTGCATTGCTGGTGGATTCTTTACTGTCTGAGCCACCAGGGAAGCCTAAGATTACTGGAGTGAGTAACTCAAGAATACTGGAGTGAGACCACCAGGGAAGATGTGTACCTTTCTTGTCTTAAAAGTTCTTTATAGACATCAGCGTCCCTTAGTAACCCAGAGTTTTGCTTGCATGCCTCCTATGATGACTGTGAAATATCTAGTGCCTGTCCTGGAATGGGCTGTGTCTGTTTGTCCTGTATTCTGTGGGAACCATGCCATATAGCTTCATACTATCTCTATGAAATAGGTGTTAGAATTATTCCATTTTATAGGTGAGGAAGTTGCCTTATATGATTATGTTTTTTGCTTACAGCAGACATGTTAACTTCTGTCTTGCCTCCTTTGACTATAAAAGGGTGAGAAAGCTAAATACTCATTCTCCCAGACTCCTCTGCAGCTAGAAGTGTCATCTGACAGTACTGATCAACCTAAATGAGAATCTCTAAATGCTTCAAGGAAAACCCTGTTTTCCTAATAAAGTGAACTGGAGTCACATCCCTTCTCCCTTCTGTCTTTCTGGAATGCAGATGTGATGCCTGGAGCAGGTGCAGTTATCCTGAGACTGTTAGATGACAAAAACCCAACAAGCTAAGGATGGCAGAATGGAAAGATGGACTCAGAATTGCTGGTGGCATCACTGAAGTCTAACCCAGTAGAAAAATAACTACCTACCTCCAGGTGTCTAACTCTAAAATGAAGAGCTCTGTGGACATCTTGGAGGGAGTTGCAAGAGCCCTCCTTAAGCCAAGAGGGGATCACAGAACTTCTTGGCTCTGTCTCAGGGCAGACAGAAAGGGGCAGCTGAGCATATGAGGACATTTGCTTTCTTTGCCTTATTGGGAATTTTGAATGTATTACTAAAACAAGCTCCACAGAGGGACCTGCTGTGAGCTGTCCACCAGGGTGGTGCTGATACTTCATGTTATGCAGCTGAGCTAGTGAGAAACCTGGGTGCTGTGCCTGCAACTGCCACAGCATGGCAGCAGCAAAAAGAGAGGACAAGGGGTGTGTGTGTGTGTGTGTGTGTGTGTGTGTGTGTGTACCATTCCAGTAATTTATGCCTGACAGCTGGGAGAACTCACTGGCCATGACATTTCCAAATATTCTTTGCTAAGAAGGGAGAACAGGAATCTGGTGGGGATGGAAGGCTAAGAATTCTTGTGGGACCCCAGATCAACTGTGAGAGAGCTTAACTTATTTTCCAGTCCACTTGGTTCAATGTGGGACACCACAGGGGATCTAGGAAGACTGATCACGTGATTTGGTTCTGCTCTTTCAGGTAAGTGAGGAATAAAATTCTGACGTATCCCAAGGAACTGTCCCACCAAGGGTCTTCTGGGGCAGTTCACCTGAGAGCACATCTGGATGTCAGAGATGCCTCCAGGCTTTGATTTTTCTTTTCAGGACTCCAAGAATTAGACCTTTTACTCAACTTTTTTGCTCTCCTGTCTTGTCACATATTTTTTCCCCTTACCTCTCATCCCTCAGTAAATGGACAATCCTAAACACCTTTTTTTTTTTTTTTTCTGATATTAACTACAGAGAAACTGACTTGGATAAAAACAAAACAAAAAACAAACATAGGTCAGTTGCTAAGTTACACGAAGTCTTAAAAGCTTTTGAGAAATAGCTGGTACTGATCTTGGTTGAAATCTAAATGGAACTTCTTTTGACGCCACTTAACCCCTTTCTGACCCTTTCACTGGCCCATCTCTTGAATTTCTTTTTCATCCCAGGAATTCTTTTTTGATTCACTGGACTGGTGCTTCTGTATCTCCCAACCTCCTGCTGATTCAGCCTTCGCCTATAGGAAGGGGGCATTCTACTTTATAGAAAGTGTGAGGTTCTGAGGTTGATCCTAGATGACTTTTGGGAAGAGGAGTGTACTTGGTTCTTATCTGCTCATCCTGGGCTCTGTCTTGGAGTCCTATACCATGCTTATAAATGGATATATCTTTCTATTTGGGAGTTCATGACTTATGCTTGATAACTTAAAGAGAGTTTTAAAGAACTATACATTTAATTCTGTTTCATTTTTCCTATTATCAAATTACCAAACTTTGCCCACCTTTTATTTTTTGCCTATCTTTCAATTTGTCATTCAAGTTCCTTCTGTGAAGACATTCCAAGAAGTCTAATACAGAAGAACATCTCCTTTCATCCCTTAGACTCAGGATATGCGAGATCACTTGATAAAATTGCTTCTGTATTACACTGCTCTCACCCAGAATGTCTCTCTAGCTAATTAGGAATTCACAGATACTCCTCAGTTAGTCGTGTTAAGAGAATTTTGAAACGTTCTAGATACCAGCACTATAAATCTTGAGATGAATAAAAGAAATATTTAATCATAATTTAGGTACAACCCCCAGACTTTTTGTGTTCACTCATCCTTTCTTCTGTTGCCTCCAATATACTGTCTACTAATCCATCTGCTCTTATCAGTCTTCCACCTACTTCGCTTGACCCTCGAGTCTTAGATTTTCTTCTAGTCACCAAGTTATGTGTTATTATATCTACAGATACACTTGCCTCGGGGATAGTACTCTCCTCTCCTTACAAGGGTGGGTTCCCTAGGCTTTCTTTATAGAATTCATTTCTGTGGCATACAGACAAGCTGTCCTCCACTGGACGTCTGTGGGGGTGATTTTCCAATCACGGTGTGTTTGGGAACTTCACCTTCATAGAACTCCAGATTGAACAAAAGCTTCATTAGTGAGTGATTATCTACTTTACAAAGGATTCCTTTAAATAGCAAATTCCCAGAGTGGATTTGAAATAGGTTAATTTAACCCCAGTCCAAAGGTATACCCCATTCAATAACACACTGATTGTTAAGGATAAGGTACACTTGTGTTTATATATAGACTAATTGCTTGTTTGTCCTTCTGACCCCCCTACTTCTTACCTAGTAGAGCACACTTCTTCTTTCAAATTCTTTAAGATTCACTTCTGCGGGAAGGCTATTTTCCGATGAAAAGGAGTGCCTTGGGGAAGACCCAGCTTAGTCCCGTTGTCACTACTTCCCATAATGAAAGAGAGGAAGTTATCTCTATCAAAGGCCACCTCGTCAAGACCCGCAGCCTCTCATATCTCTTTTCAGATTCTCTGTCTCTGTCTCTCTTTATATATCTCTCAGCATAGCCAAGCAGCAATTTTAAAGTTCACAACTGATTTTCATCTAGGTCTCTGATTCCCCACTACCGAGATAGTGTTCACCTTACACATGGTGTTTGAAATAAAGAGAGAAAGGCTACGGTCTCATTGCTACACCTATTGTCAAAACTAGATTAAAGGAACTTTTCTTCCCTTCTGCTGAAACTTTACCTGAAATTCCACAATGAGCAGCACTGCATATTCCAGTGTATACAACCTGTGGTTCTCATGCTATAGTAGTGTCTTTAGGATTCTGACTAATCTGGTGAGAAATGAAAAAAAAATTCAGATTGTCTATACAAGTGTTGCTTGAGTGTTTCATTACTGACTGGATGTTTCGGATAAGGGTCTATCTGTAGGTGTTTGTTAAAGAACTGTTTCAAAGGGTGGTATAACGAATCATTACCAAAGCCTCCTAACTGGTCTTTCTAAAATTTTACCTTTCTTTTTCACGAAAATTTCTCCTTTTAGCTATGCATCTCCAACTTTAATTTGTGTATGAATCATCTGCGGAGCTTGTTAAAATGCAGATTCTGATTTAGTACATTTGGGATGGGAATGGAATTTTTTTTTTTTTAACTTCTAACAAGCTCCCATGTGATCTTGATGTCGACCTGACCTGTGGACCACGCTTTGAGGGGTAAGGCTCTATAAACTGCTGGATGAACATTCTAACTGTGAACCTGATCCTGTCACTTTCCTACTTGAAATCCATCCATAAACTCCATCACTTCCAAAGTTAAACCCCAAATCCTTAGATGACATACAGGTCTTTATCTTCTGCTCCTTGCCTATCTTTCCAGCTTTATTTATCATTCTTGCTGTTTCCAGAAATGGTCATGCACCTCCTCACTTGGGCACAGCTCGTGGACCCCACTGATCTAGCAGACGTCCACCCACCCTTTTAGAGTCATCTCATGCTTACCTGTTCTAGGAGTCCTCATCTGTTACCTCAAGGCTTCTTTGCTCCTCAATGCTCCCCAGGCACTGACTGTGAACTTCAGTTACATTTTGTATGCCAGCAAAGTTTTGTCTCCAATTCTTCCTTCCTGTTAGCCTGTCAGTTCCTATAGGGGCATCATTTTCTATTCTCTTAATCTCAGACTCTCTCTACCCCAGCATAGTGTTGGGCACATTTAATAAATACTTGAGTGAAGGTAGACATGAGTTTGTAGTTCCGTCTTGTTTCTTTCATGGTACTTGCTCAGCCAAGGTCAGCCTGTCTCTGGTTCTTGTCTGCCAAGCTCTAGGTCTCGGAAATCTGTGTTCAACCCTCTCTCTGGGGAGATGAATCTGATGCCTTACAAGTCATGTCTAATTCCATGGTCTGAACATTAGCAGCAGTTTAAGTCATTGCTGTTGCTTGGAAAATGCTAATTAATCAACATGATTTGTCTGGTGCTCAAGGGAAAAAGTCAAACTTTTAAAAGCAGCATTTACCTCAGGTAAGTGACTTCTGTTAACTAAGGCGGGAGGTCTCAACCCAGGCTGCCCACTGGAACCACTTGGGAATCTTTTAAAAAACACTGTTGCCTTGGCCCAGCCCCTAGGAATTCTGATTTAATTGGCCTGGAGGTAAGGTGTGGCATCAATAATTTAAAGAACTACCCGTAAAAATCACTGTACCAAATTAGGCATCATAACTCTTCTCTTTTTAAAAAAATTTTTGTATTGGAGTATATTTGCTTTACAAAATTGTGTTAGCTTTTGCTATACAGCAAAGTGAATCAGTCACACATACATATATTCCTCTTTTGTGGATTTCCTTCCCATTTAGGTCACCACAGAGCACTGCTATAACTCTCCTCTAAAAGAGTTGCCACTTATCTGATGGATTATCCAACCATTGTTCTCCCTCCTTGTAGTTGTTCAGTCACTAAGTTGCTTCCAACTCTTTGTGACTCCATGGACTGTAGTTAGACTGCATGCTAGACTCCATGGGGTTCTCCAGGCAAGAATACTGGAGTGGGTTGCCATTTCCTTCTCCAGGGGATCTTTCTGGACCAGGGTTCAAACCTATGTCTCCTGCATTAGCAGGCGGATTCTTTACTACGGAGCCACCAGGGAAGCCCCTTGTTCCTCCTTAGAAACTCTTGATGTAAATTTCTTCTCGACATAGTTAGCAAAGGTGATTAAGTTCTTATTTCAGCTTATTCAGTAGCTCTCACTTACAGTTATGCTCTATGAAGTCTGTAATCTTACTAAGAGGACTTTTGAATGAAAACTCTTGCTCATCAACTCCAATTGACTTCGAATCAGAAAGAGGGGAAATTGGTTTTGGGATGTTTTATATCAACTATGGAAGTATTCTCTGCTTATCTCTAGAATGGACACAGGTAAAGGAGAAGTTCAGCTGAGGGCAGGGGTAAAGCTTTTAAGTTTTCCCTGGCTTAGTTTGGATGGAGTGATTTCTCTGAGGCATTGTGCAGTTGGAGCCCCAAGATATGACTTTGGAATCAGCTATAATTCTGAAAAACAGCTGCTCATGATATTCCTCCCTTGGCACAGAGAATGAATAAGAAACCTTATAGAATCAGAGGTGCTTTTATAGTGGGTGGGCTTCCTTGATGGCTCAGATGGTAAAGAATTCACCTGCAACGCAGGAGACCTGGATTTGATCCCTGCGTTGGGAAGATCCTTTTTTCTTCAGAGGGGATGGGGTTTTTGTTTCTGTTCTTTTTTTGTTTTGTTTTTTGGCCACACCGCACAGCGTGAGGGATCTTAGTTTCCTGACCAGGGATTGCACCCCGTGCCCCCTGCATCCCTGCATTGGAAGCGGGGAATCTTAACTATTGGATCCCCAGGGAAGTCCCAAGGGGATGGGTTTTGATGGGGCCTGGTCTGAGAAGGTCCTCTTTACCCCTGCTCTCCTATAGTTGGCATATATACAGGGTCCTGGGAGCCACCATCCCATAAAGGGGAATTTGAAGGCCATCCATAAACAGTAGCCAAGAGCACCCTTGTATGTTTCGTAAGGCTGTAATACTTTCAGATATCAAACACATTGGTGCAAAAGCTCAGTGTGAGGGGTAGGACAAAGGCTGGTAAACTCTTGGCCAACACTTGGCAGTTTAAAGTCACTCATTTTACCTAGTCTGGTTTAAAGTCACTCATTTTACCTAGCCTGGTTTAAAGTCACTCATTTTACCTAGTCTGGTTCAAAGGAGAGTTAGCTTTTGGGCTCATATATATTCCAAGAAGATTTCCCACCTCTGGCTTATAAAGGTGACTTCTGAACAAGGGTTTTGATGTGGTTTTGACTCAGGCTGGTAGCACCTTCATGACCCCAGAAAGAAAGTTGAGATTTTTTTCCTGAGCAGTTTATAGGAAAAATTGAAATGTAACCTCACTAGATGTAATTTGCTTGAAAGTAGGGGCCTATTTTGTTCTTTTCCCTGTTCTTTTTTTCACCCTTCCCCACTTTGCTTTGTATATTACGGATTCCCATAAATGATAGTAAATAATTACAGCTAAAATTTCTGAGCACTTATTAGTTTTTGGCCTCACTGTGTGGCACATGGGATCTTAGTACCCCAACCTCATCAGTCCTGTGCGTCCCCGCACTGGGCATTGGAAGGGTGATGTCTTAACCACTGGAAATCCAGGGAAGTCCTGCCTGGTATATCTTAAATGGCCCTAGGAATATCTCAACTAGTGTCATGGGGTGGGGAAGGTGATTTGTGGAAATTCAGATTTCTGGGCTTGATTCCCATGAGATTCAGGTTCAGCTGATTTGGTGTCAGACCCACTCGTCTTTAGCATCTCAGTCACAAGCTTTTTGAGTTGTTTGGCACGACAACCCAGCTCTCTTGGTGAGTAGGTATCCTCATCTTTGTCTCATGTGACGCTTGTCAGGACACCTTGAATGGTTCAAACCTCATGAGTCCAGACTTTCCGTAGCAACATTAAGCCCTCTACGCATCAAGGGGAGTTCTTGTATAACACAAATCCATTTCACCTCAGTCTCCTATGAGGCAACTAGCTTCACCTGTTTACTGACGCGGCCCACCCCACCTCACTCACATCAGTATTAATGTATAATTCACATACAATGAGTGAAAGCTCTTGGAATATATCAAGTTCCTCCACCACTGTAAACTGGGCTCTTGTTCATATGCTCCAAGTGTGGCATTTCCATCAGCCTTAAATATTTATCCTGCATCACTTCGTTAAGGTGTTGGTCCAGATTCTCAGGTAATGTGAGCTTCTTCTTTCCTGCAAGTTCTAGAATATGACTTAAGGAAGAATCTGAGACTTGGAGCAATGGAAGGAAACTCTGGAATCCTTTTCTGACCTCCCACCTGCCCTGTGCCTGATGGAGGGGAATATCTGTAATTGTTTGCTCCGTTAGGGGGCGCTCATCCTCTCCAGCGACAGCTGGATACAGCTGGTTGACCGCTGTAGTTATTCCTTAAAATATATATATTTATATAAATATATAAAATATATAATATATATGTTCAGGAGATGTGGCTTTGATCCCTGGATTGGGAAGATCCTCTGGAGAGGAAAAGTGCAACCACTCTAGTATTCTTGCCTGGGAAATCTTGCCTGGTGGGCTACGTCCATGAGGTCTCAAAGAATCGGACACGACTTAGCAACTAAACTACCACCACAACAGCAATGGGCTTAGCTGCTCCTCAGCATGTGTGATCCCTCAGTCAGGGATCAAACTCATGTCTCCTGCATTGGCAGGTGGATTCTTTACCACTGAGCCACCTGGGAAGCCCAATTCTTTCTTTCTTCCTTGTATTATTTTTCATTTGTATTTTTTAAATTGAAGTATAGTTGATTTATTAAAATGTTTCAGGTGTGAGCAAAGTGATTCAGTTATACATATAAACATGTCTATTCTTTTTTCCGATTATTTTCATTATAAGTTATTACTAGATATTGAATATAGTTCCCTGTGCTCTAACAGGAGGTAGGTCCTTGTTGTTTATTGCACATATAGTGTCATGTATCTATTAATCTCCAATTCCTCATTTATCCCTTCCATTGTTTTTCTTATAGATGGCTTTCACCTGCCAGAAATAGAAATGATTTAAAAAATAAACAAACATACTTAATAAGTGAAAATTATCACTAGACACCACCATTTTCTTCTTTACTTAAATCAAGATATAACTTCTAGTGTTAAGAAAACTTCCCTGTAAAATCAGCAGCTATAGGGGAAATATAGATCTGCATTCTGAGTTTTCTAACTGAGGAGTAAGGCAAGAGCAAACTCAGTTTTCTGAGCCCTGAATTTGATTTTAAGCCCTTTGACACCATCTGTGTCCTCTTCCTTCCCTCTCCTAAGACATGCCTTGAGTCCTTGAAAACCCAGTGTGTATTCACAATGAGCTATTGAGAGACTCAAGACAGCTATGACGTTGAACCCAGGAACTTGCCAACTTTCTACCATTTTTTATTATAAGGTCATTTCATATGGTCCAATGTACCATTTCGGAGAAGGCAATGGCACCCCACTCCAGTACTCTTGCCTGGAAAATTCAATGGACGGAGGAGCCTGGTAGGCTGCAGTCCAGGGGGTCGCTAAGAGTCGGGCACGACTGAGCGACTTCACTTTCATTTTTCACTTTCATGCATTGGAGAAGGAAATGGCAACCTACTCCAGTATTCTTGCCTGGAGAATCCTGGGGACAGAGGAGCCTAATGGGCTGCCATCTATGGGGTCGCACAGAGTCGGACACGACTGAAGCAACTTAGCAGCAATGTACCATTTAGTTTTCCAGATCTGACCCATTTCTTCTCGGGCCTCTCCCAGCAGATCTGTTGAGTGATCCTTTCCCAGAAATGGAATCTTTCCATTTCGAGGGGCTCAGAGAAGTCTCGAGTCCTAGATAGGGAAGTGTGTGTGTGTTTGTGTCTGTGTGTGCTCAGCCATGTCTAACTCTTTGTGGCCCCATGGACTGTAGCCCACCAGGCTCCTCTGTCCATGGAATTTTCCAGGCAAGAATACTGGAGTGGGTTGCCATTTTTTACTTCAGGGGATCTTCCTGACCCAGGGATCAAACCCACATCCCTTGCATCTCCTGCATTGGCAGGCAGATGCTTTACCACTGAGCCACCAGGGAAGCCTGGGTAGAGAAGCGTGGCCTCATCTTATCTCCACAGCCAAGCTTTTCATAGTTGTTACCAGAACCTAAGTCCAAGGGCCAGCCCTCCTCCCCACCCCAGGTATCCATCAAGGAAGAGCCTGTTTCATTCACAATGGATAAATCATGACCGACATGTGAACTGTTAAAGAAAAATTATTCATGACACTTGTTGGTGACGATAAGGAAGCCTTTATTCAAAGGGGTTATTACAGTGGGTTTTTTTTTAATTCCATTTATATATTTATCTTTTAACCCCCAAAACATTTTGTATTGTGGTACAGCTGATTAACAGTGGGGTTTTGCAGGATGAGAGAGAGACTGGGTTCAGCTCTGAAAACAAGAAGGAGAAGTAGGGATTTCTAACCAAGGAGGAGGGTTGATGGGGGAGGTCAGTGGAAGGAAAATTACTAAAAGAAAACATCAGGAAGAGCTGGGTTCTTGCTAAACTGACCTCACAGGGTCATTGCTGAAGGCAGGCCGGGGTAAGGGGATATCACTCAGGGGCTTGGTGGGGACAAGGAAATTTGATCAGATATTGAAGGTAGGGATTCACTCTAAACTGATGGAGCAGGATTCCTGCTAAAACTGGATCTATAAGGACAGAGATGGAAGCCCAAGTTTGGGCCTAGCTGAGCAGAGGGCTCAGGGAAACCTGGTTAAATTTGGTCAAAGAGAGATTCTTTGAATGTAAGTAGGTAACCGTGTTTATTACAGCCAGGGGTCCAGTTTCTCTCTCAAGCACTGTTGTGAATTTGCAGCCCGAGCCATCCTTTGTCCTGAATACACTTCTACGGCCACCCCAATACATCTGTTGTTGTTGCTTATTCTCTAAGTCATGTCCCACTCTTTGCGACCTCATAGACTGTAGCCCACCATGCTCCTCTGTCCATAGGATTTCCCAGGCAAGAGTACTGGAGTGGGTTATCATTTCCCTTTCCAGGGGATCTTCCCAACCCAGGAACAGAATCCACATCTCCCGCACTGGCAGGTGGGTTCTTTACCGCTGAGCCACCAGGGGAGCCCCTCTGCCCCAATACATCTATGCTTGACTGAAATCAGGATTTAAATTGGACAATGGTTCAGCGCTTCTTCTGACCTAGAAAAACTGATACATATAATTTTTGGAGTAGAGAAAGGTTTATTGCAGGGCCAAGCAAGGAGAACTGGTGGCCCATGCCCCAAATCTGATTTTTATTTTCAAACTATTAATGTTCACACAAGACTAGGGGCCAGGGGCTCTGTCCACCCAATGTAAAAATAACTGTTTTTCATTCTAGCAATTGATCAGTTCTGTGAGGGAAAAAAATCACAAAGGCTGTTTGAATTTCAGTCAAAAGTAGTCAATCTATTGACCCTGGATTAACATATGTGTTTCCTGGAAGGCCAAGAGATGAATTTTCATTGTCATCCCATTTGAAAGAAGGGACATATCAGTTTCTGCCTGCTGAAGTCTGCCTTAGAAAATTCACGCCTGCCACTGGCCCTCAAACTGCAGGACAAGCTGCCAGAGGCTGTCACAGGTTACTGATCCTGTGCTCAGAGACGGGGGCCTGAGAGCCCTAGCCGGGCCACTTGATGGGAACCTTACCCTGTCTCCTTTGTGGACTTCTGCATACACACAGGGCTGGCACACATGTAGACACAAACATAGAGATCACCTGCAAACCTACACAGACCCACACTCACACCATGGGCGCTGCCACAGACCCCTACTGCTAGCTGCAAGGGAGTCGCGACAGAAAAGCAGTGGAATCCAATCTCAGCTTAATCAATAGGCAATCTCTCAAATGGCGTAAGTAAAGGTCTGGGCAGCAGCAGATCTGAATCTATAGTAGATCTGAATCTGAATCTACAGTGCGTGACTTTGGGGCGGTAACGTCACCTCTCCGTGTCTCAGTGTTTCTATCTGTACAGGGTGAGTGTTGAAATAGCACAGCAGTTCTCAAACTTTAACGTGGAGTCCTGTCCGGAGGCTGGGGCTTCCCAGGTGGTGCTAGTGGTAAAGAACCCGCCTGCCAACGCAGGAGATGTAAGAGGTTCGATCCCTGGGTCAAGAAGATCCCCTGGAGAAGAAAATGGCAACCCACTTCAGTATTCCTGCCTGGAGAATCCCATGGGCAGAGGAGCTAGAGTCCATGGAGTCGAAAAGAGCTGGATATGAGTGAAGTGACTGAGCCAAGGCCACAAGTGTGAGGCCTTGCTCTAGGGCCACAGAAGCTGAGCCCAGAAAGGAGGTCATCTCCGGAACTGACAACCCCTTTGTAACTGTTGCCAAAAGCCCCCCTGATTATCACCAGCAGGTTTCCTGATCCCATATTAGTCAAAAATGCCTGCCCCCAGTACTCACCCTATAGCATCCTAACCTGTCACCTAAGGCCACTCTTTCAGCTGGAATTTTCTCTGTCTTGAGGCTATAAAAACTGGCTGCTGCTAAGTCACTCCAGTCGTGTCCAACTCTGTGACACCATAGACGGCACCCCACCAGGCTCCTCCTCCCCACCAGGATTCTCCTGGAGAATCCCAGGTAAGAATACTGGAGTGGGTTGCCATTTCCTGGCTACTAACCCATGAAAAGTGTCGGCTCTTCCATGAGCCACCCGCTGTCCTAACAGTGTCCTGTTGACTCTCCCTGATCTCTCAGGAGTTCGACCCACTGGGCTCTCAGCGCCCAAATTATCTCTGCTCTCTGTTCTTAGTAAACTCACTCCTTTCTGCAATACTCCATGTCTGGGAATTCTTTTCCAGCTCATGTTCAGACTGCCACGACATTTAACTCTAGTCCGAATCACCTGGAAGGCTTATTAAAACAGAATGCTTGGGCCTCATCCTAGGGTTTTTGACTCAATCTGGGTGGGGCTCCCTAATTTGCATTTTTAACAAGTTTCTAGCTGATGCTGGTCAGGAGCACCACACTTTAAGAATCAGAGGAGTAGAGGAACGCTCTTGTTTTTATTAGGTCTGAAAAATTTCAACTTTGGACAGAAGTCAGGACTAAATGTAAGTTGTCTCAGTTCTCAACCAAAGCTGATTCTGCCTGCAGGGGCCATTCGGCAAGGTCTAGAAACATTTTTGATTGTCTTGGAATCAGGATGTGTTGCTCCCTGCCTCTAGTAAGTAGATGCCTGAGATGCTGTTCAACATTTGAAAATGCCCAGGACAGTCCTCACTACAAAGAATTATCTTGTTTAGAATATCACTGGAAAAAGCCGAGGCTCTTTCAAAGATTTTTTTTTTGATGTGGACCATTTTTAAAGTCTTTATTGAACTTATTATAATATTGCTTCTGTTTCTAGGTTTTGATTTTTTTGGATCTGAACCCACCCCTGCTGCACTAGGAGGCAAGGTCCCAAGCACTGGACTGCCAGGGAAGTCCAGAGAAACCCTGCTCTAAGTGATCCAACTGGGCAAGACTTGGATTTGTATAAAAGTGGTGGACGTTGGAATATACCTCAGGAGATGATTGATGTTGACTTTTCATTTCCTGGAAGGAAAAGATCCTCAAAAACTACCTAACATTCTCTGAAGCTAGATTCTGCTCCTTGCTCCTGGATCTCACTCAAGGATGAGCAAGACAGTTACGCCTCTCAGGAAGCTTGCAGATTTCAGATCCCAGGGCAGCCGCCCAACAAAGCACCAGAGCTGGCTCCCAGCGGGGCATATTCCCAGAGCAGCATCCATCCGGGATCCGCATCCGGCAGGCCTTGCTCTGCTCTGCATCCTCGCTTAGGATGGCATAGGTGTTGATTACACCGTGTTCCCATTCTCTGCTTCCAACCCATGGGCTAACGAATGAGGGCAGTCCTCGTGGGTTCTGATTAGAATCTTCACATATCCGTCCCTAAATTTGCAGAATATCATAAGCCAGAAAGACTGTGTGTGTGTGTGTGTGTGTGGGGTGAGAACCACATATTCGAACCATTCCCTATTTCTGCACCTCATCCTGCCAATTACAATCTGCTTGGTGGTGTGAAACTGACAGCCCGCAGCAGTGATGGAGACAGGAGAACGATGAACAAGGGCTTTGTGCATTCTCAGCTTTAGAGAGAATGTTCAGTGGGGCGGACAGGCATGTAACTGGCAGGTTTAGGAATCAGTAAAAACCAAGAACTGGAAGTCCTAATTTATCGTCTGTTTCAGTACAAGGCTAGACACAGGCTATTTAATATAATGCATTGTTTACAAGTGGAGGAGAGTGGAAGTTATTGATGCATTACAAATGCAGGCAAATGCATCTCATAAGCCAAGGGGTAGGTAATAACAATTGCAGGAGACTAAATTTGACTTTAATCCCCTGAAGAATGGCATGCATACAGCTTAAAATGATAAAAGCTGGAGGGGGTGTGGGGAGAGGGAAGGAGGGAGGGAGGAGATCAAGGGAGACAGAAGGAGACAGAGTGGGTGGGTGGGGGGAGAGAGACAGAAAAAGAGAAATGAGAGCTGGCTTTCTCCTGGGATTATGCATTTCTCGATTAGGAAATAGAGTGGAAATTGAAGGAAAGATTTTTTTAAACCTTGTTTGGATAAACAAGCATCACGCTTGGCAGAGTGTTTTCAGTAGCAGGTCTGGCGTCATGGTCAAGCAGCTTGGAGTGATTTAAAGACCTGCCAATCCCTTAGATAACCCCCAAAGGCAGAAACAGAAAACAAGTCTTCGTTTGATCAGTGCGTGTAGGCTGTTCTGCGTCCCCCATCCCGGGGTCATTAGCACCTCAGCCACACTGGCTGGGTGTAAACAAACTTGCCCAGCCTTTGTGGTTAAAATTCCCCACTGTTGACACTTAGTGCCCAATGCTTTGGACATGGTTGATGTCCCGTGAACGTTGGCTGAGTGGACTTGGGGTGATGCAGATGCCCATAAAGAAGTGATATAGCTAGCCTCCATATTTCAGAGTCCCTGCAGGGAATGTGGCTTTGGAGTCAGTAAAATTGAGTCTACCCCCCACCCACACTGAAATCTCCTCTGCCACATTATTGACTGCAGCTGCTGCTGCTTAGTCACTCAGTCGTGTCCAACTCTTTGAGATCCCATGGACTGTAGCCTGTCAGGCTCCTCTGTCCATGGGATTCTCCAGGCAAGAACACTGGCGTGGGTTGCCATTTCCTTCTCCAGGGGATCTTTCCGACCCAGGCATCGAACCCACGTCTCCTGCATTGGCAGGCAGATTGTTTACCACAGAGCCATCCAGGAAGCCCACTGTGTGGCAAGCACTGTGCTAAAACATCCATGTAGCATTTCTTTATGCTCCTCTCCAACTTAGGAGGCAGCAAGCATCATTTATTTTTAAAGATGTGGAGATTGAGGCATGGAGAGTTTTCACAGCTGGTGCTGCTGGGGGAGGCTGGCTCTGCGGGGCATCCTTGTCACTGCTGAGGATGTTCTTCGTGTGGACCTGAAGCTGGCCTCCCATTCCCACCCAGCAGTCCCCACGGGCTAGTGTGCCCGATGCCGGATTTCCACTATCAACACGGTTCACATTTGCCTAGTTTGTGGATGCGTTTGCAGTGCACCATCTGCCTTTTCTGGTGATCCAGGGGCAAACAGAGGGAGAAAGAAGACTGGCACTGAAGATCTTTCTATGAGAGCTCTCTGAGTGTGGAGCCAAGTGCGTCCAGCCTGGGTCATGGAGCACGGAGGCCCTGCTCATCACTGCGAGAAGCCAGTGTTTGTGGATCAGTCCGGGAGAAAGAAATGAACTTACTCTGGAGAACAAACAGTGGTGTCAGTGACCCATCTGTGTGCTTAAGCCGGATGAATCCTGAAGGGAGCCAGTAATGTCACCTCTCTAGGCGAACGCCAATCTGGTAGGTCCTCAGTGAACATTCGTTGAGTATCTCATCAGACAGCATTCTGGCTGATGGTTGTGCTGCCAGCCCGTGTCCTCAGAAAGGCTAAGCCTGGAGAGAGAAAACATTTTTTTATTTGGAAGAATGATCTTGACCACTTGCCTCAGACTTTGGGTAATTAGACCTCACCATCTGAAGTACTATTTCCTTGCAGCTGGTTTGTATTTTGGGGCTATGTGTCTTCTGGGTGTTTGCCCTTGAGGCACGATGGGGCTCATCCCTAGTTTTCTGTGGGAACCTGTGGGCAAGTCAGCTCCTCTCTCTGGGATGTGTAAGACTTCCCTGGATATTCCAAAGAGAGAAGCTGAACTATTCCGTGGTTGGCAAGCCCTGTCCATTTTGATTATTTCCTTTCCTTTCTGAGAGCCAGTTCTTTTTCTGTTTGTTTGGTTTTTTTTAATTTATTGGACTACAGTTGATTTATAATGTGTTAGTTTCTGCTGCACACCAAAGTGAATCATATATATATGTATATACACACATATATCCACTTTTTTTTTAGATTCTTTCCTCATGTAGATCATTGCAGAGTACTGAGCAGAGTTCCCTGTGCTATTGACATATGTCTGTGAGCAGTCAGTCAAGTTCGACTTTTTGCAACCCCAGGGACTATAGTCTGCCAGGCTCCTCTCTTCATGAAATCTTCAAGGCAAGAATATTGGAGTGGGTTGCCATTTCTTTCTCCAGGGGATCTTCCCAACCCAGGGATTGAACTTGCGTTTCTTGCATCACCTGTGTTGGCAGGAGGGTTCTTTACCAGCTGAGCCAGTGGGGAAATGCTGTTGACATATGTGTGTATGTGTTAGTCACTTAGTCATGTACGACTCTTTGCGACCCCATAGGCTGGAGCCCACCAGGCTCCTCTGTCGGTGGAATTCTCTAAGCAAGAATACTGCAGTGGGTTGCAATTCCCTTCACCAGGGGATCTTCCCGACCCAGGAATGAACCCAGGTCTCCTGCATTGCAGGCAGATTCTTTACTGTCTGAGCCACCAGGGAAACCCCTATTGACATATACATACTACTATATATATATATATATATGTAAAATAGATAACTAATAAGGACCTACTGTACAGCCAGTTCTTCTAATGGCACCTTTTCACAGTCTAACAGGCTTGAAAAATTAGAGGCATCTTTGTCCTCGCTCCTGACTCTTATATCCAACCAACTGTCCTTTCTAGTGACTTTATCTCGGAAGTGTCTCCTACCTAGGCCAGTCTGGCCTTCATGATTGCTCACTCATGCAATGGCAGGAAGCTCTGAACTGGTTTTGTTGCCCCCAGCTCTCAATCCAGTTTGCCCCTGCACAGGCAGAGAGCTTCCAAATGCAGTGTTTACTGGTGACAATGAGCAGAACACCTTTTACCAAGGAACGATGAGGGAGGTGCGATGGAGCTTTGTGATGGTATTGGTGCATGATAAGGGATGCAGACATCGTGGTAGCTGGATCATTTAATGAGCACCTACTCTGTGTCAGACTGCTTCAAATGCTAGTCAAACATAATTTTTTTTTTTAAATTTCTTGATAGGGATCATTTTCAAAGTCTTTAGGTACTTGTTACAACATCGTTTCTGTTTTATGCTTTGGTTTTCTGGCCACAAGGCATGCAGGATACCTGACCAGGGAATGAACCCTCACCTCCCGCATTGGAAGGCAAAGTCTTAACCACTGGACTGCCAGGGAAGTCCCCACAATTTCTAATCTTTGTTAACAGGCTTGATGCCTCTATTATCATCTCAGTGGTAAAGAAGCCTCCTGCCAATGCAGGAGACATGGGTTTGATCCCTGGGTGGGGAAGATCCCCTGGAGAAGGGAATGGCACCCATCCCAGTATTCTTGCCTGGAGAATTCCATGGACAGAGGAGACTGGTGGGCTACAGTCCATGGGGTTGCAAAGAGCCGGACACAACTGAACGACCAACACTTTCACCTTTTTATGGGACCATCAGATGTATTTTGTTTTTCTCTTTTTTAAAAATATTTTTTGGCCACATCACATAGCATATGGGATCTTAGTTCCCTGACCAGGGATAGGATCTACCCCCCTTGCCTTGGCAGCACAGAATCTTAACCACTGAACTTCCAGGGAAATCCCCATCATGTGTATTTTAATACAAATACTGTTTTATAGACTCAGGGTCCAAACTTTCCTGTAGGATTATAACAAGGTTGCTCAGATTGAGATCTAAACCAAATCAGGGGGAAAATATTCTTTTATTTACATATATTTGATCGTTAAATACAGTTTCCGCCTATGGTAACCCACCCTCAACCAATCCTTAGAAAGTGAAAGTCTATAAAGGCAAAAAAATATGATTCGTTTTTTAAAGCTCATGTATCCTTGAAATGTTTCAGTTCTTAATTGAGTTCTTGATACAATAGCAGTGTTTTACTATGGTCAGAATGCAAGGAGAATCCAGTTTGGTTGGGGGCAAATCTGGTAAATTTGTTCTCACACAACAGAGAATGTGAAATGGTCAAAGAATCAAATCTAGCGGACTTCCCTGGTGGTCCAGTGGTTAAGAATCCACCTGCTAATGCAAGGAACACAGGTCTGATCCCTGGTCTATGAAGATTCCACGTGCTGTGGGGCAACTAAGCCTATGCACCCAAACTACTGAGCCTGAGCACCCTAGAGCCTGTGCTCTGCAACAAGAGAAGCCACCGCCATGATAAGACCGTGCACCGCAACTAGGGAGTAACCCCACCCGCCACAACTAGAGAAAACCCACTCAGCAACGAAGACCCAGCACGACCGAATAGGAAATGAATACATAACATTTAAATTTTTTTTAAAAAAGAATCAAATCTAGGGCTACTGTTGGCAGAGAGGGTGTGCCAGAAGTAGCAAGCCAGTAATGATTTTGCAGAGGTGGGGAAGAGAAACATTTCTATATGGATTTGCAAAAGTTATTATTCCTATCAAAAGGAGCAAGCTTCTAAATGTCCTATCTTTCTTGAGGATTTTTTTGGGGGCAACCCAGAGGTTTCAGACGGGTATTCAGGGAGAGACAGAAAGCCACAGTCATGGAGGAGAAAAGGCCAGTCCCATGGTGATAAATGGCTGGCAAATAGGCATTCAACAGAGAGCCCTGGGAGAAAAGCAAGCACTCTTCTGTAAGTACAATACATGAAGACTCTTTAGAAAACCTGAGGCTAAGAGACAGACATTTTCTGAAATTAGTGGTAATGATGCTGATATCAGGAAATAACCATTCCGGCACAGAATGGCCTGGAACAAGAACAGCCTGAGATGCAGAGGATCGGCCGAACCGGGATCACACGAGAAGAAAATCCCCACAGGACCAGACAGAGGCAGTTCCCGTCACCTTTGAAGAAGGCTTTTCACCCATTCTCCAATGAGGGGAGATTGGAAGTGAGCATCAGAACCCTGCTGTACACTTCTTATCGTTGTCCCTTGTATAATTATATTTAAGTTAACTGTACAGGAAACTCTGCAGCTCTTATTCCATGGGTCGGACCCCATTCAACTTTTTGTTGTCTTCATTAATGCCCCGAGTGAGACAGCCACTTCAGGTGTCCTTGTACACTGATTTGTGGACCAGTGGAACCTTCTGACTTCTGCACATGAAATTCTGGTCCAAGCATGGTCCTCATGGAAGTTGGACTTAGCCTGGAGTATTCCTGTCTGAGTGTGCTGCACCTCCCCAGACCACTGTTTAAAAAATGGCAATTTACTTGCAATTTCCTGCCTTGATGGATTCCTTTTTTTTAAAAAGTTGTTGATTTACAGTGTTTTGCCAATCTCTTCTGTATAGCAAAGAGACTCAGTTGTACACATATATACATTCTTTTTTAATATTCTTTTCCGTTATGGTTTATCAGAGAATGCTGAGTGATAATTCCCTGTTATTAAAATCCTCGTACGGTAGGACTTTGCTGTTTATCCATTCTAAATGTAATAGTCTGTTCGTAACTCCCGATCCAGAGAGTCTGTTCTCTCCCTCTATGAGTCTGTCTCTGTTTTGTCTTTGAGTTCATTTGTGTTAGATTCCACATGTAAATGATATCATATGGTATTTGTCGTTCTCTTTCTGACTTCACATACTCTGGCTGTACCCATGTTGCTGCAACATCTTTTTATGGCTGAGTCTTATTCCATTTGTATATAGGCACCACATCTTCTTTATCCATTCATCTGCTGATGGACATTTAGGTCGTTCCCATGTCTTGGCTATTCTGAAAAGTGCTGCTAACGAACATAGAGGTGCATGTATCTTATTGAATTATAGTTTTGTCCAGGTATATTTCCAGGAGTGGAATTGCTGCATCATACGGTAATTCAATTTTTAGTTTTCTGAGAAACCTCCATACTGTTTTCCATAGTGGCTGCACAAATTTACATTCCTGCCAACAGTGTAGGAGGGTTGCCTTTACTTCACAGCTTTTCTAGGATTTGTTATTTGTAGACTTTTTATTGATGGCCATTCTGACTGGTGTGAGGTGGTACCTCATTGTAGTTTTCATTTGCTTTTGTTTAATAATTAGTGATGCTGAGCATCTTTTCCTGTGCCTACTGGCCATTTGTATGTCTTCTTTAGAGCTGCCTCAATAGATTTCTGGGGCCCACCAGCCTTTTTGTTTTCTCCAGCTATTTCTTAATGCTCCTAAACATCTCCAGAGATGAATGCAGGAGTGGGGAGACATATACTGATCAAGGACAGAGTTCCTCAAATGGTTTTGCTCTTGAATAGAAAGTAAGAAGAGAAAAGGCCAGTAGGTAAGTAATCAGACTGACACTGGGAAGTGGCTAGAGCCTTCTGCAATGATTATATATATATATAGGCCTCCCTGATATCTCAGTTGGTAAAGAATCTGCTGCAATGTAGGAGACCCTGATTCAGTTCCTGGGTCGGGAAGATCCACTGGAGAAGGGATATATGCTGTGCTTAGTTGCTCAGTCATGTCCAACTCTTTGCGACCACAGGGACTGTAGCCTACTAGGTTCCTCCGTCCATGGGGATTCTCCAGGCAAGAATACTGGAGTTGGTTGCCATGCCCTCTTCCAACGGATCTTCCTGTCCCGGGGATCAAACCCAGGTCTCCCACATTGCAGGTGGATTCTTTACCATCTGAGCCACCAGGTAAACTCAATGCAATGATGATGCAGCAGCCTAAACTTGAGCAGAGAACGTCTACATCTGGCTGCCTGTCAGCTGCTGGCTCTTGAGGTACAACCCTTGAAGCTTATTAAAGCAATCAGTCTTTTGAGTTGCTAAATCTTCCCTCCCAGTGCTTGTTTACACACCCTGGTACAGAGCAATTGCTTGGCTAAGGGCTGCCCTGTACCAGACCATGTTCCCCTGTGTGACTGCCTCAGAAGCCAGCATCCTTGGTGGCTTCCCTGTATGGAGGCACTTGACTTATGTTTCTCCCCCAATTTTTTCTGGGGAGGACGAAGGGTGGGAAACATGAAGATGGATGAGGGTAGGCTCATTTTCCCTGAAGTAAGAACAAGCTGCCTGTTACTTGTTAATCTTTAATACTTATTCATTTATTTGGCTCTACTGAGTCTTAGTGGCAGCATTCGGGATTTTTAGTTGCAGCATTTGGGATCTAGTTCCCTGACCAGGGATTGAACCCAGGCCCCCTGCATTGGGAGCCTAGAGTCTTAGCCACTGGACCACCAGGCAAGTTCTGCTGCTTTTTATTTTTAGTTAGTTGTTCTTTGGCCTGGCTTCTGGGGCAAAATATGGTATTCGTCCATCAAGTTCTGAGTCACCATTGATTTTCTGGATCATCTCAGGTGGGACATCTTCCTTAGCCTCTGTTTAGATATCTGTAAATTGGAAAATTCCAGGTCACTTTTCTGTATAGTTCTTAGGGATATAGAAAACCCAGTAAGACTGTTCTACACGATAAAAGAAGTATTGGGGTGGGGGAAGAGTCCAGACTCAACTTTCTGTCATGTTTTCATAGATGCGAAAGGCAACTTGAGAACATTTACACCTCGGCACCTTCCATCACGGGGCTTCCCTGGTGGGTCAGCAGTAAAGAATCTGTCTGTAATGCAGTAGATCTGGGTTTGATCCCTCAGATGGGAAGATGCCCTGGAGAAGGAAATGGCAACCCATTCCAGCATTCTTGCCTGGGACATCCCATGGACAGAGGAGCCTGGTGAGCTGCAGTTCATGGGGTTGCAAAAGAATCAGACAGGACTTGGTGACTAAAACAACCACCTTCTATCACATGTGACAGAACTACAGTGCAGGACGTGACAGAGGTCCTAAAGGACTCCATGGCTGGCTGCCTCTAGGACACAAAGTCTCCAATTCTGAAAGCATGCCCCTTCCCCATTATACCTTGCTCTTTCCCCATTGCCTTTGTTTAAAGTACCTCACAATTCTCAAATCTTAGACCTTTAGGCTCCTGGGTGCACCACTCAAAAGAAATCATTCTATGTAGATGTGAATGTAATTAAAGTTGCTTTTCTTAACAATGTGGTAAGATTGACATTTTAGCAGCTTAAGTCCTTTTTTTCCCCCTGACAGATTATTTTCTTTATTCAGATAAAGCCTGTGTTCTATTTTGAATGCTGGGAGAAGGAAGATTTTTTTTTTCATTTAGAGTTTGAGGCAATTAGAGCTACAGATTAATTTCTCACATGAAGAGGAATGTTTTGTCTTCAGATCTGCACCTGCTCAACCCCCATTTCCAGAGAATCATCGTAAGTTGTAGTACTAAAGAGGAAGAGGAAATACTTAGCAGGGTCAGAGGGAATCACTAACGGCAAATCAATAATGGAGTATTTCAGAGCTCTAAAGAGACATGGCATAGTGTAATGGAAAATGGTGGGATCATTTAGGTGTGGTTTCACTTGTGTGGGGCTACTGGAAAGAGCCAGAACTGACCATCAAGCATCAAAGAACTATATGTCTTTCGTTGTCGTTTAGCCACTAAGTCATACCTGACTGTTTTGTGACCCCCATGGACTATAGCCTGCCGGGTTCCTCTGTCCATAGGATATGTCTCTTAGTTCTTTCCAACAACAAATTCATGTGTGCCCCTTACCTCTCTGTGCCACCCTCAAAAGTGCTTCTCCTCTTATATTTCTGGTCTTTGTTAAGAGCATCTATGTCCTCAGCTAGCCACGCCAGAAATCTTGGGGCCATCTTTGATGACCCCTTGTTCCTTTTACTCTATCATGGACCAGAGTTGACTTCTTTTTAAAATTATTTATTTACTATGTATTTATTTATGGCTGCACTGGGTCTTCACTGCTGTGCATGGGCTTTCTTTAGTGAAAGAAAGTGAAAGCAGTGAGTGGTGGCTATCTTCATTGTGGTGGCAAGCTTCTCATGGCATTGCTTTCTCTTGCCGTGGAGCATGGCTCTAGGCACTTGGGCTCAGTATCTGGGGCATGTGGGTTCTAGGGTGTTCAGGCTTCAGAAGTTGCAGCACGCAGGCCTGATAGTTGAGGTTCGAGGGCTCTAGAGCCAGGCCCAGTAGTTGTGGGACATGTGCTTAGTTGCTCCGAGGCATTTGGGATCATCAGGGATTGAACCCATGTCCCCTGCATTGGCAGGCGGATTCTTATCCACTGCACAACCAGGGAAATCCAAGAGTTGGCTTCTTACCTAGCATCCATTCCTTCCCTCTCCCATTGCTCACAGCCTGCAGATTTCCTTTGAAGAATCACTTCCTTACTTTGTATTGCTATGCGGTTTGGGTAGACTTTACCCTGCCCTTCACCCAAGGGGTGGGCTCCTGATTAGACTCAGTCAGCAAAATTCTGTCTCATGTCACAGAGATCGGCTCAGAGGTCCAAGCTCTTCCCTGTATGGGCACTTCTTTACTCCAGAGTTTGGTTCCGTTTGATCCACATGGAATAAATGCAGGACTTCTGTATGAGAGCTGGAGGAAGGAATATCTGTTTGTTTTTTTTCCTTTGAATGAGGTGGTATGCAAATATGAGGTCTGGAAGGCGGAGCCCATTTTTCTACCACGAAGGTCAGCAAGCCGATACAGTTGCAGAAACCAGTAATAGAGAAACCAAGCACCACCCTCGGGGAGTTGGAGAATTCAGGTTTATTACCTCGGCAGGCCCAGAGCTCTGAGCCCCACACAAAGGGGTCACAGAGTTTTTATAAACCTACTATAGTGGGTACCACAACTGCTAATAGGCTGGTTTAAACCAAGTGGTTTCACACATGTGGGAACAGCAGTCAAGATGAGGAGGGGGATGCCTGACCTTTACACGGACAGGCATGATTAAGCAGGTTTCCAGGGGCTGGGCAATTGCAAAGAGCAGGACCAGGGTGAGTGAGATAAGCTCCAGTTCCTAGTTTTGTAAATCCCTGCTTTCTGAGACCATGTGACCTACGTGATCCAGTAAGCTGAGTTACAGAGGCAGAAGGAGCAGGAGGTTACGTAAAACTTTAACTTTACCTCTTCAATACAGACCATTCCTCCAGGAGAACAGAGCCAATGGGTGATAGGGATGCAGAACCGGAGCCCAGGGTTTGTCTTTTTGTGACTGGTTTATTTCGTTTAGCGTGACATCTCAGGACTCGTCCATGTTGTAGCACATGATAGAGTTTCCCTCCTTGTTAAGGCTGAAGAGCATCCCACTGTGTGTATACATTACCACATTTAGTTTATCTGTTTATTCATCGATGGACATTTGGGTTGCTTCTACCACTTGGCTTTTGCGAATAATGCTGTTATTAACATGAGTGTGTAAATATCTCTTCTAGATCTTGTTTTGAGTGTTTTGGATGAATTCCCCAAAGTGGAATTGCTGAATCTAAAAATAGTTCTATTTTTGATTTTTAACGAAACTATGCTGTTTTCCATCTGACTGCATCATTTTACAATCCCACCAACAGTGCACAAGGGTTTCATTTTCTCTACATCCTTGCCAACACTTGGTATTTTCTGGTTTTTTTGATGGTAGCCATTCCAATGGATGGGTTTCCCAGGTGGCTCAGTGGTAAAGAATCTGCCTGTAATACGGGAGATGTGGGTTCAATCCCTGGGTAGGGAAGATCCCCTGGAGGTGGAAATGGCAACCCACTCCAATATTATTGCCTGGGAAATCCCTTGGTCAGGGGAGCCTTGTGGGCTATATTCTGTGGGATCACAAAGAGTTGAACATGACTGAGCGACTAACACTTTCTTTTCTTTCTTTCCTCCCCAGGAATACTGGAATGGGGGAGACGGTGATGTGTGTATTCTGAAGAAGTTTCTCAAGTAATTCTGATGCCCCTCTCCATCTGCATTTCTCACCCCAGGATCACCCTCAAAGGAGATCCTGCATCTTCTTGTGTCTTTTGTTCAGTTCAGTTCAGTTCAGTTCAGTTGCTCAGTCATGTCCGACTCTTTGCGACCCCATGAATTGCAGCATGCCAGGCCTCCCTGTCCATCACCAACTCCCAGAGTTCACTCAGACTCACGTCCATCGAGTCAGTGATGCCATCCAGCCATCTCATCCTCTGTCATCCCCTTCTCCTCCTGCCCCCAATCCCTCCCAGCATCACAGTCTTTTCCAGTGAGTCAACACTTCTCATGAGGTGGCCAAAGTACTGGAGTTTCAGCTTTAGCATCCTTCCTTCCAAAGAAATCCCAGGGCTGATCTCCTTCAGAATGGACTGGTTGGATCTCCTTGCAGTCCAAGGGACTCTCACGAGTCTTTGTACTTCTGCCCAAATTCTTCCCTATATTCTGACTATATTCAGTCTCTGCCTTTGCTGGTGTTGTTCCAGAATGTTCTTTTCCATACCAACCTTCTGTCACACCCGAGATCCTCCTGCTCACACCTAGCATCCCCGAATGTTCTCTTCTTCACTCTGTCCCCAAATCTTCTTTCCCCCTCAACCCATGGTTAAAATAAAATTCACGCCCCTTTGGGCCACCACATTAACTTCCACGTGGGGACAGAAACTTTGCCTCGCTATCACTTCTTTACTTGCCTTCTGGTCCTACCAGAGGTGAACCCTTAGAGGACCAGGGCTGTGTGGGTTTCATCTTTAGAGCTTTGCCAGGCACACGCGGCGCTCAGTCACTAAGTGAGGGAATACATGCCTGAACACATCAGAGAGAATAAAGTCCAGGAGACGTTTCGTAAACCAGACAGTGCAGCAAAGATGGAAAGCATCATTATTTATTTTATTTACTTATTCGGCTGTGTGGGTTCTTTGATCTTCATTGTGGCATGCGGGATCTAGTTCCCTGACCAGGCATTGAACTTGGGCCCCCTCCACTGGAAGCATGGAGTCTTAGCCACTGGACCATCAGGGAAGTCCCCAGGTGGAAAGCACTGTTGAAAGTGAAGTCACTCAGTCGTGTCCAGCTCTTTGCAACCCCATGAACTGTAGCCTACCAGGGTCCTCTGTCCATGGGATTTTCCAGGCAAGAATACTGGAGTGGGTTGCCATTTCCTTCTCCAGGGGATCTTCCCAACCCAGGGATCGAACTCCAGGTCTCCCGCATTGCAGGCAGATGCTTTACCATCTGAGCCACCAGGGAAGCCCACTGTTACCACTATTTAATAAAACTGAAAAATCTAGAAAGTCTTCAATATTTTCTTCCCTGTGAATATCTATCTTGATGTTCCCCAAGACAGAACTGATGACTCCTTTCTGGGGACTCTCTCAGTAGGCTGGCTTTGATATTTTCTCCCAGGATTCTTTATGCGAATTACAATTCAGTCAACTGTCTCCCTTTAGGAGCCCTTTAGGAGAGGGGTGGGACACCTGCATCCCGTGGATCCGGACTCAGACTCACCTCAGTGCTTGGACCATTAATATTAGTGGATTTTCTGCCCTACTTTTCCCTCAGGGCAATACCTTCATCTGCACCCATCTTCTTTTCCTTCTTCAGCCTCAGAGAAAGCAGTAAACCTATGCTATTCTCCTGTGCCCTTGGGAGCTGAAGATGTGGGTGGATCTAGAGCGTTCCTTAATAGATGACAGCTAAGGTGTCCACGTGATGGATAAACACAAGAGGCCACTTTGCCTCCCTGGAGAGGACTTTATGCATGTGGCTTTCTTATCAAAAAAAGAAAAGGAGGAGAAACCAGGGACCAGGGCTGAGAAGGAGCAGCACAGAAAATAGAAACTGGGCTGTGTTGAGGAGCAGACTTCCTGAGTAGATACAGAAACCCCACAAGGATCTGCTGGTGCCTGTGCAGAGCTAGAAGCATCCTTGATGGAGAAAGGCACCTGGGATCGCCTGGACTTAATCAGATTGGGCAAAACCTTGCAAGAGCAGCCTTTGAGCTGACCTCTGTGTCTAGCCTGAGGTTCAGTGCTTGCCTGAGATGAACACGTACAGTATTAGGCCCTGTTTATAGATCTTGCCTGTCCGTGGTGGGGAAGCTATTTTCCTCAAGATGGAGACCTATATGTAGACTGTGAGTAGGTGACCAGCCCAAGGAGGAAGCTGAGGGGAAGGGGAAGGGCCAGGGCTGCAGCCACAAACAAAATGCAAAGCTGGTGGATGGAGCTGGCCAGCGTGACCCAGTATCACAGGATTCTGGAGCAGGAGGAATTCTTAGAGATCATGTGGTGTGTCCTTTACTGTACGAGCACCCTTAAGATGAGGCCTCAGAGAGGTTAAACGACTTGCCCAAGGTCATTCAGATAAGCAGAGCTTCAACAGGATTGCAGGTCTCACAGCTGACAGGCTAGTGCTCTGTCCACAGTACCACAGATTGGGCATCTGGGTAGAAAAAAAGGGCTTTATGGAGGTCAAACCATAGTCCTTCATCCTCAGGGGCTGGGAGCCTAGGGTCAGGAGAGAAGCTGGTTTGGACCAAGGAGATGTTGAGATAGGGCGGAGAGTAGCTCTTCACTCCAGGCATAGATCGTGTTTGTTTTACCCAGCAGCTAATTAGATCAGTTCTATTACTACTTGCTAATTGTCTACTTGTGCTATATAAGGCTGACTTCCTCCTTGCCTCTGCCCTTCCCTTCTTTCCCTCTCTCTTCCCTTCCTTTCCTTCTTCTTGCCTCCTATCCTCCTTCCCTCCCTTCCTCTCTTCCTTCCATCCTGTAAACTCCCTTCCTCCCTGTCTCTCTCCTTCCCTCCCTCCTTCTTTTTTTCCTGACCACTACTCTCAGGTCAGATGTCATGTACTGTTGATCAGAGATGGAAAACATCCATTTCTGTCTTCTGTGAAAACACACAACATACGGAGGGGAAGAGATGAGCAGGGATTGGGTGCTGATGGGGGAATTCATCTTTGACCCAAGGGTTCCTCAGGGGTCTCATCATAAGGAAAAACACTGGTAACTGAGTGAGGTGACGGGTGTTAACTAGACGTAACGTGGTGGATATTTCACAGTATATACAAATGTCCAATCACTGTGCTCTCTGCCTTAAACTTGTAAAATGTTGTATGTCAATTATATCTCAATGAATCTGAAAACAATTTGTTGATTTAGAAAACGAATGACTCTGAAATGAGTTTGCAAAGGCAGCATACAAAGACCGCCCCCTTGAATTTGGTGTGTTTCCCTTCCTCTCAGTCTAGAAGACAGTGTGGCTGGGATTCCTCAGCCTGTATTTCAACCTCCTTCTCTCTAAAGGGCTGCTAATTATAGAGTCTGAAAAGCCAAGCATCCCCTCCCTAGACTCCCTTGCAGTTCCACTTCTGATGTGATTTATTTTATTTTTTAAAAGGTTTATCTTATTTATTTATTATTTGTTTGGCTGTGCTGGGTCTTAGCTGTAGCTTGAGGGATCTTCCATCTAAGTTGCAGCATGTGGGATCCAGTTCCCGGACCAGGGATTGAACCCAGGCCCCTTGCATTGGGAGCGTGGAGCCTCAGCCACCGGACCACCAGAGAAATCTCCTGGTGTGATTTAGATCCTACCAACCGGTTACACTGGTGGGAAAGGCACCTTTGGAGGTGGGAGGGGCAGGAGGCTGCATTGCAGCAGATGTGTGGTTCTGGATTCAATGGTGTATTGACAGCTTTGGGATTTGACCAGGAAGTTCCTGATTGTGGCCAGAAACCTGGCAGTCTAGTTCTGTGGTGTGTGTTTGAAAGCTGTTTTAGAAGGTCAGGGCAGATCTCTCTCCAAAGCCCTCTGCCTCTGATACTGTGAACCGTGAGTACAATTCCTTGCGAATCTCCTTCTGTTTGAATCAGGGAGAGTGGATTGTGTTATTGGCAACTTATCTTGATTAGTACACTTTTGCAGGGTGCATGCATGCATGTTTGTGGTCGTTCCTTTGTTACTCCATGGACTGTATAGCCAGGCAGGCTCCTCTGTCCATGGAATTTTCCAGGAGTGGGTTGCCATTTCCTCCGCCAGGAGATCTTCCTGACCCAGGGATCAAAGCTGTGTCTCCTGGGTCTCCAGGGACAGATGCCTAAACTTTAGGGAAGGTAGAGTTCATGTGAGTCAATTTGCTTTCTCACTAATGTATCCACATGGACTGGTTATGAGAGAAACAGACTGCCCATCTTCTCAAATAATAAAATCTTACATGTTATTTGAGATAAAGTGTTTTTTGTTTTTTTTTTTTAAATCCAGTTACCTTGCAATCTGGAACTGGAGAGGAAGCAGGAAAGCTAGTAGGAGGCTATGGGGCTGTAAATCTAATAAGAAAGTAACAGAAAGTAGGAGTCAGTTGACTCATTGGGAGACACAATAGTCAGACATTGTAGGAGGTCTGAATTCACAGTGTGTACTGAATGTGTGTGTACCCCCAGACTCAGATACTGAAGTCCTAATTCCAACAATGTGGATTTTGGAGACAGCCTTTGGGAGGTACTTGGATTTGGAAGAGATCATCAATGGAGCCCTCAGACCAGGATTGGGGCCCTTATAAGGGAATTAAGAGACCAGAGTTCATTCTATGCCACATGAATACTCAGTGAGAGGGCGGTCATCTACAAGCCAGGAAGAAGGTTCTCCCCAGACATCAGATCTGCTGGCACCTTGACCTTGCACTTCCCAGCCTCCAGAGCTACAGCAGTGAGCCCGACAAAGTTCTTGCCTGGGGCTTGCCTTCTAATAGCGGATTACAGACAGAAAACAAAGGGACGATGAAATATGTGACCCAATGGACTATGACCCACTAGACTCCTCTGTCCAGGAGGTTCTCCAGGCAAGAATACTGGAGTGGGTAGCCATTCCCTTCTCTAGAGGATCTTCCCTATCCAGGGATCAAACGCAGGTCTCCTGCGCTGGCAGGCGGGTTCTTTACTGGCTGAGCCACCAGGGAAGCCCTAAATGTGTAATATGTCAGGTCAATTCACTAATGGTTTAGTAGATGCTTGCCCCAATTTTTAAAAGAAATTTGTAAGAACCTTGTGGGAAAAAGGTCTACCATTTTGTGACCCCTAATAACCCTAGCACCAGACTCATGGTGAGTCATAGAGAAATGCTTGTCAACTTATAATTTGAGGTGAGCTGGATTTGCATGGCAAGACAGCCTCGCTTATGTAACTCCAAATGCCACGAACAATTTGCCTCTTTCTGGGTTGGAAGTAATATTTCTAAGGTCCCTTCTAGCACTAAGAGCTATGGAATTTTTTTCCTTCTTAACTACCATGATTGTTTTAAAAATCAAATGGTACAAATATAGACTGAACATATATAATATTTATTTCAAAATGACTTGGTTAAGGAATGGTATCAAAAGGAAAGAGAAGGAATTTTATTAAAATCTTTATAAACATGGTCCCGAGCGTACTGCTCTAATATGTGCAATTAGCCTATATTCTCCCCTTTAAAATGGATTTTTCCCTCCAAACCTACATAAATTTTGCTTTATAGCCTTTTGCCTTCTATATCCATATATCATTAAAACTTTATTGCTTTAATACAAAATTGTGCGCTCCTTCTGATTACAACCAAACAAAATTATGTGTTCACATGGACTAGAGCCAGGAGAGAATAAGCATTGAGTGGGAACAGTGAGATGCGTGGCTGTTTTTTTTCTCCCTTAGGTGATCCTTGAATGCTATTTTTTAACTTTTGTACAAGACTAAGATTTACTAGTGATTTAATTTGAAAAAAATGTTTCTCTACAAAGAGTTTAAAACCCAGCAGAGCAACCCCTCCCGCTGGCCTCAGTGAAGGAGTGCCCTTGCCTGGGCTTAATACACCTACAGACTGCAGAAAGGATTTCCTTGCCCCAGGTGCCCAGCCTCTCAGGTCCAGGATCTCAGATTCAGAAGGGCCTCAGAATTTTCTGGAATGGCCTAGTTTGGGAAAGGACTGGGCAGGGAGACCTGGGCAGGCTCAGTGATCAGTTACTGCCATTGAGGCTCCTTTGTACCCCCATCTGTGTTCTCTGGGCTTCCCTGGTGGCTCAGATGGTAAAGAATCTGCCTTCAGTACAGGAGAATCTCCCCTGGGTTGGGAAGATCCCCTGGAGAAGTGAATGGCTACCCACTCCAGTGTTCTTGCCTGGAGAATTCCATGGACGGAAGAGCCTGGTGGGCTGCAGCCTATGGGGTCACAAAGGGTCAGACAAAACTGAGTGGCTGAACAACATAGAATACTCTGGTTGAGGTGAGCAGAGAGGTCTCAAACCCAGAAATTCAATTGAGTCACCCACCCTAATCAAATCAACGGGACCTCCTTAGATTTAAAGACAGCATTGCTAGATAAACTTGGACTTACCACTTAAAATAGAATTCTATTATTAATTCATAAAGCAAGGAACTTTCAACTTGCTAGGCAGATACACAGTACTTGGCATCCAACACACACAGGTTTGCAAAGACAGGAAGGCAAGGTCGTCCACTGGAGGCGGGGAGGGAGTAGAGGCTGTTGGTGTGTATGGGGCCTTCTTAAAACATTCTTTTTACGTATTTAGCAAATTTCTTTGACTGCGCTAGGTCTTAGTGGGGATCTTAGTTCCCAGACCAGGGACTGAACCTAACTGGGAGCATGCATTGGGCCCCCTGCATTGGGAGCATGGGATCTTAGCCACTGGACCACCAGGCACCTTCCTATGTTGGTCATTTTTAAGACAAAATCCAGAGAGCCAATTCAAAATCAGACTTGCTGGCTTATGCTATGGTCTGAATGTGTGGCCCCTGCCTTCATATGTTGCAATCCTAACCAACCTGGTGATGGTTTTTGGAGGTAGGGCCTTTGGAAGTGATGAGGTAATGAGAATAGAATCTTCATGAATGGGATTGATGCCCTTATGAGAGAGCTCCCTCGTCCTTCTCACGAGGACACAGTGAGAAGACTCTGAGGAGGCTGATTTTCGGGGGACATCAAATCTGCCAGCACCTTGATCTTGAACTTTCCAGTGTCTAGATCTGTGGGAAATGAATTTCTATTGTTTATAAGCCTCCCAGTTTGTGGTATTTTGTTAAAGCAGCCCAAAGGTACTCAGATAGCCTGCATAATTAAAAGTCCAGTTCTGCACTCAGCTTGACTGAGAGAGTCTAACAAGTCATCAGACCTGAATTATTCTCTCTGTCTCCAGATCCTGGTCACCTATGCAGCCTTCACTCTGAGCCAATCCCTCCGCTCAAGGAGCCTCAGGGTTCCAAGGAGACATTGTTCTCACTTCGAGGCTCATTCCCTAGGACAATCACTTTTTTCAACCATTCCTGTTTTGGGTTCTTTTAGTTAGTCACTTTTATAGTCTCTAAGACATATAGTGATATGATAACATTGTTGTTGTTTAGTAGCTTAGTAATGTCTGAGTCTTCTGCAACCCCACTGGGAACTCATAGGGAAAGGAATTTTAAGAACCAGTTTTGTTTTGTCAAGATGACACACTACAAAGCCACCACACTCCCAGATCTACAATTCTGCTCAGAAAGATGATGTGAATTATTCAAAGCACAATAATTTTTTAGTGGTAGAACTTAGACTAGACAGAGGTCTCTTGATTATCAATTCAAGTGCCTTTTTAAAAGTTTTCCCCCTTATTATAGATATATTATGATTTTAAAAAAATTCAGTAACATAGAAAAGTTGGGTGAGATTAAAGATTACTCATAGTTCCATCATTTAAGTTCAATAGTCGCTAATTCCTTTTGTCTTTTTTATGCATATCTGCTTGTATTTCCATAATTATACATACATACATATTTTCATATGCATTAAAGTCTTTATTAGCATCATAAAACTATTTGTCTAAAAATAGACATTAAGGATACTTCTTTTTTAAAGAAGAAGGGCTTTTAAATTTTTACTATTTATTTAATTTGGCAATGCTGCTTGGCATGTGGGATCTTAGTTCCACAACCAGAGATTGAAACTGTGTCCCCTGCAGTGGAAGCACAGTCTTAACCACCGGGCCACCAGGGAAGCCCAAGGATACTTCTAATTTTGTTGCTATTACCAATACTGCTGAGTATACAAAAAGTGCTGAGTATTTTGTGTAAATATTTTATCCATTTTATCCTTATGAGAAAATCTTCAAGTTGAAAGTAAACACCCTGATATTTCTTTCATCAAAAATTTTACCCATTGACCAGAGTATCTGTCTTCCTAAACCTTTGCAACATTGGATATCATCTTTTAAATATTTTTATTACCAAACTTTATTTTTTCATTGTTTCAATTTGTATTACTTTGATTACTTGAGAAGGTGAAAATTTCATGTGAGTTTATTAATCGTGTTTAATTTTGGTGAATTGTTTCTTTATTCACTTGTTAATTGAAGACCTTAATTTTTTGTGTCATCTTTTTCTATATTAAATATACTTACTCCTTGTTATTTTGTTGGAAAGTTTTTCCTCTAATTCAGTACTCTTAACTATGTCATAGTCATAACCATGACAAAACAATGGGCCCCTGGAAACAGAAGCACTGCCACGCAGAATGTGGGGACAAACTGACATTTGGAAATATTCTGTCAAGAGTTCTGACTGGTGTTTGTTGAGGATGCTGTTGTGAAGCCCAGATGAGTCATCAGGGGTCAAAGGTAACCCCCAAGCAGATTAACAGGGTCAGGTGGGGGCTGGGAACAAGACAGAGGGGGATGAAGGGCACAGGCTCTGGGGTGCCTTTAAAATCCGAAAAAAGTATCTGGTGAATGGATGTGATGGGAACAGTTGGAGAAAGTGACTCTGATATCTTTGACTTTATAGGCAAGGACTGTCCTCAGATTTTGGAGAAAGCTTCTTTGAAAAAGTTCAGATGACAGATGGATGCAATTTCATTCCCTAGGATGAAGGAAAGCTGCTCAAAAACAAAATTATGACAACTGCATACAGGAGGATCCTAAAAATTTAAACTTGTAGAAAAGAGCCAAAATATTTTGCTTTTCAATGTATGGAGAACAGTGGGAAATGTGTTTGAATAGGGATTTTATTCTGGAATGACAAGTGAATTCTCTACACATTGAATGGGAACTTGTATTCTCACCTACATAGCTTGTAACTATCACATAGCTCATACATATTGCAAATATATATGTTAAGAACAGAAAACATAAATGATTAAGGGGAGGGTATTCCCTTATCTGAAGAAGGCTTTATTTGTCTTGAAGAGAGCTACTGAGGAGAGAGTTTCTGACTAGGTTTGAAGTAGACAGGATAAGAAAGGGGATTTTACAGAAAGTTACTAGACTGTGTTTACAGAGGTGAGATTATGTAAATTAATCAGTAATAGTTATTTCAGAAAGCGCTAAGCACATCCAACATGATCTGAGCTTCAGACAGACCTCAATTCAGATGCCAATCCCTGTGTTTGTGGCCATATGATACTAGTAAAGGGTAAGCTCTCTGAGCTACATCTCTGAAAATAAGGCTAATAATTCACTTTTTACATATTCTTGGGAAGAATGAATGAGCTGCTAGCCAAGTGTCTACCATAGTGTTAAAAAAAAGTTGTATTATCAACAAATAGTAACCATAATTCATTGATTATTTTTAAATACACTTTTTGAAGTGAACTTATTTTGAAGACCTCTAGTATCCTGTGATATGCTGGCTATTCAGTGGTACCTGCTCTTGGATTTTTCCCCATTTATATCAACAACCTCAGATATGCAGATGACACCACCCTTATGGCAGAAAGGGAAGAAGAACTAAAGAGCCTCTTGATGAAAGTGAAAGAGGAGAGTTTGGGTAAGCTCCAGGAGTTGATGATGGACAGGGAGGCCTGGCATGCTGCAGTCCATAGGGTCTCAGAGTCAGACACGACTGAGGGACTGAACTGAACTGAATGTATAAATGTTAGTATCAAGTTGATTTAAGAAAAAATATTTGTTCAAATGGCATCTAACTAATTTGTGAGATAGACAGACACATCAGATGTAACAAATAAAAGATCTTCTCAAAAAAAAAAAGGGGGGGGAATTCACTAAATGTTGCTGTAGCCTATGTAAATTTCCTTTAATGTTTCAATAGAAGTGCGTTAATAGTGGTATCCCCTTTTGTTTTTTATTGTCTGTCGAACTGTACCTTTTGGTAAAGAACTCCAAAACTGAACTGCTTGTGCTGCAGTTCATAAAGGTTGTGTCTTCTTTAAGATGTTTTAGGGACTTATTTTTAGAAAAAGAAACAAAAGCAAATTCCACAATTTCTCGTTACATATGTTAATAGGATTAGAGAGAAAAATTACTGTTTTATCTTGAGATTAAAAGCATGGATTTTTGTTGTTGTTTAGTCGCTAAGGCATGTCCAGCTCTTTGCTACCTCATGAACTGTAGCCCACCAGGCTCCTCTATCCGTGGAACTTTCTAGGCGAGAATTCTGGAGTGGATTGTCCTTTCCTCCTTCAGGGTATCTTCCCTACCGGGAATCGAACCCTCATCTCCCCCTTGGCAGGTAGATTCTTTACCACTGAGCCACCTGTGAGATTGAAGCTCTCACTGAGCTTCTACTGAGATTAATTTTATTTCAGAACGATTTTTTTCTATGTTTACAATTATTTCTTTTTAAAAATCTTTTTGTAAAATTTATTTATTTATTAGGGTATGGTTGCTTTACAATGTTGTACAACAAAGTGAATTAGCCATCAGTTTATTTCAGTCGCTTAGTTGTGTCCGACTCTCTGTGACCCCGTGGACTGCAGCCCGACAGGCTTCCCTGTCCACGGTCAACTCCCGGAGCTTGCTCACACTCATGTCCATTGAGTGGGTCGTGCCATCCAACTGTCTCTTCTGTTGTTCCTTTCTCCTCCTGCCTTCAATCTTTCCCAGCATCAGGGTCTTTTCCAATGAATCAGTTCTTCACATCACATTTAATGTACTGGAGCTTCTTCAGCTTCAGCATTAGTCCTTCCAATGAATATTCAGGACTGATTTCCTTTGGGATTGACTGGTTTGATTTCCTTGCAGTGCAAGGGACTCTCAAGAGTCTTCTCCAACACCACAGTTCAAAAGCATCAATACTTTAGTGCTCAGCTTTCTTTATGGTCCAACTCTCACATCCATAAATAATTATTGGAAAAACCATAACTTTCACTATATGGACCTTTGTCGGCAAAGTAATGTCTCTGCTTTTTAATATGCTAACTAGGTTGGTCATAGCTTTTCTTCCAAGGAGCAAGCATCTTTTAATTTCATGGCTGCAGTCATTATCTGCAGTGCTTTTGGAGTCCAAGAAAATAAAGTCTGTCACTATTTCCATTGTTTCTCCATCTACTTGCCATAAAGTGATGGGCCCAGATGCCATGATCTTCATTTTTTGAATGTTGAGTTTTAAGCCAGCTTTTTCACTCTCCTCTTTCACTTTCATCGAGAGGCTCTTTAGTTCCTCTTTGCTTTCTGCCATAAGGGTGGTGTCATCTGTATATCTAAGGTTATTGATATTTCTCCCAGTAATCTTGATTCTAGTGTGTGCTTCATCTAGCCCAGCATTTCACATGATGTACTCTTCATAGAAGTTAAATAAACAGGGTGATAACATATAGCCTTGACATACTCCTTTCCCAATTTGGAACCAGTCCATTGTTCCATGTCTGGTTCTAACTTGCTTCCTGACCTGCATACAGTTTTCTCAGGAGGCAGGAAAGGTGGTCTGGTATTCCCATCTCTTGAAGAATTTTCCAGTTTGTTGTGATCCACACAGTCAAAGGCTTTGGCATATCCACTGAAGCAGAAGTAGATGTTTTTCTGGAATTCTCTTGCTTTTTCGATGATCCAATGAATGTTGGCAATTTGATCTCTGGTTCCTCTGCCTTTTCTAAATCCAGCTTGAACATCTGAAAGTTTTTGGTTCATATACTGTTGAAGCCTTGCTTGGAGAATTTTGAGCATTATTTGCTAGCATGTGAGAGATGAGTGCAATTGTGCAGTAGTTTGAACATTCTGTGACATTGCCTTTCTTTGGGATAGGAATGTCCTGTGGCCAATGCTGAGTGTTCCAAATTTGCTGGCATTTTGAGTGCACACTTTCACAGCATTGTCTTTTAGGATTTGAAGTAACTCTTCTGGAATTCCATCACCTCCACTAGCTTTGTTCATAGTGATGATTCCCAAAGCCCACTTGACGTCATATCCAGGATGTCTGGCTCTAGGTGAGTGATCATACCATCATGGTTATCTGGATTATTAAGATCTCCTTTGTATAGTCCTTCTGTGTATTCTCGCCACCTCTTCTTAATATCATCTACTTCTGTTAGGGCCATACCATTTCTGTCCTTTATTGTGCCCATCTTTGCATGAAATGTTCCCTTGGTATCTCTAATTTTCTTGAAGAGATCTCTAGTCTTTCTCATTCTATTGTTTTCCTCTATTTCTTTGTACTGATCACTTAGGAAGGCTTTCTTATCTCTCCTTGCTATTCTTTGGAACTCTGCATTTGGATGGGTATATCTTTCCTTTCCTCCTTTGCTATAAGTATACATAGATGTCATCCCTCATGGCCCTTCCTCCCACCCGCCTCCCAAGAAAAGCACAGATTTTCATCCGAATTTTGCCTTTAACCTTGGTGTGTAGAAAAGTAAGATATGATAGTATATAGCTTTGTACTCTTGAGGCCTTTTTGTGTGTGTTTATTTGTGCCTCATTTCATTTCATAGTTTCACCTTTCCTCTTTGCTCTGATGCTTCCCTTACTGGGAATAATTCCCTTCCTTTGCTTCTCCATCTGGTAAATGCCTACACAAAATCCAAGAGCCAAATGACTTATCACCTGCTCTATGAAACCTTCCCAGTTCACCCAAGGAGAATGAACTCTGCCCTTCTGAATGCACGGCTTCCTAATGTATGGCTATCACATTGGATTGTTAATGAGTATGTGCTTGCTCAGTCGTGTCCTACTCTTTGCGACCCCCTTAACTATAGCCTGCCAGCCTCTGTCCATGGGATTTCGCAGGCAAGAATACTGGAGTGGGTGGCCATTTCCTCTTCCAGGGAATCTTCCCAGCCCAGATATTGAACCCACGTCTCCCAAGTCTCCTGCATTGGCAGGCAGATTCTTCACCACTGAGCCACCTGGAAAATCCTTGGATTGTTAATAGTTTCTGCTAGATTATAAATGCTTTGAGGTCTCCTTGATTTCTACATTTCCAGCATCTAACATAGAGCCTGCAGGGTATATACGCATGAGGGACTGAAGCATGAAGCACAGAAAGTCCTTTATGAGGAATGGATGGTTTATACTTCTCTTTGTGTTTCAATATGAGGGACTTAGAACAGGAGTCCCCAACCTCTGGGATCTAATGCCTGATGATCTGAGGTGGAGCTGATGTAGTAATAATAATAATAAAAACAAGGTGCATAATAAATATAATATGCTTTAATAATTCCAAAACCAACCTCCTAGTCCATGGAAAAATTGTCTTCCACAAATTAGCCCCTGGTGCCAAAAAAGGTTGGGGACCACTGACTTAGAGTAACACTCTGGCTTCCCCTTACCCTGCTCCTTACCTCACACTTCCTAGGGGAGGAGGTTGATGCCTCTGATTAGCCTATTTTGACTCATCTGATGAGCCAAGGAACTCTGATCAGTTCCTTGGTCTACCTGTTTTGCAGGCAATCAGACCTGGGTGGATAAGTTTAATTCTGGGGCGAAATGTGAGGAAGTTCACTGTGGCCCTGAATCTGTACCAGCTGTTATCTGTAGTAAGTCTGATGAGTTGATCTGCAATCTGGCTGACTCCCCATGTGTCTCTGTCTCCACTGGTTTCTGACTCAGGAATGGAAGAAATGCATTATCTATTGCTCCCCTGCTAAGCCACCAACATCTGACATTTGTACAGTGCTTTTCAGTTTACAAAGCACTTCCACATCTATTATTTCAAGGGCTATAAATGAGGTAACGAAGGGCTGTGGGAGTCTGGGGAGCCAGTGATTAATTTCAGTTGGGAAAACCACGTGGAGCTGCCTGTTGGTGAGCCTCATTCAGCACAGCTGTTGGGCCAGAAGTTCCTGAACTCTGCCCCTTCCATGTGCTAAGTCACTTCAGTTATGTCCGACTCTTTGCAACCCTATAGTCTGTAGCCTGCCAGGCTCCTTTGTGGATGGGATTCTCCAGGCAAGAATACTGGAATGGGTTGCTGTGCCCTTCTCCAGGGGATCTTCCCAACCCAGAAATTGAACCCATATCTCCAGCGTCTCCTGAATTGCAGGCAGATTCTTAACCAATGAGCCACCTGGGGAAGCCCCTGCCCTTCTCGAGCCCTTACAAAAAGAAGGAAAGTGGCAAAGGACACTAGCCCATTTCCAGAATTTGCCTCCAACATCTAGTTTTCTTTTCTGGTCCACCGCACACCTAGAGCAGCTTTTCCTGATTTCTGATATCTATCGGTTATGCCTAAAAAATGATGCTGTGAAAGTGCTGCACTCAATATGTCAAATTTGGAAAACTCAGCAGTGGCCACAGGACTGGAAAAGGTCAGTTTTCATTCCAATCCCAAAGAAAGGCAATGCCAAAGAATGCTCAAACTACCACACAATTGCACTCATCTCACACGCTAGTAAAGTAATGCTCAAAATTCTCCAAGCCAGGCTTCAGCAATATGTGAACTGTGAACTTCCAGATGTTCAAGCTGGTTTTAGAAAAGGCAGAGGAATCAGAGATCAAATGGCCAACATCTGCTGGATCATCAAAAAAGCAAGAGAGTTCCAGAAAAACATCTATTTCTGCTTTATTGACTATGCCAAAGCATAGCCTGTGTGTATCACAATAAACTGTGGAAAATTCTGAAAGACATGGGAATACCAGACCACCTGACCTGCCTCTTGAGAAACCTATATGCAGGTCAGGAAGCAACAGTTAGAACTGAACATGGAACAACAGACTAGTTCCAAATAGGAAAACGAGTATGTCAAGGCTGTATATTGTCACCCTGCTAATTTAACTTATATGCAGAGCACATCGTGAAAAATGCTGGACTGGAAGAAACACAAGCTGGAATCAAGATTGCTGGGAGAAATATCAATAACCTCATATATGCAGATGATACCACCGTTATGGCAGAAAGTGAAGAAGAACTAAGGAGCCTCTTGATGAAAGTGAAAGAGGAGAGTGAAAAAGTTGGCTTAAAGCTCAACGTTCAGAAAACTAAGATCATGGCATCTGGCCCCATCCCTTCATGACAAATAGATGGGGAAATAGTGGAAACAGTGTCAGACTTTATTTTTTTGGGTTCCAAAATCACTGCAGATGGTGTTTGCAGCCATGAAATTAAAAGACACTTACTCCTTGGAAGGAAAGTTATGACCAACCTAGACAGCATATTCAGAGAAGGCAATGGCACCCCACTCCAGTACTCTTGCCTGGAAAATGGACTGAGGAGCCTGGTAGGCTGCAGTCCATGGGGTCACTAAGAGTCGGACACAGCTGAGTGACTTCACTTTCACTTTCCACTTTCATGCACTGGAGAAGGAAATGGCAAACCACTCCAGTATTCTTTTTTTTATTTTTATTTTATTAAAAAATTTTTTTTAATTTTATTTTTTAACTTTACAATGTTGTATTGGTTTTGCCATACATCAAAATGAATCCGCCACAGGTATACATGTGTTCCCCATCCTGAACCCTCCTCCCTCCCCATACCATCCCTCTAGGTCTTCCCAGTGCACCAGCCCCAAGCATCCAGTATCGTACATCGAACCTGGACTGGCGACTCGTTTCATATATGATATTATACATGTTTCAATGCCATTCTCGCAAATCATCCCACCCTCTCCCTCTCCCACAGAGTCCAAAAGACTGTTCTATACATCAGTGTCTCTTTTGCTGTCTCGTATACAGGGTTATTGTTACCATCTTTCTAAATTCCATATATATGCATTAGTATACTGTATTGGTGTTTTTCTTTCTGGCTTACTTCACTCTGTATAATAGGCTCCAGTTTCATCCACCTCATTAGAACTGATTCAAATGTATTCTTTTTAATGGCTGAATAATACTCCATTGTGTATATGTACCACAGCTTTCTTATCCATTCATCTGCTGATGGACATCTAGGTTGCTTCCATGTCCTGGCTATTATAAACAGTGCTGTGATGAACACTGGGGTACACGTGTCTCTTTCAATTCTGGTTTCCTCAGTGTGTAGGCCCAGCAGTGGGATTGCTGGGTCATAAGGCAGTTCTATTTCCAGTTTTTTAAGGAATCTCCACACTGTTCTCCATAGTGGCTGTACTAGTTTGCATTCCCACCAACAGTGTACGAGGGTTCCCTTTTCTCCACACCCTCTCCAGCATTTATTGCTTGTAGACTTTTCACTCCAGTATTCTTGCCTGGAGAATCCCAGGGATGGGGGAGCCCAGTGGGCTGCCGTCTATGGGGTCACACAGAGTGGGACACGACTGAAGCGACTTAGCAGTAGCAGCAACAGACAGCATATTCAAAAGCAGAGACATTACTTTGCCAACAAAGGTCCATCTAGTCAAGGCTATGGTTTTTCCAGTAGTCATGTATGGATGTGAGAGTTGGACTATAAAGAAAGCTGAGCACAGAAGAATTGATGCTTTTGAACTGTGGTGTTGGAGAAGACTCTTGAGAATCCCTTGGACTGCAAGGAGATCCAACCAGTTCTTCCTAAAGGAGATCAGTCCTGGGTGTTCCTTGGAAGGACTGATGCTGAAGCTGAAACTCCAATACTTTGGCCACCTAATGCTAAGAACTGACTCATTTGAAAAGACCCTGATGCTGGGAAAGATTGAGGGCAGGAGGAGAAGGGGACGACAGAGGATGAGATAGTTGATCACTGACTCAATGGACATGAGTTTGAGTAAACTCCAGGAGTTGATGATGGACAGGGAGGCCTGGCTTGCTGCAGTTCATGGGGTCACAAAGAGTCAGACACAACTGAGTGACTGAACTGAAGTGAACCGATTGGTTATGCATTTGTATTTCTGATTCTTATGTCAGGAAACCCTGGCTTTGCCAACCTCTTCAGACATGCTCTTGTGACATGACCTGGCATCCTCTGTGGGTCAGGACCTGAGGATAACTCTCAGATAATGCTCTGTGACTAATGCTCCTTTCCCTATCACACCTCCGTAAATCAGGGGGCGTGGACAGCTCTGTGCTCTAACAGTCTATCATCATTGGACTTAATAACTTTGTTCTCAGAGTTATTTTTCCCAGTTTTTACTTTTTGGCTTCACCAAATAGTAGGGGGCATGCGACAGCTCTGTGCTCTAACAGTCTATCGTCATTGGACTTAATAACTTTGTTCTCAGAGTTATTTTTCCCAAGTTTTACTTTTTGGCTTCACCAAATAATGCATGGGAGTCTTAGTTTCCCGACCAGTGATCAAACCTGCACCCCCTGCAATGGAAGTTGGGAGTCTTAACCACCGGATGACCAGGGAAGTTCCTGGATGTAATAATTTTAAAACAACTGGGTCTCTTTCCTCTTTGCAGCAAAGGCTTCACGACATCAGAGACATTGTCATTCCTAAGACACACACCAGGTGACTTTGTAGTCACCCTCAGTTTCCTTTGGGTGTGGGTCCACCAAAACATCAATGTGGATGTGCTTAAAGGCATTTTGGGAACAAACAGCTTCCACAAAATGGCCAAATTCTTTTTTTTTTTTTTTTTTGCATAAAAAAACCCTTATTTTATATAGGATTATAGGCGATTAACAATGTTGTGATAGTTTCAGGTGGACAGCAAAGGGACTCAGCCACAAATACACATGTATCCTTTCTCCCCGCAAATCCCCTCCTATCCAGGCTGCCATATAAGATTGAGCAGAGTTCCCTGTGCTATACAGTAGGTCCTTGCTGGTTCTCTATTTTAAATATAGTGGTGTATACCTGTCCATCCCAAACTCCCTACCTATCCCTTCCCCCAATCCTTCCCCTACCTCCCTGAGAAGTGCCAAATTCTAATTGACGTTGTTTTTCAAAGTGTTGGAATATAATTTGAATTTCAAGGCAAAGGGAAAAAATTAGAAGTGGAAGTCAAGAAAGGGAATTAGCAAGCAGAAATGAAACGAGTCAATCTAATTTCGAAGCCTGTCCTGAATCAAGGGTAAAATAACAAATAGGACTTGTGAAAAAAGAGAATCTAATATTTTTATAAGGAGTTCCACATCTGAAAGATGATAAATGGCACTTAAGAGGAAAAGCTGCATTAGAAAAATTGTCTTGACAATGAACCCTTTCACATGCCTGTAGAACTTGTCTCGTACATCTGTTGTAGCCCACATACCAGTCTGTCCCTGGTAGTAGCTGAAGGGTTATTTTTCTGAGAAAAAAATCTGTTTGACTTAGAAGCTAGGAGAAAGAGAGGGAGTCTCAGAGATTGGAATCCAAATGAGTAATAGAAAAATTTCAAATGCCACCATGATGGGAAAAAGAAGAACAAGTCTTCGATCATTGACACCTCTTCTTACATTGCATTCCATTCTATATGATCTTCCACCTAAAATTCTTGGCCTGGGTTAACATCATTGAGGGCAATTTAGAATCATGATAGAGAATGTGACAAGGGAAGTTAAATCAGGAAAATGCATTGTTGGGTGAAATTACCTCTGGAGATCAGACCCTTGGAGATGGGACACTGGTGGTTCTGACACTTCTGACACTGGTGGTGCCCCTTCCCTGATACCAGTGGGGCAGAAAGAATGAGGAGGGAAAGACTGAGTTCAGAGATGGGGGTGTACAGATTTGTGTGGGTAGGAAGGGGCACACACAGATGGTGTTTGTGTGCACACACCCATGCAGGTGAGCAATGAAGAGTGAAAATCAGAACCTAAATCGTGGGGTGAACGGGTGCGGTCAGGTGATGTTCTGGCCGGTAGTTTTTGCTGCAGTACCTCCCTTCTTTGCTTCATGATTCAGCTTTCTTTGTTGGTGATATCCCTTATTCAGAGGAGGTGTATAAGACATTGCAGTCTTTATAAGTGCCACTTGCAGTTTTCAGTAAATGACCAGTAATGGCTGCTCACAAACAGGCATTTACGATGAGTACTTCAGTATTGAGAAGCTGGACAAAATGATCTCTTGGGCTCTACCCCATGGATGTAATCCATCTTAGCAAACCTTTAGGCTGAGCTGGAGCACAGAGTGGAGCGCTTATCACCTGTCTTGAACTGTTTTGGAGGAATACATCTTATCTCCTGAACTGGTAAATTCTGGGAAGGCAGAGACGGTTACTTTTTATTCATCTCCATAGCTCTGGGTGCAGGGTGGAGCACATAGTAGGTAGTCAGTAAACACTGACTGATTAAGATCTTCTAATTCCAGATGCTTATAACACCAGGACACTTGAAGTTGGGTCAGATCAAGGAAGGACTCTAAATAATGATCCTTAAGAGCCATTGTAAAATATAGTAAAAACAGAACAAAAATATTATAGTGCATTAGGTATTCTAAGTAATCCACAAATGATGCAAAGTTTACAAGAGGATGTTTATAGGTTATAGCCAAATACTGTGCCATTTAACACAAGGGATTTGAGCTTCCTGGGATTGCGGTGTCTGTGGGGGTTCTGGAATCCCCACAGATGGTGGCTCAGATTGTGAAGAATCCTCCTGCAGTGCAGGAGACCGGGGTTCAATCCCTGGCTTGGGAAGATCCCCTGGAGAAGGTAATAACTAACCAGTATTCTTGTCTGGAAATCCCTTGGACAGAGGAGCTTGGCAGGGCTATAGTCCATGGGATCTTAAAGAGTCGGGTATGACTGAGCTACTAACACTTTCACACAGATACCAATGGGTTACTCTATACATCCTCCTGAAAGTGATGCTATAAATTGAAACATGCTCAAATCCGGATGGAGACGATCAAATTGAGGGGACATCTTTATACTGTTACTGGGATCAGGGAAATGGAGAGAGAGAGGAAGTGAGCAAAAAAGGCTCACTCAGTCTAACTGTTAGGGATACATCTCAAAACAAAACAGGCAATATGTTCTGTTCTCATGGAGCTTGCAGTGTGGAGGAGGAAAACACAGCAAATAAATATTATATGGTGTGCTAGAAGATGACAAGGCAAGGAAAGGGATGGCCAGGAAGGGGATAACAGGATGTGGGATGAGGGATGCAATTTTCAATACAGGGATGAGGGAAGGCTGCAAGGACCAGGTGATGTCTGAGTGAATCCTGAAAGTAGAAAAGAAAGTGAGCTATGCAAATAATTACACGGAATGCATTCCAGGCAGAGGGAGTAGCAGGCGCAAAAGACTGAGGTCAGAGGCTGGATGGCTTGTTTAAGAAACAGCAAGCAGGGTACTTTCCTGGTGGTTCAGTGGTTAAGAATCCACCTTGCAATGCAGGGGACATGGGTTTGATCCCTGATTCTGGCGCCCATGTGGAGCCAGAATGAATGATCCTGCATGCTTCAACAACGATGCTACATGCTACAACCAAGACCTGAGGCAGCCAAATAAATAAATTAATAAAAGGGAGAGACCCAAGCCATGGAAACAGAAAAGAAAAGAAACAGCAAGGAGACCAGCATACCTGAAACTGAATGAGCCAGGGAAAGCGTAGCAGGAAACAGAGTTAGAGAGGTTATAAGCCAAGGGATAAAAGTGTTAAATTTTATCCAATTCCTTTTTTGCACCTGTGACATGATTATGTGATTTTTTTTTCTCCTTTGATTTCTTAATGTAGAAAATTATGTTTTATATTTGTCTACGTTAAATGTTGTCACCTTCCTGAAAGTGAAAGTGAATGGGTTAGTCGCTCATGTCCAACTCTGCAACCCCATGGGTTGTAGCCCGCCAGGCTCCTCTGTCCATGGGATTCTCCAGGTAAGAATACTGGGGTGGGTAGCTATTCCCTTCTCCAGGGAATCTTCCTGATTCAGGGATCGAATCCAGGTCTCCCGTGTGGAAGGCAGATTCTTTAGAGTCTGAGCTACCAGGGAAGCTTTACCTGCCAGGGCTAAGCTAAATTTGATCATGATATGTGACTTGTTAATATAAACTAAATTTAGTTTGGCAATTTTTTTCAGAATGTTTGAATCTATTTTCTTGAGTGAGTGGGGCCAGTCATTTTCCTTTTAATACCCCCAAAGTCATACTAGCCCTCATGGAAAGTGTTCCCTCATTTTTCACAGAAATTGTTAGCTTGGATTTACCCTCGCGTTTGTCAGTTTTCTTGTTTTCATTTCCTTCTTGCATCACAGACCTCCTTATAGTAGTATTTTCTTTCTTCCTAGAATACACATTTTAGGAGCCCCTTTAGTAAAGCAATGCTGCGATAGAGTATCATACTTCTATTTATTTGACAATGTCATTATTTTGCTTTCGTTTCTTTTTTCCTCTTTCATTTCTGAAAGATAGTTTTTCTGGGCTTATAGTCCTCAACTGACAGTTACTTTTCCTTCAGAACTTTGAAAATAGTATCAAACTTTGACTGTGATATGATGCATATCATATCAATTTTGTAAATGGACTAGGAGTAAACACAAAAATGATCATGAACACAGAACCCACATGACTGAAGTTCTCTGTCTGTCGCCCCTTCATTCAACCCCCTTACCTCCCCAAACAGAAGGCAAGTCTCTTGGATTTTCTGTTTACCTTCCCTTTACTTAAAAAACCCCAGAAGTTGTAGAATTAAGGTCAAACAACTATGAGACTATGGTGATAGAACAGAAAATAGGTATTATTATATACATTTTCACTGGAAGAAAGAATAATATAACTGAAAAACTAAGACTAGGAAAGGAAATATGAGAAATGCCATTTCCTTATCTTTCATTAGAGACAGTATTTTTGTCTATAATTTTTTAATTTTTGTCTAAAATGAAAACATATACAGATCTTTTATTTTTAACTTCTAATTTTACATGGGAGCAAACCAATTACCAATGTTGTAAGTTTCGGGTGCACGGTGGAGCAACTCAGTCATACATATACATGTACCACTCTTCCCCAAGCTCCCCTCCCATCCAGGCTGCCAAATATCATTGAGGAGAGATCCATGTGCTATACAGTTGGTCCTTGATGGTTATCCTTTAAAAAATAGCAGTGTGTACAAAAACATGTACAGATCTTAAATGACTCCAATCTGTTTTTTCCTTAAACCTTTTTTACTTTAATTTCATAAAATGATACCAAGGGAATATTTCATGCAAAGACAAGCACAATAAAGGACAGAAACAGTACGGACCTAACAGAAGCAGAAGATATTAAGAAGAGGTGGCGAGAATACACAAAAGAAGTATACAAAAGAGACCTTGATGACGCAGATAACCACCATGGTGTGATCACTTACCTAGAGCCGGACATCCTGGAGTGCGAAGTCAAGTGGGCCTTAGGAAGCATCACTACGAACAAAGCTAGTGGAGGTGATGGAATTCCAGCTGAGCTACTTCAAATCCTAAAAGATAATGCTGTGAAAGTGCTGCACTCGAAATGCCAGCAAATTTGGAACACTCAGCAGTGGTCACAGGACTGGAAAAAGTCACTGTTCATTCCTATCCCAAAGAAAGGCAGTGCCACAGAATATTCAAACTACTGCACAATTGCACTCATCTCACATGCTATCAAAGTAAAGCTCAAAATTTTCCAAGCGAGACTTCAACAGTACGTGAACTGAGAATTTCCAGATGTTCAAGCTAGATTTAGAAAAGGCAGAGAAACTAGAGATCAAATTGCCAACATCTACTGGATCATTGAAAAAGCAAGAGAATCCAGAAAAACATCTACTTCTGCTTCAATGGATATGCCAAAGCCTTTGACTGTGTGGATCACAACAAACTGTGGAAAATTCTTCAAGAGATAGGAATACCAGACCACCTTTCCTGCCTCCTGAGAAATCTGTATGCAGGTCAGGAAACAACAGTTAGAACCAGACATGGAACAATGGACTGGTTCCAAATTGGGAAAGGAGTATGTCAAAGCTATATATTGTCACCCTGCTTATTTAACTTCTATAGCAGAGTACATCATGTGAAATGCTGGGTTAGATGAAGCACACGCTGGAATCAAGATTGCCGGGAGAAATATCAATAACCTCAGATATGCAGATGACACCACCCTTATGGCAGAAAGTGAAGAATGAAAGAGCCTCTTGATGAAAATGAAGGAGGAGAGTGAAAAAGTTGGCTTAAAACTCAACATTTGAAAAATGAAGATGATGGCATCTGGTCCTATCACTTCATGGCAAATAGACGGGAAAACAATGGAAACAGTGTCAGGCTTTATTTTGGGGGGCTCCAAAATCACTGCAGATGGTGACTGCAGCCATGAAATTAAAAGACGCTTACTCCTTGGAAGGAAAGTTATGACCAACCTAGATAGCATATTTAAAAGCAGAGACATTACTTTGCCAACAAAGGTCCGTCTAGTCAAGGCTATGGTTTTTCCTGTGGTCATGTATGCATGTGAGAGTTGGACTGTGAAGAAGGCTGAGTGCCGAAGAATTGATGCTTTTGAACTGTGGTGTTGGAGAAGACTCTTGAGAGTCCCTTGGACTGCAAGGATATCCAACCAGTCCATCCTAAAGGAAATCAGTCCTGAATATTCATTGAAAGGACTGATGCTAAAGCTGAAGCTGCAATACATTAGCCATGTGATGCAAAGACCGAATTGTTAGAAAAGACCCTGATTATGGAAAAGATTGAAGGCAGGAGGAGAAGGGGACGACAGAGGATGAGATGGTTGGATGGTATCACCAACTAATGGACATGAGTTTGAGCAAGCTCCAAGAGTTGGTGATGCACAGGGAAGCCTGGCATGCTGCAGTCCATGGGGCTGTAGAGTCAGATACAACTGAGTAACTGAACTGAACTGATCTGAACTGGAGGGGTCTAGAAAAATATTTATCTAGGCTTCAGCAATTCCTTTAAGTTTTACTTTATTTTCTCTTCTTTCTATAAAATTATAGCAAAATTAAATGTAATACTTTTTAATAAAAATAAAAGCTATATTATGATCCTATTTTTATGAAAGTGTTTCTTCTATGTAGTTTATATATGATGGAGAGCTCCTGGAATGATATGCATTTTGGTATTTATAACAATTTATTTCACGTCGTGGTGTTTGGGTTAAAATTTAGCTTTGTGTATTCCATGTTATTTGAATTCCTTGTTACTTGTATGTACTATTTTGAAAAAATCATTTAAAAATGCAGTATCAGCAACTTTGCAGGGCATTCCTTATTGAGACAATTTCCCCCTCTTCATCTACTCCTTTATTCATAGACTTAACCCTCAGCTTCACTTCTTTTCTTACTCCAGAAACTAGTCAATATATGCAAGCTAATTATAGCTGTAGAATTTCATATCCTCAGAGTTCTGCCCTGCAGTGTGCTATATCGACAGAATGTGATCTGGAAATTCATATGTTAAAATCCTAACATTTGGTGTGATGGTGTTACTAGCTGTGGATTTTGGGAGGTGACTAGGTCACTAGAGTGCCACCCTCATAAATGGAATTAACACCTTTTGTAAAAGCCACCCCAGAGCAATCCCTAGCTCCCTCCATCATGTGAGGATACAGTGAGAAGATGAGTGGCTGTGAGCCAGGAAGTGGGCTCTTACCAGACACTGAATCTGCCGGCACCTTGATCTTGGACTTCCCACCCTCCAGAACTGTGAGAAATAAACATCTGTTGTTTACAGGCCACCCAGTCTGCAGTATTTTTGTTATAGCAGCCTGAATGGATGGAGGCAGGTGTCTGGTCTGGCTTGAGCTGGACTTCTAGATGTCATTTTCCTAATCTTGGAGTTTTACATTGTTTTTGATGAAGTTGGTGATTTTTTAAAAAATTAATTATTATTGGAGTATAGTTGTTTCATAATGTTGTGTTAGTTTCTTCTGTACAGCAAAGTGAATCAGCTATACGTATTCATATGTCCCCTCTTTTCTGAATCCAAAAAATCCTTCCCATTTAGGTCATCAAAGAGCATTGGGTAGAGTTCTCTGTACTACATGGTAGGTTCTCGTTAGTTACCTATTTTATACATAGTACTGTACACACATCAATCCAATCTCCCGATTCATCCCACCAAGGTTAGTAATTTTAATCTGCCCCCATTGTTCTTCTACACAAATCTTTGTTCATAACTTTCTTTACTTCTTAGGATGAAATCTTAGAGGTAGGGTTAAAGCATGTGGCTATTTTCTTAATGCTTATGATTTTATACAGCCAAATTGATTTTCAGAAGGGTTATACTAATTGATGCTTCCACTAGAAGTATTTATAGAAATGCCTCTTCCTTAACTCTCTTGCCAACACCCATCCTGTCTTTGTTTGACATCTGTCCCCATTTGATAATCAAAAAGATATTAAATGGCTGTTTTAATTAGCATTTTTATTATTTGTAAGGTTGAATACTCTTCATATGACGATTGAATTTTTAAAATTTCCATGGAATTCTGTAAGTGGGCAGAAAGCATGATCACATTTATGTTTTAGAACTGTAATGTGGGTGGGAGTGTTGCAAATGGGTGGTGGCTGGAGGAGCCTGAGGTCAGGAATGCCAAAGGAGAACTCAGTGGTGGGCTGCTGCTAGATGATGAAGGCCTAAACCAGGTGGGGAATCCAGAGACCTGACAGCATTCCGGCTCCACTTCTGAATTTTCAGGGTTCCTGAGTCCCCATTATTAATACATTTTCCACTTTGAAAAACTAGGAGAGTAGCAATGGTGTTGTTCAGTCACTCAGTCATGTCTGACTGTGAGTCATGACTAACCGCATGGACCTCAGTACGCCAGGCTTCCTTGTCCTTCACCAACTCCTGGAGCTTACTCAGACTCGTGTCCATTAAGTCGGTGATGCCATCCAACCATCTCATCCTCTGTCATCCCCTTTTCCTCCTACCTTCAATCTTTCCCATAATCAGGGTCTTTTTAATGAGTCGGCTCTTCACATCAGGTGGACAGAGTATCAGAGCTTCAGCTTCAGCATCAGTCCTTTCAATGAATATTCAGGATTGATTTCCTTTAGGATTGACTGGTTTGATCTCCTTGCAGTCCAAGGGACTCTCAAGAGTCTTCTCTACCACCACAGTTCAAAAGCATCAATTCTTTGGCACTCAGCCTTCTTTATGGTCCTACTCTCACATCCATATATGACTACTGGAAAAACCATAGCTCTGACTATACAGACCTTTGTTGGCTGAAAAAATGTCTCTGCTTTTCAATATGCTGTCTAGGTTGGTCATAGCTTTTCTTCCAAAGAGCAAGTGTCTTTTAATTTCATGGCTGCAGTCAAAATCTGCAGTGATTTTGGAGTCTAATAAAATAAAGTCTGTCACTGTTTCCATTGTTTTCCCATCTGTTTGCCATGAAGTGATGGGACCAGATGCCATGATCTTCATTTTTTGAATGTTGAGTTTTAAGCCAGCTTTTTTACTCTCCTCTTTCACCTTCATCAAGAGGCTCTTTAGTTCCTCTTTGCTTTCTGCCATAAGGGTGGTGTCATCTGCATACCTGAGGTTATTGATATTTCCCCCAGCAATCTTGATTCCAGCTTGCGCTTCGTCTAGCTTGGCATTTTGCATGATGTACTCTGCTATAGACGTTAAATAAGCAGGGTGACAATATACAGCCTTGACATACTCCTTTCCCAGTTTGAAACCATCTGTTGTTGCATGTCTGGTTCTAACTGTTGCTTCTTGAGCTGCCTACAGGTTTCTCAAGAGGCAGGTCAGGTGGTCTGGTATTCCCATCTCTTGAAGAATTTTCAACAGCCTGTTGTGATCCACACAGTCAAAGGCTTTGGTGTATCCATTGAAGCAGAAGTAGATGTTTTTCTGGAATTCCCTTGTTTTTTCTATGATCCAGTGGATGTTGGCAATTTGATCTCTGGTTTCTCTGCCTTTTCTAAATCCAGCTTGAACATCTGGAAGTTCTCGGTTCATATATTGCTGAAGCCAGGTTGGAGAATTTTGAGCATTACTTTGATAGCGTATGAGATGAGTGCAATTATGTGGTAGTTTGAACATTCTTTGGCATTGTCTTTCTTTGGAATTGAAATGAAAACTGACCTTTTACAATTCTATGGCCACTGCTGAGTTTTCCAAATTTGCTAGCATATTGAGTGCAGCATTTTCACAGCATCATCTTTTAGGATTTGAAATAGCTCAGCTAGAATTCCATCACCTCCACTAGCTTTGTTCGTAGTGGTGCTTCCTAAGGCTCATTTGACTTCACACTCCAGGATGTTTGGCTCTAGGTGAATGATCACACTATCAAGGTTGTCAGGGTTATTAAGATCTCTTTTGTATAGTTCTTCTGTGTATTCTTACCACCTCTTCTTAATATCATCTACTTCTGTTAGGTCCATACTGTTTCCATCTTTGCATTAAATGTTCCCTTGGTATCTCTAATTTTCTTGAAGAGATCTATAGTCTTTCCCATTCTGTTGTTTTCCTCTATTTCTTTGCATTGATCACTTAGGCAGGCTTTCTTATCCCTCCTTGGTCTTTTTTGGAACTCTGCATTCAGATAGGTATATCTTTTCTCCTTTGCCTTTTGCTTCTCTTCTTTTCTCAATTATTTATAAAGCCTCCTCAGACAACCATTTTGCCTTTTTGCATTTCTTTTTCTTGGGGATGGTTTAGATCACCACCTTCTGAACAATGTTATGAACCTCCATCCATAGTTCTTCAGGTATTCTGTCCATAAGATCCAATCTCTTGAGTCTATCTGTCATTTCCACTGTATATCATAAGGATTTGATTTAGGTCATACCTGAATAGTGTAGTGGTTTTCTCTACTTTCTTCAACTTAAGTCTGAATTTGGTCATAAGGTGTTCATGATCTGAGCTATAGTCAGCTCCCAGTCTTGTTTTTGCTGACCGTATAGAGCTTCTCAATCTTTGGCTGCAAATTTGTAATTAATCTGGTTTCTTCTTTTGGTGTTGACCATCTGGTGATGTCCACATGTAGAGTCATCTCTTGTGTTGTTGGAAGAGGGTGTTTGCTATGACCAGTGCATTCTCTTGGTAAAACTTTGTGGGCCTTTGCCCTGCTTCAGTTTGTACTCCAAGTCCAAACTTGCCTTTTACTCCAGGTGCCTCTTGAATTCCTATTTTTGCATTCCAGTCCCCAGTGATGAAAAGAACATCTTTTTTGGGTGTTAGTTCTAGAAGTTCTTGTAGGTCATCATAGTACCATTTGACTTCAGCTTCTTTGGCATTAGTGATTAGGGCATAGACTTGGATTACTGTGATACTGAATGGTTAGCCTTGGAAACAAGCAGAGATCATTTTGTTGTTTTTGAGATTGCACCCAAGTACTGCATTTCAGACTCTTTTGGTGACAATGAGGGCTACTTCATTTCTTCTAAGGGATTCCAACCCACAGTAGTAGATATAATGGTCATCTGAATTAAGTTCACCCATTCTGTGAACTGATTTCTAAAATGTCTATGTTCACTCTTGCCATCTCCTCTTTGACCACTTCCAATTTACCTTGATTCATGAACCTAACATTCCAGGAGGTTCCTAGCCATATTGTTCTTTCAGCTTCGGACTTTACTTTCACCACCAGACACATCCACACCTGGGTGTTGTTTCCCCGTTGGCTCAGCTGCTTCATTCCTTCTGGAGCTATTTCTCCACTCTTCTCCAGTAGCATATTGGGCATCTACCAACCTGGGGAGTTCATCTTTCAGTATCATGTCTTTTTGTCTTTTCATACTGTTCATGGGGTTCTCAAGGCAAGAATTCTCAAGTGGGTTGCCATTCCCTTCTCCAGTGGACCACATTTTGTCAGAACTCTCCACCATGATCCGTCCAATCTCATGATGCTCCCAATCTATTTAAATTTGGGGAGATTTTATACTTCTCCTGAGAGGTCCATTTCTTCACTTCCCATCTACAGAATCAATAACTCAGAAAGGAATTTGACTGCAAGATGATGAATTATGTCCCCCTGTGACTTGGCACTAGTGGTAAAGAACCTGCCTGCCAATGCAAGAGACTGTAAGAGATGCGGGTTTGATCCCTGGGTCGGGAAGATCCCCTGGAGGAGTGAGTGGCAACCCACTCCAGTATTCTTGCCTGGAAAATCCCATGGTCAGAGGAACCTGGCAGGCTATAGTTCATAGAGTTGCACAGAGTTGGACACGACCGAAGCATCTTAGCACAGCATAGCAGCACAGCACACATGACTCCTGCACTGGAAAAGTGGAAAAGGATTCTGTAGGTCCAAACAAGCTGAAGAAATACATTGATCTGCTACTGGCTTTTGCTAGTATTGGTTAGTCTCTTGGCTTTGACTTTAAAGCCCTTCCATGTTACACTTTTAAAACAGGGAAATGAAACATACATAGTCAGGTTTTAGCCAAAGCTAACCCTGATGGAAAAAACGACCAGCCCTCTGTAATTCTGAGCTGAATTGTAATTCTTTGTTCTCTGTAGACTTCAGATAAAAGGATTCATGTGGAATGGTAGATAGTGCAGTTTTAATTTGGATCATCTGGACTTAACTGCTGGATTTTACACCAGCCATGCTGAGAGGCAGGGTCTTTGTTTTCAGCAATTATCAAACTAAGCCTAATTAAACTTGCTTGGCTTTGATGTGCTGTAATGTTTTCCATAATTTTATATTCTGAACCATTTTCCTAAGTCCTTGTTTGAAATCAAGGATAGACTGTGGATTCATTTTCTATCTGTCATGCCATGATTTCTTATGTATCTAATCAGGTTTTCAGATGCTTACTTTGGGTTGATAGAATTCAACATGCTTCTTGTGTTTTTGCAATTTGAATGCATGGAATTGTTTTTAGATAAAATATGCTAATATACTAAATACAGTAGATACATGTGAAAGGAAAGTGCAAAGATTTTCAATCCTACCAATTAAATATAGATCTTAAACCATAGAATACACTCTTCTGTCTTGTAAAATGCAATTGATTCCCCTTTTCCTTGTGAAATTCCTTAAGGGGACTCTTGTTTTTTTAAAAAGCTCATCTGGTCCAGTTGACTCCATGTATATTTCGTTTGTGTAGATGAGTTAAACAAGGTACTGCACTGTCTGTTTTGCATTTACAAGTTGTTCATTACCCACTTACTGGTGCTTCTATTAGATCTCTTTTGCTTTTTGGGTGCTAGCATACAATACGTAAGTGTTCTTTAAAGAGCATTTTTCTCTACCATGAAATAGAAATAATTTAAAGGCACATTTATTTCACTCAGCTAGTACCCTACCTGGGGTTCTTGTTAGTCTCCATGTTCTCCTCTGCCTTTAAAAAGGAGTTGATTGTTCTTATTATTTTATCCTAATTTCCTGTAACTTTTAGCCTATCAGTTGGAATGGGCAAAGACTACAAAAACCTGATCAATTATGTGGCATGAATTCTTCCTTCAGCCTGTATGTGAAGAGAACTTTGATATGAAGAGCCGTTTAAGCATCTTTGAACAAAGTAATTCTTCTTTCTGAGATTTGTCTTGAAGAAGTATTACTCTTATCTGTTTCTATAAAAAAATGAGGAAAACATAGAGCTAAACTATTATCAATATTAAAAACTGCAGTTTGATCATATTTTTTAAAAACTTTGTGTTGAAATATAATATACATAGAGAAAAGGGCATGTATCATGAGCACACAGGTCAGTGCATTTTTACAAATTGAACACACTTGTTTTAACCAGTACTCAGACTGAGAGAATATCACCAGCATCCCAGAATACTCACATGTTGCTAATCAGTCTTTGATCCCCACCAGCTTATGCCCGGACACCCGCTTTCCTGATGTCTAACGACATAGCTTGGTTTGGCCTGCTTTTTCGCATTATATATAAGAATTATATGGCACACATCCTTCAACGTCTACCTGCTATCATCCAACAGTTCGTGTGTAGGATTCATCGGATTATTGAGTGTTGGTGTAGATGTTCATTCTCATTATTTGTGGTTTTCCATTGTATGACTATACCACAATTTATTTATCCTTTTTGCTGTTGAAAGGCAGCTTTATGTGGGGGTGGTGGTGATGAGAAGGCTTGGGAAGAGGGGTCACGTGACTTCACCTTTACTACTGTGCACCAGTACCTGATTAGCAGGAATCGTAAGCAAGCAAAATAGATTTGGTAGCATCCTCTAAGTGCTTACTCATTCTAGATAGTAAATATCTCGAGGACAGGGACTAGCTTTGTTTACCCTCCTCCTCCCCACTAACTCAGTGCCTCCTACAAAGGTAATTCAGTGAAAGGTGATAGGTTTTAAAACAGCTTGCCCAAATAGAGAAATAATTAAATGCAATTAAGAGGATGTACTGGAGAAGGAAATGGCAACCCACTTCAGTATTCTTGCCTGGAGAATCCCATGGATGGAGGAGCCTGGTGGGCTACAATCCATGGGGTCACAAAGAGTTGAACACAACTGAACAACTTAGCACAAGAGGATGTAAAACATGAGACATGAAAAAAATAGCTCAGGACTTTCCAGAAGGAGAGCCCACCAAAAGACAGAGAAAGCAGAAGAAGCTATAACGTGAAACAGCATAAAACAATACTTATTTATCTTGCTATCACATAAGTGAGTTTAATTAAATAGATTTTGTGGGGCTCTAGTAAATCCTCTGATAAAACATATAAATAAAACAATGGTTGGGTTTGCTATTTTCTTGCTCACTGCTACACAGTAAATTCCCCTGACCTCCCATCTTTGAATCTTTGATCATTTTAAATGTGTTTTTTTGATTCACATGACTTTTTTTTAATCCTCAAAGCATCTGAACTGAAGAAAGCAATACTTGTATAAAGCTGATGTTCATCACAGCCATGCAAATGTTTGGTATTTCAACCAGTTTTGCTTTTCTAGTTTGTTTTTTGTAGTTTCTAGTTTGTTTACTGTGGGTTCTATCAAATCTAGTTTATTTATTTACTTATTTTGGTAAAGCACATGATAACTTCTATTATTTTTTCACTTCTTATATTGACTTGATTGAAGCTGCTCCACAATCTCAATAATCAGTACACTAGTATGTGAATAATTGTTGCCATATCCCAGCAAGTGGTAGTAAGATAATTGTAGAACTAATACCAGTGACATACATAAATTATTCATTGAAACATCTAGTGCCTATTTAATGTATTGCTGCATTCTCCTAGCAAAAACATCAAATACTTTATTGGAGTCTCTCATTTTAATTAAAAAAATTAAGATGACCCATTCTTTCTGACATTTTTTACATCCTATTCTCTTTTAATTTTTTTATGGTAAGATTAAAAAAAAAACTATAGTCTATAGAGAATAATCAAATACTGGAAAACACCACTGAACATCACTGAGTAATATTCAAATAATGTAATATTTGGATATCCTAGTAAGTACTTCACAGAATCATGTGTTGGCATTGCCATTATTTTTTACCTACTGATGATCATATTTTCATTTGTTATTGTTTTTTTGTTATGGCTGCTCCATGTGCCACGTGGGATCTTAGTTCCCTGACCAGGAGTGGAACCCTTGCCCCCTGCAGTGGAAGAGCAGAGTCTTAACCACTGGACCACCAGGAAGTCCTAGCATTGCCAAGTGAAGGATTCATTTGTTTCCAAAACTTATTTCTTAGAATATCACTCATTGAACTTACATAATGTATTCTATGCATTCAAACTTAATACTATTCATTTTGTTCGCAGGCATAGTTTACCGTTAATAGCAGAGTAGCCCAGGAGACACACTTACCACAGGGCACCCACAAGCAGACCCACTCATGACACATGTGACCTCCTTCCTTCTGCATGTCCTATCCTGGTTCCCAGAAACATCATAACTGACTGTGGTCAAGCCTAGCTGCCCTTGCTTTTAACTTGGTGTCAATGGGTTGCTTCAAACTCTGTCTGTCTGATGATTGTTAAGCATTAATTCTCACAAGAGAAATTCCATTTTCTTGATTTTTTTAAAGAGTCTGCCTACAGTGCAGGAGACCCAGGTTTGATCCCTGGGTTGGGAATATCCCCTGGAGAAGGAAATGGCAACCCACTCCAATATTCTTGCCTGGAGAATCCCATGGACTGAGGAGCCTCGCAGGCTACAGTCAATGGGGTCACAAAGAGTCAGACACGACTGAGCGACTAACATTTTCACTTCTTAGGATTCAGAAAAAGGGGCCTAATATACTACTCTCCAGAAGGAGCCCTTCCTAAAGGAAGGCAGGCACACTGGTTGGACCTTAAAACAACACCTTAGTGTTCAGAGCACTGGGATGCTTCTGAGCACAGTTGGAATCTCCCTTGGGGGTGGTCTTCTAGGGCAGCTCCTCTGGACTCTGAGTTCCGTGGAAAGAAGGGGCCGAAGCCAGAACACAGGGGAATGTCTTCGCTGTAGGCTCTGCAGCATAATATGTTCTAGAACACTGTAGGAACTGCGGTGGGAGGTGGGGCTGGTATTTTATGGGCATAAGGAGACAGAACACGCAGTACTGACATTCAGACTCTCTTAGTGAGCCCCAGGGGTAGAGGCAGAAGGGAGAGCTTCATGTGGGCTTGTGAGTAGCTAGGTGTGAAAGGCAAGTGTCTCTATTGGGACAGAAAAGCATGAAAATGGTAGCTATCCTATTGGTATTAGGATAATTTGTTCACTAGCATTGTCAAAAGTGAAAGTGAAGTCACTCAGTTGTGTCCGACTCTTTGCGACCCCGTGGACTGTAGCCCACCAGGCTCCTCTGTCCATGGGATTCTCCAGGCAAGAATATGGAGTGGGTTGCCATTTCCTTCTCCCGGGGATCTTCCCCACCCAGGGATGGAACCCGGGTCTCCTGCGTTGCAGGTAGACGCTTTACCCTCTGAGCCACCAGGGAAGCCCGCTAGCACTGTCAAAGACACCTGGAAATTCCAAGAAATAACTAAGGAGGCTTTCTTTTTCCCCCAACCAGGGATTGAAACTGTACCCCCTGTATTGAACCACTGGACCACCAGAGAAGTCCCACGAAGGAGGTTTTCCGAGGCAATGGAAGTTTTATAATAGAGGGTGAGAGAAATATGACTGTGAGTATGATCACTGATCACTCCTGGTATCATCATAGCAATGTGTGACTTGGGAAACTGAAAAGAACAAAACCCTGCATAATAAATGACCTTGACCCTTGGCATCAGAGAAGGCAATGGCACCCCACTCCAGTACTCTTGCCTGGAAAATCCTATGGATGAAGGAGCCTGGTAGGCTGCAGTCCATGGGGTTGCTAAGAGGCGGACACGACAGAGTGACTTCACTTTCACTTTTCCCTTTGATGCATTGGAGAAGGAAATGGCAACCCACTCCAGTGTTCTTGCCTGGAGAATCCCAGGGATGGGGGAGCCTGGTAGGTTGCCATCTATGGGGTCACACAGAGTCGGACATGACTGAAGTGACTTAGCAGCAGCAGCAGCAGAATGACCCTTGGCATACAGAGCTCTCCTATACTTTCACTAACAAAAGACTGTAAGACTGTAATCAGCAAACGGCTGCCCATCTCTGTGCTATCATATGTGCTGGGTATAGAAATGCTGGAAAAGGCCATTCATGCTTCTTTGCACAGCCAGAAAAGGATCAACCACTGCTTTCTTCAAAGGCTTAAGATGAGACTAGCAGCCCTTTGAGTCTTTACAAGAAGTCTATGATAATCTTGAAAGACTTCTGGGAGGCACTGAAAAATGCCTGGGGATATTTGATCAAAGTTTGCTTTGTTTTTCATTTTTTTGGAGTATGGTTATTTTATAATGCTGTATTAGTTTCTACTGTACAACAAAGTGAATCAGCTATACATATACAGCTGGATTTGGATTTCCTTCCCATTTAGTTGACTGAAATTTTGATTTAAGTTCTTTAAAAGAGTTGAGGCCCATCAAGGATTCTGCCACACAGTCTACCATGTTTTACCTTTGAGTCTGTTTCAGAGCATAAGGCATAGTCTGTACCTTCTGACTTCATTATAACTGCTAACAGAGATGCTGTGCATAGTTTAAGCAAGATGATGAAGAACCATTTTCAGGAATGATAGCATGATCACCTCATATAAGGAAATGTATGAGTAGTCATGTTGAAATCTTGTGTATGATTTAATTTCCCTAAGCAGTGTCTCATAGGCATTCTTCAATATTTCCCCTCCCCATTAATCCTTCAGACTGCATCAGCCTGAAGAGAAAATGACCTATGGAGGTGACATATTATAAGCCAGAGTATTCAATAGTCAATGACCCAAGCCATTCGTATTCATATTACTGCAGACAAGCACATAGATCTAAGTCTTAAGCAGACATTTCACCACTGCATACATATGTAAGCCACACACTGCAGAAGGCATGAGAGAGGAAAGCAGTTAAACTCCATGGGGCAGTGGGTGTCTGCTTTAAATTCCAGTTGCAGTGAGGGAAGAGGGTGGGGTGAAGAGGGTGGGGAGTTTCATGGTGGAGGCAGGGCATAATCTTAGGAAAAATGGCTGCTGTGTGGTGGGGGAGTGTTTCAGGCTGTACTTGGAATTAAAGGCCATTACATCATCTAAGGACATGCAGAGGATGCGCAGGGTGAAGGCCGGGTGTAGAGTCATTCAGCGTTGGAGGGGAATCACATCCACAGCATTTTCTACATTTCTTAGTTTTGTGAAAGGCAAACAAGGAAAGACATCACAAGAGCAGTAAAAATGCTCTTAATATTTTTGATGCTCAAAGCTGGTAGAGTGAGTTTTGAGCAACTGTGGATGGCACCTAGGAGAACTTTGAAACCAGAAAGCAAATGGACTATTATGAGACCTGCGGGAAAAGCAGGCAGCAAGACACCTTTGTCCCCCAGACGCCCAAACCAGACCCCGACTCACTACTGCTTCCTTCAATTTCCTCCTCTTGCCTTCAAATGAGTTATTTCTAGTTTTTTTTTTTTTTTTTCTCTTAAGAATTATATTGCTATGGACATTTTATACGTATTTCCTGGTACATTTGTGCAAGAATTTCTATAAAATGATACCAGATTGTTTTTAAAAGTGATTGAGCTGACATTAAAACCACACACAGTGCCTGAATCTTCTGCTGGGTAAAAATGTAAAAGACGTGTTTGGGACAAGTGGGAACATTTGACTATGGCATGAATATTGAGTGATACTGTGGAATTACTGTTAATTTAAAAAGTATGAATGGTATTGGAGTTATGTTTGAAAATGTCCTTTCTTTATTCTTTCAGAGCATTTAGGAGCGAAGTGACAAGATATCCATTGTTCATTTTCTTTCTTTTTTAAATTTATTTTTTAAAATTGAAGTGAAGTAATTCTGGGGGGCTTCCCTGGTGGCTCAGATAGTAAAGAATCTTCCTGCAATGAGGGAGACCTGAGTTCAATCCCTGGGTTGGAAAGATCACCTGGAGAAGGGCATGGCAACCCACTCCAGTATTCTTGCCTGGAGAATCCCATGGACAGAGGCGCCATTAACATTGAGCAGAGTTTCCTGTGCTATACAGTAAGTCCTTGTTGGTTATCCATTTTAAATCTAGCAGTGTCCCTGTCCGTCCCAAACTCCCTAACTACCCCTTCCCCCTACCCTTCCCTCCAGGAACCGTAACACACAGCACCATTTCGAATAGCAAGAACATGATTCTAAAACAACTCAAGGGTTCAACAGTACAACATTAGATAAATATAGGTTATTCTTTAGGTGGAATACTCTGCACCATTTGGTAAAAACTGCACTGTGAAAGTACGTCTGTTGACAATGAGAGATGTTTATGGTATTGCTTAGTTAATAAACCATGTTGTAATAGTGCATGTATAATGCAGTCTCATTTGTGTAAAAAATAGATAAATATAAGTGACACTTGAATGAACGTTCACCAAAATATTAACAGTATTTATCTCTGGGTGGCAGAATTATGTATGATTTAAGCATTATTTCTGCTTGTCAACAATTTCTAGTCTTTCTATAAGGAACATATATTTCTAGTGAAATGAAAAAGAAATATATGTTGTATGAAAAAAATTCTTTTAGGATATGAATCCCAGTCAGCCAGTTGACCTCATAAAACTCTGCAATAAATATTTAACCAATCAGTTCAGGTGCAGAGTCAGCTGTCTTCAGGGAAGGAGCCCAAGCTCAGTTATTAATACCTATATATGCTTAGTCGCTCAGTTGTGTCCGACTTTTTGCAACCCCATGGATTGTAGCCACCAGGATCCTCCATCCATGGGATTTCCCAGGCAAGAATACTGGAGTGACTTGCCCTTTCTTCCTCCAGGATGCTTGGTTACCTACCAGTTTTTAAAGACCAATTTTAAAAAATTTTGATAGAAGTCCACTTCTTTTTTTTTTTTTTTCCCCTGGAAACTTGTGCTATAGAACAGTAATAAGCAGATAAGGAATGATCAGACCATGAATATGGCATTATTTTATTGCTTCAATTATTGTAAGGGCCAACCTCACTGCAGAGTATGGGTTGCATTTAACCCATGGGAAGACATAAACCACCAGAGCTCTCGCTTTGAATGGCTTGTCCTGCTCCTGGACTTATGGAACAAGCACCAGAACTTAAACACTTAATGAATGCTCTTGAAGATGTATGTTTGATGATGTTATTAATCAAAGCCTTTTTGGAGAAGTCTTTTTTGATCCATAACAATGGCAGTCATCTGGTAAGCACCATGCCTCTGTGACTGCTCTATATGCATTGTTTCTTTTTTTTTTTTTCATTTTAATTGGAGGCTAATTACTTTACAATATTGTGGTGGTTTTTGCCATACATTCACATGAAAATCAGATCATCACTAATCTTAAAGGATGGTTAAAAAGAAACAATGTATTCACATGTACACCCATGGCTGATTCATGTGAATGCTTTGTTTCTTTTTAACAGTCCTTTAAGATTAGGGATGATCTGCTTTTACTGAGGAGACAGGCTTGGAGAGGTTAAGCCACTTGCGTGCATGTGTGCTCAGTTGTTTTAGTCACGTCCTACTCTTTGCGACCCTAGGGGCTCCTAGGGTCCCTTTGCCACCCGCCAGGTTCCTCTGTCCAAGGGATTCTCAAGAATACTGGAGTGGGTTGCCATGCCCTCTTCCAGGGGATGTTCCCAACCCAGGGATCAAACCCAAGTCTCTTTCGTCTCCTGCATTTGCAGCTGGGTTCTTTACCCCTGGGAGGACCATTAAGCCACTTGCTGCTGCTGTGGCTGCTAAGTCGCTTCAGTCGTGTCCAACTCTGTGCGACCCCATAGACATTAAGCCACTTACTCAAGGTCAAATAGTAAGCGGCAAAACAGATTTCAGACCCTTTCTTTCTTCCTGGCTTCAAATCAAGTGCAGGAACTTGGTCAAGCTGTTTCTAGATCTATACTGAAAATCTATCCTATATCTTTATAGTCAACCATGTTTGATCTAAAATATGAGTGCTCAGTTTAATCACCTGCTATGTTCTCCGTGTTCTGCTCAGAAAGCCTTCAGAGTTGAAGATTTGCCACTTCCGGGTAATAAATAATAGAATGTACATCAGGGGACTTCCCCGGTGGTTCAGAGGTTAGGGCTCTGAGCTTCCATTGCAGGGAGCATGGGTTTCACCTCTGGTCAGGGAACTAAGATACTGCAAGTCACATGGTGCAGCTCTGCACCTCCCCCACCCCCACAATGTACATCAGGTTCTGAAGACCTGAATCTTTGAAGTGTCCCCCAAATGAAACAAAGAACAGCTAATCATCAGAACTGCTGTTTAACCTGCTAAGAAATAGCTGTGAAGGGCATTATGTATTTGAATAATTCCAAGTCTTCTTGTGAAAGACAATGCATCGTTTTCTTTAAAATTCTGTCACCTGAAACTAACATGATCTTGTAAAGCAGCCACACTTCCATTAAAAAAAAAATTCCCCTCTTTGATTCTGTTACTTTGAGAGTCTGAATGGAGGTTTTAGAAAATCCACAGCTTTATATGTATGGAATCTAGAAAGATGGTCCTGATGAACCAATTTGCAGGGCAGCAATGGAGATGCAGACCCAGAGCACAGACTTGTGGGCCCCAAGGTTGGGTAGGAGAGGGTGGGGTGAATGGAGAGAGCAGCATGGAAGCATGTGAAGTGAAGTGAAATGAAAGTCGCTCAGTCGTGTCCGACTCTTTGCAACCCCATGGACTATACAGTCCGTGGGATTCTCTAGGACAGAATACTGGAGTGGGTAGCCTTTCCCTTTTCCAGGGGATCTTCTCAACTCAGGGATCAAACCCAGGTCTCCTGCACTGCACGCGGATTCTTTGCCAACTGAGCTGCAAGGGAAGCCCGGAAACACATATACTACCACATATACAGTAGATGCTGCTGCTGCTGCTGCTAAGTCGCTTCAGTCGTGTCCGACTCTGTGCGACCCCATAGATGGCAGCCCAATAGGCTCCCCTGTCCCTGGGATTCTCCAGGCAAGAATACTGGAGTGGGTTGCCACTTCCTTCTCCAGTGCATGGAAGTGAGAAGTGAAAGTGAAGTCGCTCAGTTGTGTCCGACTCCTAGCGACCCCATGGACTGCAGCCTACCAGGCTCCTCCGTCCATGGGATTTTCCAGGCAAGAGTACTGGAGTGGGGTGCCATCGCCTTCTCCCATACAGTAGATAGCCTGTGGGAATTTGCTGTATGACTCTGGGAGCTCAAACCCGGGCTCTGTGACTACCTAGAGGGGTGATTTAACAGTAAATATATATATATTTAAAAAGAAACAATAATCCAGAGACATTTTGAGTCAGAGACATTAGACCCTGTCCCTTAGCACCTGTGTGATCTTGGGATTGTCATTCACCCGTTCTGAGGCTCAATTCCGCCACCTTTGAAGCAAGTCGTACCTCAGCTTCATTACGTTGTTTTGAGGGTTAATATTTGGGCACCCAGTCTCTTGTGCCTGGCCTAGGGAATCATTTTCCATGGAGCACAAGCACGGAGAGTTCCTCCTCCCATAAAGTAGTTTTGATCCTCTATGGCTGATTAAATCACAGAGGTAGTGTCTTTCAACGCAAGTTATATATATATATGAAATGAGGTGCCAAGTTAACAGCCCAAGAAAACAGAAGGCTTATGTTTTTCCACATAATAAACTGTGAGGAAATGAGTCAGGCCAGCTTTCCAGCCCCTCCAGGAGCACGATGTGCCTGTAAAACGCCACGGACACGCAGGGTCTTCTTTAAGACACAGTGTCACTGTGAGTGAGGAGTCGCATGCTCCAGATCATCCAGAAATTTGCTTGAATCTGCAGCTAAACTGTAAAAGGCAGGTCTGTTCAGTTCAGCACTTGCACAGGAATTCTATTATGCACCAGGCACTGAGTATGAAAGGTTCAGAAATAAGTAAGCCCACCTCCCCCAACAGAATCCTCGATCGGGGAAGGGGCGGTGAGAAAGGCACACATAGACCCTTTTAATTGTCTGTGGCAGAGCAAGGATAGAAGATTTACCAGGATGAGCTAGGAGTCCAGCGGAGAGATGTTTAACTGATTCACATACGAAGAGTGAGGCTGATCGATGCTATCAACAGCAATATGAACCTCAATGAAGCTCCCATATGCTAAGTCACTTCAGTCGTGTCCGACTCTGTGCGACCCCATAGACGGCAGCCACCAGGCTCACCCGTCCCTGGGATTCTCCAGGCAAGAACACTGGAGTGGGTTGCCATCTCCTTCTCCAATGCATGAAAATGAAAAGTGAAAGCGAAGTCGCTCAGTCATGTCTGACTCTTAGCGACCCCATGGATTGCAGCCTACCAGGCTCCTCCATCCATGGGATTTTCCAGGCAAAAGTACTGGAGTGGGGTGCCATTGCCTTCTCCGGAAACTCCCAAGTGGGCTTCAAGAACATAACGCAGACATCACATGGGGAGAAAAGGGTCCTAATTCCTCCAGAGTGTTAGCCCCATCCCCATAGCCACCTCCCACATGAGTGTCAAAGGAGCTGCTCAGGACTACCCTGGTGGTCCAGTGTTTTAAGAATCCGCCTGCCAATGCAGGGAACATGGGTTTGATCCCTGGTTCAGGAAGATCCCACATGCCACGGGACAACTAAGCCCGTGTGCCACAGCTACTGAAGCCTGAGCCTTCTCTGCAACAAGGGAAGCCACTGCCATGAGCAGTCTATGCACCACAACTCGAGTGTAGCTTCCATTTGTCACCACTAAAGAAAGCCTGTGTGCAGCAACAAAGACCCAGCCCAGCCAAAAATAAAAATAAATAGATTAACAAAACAGTGGTAGCTGCTCAGCCAACCCAGGGCGAGGCCTCAGCTTTGGGGATCTGAGGAGAATGAGTGCGTTTCTCTGTCACACCTGCTATGAGACACACTCTGAAGGGGAAAAGTGAACAGGGCATGACCTGCCTTCCAGAAGCTTGTAGTCTAGTGGGGTGGGCTAGTTCCATACAGCTGCCATGACAAATTATAAGCTGGATGACTTAAAAGCACGGAAATGTATTCCCTCACAACTGCAAAGGCTGAAAGTCCAAACAATGTGTCTGCAGGGCTATGATCCCTCTTAGACTCTGGGGTGATCCTTCTTGGCCCTTCTTAGCGTCCAGTGGGGGCAGCAATCCTTGGTGTTCCTTGGCTTGAGCTCCATCACTCCAGCCTGTCTCCATCATTCCATGGCATCTCCTCTGGGTCGTCCCACATCTTCCTATTAGAACACTAGTCCTATTAGATAAAGAGCCCACCTTACCCCAGTATGACTTCATCTTAACTGATCACATCTGCAATAATGGCTTTCTACCCTGGGTCGTCCCACCATCTTCCTATTAGAACACTAGTCCTATTAGATAAAGAGCCCACCTTACTCCAGTATCACTTCATCTTAACTGATCACATCTGCAATAACCCTATTTCCAAAGACAGTCACTTTCTGAGATTCTGGGGGTTAGGACCTCCAACAAACCCTTTGGGGCCCACAATTCAACCTTTAACAGGGAGTGAAGGTGAACCCACAAGTGTGACTGTGTATCAGCACTCCTCCAGCGCCCCGCTTCCCCCTTCCCTCTTTGGGAGGGAGAAAATATATGTATACATGTGGTTGATTGACTTTGTCATACAGCAGAAAGTAATGCAACATTGTAAAGCAATTATACTCCAATGGAAAAAATAACACTGCTTAACTCTGGGGCCTGTGTCTCGCATCACCCTCTACTATGTGACCTCTCTCCCCTTGCCTCTCCCCACTGGTAGCCACTGGTTTGTTCTTTATATCTGTGGGTCTGCTTCTTTTGTTATATTCACTAGTCTGTTATGTTTGTTTTTTTAGATTTTTTTAGATTCCACATATAAGTGATAACATACAGTATTTTTCTTTCTCCGTCTGAGTTATTTCTGTGAGCATAATACCTCCAGGTCTATCCACGTTGTTGCAAATGGCAAAGTGTGTTCTTTTTAACAACTGAGTAGTATTCCATTATACTATTTGTGTATATATTTATATATACCACAATGCTTTATCTATTCATCTGTTGATAGATCCTTCCATATTCTGACAACTGTAAATAATGCTGCTATGAACATTGAGGTGCATGTATTTTTCTGAAGTGGTGTTTTTGTTTTTTTACAAATACATACCCAGGAGTGGACTCACTGGGTCATATGGTAGAGCTCTTTTTAGTTCTTGGAGACACGGCCGTACTGTTTCCATAGTTGGTTGCACCATCTCACCAACAGTGTATAAGAGTTCCTTTTCTCCACATCTTCACCAACATGTTATTTGTGTCATTCTGATCGGTGTGAGATGATATCTCATTTCTCTGGGGATTAACAATGTTAAGCACCTTTTTGTGTGCCTGTGGTCATTTGGATGTCTTCCTTGGGAAAAAATGTCTACTCTTATCTTCTCCTTTATTTTTTAATCAGGTTGTTTGTTTTATGATGTTGAGTTGTATGAACTGTTTATATAGGTTAGATATTAACCCCTTACCAGTCATGTCATTTGCAAATTATTTTCTCCCATTCGTAAGGTTGTCTTTTTGTTTTGTCAATTTCTTTCACTATGCAGAAGCTTTTAAGTTTAGTTAGGTCCCATGTGCTTATTTTTGCTTTTATTTCTTTTGGTTTAGGAGACAGATCCAGAAAAATATTGCTATAATTTACATCAAAGAGTGTTCCGATTATGTTTTTCTCTAGGAGTTTTATGGTTTCTGTTCTTGCATTTAGGTCTTTAATCCATTTTGAATTTATTTTGTATAGGGTCTTAGAGAATGTTTTAATTTCATCCTTTTATATAAAGCTGTCTAGTTTTCCAGCACCACTTATTGAAGAGGCTGTCTTTTCTCTGTTTTATAGTCTTGGCTCCTTTGTTATAGGTTAATTGACCGTAAGTACATGGGTTTATTTCTGGGCTCTCTATTCTGTTCTGTTGATCTATATTTCTGCTTTTGTGCCAGTAGTCTACTCTTTAGATTACTGTAGTTTTGTAGTATAGTCAGAAGTCAGGAAGTGTCGTTTCCCTAGCTCTTTTTTTTTCAAGACTATTTTGGCCATTCGGAGTCTGTGGTGTTTCTAAACAATTTTAAAATTATTTATTCCAGTTAGGTTAAAAATGCCCTTGGTATTTTGGTAGGGGTTTCATTGAATCTGTAAATTGCCTTGGGTAGTATGGTCATTTTAACAATGCTAATTCTTCCAACCCAGGAACACTATGTATCTTTCCATCTGTTTGTGTAATTTTCAGCTTATTTCATCAGTGTCTTATAGTTTTTCAGAAAACTATAAGTACAGGTCTTTTACCTCTTTAGTCAGGTTTTTTTTTCTACTTATATATTAAAAAAATTTTTGGATTAATGTGATGTATACTTAAGTCTATATAAACTCAGCTTTCTGTTGCTATTCAATTTTTCTTCCTAGGTTCTTTGAAGTATAATATACATATAACAATAGTTCCTCAAAATATAAAGCATTTTCATCACCCAAAAATAGTTCTTCTGCTACTTTGTAATCAAGCCCATTCCCCAATCCTTGGCCCAAGGCAACCATGATCTGCTTTCTGTTACAATAATTTATCTCTCCTAGAATTTTATATCGTTAGAATTATACTGTTTTTAGTTTTAGTGTCTCATTTATTTTACTTAATAGACACTTTTTGAGACTTGACCATGTTGTATGATTTAATACAATATTTCCCTTTTATTTCTAAGTAATAGTTCATTTTATAGCATATGTAACTCATGTATCAGTTGGTGGATATTTGGGTTGCTTCCAATTTGGGGGCTGCTATGAGTAATGAGACACATACACTCATGTACGTGTCTTTGTGTGAGCATACATTTTCACTTCTGCTGGGTAAATACAGGGCAACTTCAAGAGTGGGAGCAATGGGCCTTGGCCCTCAGAAGGGCTGTGTGCTCGGTTTGATGTTCTGCCTTGCTGTCTTGAGCAGTTGTACCACTTTGCACCCCAGTGACAACACACGAGATTTCCAGTTGCTCTGTACCCTTATCAGCTCCTGCTGCTTTCTACCATAGTCGTCTCTTCAAACCTGTAAATCTAGAGAAGGCATTAGTATGTTGTAAGGGTCTTAATGCTTATCTGTGATAACCCCCACCCTCTCTGTCTCCTTTGGACTCGGGCTTCCATGACTTAATAAAACACTAAATAAACTGGTGGGATAGGAATAGTAGAATTCACAGAATCATGGAATTTTACATTTATGGTCCTCTCTTTGTTCTCAAGCTGACATTGTTATGTAGTCTAATATTAATAGCCGTACACCGGGAATTTAAGCACAGGAATATTTTCTAAAGAAGTAGACCAAGAGAATTACATTGCTTTTTAAAAAAAAAAAATTCCATTTAATACAATTTTATTTTATTTTTAGCTTTTATTGAAGTAGAGTTGATTTACAATGTTGTGTTAATTTCAGAGGTAGAGCAGTATCCATACTTTTCTTTTCCCATACAAGCCACAGAGTATTGAGTAGCATTCCCTGTGCTACAGGAGGTCCTTACTAGTTATCTGTTTTATATAGTAGTGGGTATTTGTTGCTGTTGTTTAGTTACTAAGTCGTGTCTGACTCTTTTGCAACCCCATGGACTGTAGCAGCCAGGCTCCTCTGTCGATGAGATTTTCCAGGGAAGAATACTGGAGTGGGTTGCTATTTCCTTCATTAGGGGATTTTCCTGACCCAGGGATCAAACCTGTGTCTCCTGCATTGGCAGGTAGAGTCTTTACCACTGAGCTACCTGGGAAGCCCAGTAGTGGGTATATATTAATCTCAATCTTCCAATTTATCCCCCATCCCCAACACCCCAGGTGACTGTGATCAACAGAAACTTTGGGAAAAGTTATTTGGGTTGTCCTGTAAGAATAATGTATGTTTGTCATATGGCTATTGCCTTTTAATTTAATAAATAAACATAGAGTTAAACAGCCCCTTCTCACATAGAAACTCTCCAACAAAGGAGTCAGCACCAGAGTATTCTTTTGTGACAGAACCATTTTCATTAAAAATAAACACTTCCTGAAATCCAAGTGCTTCACATGTAATTCTTCACTCCTATCTAAAAGTCAGCTATCTTGATCAAAAAGAAAACAGATCTATCTGACATTGTGTGCTCTTCAAAAACCACATTTCCTGCAGTCACACTGTAATTTTGTAGGTATTTCCATAAAGCAACCAAAATGTAATTTATAAAACAAGCCATTTCTTCATAAAAAAAGACGAACTCCTACATTTTTCTCTATTTTCCGTGATTTCTTAAAATACCATACTAGAAATACTTCAGTTCTTCAAGTGTCACTCTAGCTTGCACTTTTGCACATATTTTAAGTGCAGCAAAACGGTTGCAAAATAACAATGAATAAACTTAATAGGTAGGCCCACATAAAGAAAATGCTGTAATTCACTGAGGCAGGAAAAGAAGGAAGAAATGGAGCGATCTATCACTCTTATGGATGTGAAAACTGAAGATGTCTGTTTTCTCCAATTTATGACATAAAAATGAAAAGATTTCAATCAAAACCCCAAAGAATTTGGGGGAGCCACTGACAAACTTATTAAAAATCTATCCACAAAAATGAATAGGGAGAAGGACCAAAGTAGTTTGAAAAAAAATACTAACAAGGGAATACTTACCTTATTAAATGTCAAAATATTTTATAAAAAGTGCTTGATCTCATTGAGGAAACTATTCTGTTTATCTGACCATGTTAATAAAGACAATAATAGATATTAGAGCAGAAATGTGGTGAAGTATGTATACATTTTTTACTTTTGAACATTTCAATAAGGGAAGTGAGGGTTCTTTCCACGAGGTTCAAATTCATTCCAATACTATCCTTGTATGGACATCTCTTCCTTTAGAATATCTTGCTGATTGCCTAAAAGTGACAGGGAGCTCTTAATATTAATAAAAGGGCTTAGTATCTTTCCATTAGTGCATCCCTTATAAAATAATGTGAGGATGTTCTGATTGGTTTCAAGAGCAGATGGATACTGAGAGCATTTAAATGATTGAAAACCAAGTGTGTTGTTGATACCCAGATTAACAGACAGACTTGGTGAATCACAAGAGCTGTGTCCACAAGCATCCTTCATAATTTCTGGATACTCATTTTTGTATTAACTGGAATGCGTTTCTTTTAAAATATAATAGGATGGAAGATGAGAGAGGAAAGTTGATTTATTGATAGAAGGAAAATAATCCCCACCCCCTAAAGAATTAGGTAGCTTTTAAATTTAAAGTTCCAGTAAATGAATAGTGTTGATATTTCTTCAGAGTGACCTTGATTGCCATTTGCCCCCAGTGTGAGATGGCCAGAAAAAGATAGAGGTGCATTTTTCATAGCTCCATACTGGCCGCTCTCATCTCTCCTCACTTTCTATTTCACCATGCTGGTTGGGTCCAGGGTTTAACGCTCCAAACAAGGCTGAAGATAAGCAGTGATAGCCTCCTGTGGGTAAGTGTGACTGTGACTTAGCACTTTGACTTCCAGTATGGTAAAGAATTTGCCCGCCAATGCAGGAGACATAAGAGATGTGGGATCGATCCCTGGGTTGGGAAGATCCCTTGGAGGAGGAATCGACAACCCATTCCAGTATTCTTGCCTGCAGAATCCCAGACAAGAGGGATTTGGACAGAGGACAAATCCCATGGACAGAGGAGCCTGGCAGGCTATAGTCCATGGGGGTGAAAGAGTCATACATGACTGAGCAGACAGGCAGACAGATAGGATATTAATGCAGCTGGACATATACTTGGTGGAAAATTTATTTTTAGAATTATCCACAACATCTTCATGAACCCAGATCTTCACTTCCCTCCAGGTCTCCCCCTACTTGACTCCAATGTCATTTCCAGGCAGTAGTCTGCAGAAAAAGCCAGGCTGACTTCCTCCTATTCAACCTGCTGGGTGTTCTGTAAATAATCAGGTGTATATAAGAATACAGGTTTATTCATTTGAAATGTATTTAACACATCTCTTCCAAAGCGGATACCACAATATTTTGGTAAGGCTGTATCTCATTACCCTTGAACAAAAAAATGTTATTGGAACACTTTCTGAGTTGAAAGGTTCGAGAAGGTTCCTGAGAGGTTGTGAAATTTTGGTGGAACTTTGATATTATTTTCTGGTGTCTTGTGTATTCTTGGAGGGAATAGTGCCCATTTCCTGGTGTCCAGTGGGAGATAAACGAGCCCAGTGAAGGTCTTCCTGTCTCCACTTCAGCATGGCTATTATATTAAATAACACTTAGACTCTGTTCACATATCAATTTGCCCCTATTCCCTGAAAATATGGGAACTGCATTGGTTTTTCTAACCTATGCACTCTGCCTGGCACATGGTGGGTACTTCATAAACCTTATCTTATTATATAACTGTAATAAAATAATATAATTTCTCTGAGTCCATCACCCATAGCCTCCATCATGTTGCCCTTGATATTCATGTGTTCCCGAGGTGAAAATCATGACTACTTCTCTTGGGTTTTTAACACCTACACATTACTTAGGTATCATGTCATCATAACATCATGTCATCATAACATCTCATAAGAGACATTAAGAAAAAAATGACCGAGCTTGCCTGTGTTGAGGGGTGTAGATAAGTGCTGTTTGGCCATTTGCTGATGTTGTAGTTACAAGTGAAAGCCACCAGATGGCTTAAGGAAATGAGTTTATTTCCAATTGAGATGTTAGCTGAGAAATCTAGGATCAAGAAGTAAAGCATGATTGAAGGCGTTCAAAATACTCTCTGTGGTGAACCCCAAATAACTCACAAACCCCTCGCTTACCAATGTCACCTGATTTCAGGAATGGGTGTGTAGAGGCTCTGAAGTGAAAAACACCGAAGTATGCATCCTCCTCCCAACATCTACATGCTTTAAAAATTACAGAATAATTACTGAAATTCAATTTAATCCCACAAATATTTATTAAGTGCCTAAGTCCCAATTAGACCTTCTGGGAGCCTGATTGAAGCACATGACACATGAAACACAGCTCACTCAAGATGGAAAATGTGCACGAGACTGGAGGTAAAAATGGATGCGTTTTTCCTCTTTGTGTGCCCTGCTGCTGGTTATAGTTTCAAGGAGAGATGCTGGTGGAAAATAATGGTGACCTAGAAAATTTTTGCATCTTATCTTCAGGCAGAGTAGGTAAAAGACAAAACAAAAGAAAGCAAAGCAAAACTTGAGAAGACCACATTATTTCTAAATCAAAATGTATTTTATATGGTATTTGTCTATGAGAACCAGAATTGAAATTTCAGACCAGATTAAAAAATGTTTTAATGAAGCAATTTAAAAATAAATCTATATTTAAAAAGATCTGAGAGGATGTATGCCAATGATAGAATATGTTCAAGTGGCTGCTTTATCTCTGGATGTTCTGTACTGTGTGATGTTTTTGGAACAAGCACATGTTTATTTATAATTTTGGAGTGTAAAGAATGACATATAAACCTAGTTAAAGAGAATTTCATTCATTTATTTGTCAAATATACTAAGGGGTAGCCACCGTGAGGGAAGCAGAACTTGAAGATAGTCTTGAATTAGAGATCTTAATTTCTATTTATACTCACATTGAAATAGTTGACCTTTCAGTTGAAGATATTTATATCTGGTTCTGATTCTGGCAAACTGGAAGTCTAAACTAATTTGAAGTCCTCCTAACACAAGTATTTACAATTTAATTTTTAATGAAATTCATAATTGAGAACAACAACAAAAAAAAACCTTTCGAGATTATTTAAAAATTATGTCAATCTTCAATGCCTACTTTTAAATATGTTAATATATTTAAATAAATAATATACTTCAAAATATTTTAAATGCTGCTTTTTAAAACATGCATTAAAAAGCCTCTTTTTAATACTCAATATCAGATCATTAAACTACTGAACAAATTTGAAGTAGGTATAAAGGAATTCAGCAAATATTTCTGAGGGCACATGCATCTTATAATTATTGGTTAGCAATTTTTAAATATTTATTTGCTAATGAGAATTGAATAAAAGAAGACCAATAAATAGGGAACCATTCCCTTTTCAAACATAACCTAAAATTGGACAATTAACTGTTGAAAGCACTGGTTTCTTCTGAAGGTGCAGAAAGAATATTTTCTTTTGCTGATAAAGCAGTTTTATCCTCCTATTCAGGTTATGAATAAACCAAAGGAGATAAAAATTTAAGTTAATGAGATAGTCCAGTATTTGAAGTTAAGAGAAAAATTGAACTTGTTAAGACAGTTTACTTTTTTTTTTTTACTATTCTATAATTCATCTTTGCAATAATCATTTTTTGTTGAAATAAACTATGTTCTGATTACAAAAGTGATACATATATACTGTAGAAAATTCAAAAATAGAAAAGTATAATGAAAAAAATAAAAATTAACCACAGTCCCATTATAAAGAGAAAACCACTGTCAGCATTTGGGTTACAGGATCACCTCAGAGATATTGTGGGTGGGGTTCCAGACCACCCAATAAAGCACATATTGCACTAAAATGAATCACATGAATGTTTTGGATTCCCAGTGCATATAAAAGTTATATTTATGTAATACTGCAGTCTACTGAATGTGCAATAGTGTTATGTCTAAAAAAAGCAATGTTTATATCTTAATTAAAAATATTGCTAAAAAATGCTACACATTATCTGAGCCTTTAGTGAATAGATAGCTTTTTGCTGGTGGAGGGTGTTGTCTGGATGTTGAAGACTGCTGACTGATCAGGGTGGTGACTGCTGAAGGCTGGGTGGCTGTGGCAACTTCTTAAAATAAGACAACGAAGAGTCTGCCATATCCACTGACTCTCTCATGAATGACTTCTCTGCAGCCTGCAGTGCTGACAGCGTTTTACCCACAGTGGCACTTCCTTCAAGACTGAAGCCAGTCTTCTCCAACCCTGCTTATCAACTGAATTTATGTCCGATTCTAAATCTTTTGTCATCCTTTCAATAATTAAGTTGCCTTCTTATATGGGTGTGGTTTGTGGTGCCCCAAAACAATTACAACAGAAGATCACTGATACACAGATCACCAGAAGCAACATAATAATAATGAAAAATTTTCAAGTACTGCGAGAATCACCAAGTTGGGACACAGAGATACTAAGTGGAGCATGTGCTGTTGGACACAGGATTGTCACAAGCCTTCAATTTATAAAAAATGCCATATCTGCCAAATACAACAAAGTGGAACATGGTAAAATGAGGTGAAAGTGAAAGTTAGTTGCTCAATCATGTCCAACTCTGTGTGAGCCCATGGACTATAGCCGCCAGGCTCCTGTGTCCACGGAATTCTCCAGGTGAGAATACTGGAGTGGGTTGCCATTTCCTTCTCCAGGGGATCTTCCTGACCTAGGGATCGAACCCAGGTTTCCCACTTTGCAGGTGGATTCTTTACTGTGTGAACCACCAGGGAAGCCCCATATGAGGTATGATTGTATTTTATTTTGTTCTTTTCCCTCTGATTTTAAATATGACATATATGTCACTGGATGCTGAGGGAAATCTCACTTTTTTCTCTGGAGTTGAAGAAGACCCAAAGAAGACCCAAAATTTAAGAATTATTGTTGATAACCAATAGTCAAATAAATACGTTGTTTGATAATTAAGCTTTAAAAAGCCTATCTAAATCAGCTTTAAATTAGATAACACTGGATTATTCACTGTTTATTCAGCACATAGTTACTGAGACTTTCTGTGTGGCTAGAGGCGTTTTCTGGGCTAAGAACCAGACAGTCTTGTTTTTCAAGCCTGAACAACTGGACAATATCACTTTCGGACTCTGGGTGAACCCGATGAACCAGCGCAGGGTTCTGCCAAATGCTCTCTCAGGTTAAAAAGTTGGCGACTCAGTGCATTTAGAGAAGTTGTGACTTCTCTCTCCTCTTGCTTCAACTTTACAATGACAGAAACTAAGAGACATATAACTACGGGAAGACCACAGAACTAGTTAATCCAAAATGAGTATTGTAAATCAGCACTCACTCCTTTTTTGTACTCATTCGCTTTGCCATTTATTCATTTAATCTTCAAATGTCTATTGTCCCTCCAAAGGCGGTCCAGGCCTCTGGGCTCGTCATTTTCCATAACAAAGACAAAATAATAATAACAATAGCTACTAGGCATTAGTGAAAGTGAAATCGCTCAGTTGTTCCGACTCTTTGTGACCCCATGGACTGTAGCGCGCCAGGCTCCTCCGTCCATGGGATTCACCAGGCAAGAATACTGGAGTGGGGGGCCATTTCCTTCTCCAGGGGATCTTCCCGACCCAGGGATTGAACCTGGGTCTCCAGGGATTGAACCTGGGTCTCCTGCATTGCAGGCAGACGCTTTACCGTCTGAGCCACCAGGCATTAGGGACTATATTAAGAATTCTCGCTTGGATTATCTTGTTTAATGGTTATATAATCTCAGCAAGCACTTAGAGCAGAAAAAATAATGCTGACAAATTACAGCATTCTTTTTTAAAACTATTTTTATGGTGGTAAAAGTCACATATTAAAAAATATACTATTTTAACCATATTTAACTGTAGAGTTCAGTGGCAGTAAGTACATTCACACAGTTGTGCAACTCTCACCATCCTCTATCACCCAAATTTTTCACCTTCCTAAACTGAAACTCTGTCCTCATTAAGTTCTCAGTCTCCCTGCCCACTCCCCACTCCAACCCTTGCATCTACCAGTGTACTTTCTGACACTATGAATTTGACTGTTCTGGGTACCTTGTATAAGTGGACCTAGAGACTGTCACACAGAGTAAAGTCAGACAGAAAAACAAACATATTGATGTGTATATGTGGAATCTAGAAAATGGTACTGAGGAACCTATTTGCAAAGGAGAAATAGAGACACAGACGTAGAGAACAAACATACGGACGACAAGGAGGGGAAAGGGGGTGGGGTGAGTTGGGAGGTTGGGAATGACATATACACACAACTGAGACTATGTATAAAATAGATAACTAATGAGAACCTACTGTGAAGCACAGGGTAAAAAGAAGAAGGTACAATTTGTTGTGGAACATGTATTAAGTTAACCTTAAAAACTACAATATTCTTAATAAACTTTCTGGAGAGTCCCGGTAGGGGAAGTAAATAGGCAGAGCACAGAGGATTTTTAGGACAGTGAAAATACCATATATTATATGATATTATATGTATGGTATTATAGTCACAGATATATGTCATTATGCATCTGTGCTAAGTCTCTTCAGTCGTGTCCGACTCTATGTGACCCCATGGACTGTAGCCTGCCAGGCTCCTTTGTCCATGGAATTCTCCAGGCAAGAATACTGGAGTAGTTTGCTATGCCCTCCTCCAGGATATGTCATTCTACATCTGTCCAAATCCATAGAATGCACAATACCAAGAGTGAACCCTAAGGTAAACTATGGCGTTTGTGTGATTATGATGCGCTAATGTAAAAATCTTTGGTAAGGAAATATACCATTCTAGAGAGTGATGTTGATCATTGGGGCAGTAGTCTATGCTTGTGAGGAAACAGAGGTTAGTGGGAAATCTTTGTACCTCTCTCTTAATTTTGTTGTAAACCTAAATATGCCCTTTAAAAATTGTCTTATAAAACATCCTAAAGAGATCTTCTGGCTATTTATAATAGCGAGAACATGGAAACAACCAAAGTGTCCATCAATGGATGAAAATAGGCCATATACACACAATGAAATATTATCCAGCCTTTGAAAAGAGAGAAATTCTTTCATTTGCGGTACCATGGATGAGCCTGAAGGACATTATGCTAAGTTAAATAAGTCAGTCATAGCAGGACAAATACTGCATGATTCCACTTATAAGAGGTACCTAAAATAGTCAAACTCATAGAAACAAAGAACAGAATGGTGGTTCCAGGGATTGAGAGGTGGGGCAAGTGAGATGTTATTCAACAGGTATAAACTTTCAGTTACAAAATAGTAATGAGTTCTAGAAATCTGCTGTACAACATAATGCCTGTGGTGAACAATACTGTATTGTGCATTTAAAGATTTATTAAGAGGGTAGATCTCTTGTTAAGTGATCTTACCACATGAAACCAAATCAAAACAAAACAAAGGGAGACGAGAATTTTGGAGATGATGGAAATATCTGTCACCATGATTGTGGTGCTGGTTTCAGAGGTGTTTGCCTGTGTCCAAACCAACCAAATTTATCTGTTAAATATGTGCAGCTTTTGGATATCAATGATTCATCTTGATAAAGCTGTTAAAATAAAGAAAACTCTCCTTGCATCCTTCGGGGGACGCTGACGTGCATGTGTCTGTGTGTGTGTATGGAGCTTAACTTATATACTAACTAGAGAACACTTAGAGGCAAAATAAGAGATCAGTCAGTCCTACTTGCATCAGGACCCATCAGACATTGAGGAGAAGTAGAAAGAAGGAACTTTTGGAACGATTTGTCCAGTTGGTTCCAGAGCCGCTATGATTGATTCATGCGTTCATTTGACCAATATTGGCTGAATGCTTACTGTGACCTTGACACTGAGTAGGCAGTTGGGATAAAACGGAAAAAAAAAAAAGGACATAACATAACGTCTATTCCTAGAGTTCATGGTCTAGTGGATGAGACAGATTTCCAACAATCACACAAATAAATGTTTAAAATAATTATAGCTAATATTTACTGAGGGCTTCCTATGTGTCAGACATGATTTCAGGCACTTTTCTTGTATTGACTTATGCAATCATCACCAAGAAAAAAAACAACCAAAATAAAAAATCTGAGTTAGGTGCTACTCTTACTATCCGCAATTATTTTTCTGATACGAGCTACGAAGGAATGGTTCATATGATATGAGATCATTCCTTAGGGAAACTAACCTGGCTTGGGGGCATACCCCAAGGAGACTGAGAAAAGATTGTCACTGGCTGTCCTGCCTTCCAAGGTGGCAGTGAAGTGAAAGTGAAAATGGAAGTCGCTCAGTTGTCTCTCTTTGCAATCCCAAGGAATTCTCTAATTAAAACAAGGTGACCCCTGAACCCTAGGGAGTGGCAGCCACATAGGGTTGGCAGTGTCAGATGCTCTGATGGTGGCAGCATGAGAGTGGCATCTGTTGTGGCAAGGTGGGGCTTCTCTGTTAATGGAATTCTCCAGGCAAGAATACTGGAGTGGGTCGCCGTGCCGTCCTCCAGGAGATTTTCCCAACCCAGGTATAAAACCTATGTCTCTTATGTCTCCCACGTTGGTGGGAGGGTCATCACTAGTGCCGTCTGGGAAGCCCACGACAGGGTGGCTAATAGGTGCTTAACAACCAGTAACTAGAGTCATTCCTCTGTATCTTTGAGGATATTGCCCAAGCTACCCAGTAGATGCCTGAAACACGGCAAGCATGGAACCCTATCTCTGTGCTGTGCTTTTTTCTGTACATACATTCTATGATCAAGCTTAATTTATAGATTAGGCATAGAAAGAGATGAACAACAATAACTAATAATAAAATAGAACAATTAAAACAATGCACTGTAATACAATTTATGTGAATATGGTGGAGCTTTTGTTCTCAAAATATTATACAGATTTAATGTCTTTTCCGTCTTAACTACCCACTTATCACTCACTGTGGCTGTTAACTTTTTTGGCCTGAGGTGTGACAGCAAAACTAGCACGAATTTCTCTTTCCTTCTTCACACTTTCACAGATAGATTTGTTCTTACCAAAGATCTTCACAACCTCAGCATATGATTTTTTTCCTCTATCTTTTCAAAGATTTTTTTTTTTTGATGTGGACCATTTTTTAAGTCATTATCGAATTTATTACAATACTGTTTCTGTTTTATGTTTTGGCTTTTTGGTCCCGAGGCAGGTGGATCTCAGCTCCCTGACCAGGGACTGAATCCGTCCACCCTGCACTGGAAGGCAAAGTCTCAACCACTGGACCGCCAGGGAAGTCTCGATGAAAGGAAGTGCTTTATGGCTGCTCTTGACTACTACTACTAAGTCGCTTCAGTTGTGTCCGACTCTGTGCGACCCCATAGACGGCAGCCCACCAGGCTTCCCCGTCCCTGGGACTCTCCAGGCAAGAACACTGGAGTGGGTTGCCATTTCCTTCTCCAATGCATGAAAGTGAAAAGTGAAAGTGAAAGTGAAGTCACTCAGTCGTGTCCGACTCTTCGAGACCCCGTGGACTACAGCCTTCCAGGCTCCTCCGTCCATGGGATTTTCCAGGCAAGAGTACTGGAGTGGGGTGCCATCTTTGGCACATCCCAATTTCCAGTTTCACCAATCTTGCCCTTTGGGGCCATTATTAAGTAAAATAAGGTTTACTTAAACTCCTGAGACACCTGAAAGTTGCTCTGATAGTGGAGTAAGCTACTAAGTAACTAATGGATGGGATATGCAGAACAAAGTGATGATTCATGTGGGGCTGGGGGCGGGGAGTGTTGCGGGGGGAGATGGAGAGGGACAGCAAGAGTTCATCACACTGCTCAGTACGGCACAAAAATGAAAACTTTTACATTATTTATTTCTGGAATTTTCCATTAAATATTTTCAGACTGAGATTGACTTCAGGAAACTGAAACCCTGGCAAGAGAAACTTCAAATAACTATATTATTATTGTGATTTTTCTCCTCTTAAAACACAGTAAAATAATCTAAGCAATGAATTAACATGCTTAAGATAGCTCTGAATCTTCTACAGACAGACCATAAATAAGGCACAGGGTTTTAAGTATGCAAACATCAAGTGTCAGAGTAAGCTTTCTGTTTATTCACTTACAAGGGTGTCTCTTGCCTGCTGAAGTGGATTTCTCTAAAAAGACCAAAAAAAGCCTTGTATCAGTTTGAGTCCACCAGGTGCCCCCTGCAGTTATTCATGGTTTAATAAAGAACAGGGGCAGAGCTGAAATGCCTCTTGGAGGGGACAAAGCTCACCCTTTGCACCATTTAGCTCAGTTGGTAAATAATCCACCTGCATTGCAGGAGACACCGGTTTCGATTCCTGGGTCGGGAAGATCCACTGGAGAAGGGATAGGCTACCCACTCCAGTAATCTTGGGCTTCCCTTGTGGCTCAGCTGGTAAAGAAGCCGCCTGCGATGGGGGAGAGACCTGGGTGCGGGAGACCTGGCTTTGATCCCTGGGTTTGGAAGATCCCTTGGAGAAGGGAAAGGCTAGTGTTCTGGCCTGGAGAATTCCATGGATTGTATAGTTCATGGGATCTCAAAGAGTCAGACACGACTGAGTGACTTTCACTTTCTTTCACTTTGTACCATTTGTCCTTGAGTTCATCTTCCACACCTGTGACAGCTCTTTTTTCAGCCCTGGGGCATGGACTCCCATGTTCAATCTTTTGAGGTTCTCTCCAAGGCTTTCCTTATTCCTTTCAAGACAATATCTGGGTTCTTGGAGAGCTTCACATGCTCCTGGTCTCGTGGTGTCCCACTAAGGTGTCTCTCGGCTTTGGCCCCCGTCCTAAGCATGTGTGTCGATGTGGTATGGACTCCTGGTCACTGGGCTCCTGCCAGGCTGAGACACAGTTGTTCCTGGATGTCCTTTGGGCATCAGGCAGGCTCCTGCTCCAGATGAGTGAGGGCTTTGCAGTTCCATCTGGTCACATGGTCTCAGCACTGGGGGCTCCTTATTCTAACTCCAGGCTTTATCTGGGTCATGGGTTCTCTCAGTCCTGCCACATCCCCATGCACCTTGGGAGACCTGGCCACGCTCTTCTGCTTTCTGCACACTGAACCTGCTGGTGCAAGTACCTGTGAGGCTGTCCTCTGGTCCCTGGCTTTGGCCCTGCCCTTAGTCACCGCTCCCCCTGTGCACAGGCACTGGAGTGCATGCCCTGCGGAAAGTAAGGGCCTTCTGAGAATTTATAGTCTTTTTAGAACACGGCTTTCAAACTTTGTAAAGAACAGACATGGTCTGGCTCAGTGCTGAACCACCTATTTCTGGATCGTTACATAATAGAAGAAATAAACTTATTTTGTCTACACTGCTGTATTTTGGCTCTTTATTGTACCAAAGAAGATGGTTAGACTGAATCCTAAAGAACATACATTGTTAGAATTCGTTGGAAAAGCAGAGCATAATCACAAAAATAACACATCAAAGCAGTGTGTGCCCAATGGGGAATATGGACAAAAAAAGACTCTCAGTGTGGAGAAGCTCAGAAGGGATTAGGAGCAGTTTGAAGAAAAGGAAACTCTAATGATGAAAATGGCATCATTGAAGGCAACAACAGTCATTCAACAAACCAATCTCAATTCAACTTTTCTGTCATCTATTCTGGTAAATGAGGTAAGAAACTCCTGTTTTATGAAATCAGGTATTTTTCTCTTTTAAAAGGTTTATTTTTAAAAATAATAATAAAAGTAACACAGCTATTGGAACATCTGAGAACACTGTAAAAATGTAACTATTTCAACCCAGAAGTTTAAAGCAAGAGAAAACTAGTCAGCCATTACCATGATCAACAACACAACTGCAAACATCATTTTAATTTTTTCTAGCCTTTCTTCAGTGGGTGCCTAAGGAGAGGTGTATGCATTTATTATAATGTCGAAGAATTGATGCTTTTGAACTGTGGTGTTGGAGAAGACTCTTGAGAGTCCCTTGGACAGCAAGGAGATCCAACCAGTCCATTCTGAAGGAGATCAGCCCTGAGTGTTCATTGGAAGGAATGATGCTAAAGCTGAAACTCCAGTACTTTGGCCACCTCATGCGAAGAGTTGACTCATTGGAAAAGACTCTGATGCTGGGAGGGATTGGGGGCAGGAGGAGAAGGGGACGACAGAGGATGAGATGGCTGGATGGCATCACCACTCGATGGACATGAGTCTGAGTGAACTTCGGGAGTTGGTGATGGACAGGGAGGCCTGGTGTGCTGCGATTCATGGGGTCGCAAACAGTCGGACAGGACTGAGCGACTGAACTGAACAGACACTACATACTACACATAGACACTCTGTAGCTTTGTTGTGCCTTCTTGCTTAACACAATTTTAAGTACTTCTTGACATGAAAAATTCTTCAGCTCTTAATTTTATACAATCAATCACAAAAAACAGAAAAAGCAAATCAGGATGTATCAAAATGCAGAAATGAAAAAGAAAACAGACTATTTCCTTTGACAGAAGAATGATCTTACCACCCAGAATGGACACCTTGGAGGGTTTTCAGGAAAGGCCTACAGAAACTACTTCCTGTAATCTCATAGCAAAACCAAATAAATAAGAAGTAAAAACCGAGGCACACTGCCCAGACAGAATCCGTATTACAAAATAAACACTTTCAATTTTAATATTTCCTGTCAGGCCATATCCTACATACAACACAGGAGCGCTAATCCTCCTATCCTCATGTTACAGACCACATGAAGAAAGCAAGGAAACTGAACCGGTGTGGAAGGTTGGGTCAAAGCCTTCTCATCTCTGTGGGTGCTAATCTGAAGTTCCTTTCTTCATGAGACTATCTGCCCATTTTGGCATAACATTTGCGGAAAACCAACATTTCACATATGGAACTCCCAAGTCACCCATCTGCCTCCACCCACCTTATTTTTTGCTTCGAAAATTTGTCACAGAACAAACGTTATGCCCCGTGATTTGAAAGGCAAGAATGATCCAATGGCACCCTTAAGTTCACCTGGACTGCGTTAACAAAGTATTAGTATCTCGCTCTTTTCTTCCCCCTTGCAAAATGGGGGAAATACATTATTATGATAATCATCAATGTATTATTTATATGTGTGTATATGTGTTATATATAAAACATTATCTTCCCTATTCTTTTTGAAAATTGTGGTTTTCACTTTCGATAAATAATCCATCTTTTGAATTATTTATCATCATATTGGCTCCAGTGGAAACAGACATAGATGCTAGTTTGAAAGTCAGGTCGTCGTACAGCTTACTGGGCATACCCAGCAATTGGTAAGGAAGCTGTGAAAACCGTAGTGACTTTAAAGTCAAAGCAGCGGAGTATTATTATTATTTTGGCCTCTTCCGCTTCACGTACTTTGCACTGCACTGCCATTAGGACACTCGTTCTCTGCCCGGGAACTTTGTACGGAAGGGGAGCCAGAACTCGCAGGTGCCTCCCTGCACAGGCCCTGCTCAGGGCGAGAACACGCCCTCTGTCTTGGCTATCCCGGCCCGAGGCTGAAGTAATAACCTCGGTTCCGGGGCGGCGGCAGCGGCACAACCAGCGGCACACGTGTCGTCGCTGACCCGCCCGCCGACCCCGCGTCCAGTGCACGCAGCTCCCGCCGCGCCGCGCCAGCCGCCCACTCCGCAGCGGCGCCTCCGCTCCCGACCGCCCGGCGGCCCCTTGGCCAGCGGCCCGTCCATGCTCTCGGCCACCAGGAGGGCCCTCCAGCTCTTTCACAGCCTCTTCCCCATCCCGAGAATGGGTGACTCCGCCGCCAAGATCGTCAGCCCCCAGGAAGCCTTGCCGGGCCGGAAGGAGCCCCTCGTCGTAGCGGGTAAGGACGCGACCACGCACCGAGGGCGCGGTCCTCGCCTCTGCGCACGCGCATGCTCCGGCCGCCGGAAGGGAGCCGGGGGCCGGCCTGGCCGGGTCGGCAGCTGGGGGTCTGCGCAGGCGCGGAGGGCGCTGGGAGTGGAGGGGACGAGGGATTGATCGTTTTTCTTTGTTTAGGTTTTCATCCACTAGAACAACGGAAAACACACTGAAGGGATCTAGTACGTTGATACGGCCCACCTAGACTGTAAATACCCCTCGGCGGCTTCAAACTTCCGCCCTTTCTCACGGGTGTGCATCCACTTTCCTTTCTTTTCTGCTTCGGCGGCTGGGATTCGGGCCACTTGGCAGCAGTAGCAGCAGCAGCAGAGGTGGTGCGGGTTTGTGTTGTCACGGGAGCTATGGAATAATACAGAACGGTGTATATACTGAGGTTTTGAAATTGTTTTTCACGCCAGTGTTCTGGTTGCAGGAGTTAGCCTCACGCTGCCCTTATCCTCCAGAACTGCCCGATTTCCCCGACTTGTCAGGAGCTTCCCCTGGCCCCGTGCTCCCGATTCTGCACTTGTGTATCAGTCATGCAGAAGAGCTGTACTTGCCAACTTAAAAATAATTTCCCAATCGTATACCAATACTTTTGGCGACTCTAGTAGAATATGTAAAATGTAATAACAGTGAGATGCTAGGAAAACGAAATAAAGTGAATAAAATGAAGGAAGAAATATGAAGTTCTGGAAACTGCTCTAAAAGTTTTGAAAGCTTCACTCTGTAAATTTCTTTCAGCACCGTAGAAGGCCGCAGACAGCACAAGTCCACCAACCGGTTGTTTAGTCACTCAGTCGTATCTTGACTGTTTGCGACCGCATGAACTGCAGTACGCTGGGCTTCCTTGTCCTTCACCATATCTCGGAGCTTGCTTAAACTCCTAGTTCCTTGAGTCAGTGATGCCATCCAGCCATCTCGTCCTCTTGTCCCCTTTTCCTCCTGCCACCAACGTGAGGATCATGCTTTGAAAAGGATTACCTTGGTGCATTGCTTCTCAAAGTGTTATCTTTTAAACAAGCCCTTCCAGTGATACTAATGCATTCAATAGTTGAAAACCGCTGCCTTAGAGCTGCTGGAGAAGGAAATGGCAGCCCACTCCAGTGTTCTTGCCTGGAGAATCCCAGGGACGGGGCAGCCTGGTGGGCTGCCGTCTATGGGGTCGCACAGAGGCGGACACGACTGAAGCGACTTAGCAGAAGCAGAGCTGTTGGAGGGTTAAGTGGTGATAAATCTTTCACGTATGGTTCGATGCCAAGATAAATTATACTTTTACAATTTCTTAGGGATTCTCATTTTTCTTTTCCTTAAAGATTTGTTGAGTATACACAGGAGAAGATTGTTCTGTGTAGCATACACCCTACTCAGTACGAGAATGGACAAGGTAGAGGTCTTTGCGTTTGAGGTAGTTTGGGAACTGACGGTGTGTGACCTGTTTCTCATTCACCTACATCAGCAGCTTTATATCCTATGTCCCCCATCACTTCACTCCCAACTCATCAAGAGCCTTAAAAAGCTTATTTTAGACTCAAATTCAGAGAATAAGTTTCAAAAAAAAAAATCCAGATTATTTCTAAACTATATAACCCTATTATCTAAATTTTATTTATCTTGAAAGTGAATTCTCCTTTAACAAACAAGAATTCATAAATGGATATTTAAAGGCAATGCTTCTCAATGCTGAACTTCCCCAACTTGTATGAAGCTTCATTTTTATACACTAGTATCTTTGGTGTGTCCTCCCAGACAAAACAAACAAGCCTGATCAGATCCCCAAACTGGTTGAAGATTAAAATTTTTCTGAATTTAGTTCTTTATCTTAACCAAAGTCTTCCCAGTCAGTTATTTAGTATATAGATGACACTTTTGGTAAAAGATTAGCTAGCATGACAGAAATGAGCCAACAGGTTTTTTTTTCTTTTTTTTTTTTCCCTTTTCTCTATCCATCTACTAATTCTGACTGCAAAACCTCAAGACCTAACTCTTCTGTCTTTCTGTATAGCCATGCATACATTGCTGGACCAATAAACCAATTTTTTTTTTTTTGGTGTAGGGCTAAGCCTATAATGCACGTCCTTTGTGTTCAGCTGCTGTAACCCCGCCCCCTCCCCCCCCCCCCCCCAATACTTAAATTTTAGATAGTGGCTTTCCTGTCTCTACCCTGGGACTGCTGCCTTGACAGGTTGTCAAAGGTTCTGATTGGCCTCAGAAATGGGCAGCGTTACTTCTCAGGTGTGTTTTCAGTGGCTTAAGATTGAAGCCTACAGACTTAATACTATTGCTTTGGAAGTTAAATTCATCTCTGCTCTAACCTCCAATCTGTTTAACAGCTCTTCACCTCTCTATATTACCTCTGTCTATATCTGTTGTTATTCGCACCCCTACTCTCTGAAAAATTCTGTGGCAAAAGCATCACCTTTTGATTTTAGAAGACAAAGCCTATCTGTTTAGTGTCTTTGGCTCAGTGTTTTTGGCTCAGCCTAGTACCAGGTGTGCACTATTACCAAATACGTTTGGGGTGAAGGTTATCATCTTAGCTTTAACCCTACCTTTTTTGGGTATTCTTCTGGAAATGTACACCCTTTCATAAACTACAGTCTAGTAGTAGATTTCTACTTTGCAAGAAGTTGAGATTCAACCCTTCAGACTTCTTTAATTTCTCCCAGGCTACCTAAAGTGGATCAAAACATGAGGAGGCCTACTTTGGGTGGCTGGTTAGAACTAAACCTGGCCTAGACTGCCTCATCTGAAGCACACTCTGTTTAGATCAGGGGTAGGCTCTGGGCACCACTGACTGGCAGGGCATGCAGGAACTTGCTGGTCTTTTTATGTAGTGGTGGTCTCTTTGTTTCAGTACCTGCCTACAGAGCAATATTCAGAGAACTTTGGGACTCGGGGAAAAGGGGAATTCATGCTTGCTGGACTGAATTGGTGGTCAGTCAATTGCTAGAGATAGGCAGGAGGCAGAAAGCTTATAATTAAAACCTCAGAGTGCCTCCTGTGTTATTAAAATCTAAGTTTATTATAGTTAGAACTGATCTTCATGGGAGGGATAAATTAGGAGTTTAGGATTAAAATATACACACTACTATAAGTAAGATAAGTAACCAACAAGGACCTAAGGTACAGCACAGGAAACTATTCTAAATAGCTTACAATAGCCGCCTATAATGGAAAAGAATCAGAGAAAGAATGTATCTATATTTGAATATATATATCTGAATCACTTTGCTATACATCTGAAACTTATACAGCTTTGTAATTCAACTATATTTCAATAAAAATTTTTTAAAAATATAAAAAAGCAATCAATAGAAAAAGAGGAACTGATAATATTTTTAATGAATTAATTATTGTGAAAGCCCAGCTTTTTATTTATATGGCTCATTTTTTCCCAGCCATATTGAAAATGTGGCTAATCTATTTTTTGATCAGGTGTTTGCGATTTGGGTATTTCATCCAAGAGAATGTTGGCAGCTCCCGTCTAATCTTTGCTTTCTTGCCTGTATATCCGTAGGTAGTGTTTGCTGTATTTATTACTGTGATGTCTCTTTGGGGAGAGGAAGAGGTGTAGAACACCTGCTAAAGGTTTGCTCTTCTAAGAACTATAAATATAAGCAGAAAAACAGAACAATGTGAGTAATTGTTCAAAGGTGGCTCTTTGAAAAAAACAATTGTACTGTGACTATTAGCTATCTAATAAAGGAGAAAAGGAATAAAGTACAAATACATGAAATAAGAACTGAAAGAGTGAATGTGGCGGATTCTTTATGATATTTGGCAAAACTAATACAATTATGTAAAGTTTAAAAATAAAATAAAATAAAAATAAATAAAACAGATGAATAAAGACTCATTTTAGGCAGAAAAAAAAAGTTGAAGAATCATAAGGGACTATTTACTCATTTCTTTTAAAATAAATTTGAAAACTTGGATGAAATAGATAACTTTTAGGAAAATATAACTGACCTAAACTGACCCCAGAAAGAGAAAATCTTAACAGATTGATTTTTCTAGAAGAAATAAAGTTGTCAGAGATTGCCTCCTCTCAAAGCATTATGTCCAGTCAGTTTTACAGGTGACGTCTAAATAGTTAAAGAACGTATAATTCCAATAGTATATTTAAACTGAAAGGATTGTCAAATTCTTTTTATGAAACAAGTATAATATTGAAACCAAACCTGATAAATACTGCACTGAGAAAAAAACAAACCATTCTCACTTATGAATGTAGATACAAAACTGCTAAATAAATATTAGTAAGCAGAATCTAGCAATGGGATTTAGTCTAAGAATGCAAGGACTTGTCAATATTAGGAAATTTATTAATATAGTTCGTTGTGTGTGGCTCAGTTATATTGGACTCTTTGTGACCCCACGGACTATAGCCTGCAAGGCTCCTCTGTCCATGGAATTTTCCAGGCAAGAATTCTGGAGTAGCTTGCCATTTCCTACTCCAGGGGATATTCCCCACCCAGGGATTGAACCCATATTTCTTGCCTTTCCTTCATTGGCAGGTGGATTCTTTACCACCGTGCCACCTGGGAAGCCCTTATTAATATAATTCATCATTTAGTTAGTCTAGGGAGAAAAATGATATAACTATTTCCCTAGATGCTGTGAAGTTATTTGACCATATTTAACAACCATTCTTGGTAACATTCAGAGATGGCTACTTCTTAATGTGATAAAGCATATCGGCCAGCATCATGCTTAATAAAGAGATATTAGAGATTTCCATTTAAGTCCCAGTCAAGAAAGTACGTGGAGGTGGTTAATGCTTGCTTTGCCTGGTGGCAGGTGTGCACGGTTACTGAATTTTGTTCTTAAGGGCCATCATCTTGGCTTTAATCTTACCTTTTTTGTGTTCTTAAAAAATCTCCATCCTTTTATGAACTGTGGCCTGGTAGATGACTACGCTGCAAGAAGTTAAGAGTCAAACCTTCAAGTTTCTTTACTGCTTAGTTTTTCCAGGGCTGCCTGTGTTGTATCAAGTTACGACTTGGCCCACTTTGGATGACTGTTTATTATTACCGTTGTGTTGTAGGTGCTAGTCAATACAGTCAGAGAAGACAAGGCAATTAGAGATGTTCATATTGGAAAAGAGAAGGTAAAACTAATGCCATTTGCAGATGATAAGATTGTATAACTGGAAAATCCAAGAGAGTTTAATAAGGTATCGATTTATATACTTACTAGACGGAAACCAATAGCTTTACTCTAAACAACCTGTTGGAAAATATAATGGAAAAAAACACCCCTTTTGTAATAGCAACCAAAAAAGTTAAAATTTAAGAATAAACTTGGCAAGAAATATGTCCAATCTTTGTGAAGAAGACATACAGAGGAGCACAAAAAGAAAACTTTAACAAGTGGAAGAACATACCAGTTTATTGGATTCGAGGACTAAGCAGGAAACATATATCAGTTGTCCTTAAAGTCAATTTATAAAGGTAACATGATTTGAAGAAAAATACTAATGATATTTTTATTTTGTTTTAGAAATGCTGCTACTGCTAAGTCGCTTCAGTCGTGTCCGACTCTGTGCGACCCCATAGACGGCAGCCCAATAGGCTCCCCTGCCCCTGGGATTCTCCAGGCAAGAATACTGGAGTGGGTTGCCATTTCCTTCTCCAGTGCATGGAAGTGAGAAGTGAAAGTGAAGTCGCTCAGTCATGTCTGACTCTTAGCGACCCCATGGACTGCAGCCTACCAGGCTCCTCCATCCATGGGATTTTCCAGGCAAGAGTACTCATTTTAGAAATGGATGCATTCATTTAAAAAATTCGTTTGGAAAAATAAACAGGAATAGTTATGGTAACTGTAAAATAAGAACAAAGAGGAACAGTTGGCTCTTACAGATAGTAAATGCAAAGCTTAATAATTTAAACAACATGGGACTGTTCATGAACAGATAAGTCAATATACAGAATAGAAAGATCAGAAATTCTTAACTATGTGTGAAAATATAGTATATGATACAGGTGACATCTTAAATCAGTGAGGAAAAATGAAATATTCAATAAATGGTTATGGTACAACTGTGTAGCCATATGGAAGAAACAAAACCAGAAAACCCTCCAAAGTTGGATCTATACTTCACATTCTTAAACCAGGGTAAGTTCCAAAAGATATATGTTGATAATAGCTCATGCATAGTGAGTGCTTAACTATATGCCAGACACGGTAGTAATTGATTTACATTTGTTGTTGTTTAGTTGCTAAGTCATGTCTGACTAATGCATTTATTCTTCACCATAACACCCCAGGAGGTGTAACTGTTTTACCCTCACTTGTTGGAGTGGAAACTGAAGCCTATGGAGTTTTAGGTGACTTATGCAAGGTCACTTGGCTAATAAGTGGTAGATCTGGGATATGAATGTAGGCAGTTTGCCTCTAGAGTTTGTGATCTTAACAGTACTAGATGTACTGTTTTTTCATTTAGTTAAATGTAAAGAATGAAATAATTTAAGAATGAGCAAGGGAGAATTCTTTTAGAAAGCAAAGCCTTTCTAACCACAACTTGAAAATCAGAAGACAAAAAAGATGGATAAATTAGATCACGACAGAATGAAAATTTTCTGCAGGCAAAAATTACTGTAAGCAAATTCAAAAGACAAACTGGGGTGAATACTTGCAATTCATATCATAGGTGAAGGACTAATCTCCCTAATATATAGGAAACTTCTAGAAGATAATAAGAAAACAACATCCATTAGAAAAATAGAGGTTAGAGCAGTTCACAGAAAAGGAAGTATAATTTGCTCTTATACATATAAAAAGATGCTCAACTTCTTTCATAATGAGGAGAGTGTAAGTACCATTTTTCATTTTTCAGATTGGCAAAAACCCAGAACTCTGATGATACAGTTTGTTGGTAATCCTTAAGGAAAAAGACACCCTCCTCCTTCGCTGGCAAGAATGTAGATTGGCCCAACTCTTATGGAAGGCAATTTGGCAACATCTACCCAAAATTTAAATGCATATACCTTTTGACCCAGGAATGTAATTTTTGGGAATTTATCCTACAGATATACTCGCATTCGTGCCAAATGATGACTGTACCAGGTTATTCACTGCAGCTTTGTTTGCAGTCATCGACGATTGGAAACAACCCAAACGCCCATCAATAGGGGCTAGTTAAATAAATTATGGTTCCTCCTCACAATGGAAAATGCAGCTGTAAAAAAGAACATGGAATATCTATGTGAATAGATACAGAGAGATTGCCAAGGTACAGTGTTAGGTGGGAAGTGCAAGGTCAGAGCAGTGTTATATATTAACTTTTGTGTGAACAGGGAGGAAAATAATAATAGAAACTTTGAAGCTTTGGAAGGATAGCTCAGAAAGTAATGGCTACGGATATGCTGGTGGTGGAGGGGGACACAGCCAGGAGACCTGACTCTGTGCTTTTTAAAAAACTTTTGATTCTTGTAAATCTGACTGCATTACTGAATTAAACAACTCCGCTTTGCAGATGATCTCCTTCTGATATTTTTAGTCTAATTGACCACCTTTCTATCATCTTTTGTCATCCCTATTTCAAGTTCTGTTTTTTTTCCTTCTTTTTAAATTTTGCTCTTTTTCATGTCAAGTTCTTTTTTTCTGCCCCAACTTGCTTTTGTAATCAAAATCCACATTTTGGCGTGATTTAAAAATCTAAATTTAGAGGGTGAAATTGGAATAAGTTAATCCAAGTCATTTTACATTTCATAAATATTCATTTTTATTGAAGTGTCAATTGTGGTGGCATCATTTATACAAAGAAAAGATCTTTGGGGACAGATTTATTCCACTATTATGTAGAAGGAATTATGTGTATTTCTTTTATTTTGAGTGATGTACATAGACTTTTTAGAAGAAAATGATAGAAAACAATTTTCCTTTTAGAAAAAATTTTCCCCAGTGTGCGATTAATTTCTAAATTGTAGGACACAGGACTATTATCTTTCCTCTCTGCATCCCGTCTAAAGCTCTTTATTTTCCCCTCTATTTCAGAATCTGCAGTACTTCTCTGAAGTCCCTGGGATAAGGGGATTCCAGAGCTCCCACAATCTAACCCTCACCTTCCCAGCTTTTCTTCCCACTGTGCCCCCTGTAGAACAGGGGTCCCCAACCTTCTGGACCTAATATCTGATGATCTGAGGTGGAGCTGATGTTATAATAATAGAAATTAAGTGCACAGTCAATGTAACGTTCTTGACTCCCCGTGGACCCACCCACCACCCTGCCCCCATCTGTGGAAAAGTTGTCTTCCATGAAACTGGACCCTGGTGCCAGAAAGGTTGGGGACCACTGCTCTAGAACCCCATCTTCTGGTTAGCATGTGGTTCAGTGTTTTGCCTCTGGAAAAGTCCAAGTGGGATCCACACTCAAATCTTTTCATTCAGTCACCTTTGTTAAATGTTTGCTAAATGCTTGCTTGGGTGAAATATTGTGTTTTCCATATAGCCTTATCCTGTTCTTCCTCAAAACTTTCCCTGCTTGAATATAATTTCTCCCATAAACTCATCTGCCTCCCATTTCCAAATTCTTGTATTCATTCGTGTCCGACTCTTTGCGACCCTGTACACTGTAGCCTGCCAGGCTCCTCTGTCCATGGGGATTCTCCAAGCAAGAAAACTGGAGTGGGTTGCCATGCTCTCCTTCAGGGGATCTTCCCAACCCAGGGATTGAAACTCGGTCTCCCACGTTGTAGGTGGATTCTTTACTGACTGAGCCACCAGGAAAGCCCTAGAGGATTGTATATCGTGCCATAACCCCAAACTCAGTTCTAAAACCAAACCATTTTCCCTTCAAAACATTGGATGCATATTTTAATTTCCCCATTTCTGTTGGTGACATTACTCCTATGCTCTCAAGTCCCCCAAACCTTAGCCACATGCATCTTCAACCCTTGCCTCTGTATTTAAACTGGCCCTTCTCCAACAAATCTTGATTGTTCCTTGCCTTCTGTATTAGTCAGGGTTTTCCAGAGAAACAGAACCAATTGTATATGTGTGTGTGTGTGGGGGGGGTGTGTGTGTGGGGGGTGTGTGTGTGTGTGTGTGTGTGTGTGGTGTGTGTGTGTGTGGTGTGTAAAGAGATTTATTAGGAGGGATTGGCTCACATGATAATGGAGGCTGAGGAGTTCAAGATCTGCTGTCTGTAAGCTGGTGATGTAATTCAGCCCAACCCTGAAAGCTGAGAACCAGGGGAGCCAATGGTTCCAGTCTGAATCCTAAAGCCCGAGAACCAGGAGCATCTGAGGGCCGAAGGAGATGGATGTTCCAGATCAGACAAGGAAAGTGAATTTACCCTTCTTCCACCTTTTGTTCCGGTCTGATGGGACTGGATGAGATGCACACCTGCCCTCCTCTGCCTCCCCGCACCATGTTGGTGGGATCACCTTCTTTACTCAGTGTATAATTCAAATGTTAATCTCTTCTGGAAGTACCTTCACAACATACACAACATACACTGGGCATCCTTTAGCCCAGTCAGCTTGGCAGAGGAAAGTAACCATCGTACTTTTCTTGGTTACTGCTTTAAGTCTTCTCAGTCTGTCATGAGCACCACTATCAGGCATCTGTTTAAACCTCAGATTTCTTTCTGTCACTTCTAAGAAAATAAAGATAACTCTGTGTGATCTGGCAATGACTGTTCATCCTGGGGTTAGAAGCCTTCTTTCACTTGCTGCTAATCCCAGTGTTCTTCATTTCTGCTTTGGCCCCTGAGCCTGACTCCTGCTCTTAGTAACTTCCTCCAGGAAGTTGACTTTCTTCATCACAGCCCATTTCAACCTTCCCGGGCCTTTCAAGGCCACTCTCAGTTCTGCCCCTTCCGTGCTGCCTTTGGGGGACTGTTTCAGCATCGATTGCTCTTAGAGTTGGACGCGGAGCTAGAGCTTTGAGGCCCTGTTTGACACTTTTATTCCAGTGTGTCTCCTTCAGGGTGGTGGAGTTGAGTTCCTTCAATGTCTTTGGAGCTCAGAGATTGCCACTTTTCTCCCTTGTGTTTCCTTAACTTCTCGCCTGGTTACATGACCAGAGCTCGGGGATTGCAAGGACCAGGCCGCTTGGTCTTCTGGTAACATCCTCTCTGGGAGTCCTGTTGGAATGTTCTTCCCTTTTGGCAAGACATTTGACTACTTTGAGCATGATGCTGTTAGCATAAACTTATATTAAAACTTATAAGCTTTTAAGGAGTTTATTTGAGCAAAAATTCATTTGAATTGGGCTGCATCCAATCTCGCTGATAGAAAGGAGCTCTGAGGAGCTGTACAAAGTGAAAGATTCTTAGAGCCAGAAGGGAGCAGAAACAAAGAAGTTGTGCTAGGCAGGGTGGTTATAGTAAGGTTACTTTCCTCCCAGCATGGCAGGATGTCTGCCACATAGATTACCCAGCTAGTGCCCGTCAGGAGATTCCTGATTGACTCGTTCTTAAACCATTTCTCTCCCATTTTGGGGAGAGCCAAAACCATAGATAGCCAAGGTAAATCTTGATTTGGTGTCATGGGGCTTAGCATGTGCTCAGTTGCTGAGTCGTGTTCAACTGTTTGGGACCCCGTGGACTGTAGTCTGCCAGGCTCCTCTGTCCATGGGATTTCCTAGGCAAAAAGACTGGAGTGAATTGCCATTCCCGACCCAGGGATCAAATCCACATCTCCTGCATTTCTTGCATTGACAGGTAGATTCTTTACCACTGAGCCACCTGGGAAGCCATGAGGCTTAGCATAAGTGACTCTATTTGAGGCCTATTTTTGGTTTGTTTGTTTTTAAAAACCACCAAATGCTTGGTTTTGCCTTGACCAGAGACTGCCATACCCTTTGAACCAGCTGGGATCTCTTCTGTAAGCTAGGTCTCTTATAAAAGGTTGACTAAGGCTACTGCCCTTGACAGAGAAAAAGATGGTCCCTTACATTTCTGTAGAACTTTCGTAACATTTCACATGGGCATATCTACAAAGTTTCTCAGCAGGGTATATTTCTGATCCACTAGCTTGCTGAATAAGTGTGTTAAATTTGCATTATAATACAGCAAAGACTGCTAGTAGTGAAACTGGAGGAAATGCAGCATTACAATATGTTTTGATGAATATATTATCATTACATTTTTTAAAAATGAAGAATAAAATTCAGAAACACTGACTGTCTTCCCAGAGCGTGTATATAAAATGAATTCTTTTGAAAATGTTACCATGGTAAGGTAATAACATTAGTGTTGAATTTTCCTCTGGAACTTTTTCATATTTTACCTTTAATTTTTTTTAAACTTGTAGTTTACTCTTAGGCAATTTATAGTTTGCTTAGGTCAAACACAGTGTGAAAAATTAAAAAGCATTGTTCCCAGGAGGCCCAAAATTATTCTTTGGCCAGCTGAAGAAAATTTGATATTTTAACAGATTTTACCCAGAAGGCGAGAGCCATGAAAATGAAATACTGCAACGGAATTCAGAGCTTTCCAGCTGGAGCAAATGAAACCTCAAGAAAAAAAAAAAAATCCCGAATGTACCGTAGTTAGCAGATGAAAAGGAAACCACGTTAGGGCTGGCCGAATAGAGCAGCCAGCTTGCAAATAGAGCCCCGGAGAAAACACTGCATGGCTGCAAATCTCCATTTCCTTACTCTTCCTAAGAACCAATTCATGAAGAACGACGTCATCCAGCAGGAAGCCCAATGTAGCAAGTCCTGCTGGTCCCTGGGGTTCCTGGCCCACCACTTAGCATTCCTCGCACACCAAGCTGTGTGCACTGGCACGAAGCAGCTGCATGGAGCTGTCCGCTCCACCCGCGCCCCCCCCCCCCGCCCCCCACCAACCTAGGCTGCACCTCGCCAGATAACAGCCCTGCTCACCAGCTCCTCTCCCTGACAACTGGAGGCAGGTTGCCAGGAAACCGCACCCCCCCTCCGCCCCCCAGAGGAGACTCTGCACCCAACTGCCTCTGCAAATAAAAGCGGCTGGAGGAGGCCCTTTGCAGATAACTTTATTTTCAGAAATTTAAAAAAACAATTTTTTTTTCTCTTCTTCAGGATTATGCTCATCCTAAGAAGCTCTGTGGATTTATTTTGATAAGTAGAGTAAATGGGAATAATTATTTTCTTGTAAAAATTAGGGGTCGGATGAGTGAGATAATATAGCTGTTTGCTGCAGTATTTTGGGGGGCGGTAAACATACAGGAATAAGCTATATAAATGTACATAGGAATTTCCAGGGACAAAATATGAACCAAGGGATTTCTGTGAGTATGATGGAGCTTAAGCCTTAGCTGTTTCAGTTAAATAGAAACCCAACCATTATTTTTCTCAGAAAAACGAGATTGATTAAAGACTGGAAGCCTAGGCTTCTTTTTCTGTATATGTTTGCTTTGCAACTTATTGGGTGGTTGACAAACGAAATTGATATAATTTTAAAAATGAGGATTCTCTATTGTTTGCTCTCTTAGAAAGGAACCAAGGTGTTTTTGCTCTCAGTCTCTGGGTTTTCTTCCCAGGAAGTCTGAACATAGCCTCTTCTCACTGTTCTGCCCAGCCTGTGCTGAGATGGCTTCTCTTTGCTTCAGGGCCTTTATTAAACCTTAAATTTTTATCCATATTTTTGCTCAAAGTTTGGAAGTTTTTAATCATTTTTATTTTCTTGGGCTCCAAAATCGCTGCAGATGGTGACTGCAGCCATGAAATTAAACAGGCGCTTGCTCCTTGGAAGAAAAGCTATGACAAACTTAGACAGCATATTAAAAAGCAAAGATATTACTTTGCCAACAAAGGTATGTCTAGTCAAAGCTATGGTTTTTCTAGTGGTCGTGTACAGATATGAGATTTGGGCCATAAAGGAGGCTGAGAGCTGAAGAATTGATGCTTTTGAACTGTGGTGTTGAAGAAGACTCTTCAACTGAGTGACTGAACAATAACAACAGCAAATCAGTTTTATCCTCTTCTCTCAGCTTTCCAAGTAACCACTGTCCAGAACCAAGGGGGCATTCTTTAGTGCCTTTCTTCATATCCATAAAGTCCTACCTAAACACTCACATTATTTATTGTTGCTATTTTATAAAAGTGGATCAGTTTGCATTCTCTGCATCTCACTTTTCTCGCTTAACAGTGCATTATGGAAACATTTCCTTGTCAGCTGGTATATCTTAATGTAATTCATTTTAACAATATTAATAGATTTAATTTTTTGGAGAAGTTTTAGGTTTATAGCAAAATCGAGTGAAAAACACGAGTTCCCATATACACCTGTCCCTCCACCCAACTCCCCCTATTATTAATATTTTGCTTTACTGTGGTACATGTTAAAATAGACAAGTCATAGCAATATGTTATTATTATCTGAAGTCCATACTTTATATCAGAGTTCATTCTTTGTGTTTGTACATGCTGTGGGCTTACAAAATGACAGGTATCTACTGTTACAGCATCATGCAGGATAGTTTCACTGCCCTAAAAACCTCTGCCTTCCACCTACTCTTCAGTTCCTCCCTGATGCACTGCTGGCAACCACTCATCTTTTTACTGTCTCCACAATTTTGCCTTTTTGAAAATATCATTTAGTTGGAATCATACAGTATGCAGCCTTTTCAGATTGACTTCTTTCACTTAGTTAGAAGCATTTAGGGTTTCTCTGTATCTGGATAGCTCATTTCTTTTTAGTGCTGAGTAATATTCCATTGTATGGATTTATCACAGTTTGTTTATCCATTCACCTGTTGAAGAGCATCTTGGTTGCTTCCAGGTTTTGACAGTTATGAATACATTACGGTAAACATTCTTATGAAAGTTTTTGTGTGAATGTAAGTGTTCAGCTCCTTTGGGATAAATACCATGGAGCACAATTGCTAGATCTTATTACCATAAGAATATGTTTAGTTTTGTAAGAAACTGCCAAACTGTGTTCCAAGTTGATTGTACCATTTCAAATCCTCATCAGCAATGAATGAGGTTCCCGGTGATTCGCATCCTTGTCACTATTTGGTTTAGTCAGTGTTTTAGATTTTAGCCATTCTAAAGGTATGAAGTGGTATTTCATTGTTGTTTTAATTTGCAGTTCCCTAATTTGGCCACCTCATGCGAAGAGTTGACTCATTGGAAAAGACTCTGATGCTGGGAGGGATTGGGGGCAGGAGGAGAAGGGGACGACAGAGGATGAGATGGCTGGATGGCATCACTGACTCAATGGACGTGAGTTTGAGTGAACTCTGGGAGTTGGTGATGGACAGGGAGGCCTGGTGTGCTGCGATTCATGGGGTCACAAAGAGTCGGACAGACTGAGTGACTGAACTGAACTGAACTGAACTGAATGACATATGACGGACATCTTTTCACATTCTTATTTACCATCTGTATATCTTCTTTGATGAAATGTCCGTTTATGTCCTTTGTCCACTTTTTAATTCGATTTCAAGATTTTCTTATTGTTGAATTTTTAAGAATTCTTCTTATACTTTGGATAGCAGTTCTTTATCAGATATGTATTTTGCAAATATTTTCTCCTGGATTGTGGCCTGTCTTCTTATACTCTTGACAATATCTTTTGCTGAGCAGACATTTTTAATTTTAATGAAGCCCAACATCGATTTTTTCTTTCACAGATAATACTTAGTATCTCAAAAATCATTGCCAAATCTAAAGTCACAGGTACTTTCTAGAAGCTTTATAGATTTGCATTTTAAATTTTGAGTTAATTTTTGTCAAAGATGTAATATCTAGGTCTAGATTAAAATTTTTTTTTCTTGTGAATGTCCAGTTGTTAAGCACCATTTCGAAAGACTATCTTCATTCCATTGCATTGGCTTTCTTCCCTTTCCAAACATCAGTTGACTGTATTTGTGTGTGTCTATTTCTGGGCTCTTTATTCTATTCTGTTGAGCCATTTGTCTATTCTTTCACCAATACCACACTGTCTTGATTATGGTATTTTATGGTGAGTCTTGAAGTTGGGTGGCATCAGCTCTCTGTCTTTGTTTTCTTCCATATCATGTTGTCAGCTTTGGCTCTTTCCCCTCTCCGTATGAAGAATCACTGCAGATGGTGACTGCAGCCATGAAATCAAAAGACACTTGGTCCTTAGAAGAAAAGCTGTGACCAACCTTGTTGTTGTTGTTCAGTAGCTCAGTTGTGTCCAACTCTCTGCCACCCCTTTGACTGTAGCCCACCAGGCTCCTCTGTCCATGGAATTCTCCAGGCAAGAACACCAGAGTGGGTTGCCATTTCCTTCTCCAGATGACCAACCTAGACAGCATATTAAAAAGCAGAGACATTACTTTGCCATCAAAGGTCTCTCTAGTCAAAGCTATGGTTTTACCAGTAGTCATGTATGGATGTGAGAGTTGGACTATAAAGAAAGCTGAGCGCCGAAGAATTGATGCTTTTGAACTGTGGTGTTGGAGAAGACTCTTGAGAGTCTCTTGGACTGCAAGGAGATCAAACCAGTCAATCCTAAAGGAAATCAGTCCTAAATATTCATTGGAAGGACTGATGCTGAAGCTAAAGCTCCAGTACTTTCTTTGGCCACCTGATAAGAACCGACTCATTGGAAAAGACCCTGATGCTGGAAAAGATTGAAGGTGGGAGGAGAAGGGGACGACAGAGGATCAGATGGTTGGATGGCATCACCGATGCGATGGACCTGAGTTTGAGTAAGCTCCAGGAATTGTTGATGGACAGGGAAGCCTGGCTTGCTGCAGTCCATGGTGTTGCAAAGAGTCAGGCATGACTGAGCGACTGAACTGACTGGCAAAATAACTTGTTGGGGTTTTGATAGTGTTGAATCTATAGATCAAGTTGGGAAGACTTTACATCTTGATAGTAATGAGTCTTCCTATCCATGTGCATGAAATATCTCTGCATTTATTTAGATATTCTTTGATTTCTTTCATCAGAATTTTATAGTTTTCCCTATATAGATCTTGTACATATTTTGTTAGATGTATACCTCAGTATTTAACTTTTTTAGTGCTAATGTAAAAGGTATTTTTAAAATTTCAAATCCCAATTATTCATGGTTGGCATATAAGAAAACATTTTGCTTTAGTAAAATTATATCCTGTAATCTTTTTGTTTTTGTTGATTCATTGGGATTTAGACAATCATGTCATCTGCAAACAAAGGCATCTTAATTTCTTTTTCCCCATCTGTATACCTTTTATTTCCTTTTCTTATTGCATTAGCTAGAACTTCCAGTATGATGTTGAGTAGTAGTGGTGAGAGGGGACATGTGTGTATGTGCGCCAAGTCACTTCAGTTGTGTCCAACTCTTGGTGACCCTATGGCATCCTTGCCTTATTCCTGATCTTAGTGGTAAAGCATCTGGTTTCTCACCATTAGTTATCATGTTAGCTTAGGCTTTTTTTTTGTACATGTTCTTTATCAGGTTGAGGAAGTTCCCCCCATTCCTAGTTTGCTGAAATTCAATATGGTGTTTTAAATGGTTGCATAATAGCCCTCTGTATGTATGTTCAGTTCAGTTCAGTTGCTCAGTTGTGTCCGACTCTTTGCGACCCCATGAATCGCAGCATGCCAGGCCTCCCTGTCCATCACCAACTCCCAGAGTTCATTCAAACTCATGTCCATCGAGTCAGTGATGCCATCCAGCCATTTCATCCTCTGTCGTCCCCTTCTCCTCTTGCCCCCAATCCTTCCGAGCATCAGAGTCTTTTCCAATGAGTCAGCTCTTCACATGAGGTGGCCAAAGTACTGGAGTTTCAGCTTTAGCATCAGTGCTTCCAAAGAAATCCCAGGACTGATCTCCTTTAGAATGGACTGTATGTATGTAGCCCATATTAAACTATAGTTTATTAAAATAAGCAAAGTTGAACTCTTGATCAGTTATTATGTGTTTGGCTCCAGTAGTGCTGTAGCTATGTTTATTAATCATGGTCTGTTGTGCACATACTGTAAGCACGTATGAATACCTTCCTGGTAAATCCAGTCAAAGGAGGTAAAGTTGGTGCCAGGTTGTGCAATGCCTCGAAGCCAACCTAAATAAGGGGTTTGGATCAGAATAGAAAATGGGCAGAATGTAGGTTCTCTGATGATGCGTACGAGGGAAAGCCAGAGGTTCAGGTGTGCAGAGGTTTGCCCTCTGTCCACGAAGTATAAACGTCCTGTGGGTCGTGGATGCTTGCTGGTACTGTTTGGATTGGTTTCTGGATACAGCTTTGCAACCAGGTTATGGAATTATTTATTCTGGGAACTAACAGGTCAGTTTACATCTGGAGTTATAACCTGGTTACATGTAATGAATTGGACTACACAGTTTCAGTACCTTTACTGTGCACTAGGGGTTGGCAGAATATGGTCTGTGCGTCATATTTGGCCTATACTATGGTCTGGTTTTTTAAAAATTAAACTTTTTATTCTGAGATAATTATAGATTCACACACAGTTGTAAAACAATAATACAGAGAGATTCTGTATTTTTCTTTTGCCCAGTTTCCCCAAAAGTTGCATCTAGGAAATCTGTTGTACACAGTTAGGATGCTGACAGGGGCTGAGTCAATTTCCAGAACAGTTCTGTCGCAAGGATCCCCTGAGTGGCCCCGTTACAGGGCACCTATAGAAGGCGGCACCCACCCCCACCTCCTTCCTCACACCCCTGTCCCCAGCACTTGGCAACCACTCATCTCCATTTCTAATTTTATCAAATCAAGAGTGTTATATAAATGGAATCATACAGCATGTAACTTTTCAGGTTGGCTTTCTTCAGTTCGTGTAATTCCCTGGGGATTCAGCAAAGTTGCTGCGTGTGTCAGTGTCAACACTTTGTTCCCTTTGATTGTGGAATAGTATGGCACCCACTCCAGTACTCTCGCCTGGAAAACCCCATGGACGGAGGAGCCTGGTGGGCTGCAGTCCATGGGGTCGCTAAGAGTCAGACACGACTGAGTGACTTCCCTTTCACTTTTCACTTTCATGCATTGGAGAAGGAAATGGCAACCCGCTCCTGTGTTCTTGCCTGGAGAATCCCAGGGATGGGGGAGCCTGGTGGGCTGCCGTCTATGGGGTCGCACAGAGTCAGACACGACCAAAGCGACTTAGCAGCAGCAGCAGCAGTATCCCATGCTACGGTATGAATGTACCACAGTTTGTGTAACCATTTACCCACTGAAAGACATATGGAGTATTTCCAGTTTTTGGCTATTATAAATATATCTGTTATGACCATTTGCGTACAGTTTTTAAAATTTATTTATTTTAATTGTAGGCTAATTACAATATCGTGGTGGTTTTTACCATACATTGACATGAATCAGCCACGGATGCACATGTGGTCCTCCCATTGAACCCCCTCCCACACTCTCTCCCCATCCCATCCCTCTGGCTTTGAGTGCCCTGTTTCATGCATCGAACTTGGACTGGTCATCTATTTCACATATGGTAATATACACGTTTCATTGTTATTCTCTCAAATCATCCCACCTTTGCCTTCTCACACAGAGTCTAAGAGTCTGTTCTTTATATCTGTGTCTGAAACCGGCCAGCCTTCAGAATGTTCAAGTGTTTATGTGAACATAGTTTTTTTTCTCTGGGGGTCAGGGCCCATGAGTGCAACTGCTGGATCATAGCGTAGTCCCGTGTTTAGTTTTATAGGAAAGTGCTGAAGTATTTTCCAGAGTGCTTGTACCATTTCGTGTTCCCACCAGCAATGTCTGAGTGATTTCAGGCTCTGCATCCTCGCCAGCATTTGATGTTATCATTTTTTGGTTTTTTTTTTTGACTGCACTGTACAGCTTATGGGATCTTAGTTCCCTGAACAGGGACTGAACCTGTGCTCCTTGCATTAGAAGCACAGAGTGTTAACCACTGGACTTAACCAATGGAGAAGTCCCCATTATTTTTTATTTTAGCCATTCTGATAGGTGTGTAGTGATGTCTCATTGGTTTAAATTTTCACTTCCCTCATGGCTAAGGATGTTGAACACCTTTTCATGGGCTGTCATGTCATTTGTATATCCTCTTCCGTGAAATATCTTTGGTAAAACGTTAGACATTTCTATTTGGATTATATGCCTTTATACTGCTCATTTTTGTAAGTTCTTATATATGTTCTAAATATCAGTTCTCTGTCAGATACGTGGCTTGCAAATATTTTCTCCTATCCTGTAACTTGTTTTTTTTTTTTTAATTTTCTTATTAGAGGCTTTGCAGGTAAAAATTTTCAATTTTGATGAGTTCCAGTTTATCATTTCTTCCTTTTATGGATTATGCTTTTTGTGTTAAGCCTAAGAACTCTGCCTAACCTTGATCTCAGAGACTCTCTCCTATTTTTTTTTTTTTTGGTAAAAGTTTTGTAGTTTTACATTTTACATTTGAGTCTGTGATCCATTTTGAGTTATTTTTTGTTTAAAGTTTGAGATTTAGTTTGAGGTTCTTCTCTCTTTTTTTGCCCTATGGATATCCAGTTGCTGAAGAACCATTTGTTGAAATCTCATGTTCCAAAGCAATGGCACCCCACTCCACTACTCTTGCCTGGAAAATCCCATGGACAGAGGAGCCTGGTAGGCTGCAGTCCATGGGGTTGTGGAGAGTCAGACATGACTGAGCGACTTCACTTTCACTTTTCACTTTCATGTATTGGAGAAGGAAATGGCAACCCACTCCAGTGTTCTTGCCTGGAGAATCCCAGGGACAGGGGAGCCTGGTGGGCTGCCATCTATGGGGTCGCACAGAGTCAGACATGACTGAAGCGACTTAGCAGCAGCAGCAGCAGCATGTTCCAAACATTAGGGGGAAAGCATTCAGTCTTTCGTTGTTAAGTGTGATGGTAGCTGTAGAGTTTTTGCAGATCTTCTTTATAGAAGTGACGTAATCCCACTGTATTCCTAACTTGCTGAGACTTTTATCATGAAAGAGTCTTCTACCACCTGTTTTTGTAAATAAAGTTTTATTGGAACACAGGTATGCTTATTGGTTTGTCTACTATCTCTGTCTATTTTGACAGTACAACACCAGAACTGAGTACTTGTGACAGGGATCTGTACAGTTCAGTTCAATCACTCAGTCGTGTCTGACTCTTTGCGACTCCATGGACTGCAGCACGCCAGGCTTCCCTGTCCATCACCCAACTCCTAGAGCTTGCTCAAACTCATGTCCATTGAGTCAGTTATGCCATCTAACCATCTCATCCTCTGTTGTCCCCTTCTCCTTCTGCCATCAATTTTTCCCAGCATCAGAATCTTTTCCAGTGAGTCAGTTCTTTGCATCAGGTGGCCTAAGTACTGGAGTTTCAGCTTCAGCATCAGTCCTTCCAATGAATATTCAGGACTGATTTCCTTTAGAATTGACTGGTTGGATCTCCTTGCAGTCCAAGGGACTCTCAAGAGCCTTCTCCAACACCACAGTTCAACAGCATCAATCAATTTTCATTCCAATCCCAAAGAAAGGCAATGCCAAAGAATGTTCAAACTACCACACAATTGCACTCATCACACAGGCTAGCAAAGTAATGCTCAAAAGTCTCCAAGTGAGACTTCAACAGTATGTGAACCAAGAAATTCCAGATGTTCAAGCTGGATTTAGAAAAGGCAGAGGAACCAGATATCAAATTGCCAACATCTGTTGGATCAGAGAAAAAGCAAGCGTGTTCCAGAAAAACATCTACTTCTGCTTCAGTGGATATGCCAAAGCCTTTGACTGTGTGGATCACAACAAACTGTGGAAAATTCTAAAAGAGATGGGAATACCAGACCACCTTACCTGCCTCCTGAGAAATCTGTATGCAGGTCAAGTTAGAACTGGACATGGAACAATGGACTGGTTCCAAGTTGGGAAAGGAGTACGTTAAGGTTGGTATATTGTCATCCTGGTTATTTAACTTCTATGCCGAGTACATCATGTGAAATGCTGGGCTGGATGAAGCACAAGCTGGAATCAAGATTGCTGGGAGAAATATCAATAACCTCAGATATGCAGATGGCATCACCCTTATGGCAGAAATCAAAGAGGGACTGAAGAGCCTCTTGATGAAAGTGAAAGAGGAGAGTGAAAAAGCTGGCTTAAAACTCAAAATTCAAAAAATGAAGATTATGGCATCTGGTCCCATCACTTCATGACAAATAAATGGGGAAACAGTGGAAATGGTGAGACACTATTTTCTTGGGCTCCAAAATCACTGCAGATAGTGACTGCAGCCATGAAATTAAAAAGACGCTTGCTCCTTGGAAGAAAAGTGAAGTTGCTCAGTCATGCCCAACTCTTCGTGAGCCCATGGACTGTAGTTTGCCAGGCTCCTCTGTCCATGGGATTTTCCAGGCAGTAATACTGGAGTGGGTTTCCATTTCCTTCTCCAGGGTCCTTGGAAGAAAAGCTATGACAAACCTAGACAGCATATGAAAAAGCAGAGGCTTTACTTTGCCGACAAAGGTCCGTCTAGTCGAAGCTATGGTTTTTCCAGTAGTCATGTATGGATGTGAGAGTTGGACACGGATCTTGTGACCCACAAAGCCTGAAATATTTATTATCTAGCCTTTCATAGAAAAGGTTTTCTGACTGCTACTGTGGTTCATAGTCTTCATTTTGGTCACCTTTTTTTTTTTCCTTTCCCCATCAGAATTCCTCCTATTTCTTGATATTGTAAGATGGTTACAAACTCTTAATCACTCTACATGTGCATCTTCAGTTGTCCAAGACTTATACCCTGAGTTGTTGGCAGTTCCCACCTTGAAATGTGGTATGGGAAGGGATGTGTGAATATCTGGCTGACTTCCCAAGGCCTTCTTTACTGTAAACATGTCTGTATTTCTGTTAATATCAGTGGTAGTATTTTGCGGAGTTCTTGGCCAGTAACTACTGTTAACTTCTTACCTTGACCATCCACCTGAACAAATTACTTGCATTACACTGGCCCTTGTTTCCTGCCCAAATTCCTGGACTCTTACTGTACATCATCTGCACTGCTGTGTTTCAGAATGTTTACATGATGGGATGACTCATGATTTTAGTGATCTCTAAAGGGTCCAGACTCTTGAGAGTCCTTTGGACTGCAAGGAGATCAAACCAGTCAATCCTAAAGGAAAGCAGTTCTGAATATTCGTTGGAAGGACTGATGCTGAAGCTCTAATACTTTGGCCACCTGATGAGAACTGACTCATTGGAAAAGACCCTGATGCTGGCAAAGATTGAAAGCAGGAGGAGAAGGGGACGACAGAGGATGAGATGGTTGGATGGCATCACTGACTAATGAGTTTGGGCAAGCTCTGGCAGTTGATGATGAACAGAGAGTACTGGCTGAATACTGTTCTGCAGTCCATGGGGTCGCAAAGAGTCCGACATGACCGAGCCACTGAACTGACCTGAAAAGGTCCAGTGGTGTGTGGTGCTCCACACTCAGTGACTCTTTACACTATAGATACATATTTGTTGTGTTGTGTTTTGTTTTTCTAAGCGGTTTTAGAATTTTGGCAGGTGTGTTGCTTTGGTTGAAAATGAGGACCTGGATGAATGATGGCCCTTAAGTTAGGAAATAAACGAATATATTCCTTGGATCACTGAAAGGTAAACCATTGTAGGTTTGTGCTTATAGATTATTAATTGGTAGAGATATTACGTCCTGCATCTCTGCAGATACATTTTGTTTAAACTTGCTTGATCTACTCTCTCCAGAACATGCTTTGACCAAAAATGCATCTCTTTTTTTTCTCTTCACCTAACTTCCTTTTCACGTTTACCACCTCCATCCTCAGCGATGTCTTCCCTTACACTCCAAGCCATTTGATCTTGTCTCTTAGAACATTTAGCATATTTTCTTTACCATTCATTGAATGTACAATCTTATTCTCTGAAGATGTCTTATATTGTTGTCTTACCATTGTTTAACTTTATAATAACAATTTAGCTTTAATATATGTACATATTTCTCTATAACTGCCTTTTTAGTGATGGCTTATTTACTTATTCATATCGAGTAATATACAAATTTGTATAAGTAGTTTACCCATTTGTATAATTCTATGCCTGTGTGTGTTTATGTTACATAGTAATTATTAGTTAAGTGAATGAAAGAATGATTGAGCTAATATTCTGTGTAGTATTAAGTTTGGAAGTTGTCTGTTCAATAAAGTCTTTTTAGTATGATGCAGGTCAATACATAGTAATATTAATTGAATCTCAATAAATGGGTGTTCACTTTTAAATTTATCTTCCAGCAGCATGAGCTATCCATCTTTAGAAATTTGATTATGACTGCTTGTTTGAACCCAATGGCTGACTTTCCAAATAGTTGTTAGAGGAGATCTGAGCCCTTAGCTGTTACATTGTAATTTGTGTTTCATATTTATGGGAGAGAAGTCTTTCTACAAATATGTAAAAATATTGATGAGTGAAGGAAATGGCTCCCACTGTGACAGAAGAAAATATCTTAAAAAAGATCCGTAGTTATCCTTGTTTCCCCAAGGTTGTGTTTACATAAAAAGACATTGTTTTATGTTCCAGAATCAAGAGATGATTTTATGATTTAACACTTTCCACTAAGAACGTTTGTAAGGTTATCATCACCAGCATAACTACTACAGAGATCACATAATAATATTAGTCTCTGGATTTATTGAGTTTGTTGTGTTCCTGTGGCATCATTCATAATTTTCTCCTGAGGATTTCCACTTTCCCCTCTTGACTTAATACCAAGATATGGAAACTCGTTTACACTGCAGTGTACGGTGCTGGGAGATGAACGCCTGTTATCTCACTCTGCAGGACCTGTCACGACCATAGGTGGACGTTTGCCACCTCACAATCGATAGGCGGTGTTCAGAAATGTATTCTTCAGTGAGCGGTGAGTTGGGAGGGTGGAAAGCACAGGCACATAACCTTCGGACAGTGACTCTGAACTTCGTTTTGTGTGCTTACCAGCTGCGTGAGCATGAATAGATTGGCCTCGGTTTTCTCATTTGTAAAACGGACACGGTGGCACCTTCCTCAAATGGATGTTTCTGGAAACAGCTGAGATCACAGGGAAAGAACCGAAAGACCCAGTGTGACACCTGGCTGTTGGCAGATGCACGGAATGTTGCTTTTGCAGTGTGATGTCCCAGTGGAGAGGCTGAGGGAACGGCTTCCCCCCGAGTCGTTGCCTCTGTCCTGTGACTCTGGTTGGCGGTTGTCTTATGAGCGTGCTCACCAAGAGCTGCGGGACAGGTCAACAAAGTGACCCGGACACAGGCTCATCGTGACCTCAGACTCACTTCATTTCCTTTTCTAGGCTAGCTTTCCTTTCAGAAGGATTGACCCTGGATCCACCTGTGGCACAGGGAGGTCCAACATTACTTATACCGTACACCTCTCAGAGGACTTTAGGTGGACAGCAAGGGGTGTGCGTGTACTTAGCCTCTGTCCTACCGCTCCCTGGAGATGGGTCCTTCTTGACTGCCCACTCCATTCTCTCATGGCTGAACTGCTTTGTGGTCAGTGAGCTTAACTCTGACCCTAACCCTCACCCTAACCCTAACCCTGATCCTAGTGTTAACTGCGTTAGTCACCCGCCAGGCTCCTCAGCCCATGGGATTCTCCAGGCAGAAATACTGCACCGGGTTGCCATTTCCTCCTCCAGGGGATCTTCCCGACCCAGGAATGGAAGCTGGATCTCCTGCATTTCAGGCAGGCTCTTTACCATCTGAGTCACCAGGGAAGCCCACCCTGATCCTAACTAACCCTGATCCTAACCCTAACCCTAACACTGTCACTAGAAGAGTTCAAGCAAAGCCTGGGTGATTCTTTTTTTTTTTTTTTAATTGCAGTATGATTGATTTACAATGTGTTAGTTTTTGTGTCAGCACGAGTGATTCCTTACTGAGAAGTTTGCAGAGCCCTGGTTGACAGTAGAGGCTGCAGTTGTTGCCATGAGGGTGCCCCTCAGCTCTGGGTTCCTTTTCTAGAGTCCAGAGCCTGGACCCATGGCTCTCTGCTCCCATGAAGTATACAGCGTCAAAAGGAGAGAGAAGAGAGTCTTGGGATGGGGTGTGGTAGAATCCCAAAACTTAAGAGCGAAGGAGGATGAGCCATTGTGGATGCACAGAAGAGGCAGTCAGAAAAGAGAAAGGAGCACTCAGGAAACCAAGGGGAGAGCAAGCGGGAAAGATGGGGACAGTCAGCCAGAACCACTTGCTTTGGTGGGCATGGGGACAGGAGGGCAGAAACTGGTGGCCAGGGTTGGCTGGTGAGGAAGTGGAGAAAAGAATGGATTCCATCTTCTCTTTCAACAAAGTTGGTTGGAGTGGAAAGCAAATAGGGCAATAGTTAAGTTCAAAAGGGAGATAGTTTTTAAAAAAGATGGGAGTGACTCAAGAATGTATATATTCTGAAGGAGGAAGATATGGGAGGATGTTATAGAAAAGAGGTTCATTTAAATTTGCCCTGCTTTTGGTCATTTTACGGGTGGGTTCTTCTCTTCCTGACTACCAGTCCTCGTTTGTTTTTCTAATTCATGATTATTTTCCTGCTTCATTTTCCTTCTGGTAACTTCCCTTCATCACTGCTTCCTTCACTCTCTCTCCCTCCTTTCTTCTCCTCCTCTCTCTCCTTTTGAGATTTCTTTTCTTCCTCCCTCCTTTTTTTTGGCCACACTACACAGTATATGGGATCTTAGCTCCCCAACCAGTGATGGAACCCATGTGCCACGAGTGTTAGCCACTGAACTGCCAGGGAAGTCCCCCAGTATGAGATTTCTGACAACTTGTCTATTAATTGATGTCTTACAGTCCTGTCCCTTTGGATATCACGAGTACGACAAGAGTTCTGGGTATGATGACTTCTTATTAACCTTTTAGGAAGAAACTCATATTGTCTATTGGTCCCAGTCATCTGTCTTCAGCTATAAACTAATCCTTCCTAACGCTCTTTACATTGTTTACTGCCTGATTTGTTATATGTCAAGCCACATCTCAGGGCACTGTATTTGCCCTGTGCCATTTCTAAGTTTTTCATGCTTAATTCTCTGTAGGTTTTCAGATGCAAGCCCAACCAGCTTTTGTCAAGAGCAGTGGCACAGGAAATGAAACACACAAAATAATTTTTTTTTTTTTTTTGGTTTTAGAACTGATACAAAGCCCATGTGGGAAAACTTAGTTACTGCTTTCCAATGAGTGTTTTGTAATTGTGTTTGTTGGAGGGGGAGAAGTGAGTGCAATGAGGAGGCATCTGCAGTTTTGAAACTTCCTTTCTGTTCTTCTGTTCGACCTCATGGACTGTAGCCCACCAGGCTCCTCTGTCCATGGGATTTTCCAGGCAAGAGTACTGGAGTGGGGTGCCATTGCCTTTTCCATTCCTACAGTGACTTAAAGTGCTTTCTTTATATTATACTTATGATTTTCTCTTTTCCCTTCAGAATTAATCTCCTTCCTTAGAAGCTTATTAACTCCAGCTCTAAAGCCTGCATCTTTCTTGCATGGTTGTACTTGCTTTCTTCTCCCTCTTCTTTTCTGTTCTTTTCTCCCCTTGAGGAAAAGGCAGAGAAAGGGAAAGAAAGTGGAGGCATGCAAGGTGGTTGTGCTTATGGTTACAATATTTCCTGATAGCTTGTTTCTCAATCTGGAGGAAGTTACTTTGGCAACTGTGAATTCATCTCTCTGCTGCCGAACTAACTTTGTTGTTCAGTGGTCAAGTTGTGTCTGAATCTTCTCTATACCATGGGCTACAGCACACCAGGCTTTCCTGTCCTTCACTATCTCCTGGAGTTTGCCCAAATTCATGCCCATTGAATTGATGATGCCATCCAACCATCTCATCCTCTGTTGTCCCTTTCTCCTCCTGCCTTTAATCTTTCCTAGCATTAGGGTTTTTTCCAATGAGTCAGCTCTTTGCATCAGGTGGCCAAAGTATTGGAGCTTCAGCTTCAGCATCAGTCATTGCAAAGAGTATTCAGGGTTGACTTCCTTTGAGATTGACTGGTTTGATCTCCTTGCTTTCCAAGGGACTCTCAAGAGTCTTCTCCAGGACCACAGTTCAAAATCATCAATTCTTTGGCGCTCAGCCTTCTTTATCCCTCCTTATTTCATTTTAATGGGACAGCTTAGTCTTTATATGCATTTTATCAGCCTCCTCACTCCCCCTCTGGACAGTAATATCTTTAAAGACAAGAACTGTTTCTACTTTATTGCTTTGTCCTGTACCGTATACCGAGGAGCCTTGAACATAGTAGGTATTCAGTAAATATTTACTGAGTAAATAGATGGGTCATAGTAGTGCTAATGGATGATTTAAAAAGTTAATGATCTCTTAAGGAGTTTATAGTTCATTCAGGAAGATAAAAATAATAAAGTGAGAATAGTTAAGCCATGAACCTTGTGGCACTGACGAGAAGGTAAATTTATCAAGAATTTGGAAGCACTTATTATTATTTGCATTCTTTGTTGTGTATGGTTTTCTTTTGGACATTCTTGGAGATCAACTTTTCCCCACTATACATGAATATTCCAAAGTACAGTAGAAGCAAACCCACACTGTGGTTTTTTTTTTCACTGAGCAAAGTTCTTCCCACACAGACTACACGTGGACCTTGTTCTTTGCAGACTCGGTCCAGTTCCCACCTGTAATTCTGTCTCCTAAACGTGGAATTTGTCTACAGCTTTTCCATCTGAAGTCTAGTCTCCTCCTAATCATGGTGCCCAGGTCTTCTGCAGTGCCTGTGTGGCCAGCCCTTGTCCTGTGAGCTCTCAGTGTGAAAAGAGAAGTAGTTAATGGGCTGCAGAGACAGTTGCGGTTGTGTGCTGGGGAAATGCTTGGGGGAGGTGTCACACACAGGTAGAAGCAGAAGTGGACTGGGGCTGGATAGGGGCAGTCAACACAGCGGGAGGTGGCAGCCCCGGTTAGGGTTATGTGCCGGTCACCATCAGGAGGGGGTGGTCAGGAGGCATCATCAGGACCAGTCTGGATGAGACCAGGTGTAGGGGACCGCCTCTGAAGCTACTGGCACCCCTTCATGCTCTGAACCCCGCCTAGCTGACTGTGTAACTCACTTGCCCGTGGGGACCTCCTGCTCTTGACTCAAACCCCAGTTCCTAACCGTGAAAGTCCCAAGCCATCCTTAAGATTCCTCTGAATTCTGGAGTATGTGTGTGGGATGCTTGTATTGTCTTGATTACCACTGCCTCCCTGTTCCTGCATCCCCAGGTATTCTCTCTTTATCACACTGAATTGGCCCTGTTAGCCTTTATCTCCCAGACCCTACATAGCAGAAGGGAGCACGTCACAGGCTGGACTGAAGGTTGGGCCAGGAGTGCTGGAGGGGGGTTGACTGCGCAGAGCAGAGCCTGTGCCCATCCGGCTCCCCTGCGCCTTTGGCCCAGCGGCCTCCTCCCTGGCCCTCCCCAATGTGGGCCAAGCCTGCCCCCTCTGTATCCTCTCAGCTCCCACCCCCTGATTCCTCACTTATTTCAGCCTCTTTCCAAGAAAATGTAAATCTTCTCACATGAAACAGACCTAGCACTTCTCTATGACTTGCCTGCGTGCTCAGTCATGTCCGACTTTTTGCGACTCCACGGACTGTAGCCCGTTAGGCTCCTCTGTCCATGGGATTTACCAGGCAAGAATACTGGAGTGGGTTACCATTTCCTCCTCCACGGGATCTTCTGAACCCAGGGATCGAATTCACATTACCTGTCTTCTGCATCGCAAATGGATTCTTTACCTGCTGAGACATTGGGGAAGCCCCTCTCTATGCCTTGAGTTCCAGCTAATATCCAGTTCTAAGGGTCTTGTCTAATGTTTCAAAAACATATCAAGTTGTTTTCTCAAAGACCAAAGACTTTTCCTGCGTTGACCTAGGATTAAATTTTGTAATATAGGAACTTGAACTGGATGGCAAACTAAATAGGTTTCAGACCGGGAAGAGGGGATGGTAAAGAGCGATTGGGTTTAGAAGGCCCTTCTCTCCCCTGAGGGATATTTGCAAACCTCTACTCTTATATGCATGTTATATGCATCAGCCTCCCCACTTCTCCCTCTGGACAGTAGCATCTTCGAAGGCAAAGACTGTTTCAGCTTCATTAAATAGTTTATCCCTGTAGCACTTACCAAGGTGCCTTTTAACATAGTAGGTATTCAGTAAATATTTACTGAGCAAATAGATGGGTCAGTGTGGTGCTAATGGAACAGTTTAAAAATTAATAATCCCTTAAGGAATTTGTAGTTCAGTCAAGAAGACAAAAATAATATAGATAAGAGTAGTTCAGCCATGAACCTTGTGACACTGATGCGGGTTGAATTTATCAAGAATTTGGAAGCATGTACTGTTATTTACAGTCTTTGTTGTGTATGTAGTAGTATTTAAATAAAGTTCAGACTTCTATCCAGCTTGTCACTAAATCAGATACATTTTTTCCAGATTAAAAGCAGAAATGTAAAGACATATTTCCAGGGATTTAAAGGGTACATCAAAGACTATGCATTTCATCTTAGTATCAGCAAATGACAATTGAGTTTTAATAAGTTATTTTGAACTTGAGTTCGGTTCAGTTCAGTCGTGTTCGACGCTTTGCAACCCCATGAACCGCAGCACACCAGGCTTCCCTGTCCATCACCAACTCCCGGAGTCCACACAAACCCATGTCCATCGAGTTGATGATGCCATCCAACCATCTCCTCCTCTGTCGTCCCCTTCTTCTCCTGCCCTCAATCTTTCTCAGCATGAGGGTCTTTTCCAATGAGTCAGCTCTTCGCATCAGGTGGCCAAAGTATTGGAGTTTCAGCTTCAACGTCAGTCCTTCCAATAAACAACCAGGACTGATCTCCTTTAGGATGGACTGGTTGGATCTCCTTGCAGTCCAAGGGACTCTCAAGAGTCTTCTCCAACACCACAGTTCAAAAGCATCAATTCTTTGCTGCTCAGCTTTCTTTATAGTCCAACTCTCACATCCGTATATGACCACTGGAAAAACCATAGCCTTGACTAGATAGACCTTTGTTGCAAAGTGATGTCTCTGCTTTTTAGTATGCTGTCTAGGTTGGTCATAACTTTCCTTCCAAGAAGTAAGGGTCTTTTAATTTCGTGGCTGCAATCACCATCTGCAGTGATTTTGGAGCCCCCCAAAATAAAGTCTGACACTGTTTCCACTGTTTCCCCATCTATCTGCCATGAAGTGATGGGACCGGATGCCATGATCTTAGTTTTCTGAATATTGAGCTTTAAGCCAACTTTTTCACTTTCCCCTTTCACTTTCATCAAGAGGCTCTTTAGTTCTTCTTCACTTTCTGCCATAAGGGTGGTGTCATCTGCATATCTGAGTTTATTGATATTTCTCCCAGCAGTCTTGATTCCAGCTGTACTTCATACAGCCCAGCTTTTCTCATGATGTACTCTACATATAAGTTAAATAAGCAGGGTGACAATATACAGCCTTGACGTACTCCTTTTCTTATTTGGAACCAGTCTGTTGTTCCGTGTCCAGTTCTAACTGTTGCTTCCTGACCTGCATACAGGTTTCTCAAGAGGCAGGTCAGGTGGTCTGGTATTCCCATCTCTTTCAGAATTTTCCACAGTTTATTGTGATCCACACAGGCAAAGGCTTTGGCATAGTCAATAAAGCAGAAATAGATGTTTTTCTGGACCTCTCTTGCTTTTTTGATGATCTGGCAGATGTTGGCAATTTGATCTGTGGTTCCTCTGCCTTTTCTAAAACCAGCTTGAACATCTGAAAGTTCATGGTTCACGTATTGCTGAAGCCTGGCTTGGGGAATTTTAAGCATTACTAAAGAAAGCTGAGCGCTGAAGAATTGATGCTTTTGCACTGTGGTGTTGGAGAGGACTCTTGAGAGTCCCTTGGACTGCAAGGAAATCCAACCAGTCCATCCTAAAGGAGATCAGTCCTGGTTGCTCATTGGAAGGATTGATGTTGAGGCTGAAACTCCAATACTTTGGCCACCTGATGCGAAGAGCTGACTCATTGGAAAAGACCCTGATGCCGGGAAAGATTGAGGGCAGGAGGAGAAGGGGATGACAGAGGATGAGATGGTTGGATGGCATCATCGACTTGATGGACATGGGTTTGTGTGGACTCCGGGAGTTGGTGATGGACAGGGAGGCCTGGTGTGCTGCGGTTCATGGGGTTGCAAAGGGTTGGACACGACTGAGCAACTGAACTGAACTGAACTAAACTGGCGTGTGAGATGAGTGCAATTGTGTGGTAGTTTGAGCATTCTTTGGCATTGCCTTTCTTTGGGATTGGAATGAAAACTGACCCTTTCCAGTCCTGTGGCCACTGCTGAGTTTTCCAAATTTGCTGGCATATTGAGTGCAGCACTTTCACAGCATCATCTTTCAGGATTTGAAATAGCTCAACTTGAATTCCATCCCTCCACTAGCTTTGTTTGTAGTGATGCTTCCTAAGGCCCATTTGACTTCACATTCCAGGATGTCTGGCTCTAGGTGAGTGATCACACCATTGTGATTATCTGGGTCATGCAGATCTTATTTGTACAGTTCTGTGTATTCTTGCCACCTCGTCTTAATATCTTCTGCTTCTGTTAGGTCCCTACCATTTCTGTCCTTTATTGAGCCCATCTTTGCATGAAATGTTCCCTTGGTATATCTAATTTTCTTAAAGAGATCTCTAGTCTTTCCCATTCTATTGTTCTCCTATATTTCTTTGCACTTATCACTGAGGAAGGCTTTCTTATCTCTCCTTGGTATTCTTTGGAACTCTGCATTCAAATGGGTATATCTTTCCTTTTCTCCTCTGCTTTTCACTTCCTGTCTTTTCACAGCTATTTGTAAGGCCTTCTCAGACACCCATTTTGCTTTTTTTTTGCATTTCTTTTTCTTGGGGATAGTCTTGATTCCTGTCTCCCATACAATGTCATGGACCTCCATCCATAGTTCATCAGGCACTCTGTCTATCAGATCTAGTCCCTTAAATCTATTTCTCACTTCCACTGTATAGTCATAAGGGATTTGATTTAGGTCATACCTGAATGGTTTAGTGGTTTTCTCCACTTTTTTGATTTCAGTCTGAATTTGGCAATAAGGAGTTCATGATCTGAGCCACAGGCAGCTCCCAGTCTTGTTTTTGCTGACCGTATAGAGCGTCTCCATCTTTGGCTGCAAAGAATATAATCAGTCTGATTTCAGTGTCAACCATCTGGTGATGTCCATGTGTAGAGTCTTCTCTTGTGTTGTTGGAAGAGGGTATTTGCTATGACCAGTGTATTCTCTTGGCAGAAGTCTATTAACCTTTACCTTGCTTCATTCTGTACTCCAAGGCCAAATTTGCCCGTTAGTCCAGGTGTTTCTTGACTTCCTACTTTTGCATTCCAGTCCCCTATAATGAAAAGGACATCTTTTTGGGGTGTTAGTTCTAGAAGGTCTTGTAGGTCTTCACAGAACTGTTCAACTTCAGCTTCTTTGGTGTTACTGGTTGGGGCATAGACTTGAATCACCGTGATATTGAATGGTTTGCCATGGAAACGAACAGAGGTCATTCTGTCGTTTTTGAGACTGCATCCAAGTACTGGATTTTGGACTCTTTTGTTGACCATGATGGCTACTCCATTTTTTCTAAGGGATTCCTGCCCACAGTAGCAGATATAATGGTCATCTGAGTTAAATTCACCCATTCCAGTCCATCTTAGTTCACTGATTCCTGGAATGTCAATGTTCACTCTTGTCATCTCCTGTTTGACCACTTCCAATTTGCCTTAATTCATGGACCTAACATTCCGGGTTCCTATGCAGTATTGCTCTTTACAGTATCGAATCTTGCTTCTATCACCAGTCCCATTCACAACTGGTTGTTGTTTTTGCTTTGGCTCCATCCCTTCGTTCTTTCTGGAGTTATTTCTCCACTGATCTCCAGTAGCATATTGGGCACCTACTGACCTGGGGAGTTCATCTTTCAGTGTCCTATCTTTTTGCCTTTTCATACTGTTCATGAGGTTCTCAAGGCAAGAATACTGAACTTAGTATATCTAAAACTCCGGTTAATTTTGTTTTCTGGCTAATTATTCTAATGGGGAGATATTTCCACAGAGGTATTAGGATAAAATATTGTTTTTGGATATGTGACATGTTTCCTTGTATTTTTAAAATCTCTTGGGTATTTTAAGGGAAATTTAATCCGTCTGATTTTGATCTAAATATAATTTACTCACAATAATGGAGAAATACTTGATATCCAGAGAAATCTATTGATGCTCTTAAAGCTTTTCTCCTGGGAAATAAGAAATCACATTTTCCCAACTTACAAAGTTGAATTTTTCTACCTTTTTAACAAAGCCTGAGTTTAGCATCAAACCAGGCAGTCCAGATAAGTTATTCTTGTTCTTAATTTTTTGAGTCTTTCTTTTTCCATGCATAGAGCGTTTTCTTTGAGGAGGTTTTCTGACAGTTTTATCTGCTATCTTATTTTTTTTTTTCAAACAATGATTTTGGAAGATTTAAGGTAATAAAGCAATTTTTATGTCTGTGGATGAATGGTGTCGGTATTCAAGATATTTCAGACCTGTCAGAAGCTTGGAAATGCCATTTAAATGTGTATCTTAATTTTAATTTTAAAACACTCTGTCTGAGAACTGGATACTAGCCCTAAGTGTGTATTTTGAATTTAAAGGAGGTTTAGGCCAAGATACATCCATATTTCCTGCTTTTGAAAGACCTGAAATCCATTAAAAAAAAAAAAAAAGAGGTCATGGTGTTGCTGTTACTTTTGGAAGTGAAATATGGAAGAGCTTAGTGTCAGAGTGTAGGAGGTCTTTAGGGGCAGCCCAGGGCCTGGTGTCTCAGCCACCTGGCCGCTCTGAGACGCTGCTCCGCTAGCACCTCTTTGCTCGCTCTGGGCTCATCCCCACGTCCAGGGTTGACTTCTCCTGGTCCCTAAGGACGGTGGTGTCCCTAGCCCTTCTGTTTCTGGTGTAGGCTGTGCATCTCTGACTTGAGTCTTAGGCCTGTTTCCCTTCTGCATCGGAAGTCCCTGGCTGGAAGTCTGGGCGGGGGGCCCAGCTATTGCTCCACAGCCCTCTACTGCCCTCTGCTGTCCACAGCAAATGGCAATAAACCCTTCCAGCCCAGCTGCCCAAGGGATCCGTAGTTGCCTGGGTCATTGCAGTAGTCTTCTGGCCTCTCTTTCCTTTAGTTCAGCAAGCAAATCATAGCCAGATGAATCTTCCAGAAATGTCATTTCACATGAGAATCTGCTCAGTTGCAATGGTTAAGTTCATAGACTGGAGACAGGCTGCCTGGGTTCAGTCCCAGCTCTGCCATTTATTAACTGTGTGACCTTGGGCAAGTTGTATGACCTTGGACAAGTTAGTTAAACTCTGTATGCCTCAGTTTCTTAATCTGAAAATAGGTTGACAGTACCCTTTTGAGGTAGGTATTGTTACTATGAGGATTACATGAGAAATGTTTAGAACAGTGACTGGCACGTAGTAAATGCTAAATAAATATTAATTATCCCTTCTGTCCCGCTCCCCCGCCCCCAGGATTTACTGTACTCCAGCATTTTCCACAATGTGGAACTCCTAATACAGGGTGATATTAGACAGTTCAAAGCTATGGCATAAATGAGACTAAACCACAGAGAGAAAGCTATTCATTTTTTCAATTGTCTTTAGCTCTTCCGATTATATCAAGGAAAGTACCAGTTTGGTGCTTGAATGTTGAGTGTTTTTAAGCCTTCTCCCTCACTTGTTAAGTCTTTCTTTTTAATAGAGATAGGCCTCTGGCTTAGAGATGGCTTCAGGCTTTGACAATTTAATACACCCGTATTTATAGTATTTTCTGTTTTTGGCAAAGATGCTAGTTTTCATCGTCTAGTTGTATTATAGTCTCCTTTAGAAATGAATCTAGGTAAAATAAGTGAGAATTATGTTAAGCCAATAATACATAAATCATACTATAATTTTAAATATGGCAAAAATCATAAACGTGGTGCTCAGATGCCTGAGGTCTGAGGAAGCCGCATGAGAAGGCCCAGGCTTCATGCTTCCACGGTTGCTGGGCCCCTTTCTGCTCTCTCCGTGGCCTCTGTTTCGGCCAGCCTGCCCCACTAATTGCTCATTCCTGCCCTGGGTCTTTCCTCAGGACGGCCCTCCAGATCCCACTTTTCTGATGATCATCCATCCTTCAGAGGTTAGTTAAACCTAACCTCCTCTGTAAGGCCTCCCCAACACCTTGCTCCCCATTGCTCTGGTCTTTGTCACATTCACTGCCTGTTCCATTTATTGGGCGGTCATTTTTTGGTGTGTGATGTCTGTGATGTCCATGTTCTCTTTCTGCAATTGGAAGAAGGGGGCTGGGAGCTCCTTCAGGGTGGGGACAGTGTCTTAGTCCCTCCTTTGGGGCCTAATACAGTGTCTTGGATGAAGTAAATTATTGCTAAACACTTCAACTGTTCACCTGTCCTGAGTGTATGGTTTGATGACTTTTAATAAATTGAAGTCTTGAAATGAGCAGTGCAGTTCAATTGAAAACACTTCCCTCACCCTGCAAAGTTCTCTCTTGCTTGTTTGCTGTCAATCCTTTCTCCTACCCCAGCCCCACACCACAAATGATCTGCTTTCTGTTTCTGCAGTTTTATCTTTTTAAGTGTATTTTATAGGCATTGGATTGTGCAACATGTAGTCCCGTCTGTCTGCCTTTTCCCCTTTAGTACAGTGTTTCTGAGCTTCATCCACGTTGTTGAATTTGTTAGTAATTTGTACCTTTTCACCATGTAGTAGTGAAAGGTAGACCACATTTTGTTGTCCATTCCTCACCCGGTGGACTGTGGGTAGTTTCCAGTCTTTGTCTATTAGGAGTAATTCTCCAGTGAATGTTCCTGCCCAGGTCTTTGTGTGGACATGTGTTCTCACAGGTAGACTTAGGGGTGGACATCATTGGCTCCTTCAATGAGTATAAATTGAACTTTTAAAGAAACTGCCAAGGTGTTTACCGTGTTACATTCCCATCACAGTGTAAGAGGTTCCAGTTTCCAGCATCCTTACCAGCTCCTGGTGTTAATCTTTTTCCTTTTAGCCTTTCTAGTGGCTGATGGAAGATGAATCCGGGATGACTCTTGGACTCTCGTTTAATGGAGGCTGAGGGAGGAAAGAACTTTTCTAAGAGAAATCAAGATTTCTGGTTTGGCCAAGTTGGCTTTGAGGTGCCACTCAGAGTTTACCACCCAGAGGGATTGTTCAGTAGGTAAAGGGATGTATGAGGCTGCTTGTGTTCATTGCATCTTCTTAACTTCCTCAAGTAATGAAACCTGGCATAGTTGCTTCAGTTTTCTGTACTCTAGATAGGTGTCTGATGCCCTGGACAAGTCATGTAACTTCCTTTGATGTCAGTTTCCTCTATAAAGTAAGACCTGTCTTCCTCCAAAGGCTGGATGAGGAGTGAATGCATTAGTGAATGTGAAAGTGCTTATTATCATGATTATTATTACTAATATATGAATTTTATTTCATTTTTGTGTCCATTGTGGCTTCTGACCCTATATTTTGTACATAAGCAAGTGCTCAGTAAATAGTGACTTAATGAATGCAGGTAACAACTAAATGCATGATGTTAGAGAAGGGAGAAAGAAGAGAAGTAAGAAAGAAGGAGAAAGAGAGAGGGGAGGAGAGAGGAAAGAGAGAGTGGATATAATTTGGATTGGCTTTAGGAAGGATGGCCGTCACAATTTCACACTCAAGCTTTGTAGACAGGCAATTTATTTTTATATTGTGTACTCCAGGAAGGAACATGGGAACATTTGGATTTGGGGAGATATTTTTATTTACTTATTTACTTTTTAAAATTAATTTTTGATGGAGTATAGTTGCTTTACAATGCTGTGTTAGTTTCTGCTGTACAGCAAAATGAATCAGCCATACATATACCTATATGGGGAGATATTTAAATAATAACATCTATCACATAAAGTGGAGTATTTTGTAGGTATCTTATCTTCGTACTAGACTTTCAGCTTCTTGAGGGCTGGGGTGATTTCTGATGTGCCTCTGGATCCCCCAGAGCATTAACTTAAGTGTAATATGAACACAACAAATGTGTATAAAATGATTTGAGTACACTTTTTAAACTTCTCTATTCATTCTAACTAGAATGACATGTGTTTGACTTTTAGTTGGTGGGTAGATGACTCTTCAGCAGCTTATTTCTTTCCTATGTCCGTAGGATGTTGTGGACATGCTTCTCTCATAGCTGACAGATGACCTGGAATTGTAATTACCTGTTGACATATCTGCCCTGTGATGGCAGGGGCTTCATGTCCTTGCACACACCTGGCACAAAGTCGTCATTCAGATAGTGCTTGAGAGTTATTCCTGAGCGCGTAACTGTATTCAAGACTTAATGCGTAGCTGGGAAAGAAGATCAGATTCATGCTCTTTGGGGTTTCAGATTATAACTCTAAAGATATAAATCTAGGGAGCAAAAGACAGTAGGTAAATGGTCCAGTAACTCTATTTTCTATCTTGTGGATGAGGTAGATATAATCTCAATATGTTAGGGAGTAGCTCCCCATGACTATCTTAAATCTCAGATGACAACATTAGCTCATATTGTAAACATTCTGAGAGGGCTGCAGTCTTAGAAGTCATTGTCAAGTTAGCTCGTTAGGGAGTGTTTTCCTGAATTGGCTTAAAGTAAAGGACTGGTGGTAAAGAATCCGCCTGCAACGCAAGAGATGCGGGTTTGATCCCTGGGTTGGCAAGATCCAGTGGAGAAGGAAATGGTAACCCACTCCACTATTCTTGCCTGCAAAATCCCATGGACAGAGGAGCCTGGTGGACTATAGACCATAAGGTCACAAAGAGTCAGACACGACTAAGCACGTATATATACATACAAAGGAAATTAAACTTTTTTTTTTTTTAAAGAAAACCTTTTTTTCTTTTTTTGGCCAAATAGAATCTTGTGTGAACCCCAAACATACACATCATAAAAGCAGAACTACTCTGGTCAATGCAGGGCTTTTGCCCTAGAACACTGCCTGCTTATCTTTTCTTTCACCTCTGTGAAGGCCCTGCAGCATCTCCAAGGATCCGTGCAAGGAAGTTTGAAAAACCACAGGTTTAGAGGAAGTCTTGCATTTTGACCCTGTATTTCTTCTGCTGCCCTCAATACACTTTGGCTGTCTGTAGAAAGACCAAGCTCCTATCTGAAACCACTAACTTGTGGGTTAGATAAAACTTCTGAGAATCAATGCCTTCTGAGTGTACTTTCTCTCTGAGAGTTTGAATCAATAGAAGGTTTTGAGGCCACCAGTGAATCAGATAAACAGTACACAGTGGAAAGAAATGTCCCATGTTTATGAATTTGGGGTCTCCTGGTCAGTATCCTGTGTGGGTACGGGGAGTAGTGTCCCACTGAAGTGGGGAGCTGGGAGCGGGGGAACACAGAGAGGTGGAGAAAGGCCGAGATTAAAAGGTTGAGTCAGAACATGGGTTTGCACCGAGAAGGTCTTGGTAAGCCCACTGTCATTGGACTGCATGGGAAGAGCTAATGTGTAGTATTTCCTTTAAGAAAGAGGCTTGAAGGGTTTTTGAGGGTTTACCCAGGGGTATAATCATTTATAACACTTAGAAATACTGGAGAGATGGACTGCAACTCTTTTCTTTATTGAGATATAATTGACATACCGTAAAATCCACCATTCTGTGGTATACAATCCAGTGGGTTTTAGCTTCCCTGGTGGCTCAGATGGTAAAGAATCTGGCCTGCAATGCAGGAAACCCAGGTTTAGTCCCTGGGTTGGGAAGATCCCCTGGAGAAGGGAATGGCTACCCACTTCATTATTCTTGCCTGAAAAGAATTTCATGGACAGAGGAGCCTAGCGGGCTATAGTCCATGGGGTCTCAAAGTCAGACATGGCAGAGTGACTAACACTTTCACTTTTCACTTCCCAGGCTGTAAACCCCACCATTCTGTAGTATAGAGTCCAGTGGGTCTTAGTATACTGACTGTGTTGTGCAGCCATCACCACTAATTCCATAGCACGTTCTTCACTCCAAGGGGAAACCTCGTACCCAGGAGCAGCCACTCCCTGTTGTTCTTGCTGCCCAGCCCCTGGAACCGCTAGTCTTGTGTCTGTACACTTGCCTGTTCTGGACCTTTCAATACATAGAAACATATAGTATGTGGACTTTGTGTCTGGCTTCTTTTACTTAGCATACATTTTTCAAAGGCCATCCATATTGTGGCATGCATTGCGGTTTCATCCCTTTTTATTGCTGAATAATATTCCACAGTATGGAGAAAACACATTTTGTTTACCTGTTCAACAGTTGATGGACATTTGGATTGTTTTCACTTTTTGGCTATTATGAATAATGCTGTTATGAACATTTGTGTACAGTTTTTTTTGTGTAGAAATATGTTTTTGATCCACAGTGACAATCTCTTGTCTTGTATTGATGCATGTAGAGTATTGGTGTTCAAGGTGAAAATTGATATACTTGGATAAATATCTACCATGTTTGTTTCTCTTTTCTATTTGTTGCCTTGTTTTATATCTGTTTTTGTCTTGTATTTTTCCCCTGCCTTTTGTGGTTTTAATTGAGCATTTCGTATGATTCAGTTTTCTTGCCTTTATCAGTATATCAGTTATACAACTAATCCAAATCCAGTTTCAAATAATGTTATACTCCTTCATGGGTAGCATGAGTGCCTTATAATAACAAAATAATCCTAGTTAATCCTTCTTGACTCTTGTATCATTGCTGTCATTCATTTTGCTTATATGTAACTGTACATCAGCATATATACATATATTTTTTTTTTTTTTTTTTAGTTGCTAAGTCATGTCCTACTCTCTTGTAACCCCATGAACTGTAGCTCTGCCAGGCTTCTTTGTCCATGCGGTTTCCCAGGCAAGAATTCTGGAGTGGGTTGTCATTTCCTTCTCCAGGGGATCTTCGCGACCCAGGGATTGAACCTGAGTCTCTTGGTTGCAAGCGGGTTCTTTATTGCTGTCAGGGAAGCTCCCACATGTATGTATATGCCTAAGCATATATAACTGAATACATTATTGCTATCATTTTGAACAACTGTTATCTGTTCGATCAATTAAAAATAAGAACAATAAAAGTTTTTACCTTCATTTATTCCTTCAGTGCTTTTCCTTTCTTTCTGAAGACCTAGATTTCTAATCATGAAAGGTATTTGGTTTGTCAGATGCTTTTTCTGTCTTTTGATGCAAGTGGTTTTTATCCTTTATTAATATAGTATATTTCATTGATTTTTCTGTGTTGAACCAATCTTGCATTCCTGGTCTAATTCCCACTTGGTCAAGGTTTATGATCCTTTTTATTTGTTGCTACATTCAGTTTGTTAATGTTTTGTTCAGAAATTTTACAGGGATAATCATAAGGGATATTGGTGTGTGGTTTTCTTACAGTATCTTTGATTTTCTGTGTCAATTTCTATTCTCTATTTCATTTAGTTCCACTCTCAGCTCAGTTCAGTCGCTCATGACTGACTCTTTGCAACCCCATGGACTGCAGCATGCCAGGGTTTCCTGTCCATCACCAACTCCATGAGTTTGCTCAAACTCATGTCCATTGAATTGGTGATGCCATCCAGCCATACTGTCCTCTCTCGTCCCCTTCTCCTCCTGCCTTCAATCTTTCTCACCATCAGGGTCTTTTCCAATGAGTCAGCACTTGCATGAGGTGGCCAAAGTTGGAGCTTCAGCTTTAGCATAGGTCCTTCCAATTATTCAAATATTTAGGACTTATTTCCTGTAGAATTGATTGGTTTGATCTCCTTGCAGTCCAAGGGACTCTCAAGAGTCTTCTCCAACACTACAGTTCAAAAGCAACAATACTTCAGTGCTCAGCTTTCTTTGTGGTCCAACTCTCACATCCATACATAACTATTGGGAAAACCATAACTTTGACTATAAGGACCCTTGTCGGCAAAGTCTTGTCTCTACTTTTTAATAAGCTGTCCAAGTTGTCGTAATTTTTCTTCCAAGGAGCAAGCATCTTTTAATTTCATGGCTGTAGTCACCATCTGCAGTGATTTTGGAGCCCAAGAAAATAAAGTCTGTCATTGTTTCCATTGTTTCTCCATCTACTTGCCATGAAGTGATGGGACCAGATACTATGATCTTAGTTTTTTGAACATTGAGTTTTAAACTAGGCTTTTCACTCTCCTCTTTCACTTTCATCAAGAGGCTCTTCATTTCCTCTTCACTTTCTGCCATAAGGGGGTGTATATGAGGTTATTGATATTTCTCCTGGAAATCTTGATTCCAGCTTGTGCTTCATCTAGCCCAGAATTTCACATGATGTACTCTGCATAGAAGTTAAATAAAGAAAGTGACAATATACAGCCTTGACATACTCCTTTCCCAATTTGGAACCAGTCTGTTATTCCATGTCTGGTTCTAACTGTTGCTTCTTGAACTGCACACAGATTTCTCAGGAGGCAGGTAAGGAGGTCTGGTATTCCCATCTCTTGAAGAATTTTCCACAGTTTGTTGTGATCCACACAGTCAAAAAGGCTTTAGCATAGTCAATGAAGAAGTAGATGTTTTTCTGGAACTCTTGCTTTTTCGATGATCCAGCGGATGTTGGCAATTCGATCTCTGGTTCCTCTGCATTTTCTAAATCCAGCCTGAACATCTGGAAGTTCTTGGTTCATGTACTGTTGAAGCCTAGCTTGGAGAATTTTGAGCCTTACTTTGTTAGTGTGTGAGATGAGTGCAACTGTGCGATAGTTTGAGTATTCTTTGGCATTGCCTTTCTTTAGGATTGGAATGAAAACTGACTTTTTCCAGTCGTGTGGCCACTGCTGAGTTTTCTGGATTTGCTAGCATATTGAGCACAGCACTTTCACAGCATCATCTTTCAGGATTTGAAATAGGTCAGCTTGAATTCCATCGCCTCCACTAGCTTTGTTCGTAGTGATGCTTCCCAAGGCCCACTTGACTTCACATTCCAGCATATCTGGCTGTAGGTGAGTGATCACACCATCGTGATTATCTGGGTCGTGAAGATCTTTTTTGTACAGTTCTTCTGTGTATTCTTGCCACCTCTTCTTAATATCTTCTGCTTCTGTTAGGTCCATACCATTTCTGTCCTTTATTGAGCCCATTTTTGCATGAAATGTTCCCTTGGTGTCTCTAATATTCTTGAAGAGATCTCTAGTCTTTCCCATTCTATTGTTTTCCTCTCTTTCTTTGCACTGATCACTTACGAAGGCTTCATCATCTCTCCTAAGGCTTCATCATCTCTCCTTGCTATTATTTGGAACTCTTCATTCAAATTGATATATCTTTCCTTTTCTCCTTTGCTTTTCACTTCTCTTCTTTTCTCACCTATTTGTAAGGCCTCCTCAGACAACCACTTTGCCTTTTTGCTTTTTTTTCTTGGGGATGGTTTTGATCACCACCTCCTATACAATGTTATGAACGTCTATCCATAGTTCTTCAGGCACTCTATCAGATCTAATCCCTTGAATCTATTTGTCGCTTCCACTGTATAATCATAAGGGATTTGATTTAGGTCACACCTGAATGTCCTAGTGGTTTTCCCTACTTTCTTCAATTAAGTCTGAATTTTGCAGTAAGGAGTTCATGATCTGAGCCACAGTCAGCTCCTGGTCTTGTTTTTGCTGGCTGTATAGAGCTTCTCCCTCTTTGGCTGCAAAGAATATAATCAGTCTGATTTTGGTGTTGACCATCTGGTGATGTCCATGTGTAGAGTCTTCTCTTGTGTTGTTGGAAGAGGGTGTTTGCTATGACCAGTGCGTTCTCTTGGCAATACTCTGTTAGTCTTTGCCCTGCTTCATTTTGTACGCCAGGGCCAAACTTGCCTGTTCTTCCAGGTATCTCTTGATTTCCTACTTTTGACAGTGTTGTTCAAATCTTCTATTTTCTTGCTAAACATTCCACTCTAGTCTTTATATTTTTTAATTGGTTATTCAGGAGCATTATTTAATTTTGATATATTTGTGACTTTCCTAATCTTTTTCCCTATTACTGATTCCTACATTTATACCATTGTGGTTGAAGATATACTTAGTATGGTTTCAAATCCTTTAAATTTATTGGAGCTTGTTTTATGGCCTAAAATGTTGTCCTGAAGATGTTCCTTGTGCCCCTGAGAAGAATGTGCATTCTGCTGCTCTTGAGGGCAGTATTCTATAAATGTCTGTTAGGCCTAGTTACTTACCAATGGTGTTCGAATCTTCTATTTTCATGCTAACGTCTATCTAGTTGTTTTATCCATTATTGAAAGTTGTTTACTGAAGTCTGTGACCATTATTGAATTGTTTATTTGTTGCATTGTCTATTCCTTCATTTATTTCATGTTTTGCTTTATGCATTTTGAACTTTTTTGTTTTGCATGTATATGTTTATAATGGTTGTATCTTCTTGATTAACTGACCCTTTTATCATTAGAAATTGTCCTTATTTTCTTCTAATAATAATTTTTGTCTTAATGTTTATTCTATCTTATAGTAGTAAATCACTCCAGCTTTCTTTTGGTTGCTGTTTGGGTGGTGTAGGTTTTTTTATTCTTTTCTTTCAACCTATTTGTTTCTTTGGACCCAAAATGTATCTCTTATAGAGAGAATGGAGTTGGGTCATTTATTTTTACTCATCCTGCCTATCTGTGTCTTTAATTGGAGCCTTTAGTTTATTTACATTTTATTAAATACTGGTAAGGTTGGATTTACTTTTGCCATTTTGTTATTTTCTATGTATCTGTCTTTTTATGTCTTTGTCCTTTCATTACCACCTTCTTTTGTTTTAAATAAATATTTTTCTATGGTAACATTTTAATTCCATTGTTGTTTTCTTAGTGATTGCTGTGGTAATTATAGTTAACATCTTAATTTATAGTGATGCAATTAAGATTAATACCCACTTAACTTTAGTGGTACACAGAAGCTTTTTCCTATATAGCTGGTTGATCCTTCCTTTAGTCTATTGTTGCAAATCTTCATACATTATGTGCCTATCAACAATATTTTATAATTCTGCTTTATGCTTTTGTCTTTGAAATCAAATAAAAGAAAAAGAATTACAAACAAAACATATATTTCTACTGTTTTTAACATTTGCTTCTGTGGGTTTACCTGTGCTTTTTATTTCTTCATGTGGATTTGAGTTGCTATCTAGTCTCCTTTCATTGCAGCCTGAAGGAAAATTCCTTTAGTGTTTCTTATAGGGCAGATCTGCTAACAATAAACTCTTGTTTTTGTTTATCTGGGAGTGTCTTAATATCTGCTTGAATTGTGAAGGAGAGTTTTGCTGACAGAATTCCTGGTGGGTGATGTTTTCCTTTCAGGGCTTTTGGTGTGTCATACCACCTCCTTCTGGCCTCCATGGTTTTCACTGATCAGTCAGCTGTTAATCTCTTGAAGCCTTCTTTGTTCAGTAAGTCCCCTGTATACGAACACATTCCATCCCCAGAGCACATTCATAAGCCCAATTTGTTTGTAAGTCCAACAAAGTTAGCCTCGGTACCCGACTAACACTATTGGCTGTATAGTACTGTACTGTACTGTGTAGGTTTATATCCTATAAACCTTGCTCCACTCTCTAAATTATTTTCACTTTAGTTTCCATTGTTATCGCCTGGCACTTCTTAGCAGGACCAGCTACAGAACTGCTGCTTTAACACTTGCTTTTGTACATCCTGGACTTGAAATAAAGATATTCTACTGCTTTAGTACAGTAATGGAGTACAGTAAAGTACTGTACAGTTAAGTACTTAAAAGCTCAACCGCTTGTAGAAGATGCATGCGTGTAACAATGTATGCCAGACATGTGAACTGACTTATGTAATTGGACAGGTAAACACACGTTCACATCTTTGAAAGTTTGCATCTTGAAGGTTCATATGTAGGGAACTTACTATACCTGAAGAGTCAGTTCTTGCTACTTTCAAGATTTTCTCTTTGTCTTTGGTTTCAACACTTTGATTAGAAATTGCAAATCCACTGTCACACTGCCTGTCAGTCCTTATTTGAAAGGGTAATATGGAACCTTTTGGTTACTGCTTTAGTTTGTCCCTCAAGGTATCTCTGTAGCATTTCTCTCATCTGTCAACTGTATGGTTTAGTAGGATGTTGTTTGGTTTTTCAGTGCTATATTTCATAGTTTTATAGAACTTCAGAGTGATGTTTATATGATTGATCCCCATAATTCATTCACAATAGATTTGTTGAGCTCCTGCATATGCAAGACTCCTTGCAAGACTTTCAGGTTTCTTAGGTAAGTGACAAATGGTCCTCTCTATGAGGATGACACATTTGGTTGGTAGAGGACACATACTCAACCAATTATTATACATTTAGAATGGAGGTATACTGAATATAAACAGAGTGTTTTGGGAGCACAGAGGAGGAAATCACTGATTTTTATATTTGATAGAAAAGCAAACTAAGTATTATATGGATTAAGCAGTTGAAAACCCTGAGGTTACATAAGTTAGAAGGACTGAGCCAAAGACTAGAGGCTACTGTTCTGGGTTCTTTCTATGAAACCACGTCTAGAGTATTCTGTATTTTCAAACACCAGAGGTAAAAATGATTTCTTAAATGAAATATGATTTTGTAGACCGCGATGCTCTTGGTGCTGGAATTTGAATACCATACCCACAGTTTCCTGTTTTTAAATGTATTACCTGATCCACAAAGGACAGGTATGTGTGTGAAACACAGACTGGCTGTTTCGCTTCAAAAGCTGTGCATGCTGCAAATAAAAATAAACAGCATTTATTTATACTTATTAGGTGGTATGAATTTAGTAAACAAGTGGCTGTGTTGATACTTGAAGTTCAGAATATCAAAAGATGCTTAATTTTACTCTGTCCACTCTTTTTTTCCCCTTTTAATGATATTTGTGTTTTGAAAAGAAAATTTTCTGCCTTTCATGTCCAGTAACACTTTGGATGGGTACAGTTAATAATAGAGTTTCCTTGAACATAGGAATTGCTGATCAATCAGAACTCTGTTCTTTTCCTTTAGGATAAAGCATGACTTATTTGGGCATACAGTTTTAATTTTAATCTGCATGCCTCCTTCTCTATTCTCCCATGATTCTTTGCATCAGGGCAAGGGAAAGCAAGCCTTATAAAAAGAAATACAGTATGTGGTGCTTATTAAAGTTACATACATCTCTTCTCACAGGAGAATTTTGATTTACTGCAGGTTGTGCATATGTCGCATATGGACATTTCTAGGGAACAGATTCCTTATTGCTGAACAGTGAATGGCTTCTAGTACTCCATTATTGCTCCGGGAACATGTTAGTAATGATGATGAAAGGTAGGATACCATGAAATCTGTAAGGTGATTTGGCAGAAGTCGATGCTGTTGGTGCCAGGATTGGGGTACCGTACCACAGTTTTCCTGTTTTCAGATGTATTAATTGATCCGCAAAGGACATCTTTTGGAGACAAGAATTCAGACAGGCTGGCACAGGCTGGACCTCCGCCAAGACTGCTCGGAAGGTTGCCATACTGGGAGCAAAAGAGTGAGAGAGAGAAAGAGAGAGAGAGAGGGAAGGGAGAGAGAGAGGCAGAGGGAGAGCTGAGGAAAGAAAAAAAGGCAAGACTTGGCACAGCTCAGTCAAATCAGCTTCTTTTGTCTGCTTTCTCGGCTTGAGCTTCAGGAAAGAAAACCGTCCTGGGGTACAGAAAACTCAGAACTTTTTGGTTTTCAAACTTAGAAGGCTTTTTAAGTCTCTTGGGCTATTTGAAAGTGTTGGTACATACAATGACGTTTAGGCACCAGTATTAAGGGAAATAAAAGCCTTTTTCAAAATGAAGCTTCCACAGTGTCCATGCATTTGGGAAATACTGTATTTGATTTTTTTTTTTTGCATGTATGATTATACTATGAGAGACAGGATTGACAGTGTAGAAGATGGCAAGGCAAAAATCTAATTAGAGAGACTATTAATTTTCTACAAAATAAACTTTGTTCATCAATACAAACCTGCTTTCAAATCAAATCAGACCTCCTTCGGAATGTGTTCAGAACGTAAGTTTTTAGATTTTATCTTATTTTATTTTTTCCCATTTGTAGACATTCACTTGTCAAGGAGTGTTTCTAAGATTTTATGCAACCCAGCCAGGAAGTCAGAGTAGAAGTTGTTTTATCCATGTGTTTAAGAAAACGTTTTCTTAAAGCAACAGCTTTTATTTCTGCTGCTTCATGCTGTCCTAAACTACATCCCCCAGCAATGAGTGACAACACTGAAGACCAGAAAGGCAAGCTGAAGACACCAGACTTCGCTTGAAGGGCAAACAAGAAATGTGAGCTTGGTCATTATTTTTGTGTGTGTCTTTGGTCTGAACCAGTTTTTGGAGGTGGGTGGGGAGGTGGGTGGGGAGGTGTCTCTGTCTAAAAGATGTGTGCGATTAGGGAATTCTCATTGTGAGAAGGAAATGATAAAAGGTAATTTTTATGATGTTGGCAGAAATGGCTGGGAATGGCAGAGAATAGGCAATTTAAATCTTTTGGATAAGAAGTAGTGAGCTGTGCTTGAGATACTTGGAGAAAAATTCTATTGTGTTTAGTTGATTAGATTGTATAATTAAACGATGACTATAGCCTGCCTCTCTCAAAATGTTTTTAAGTGGAAGGAAAATCTAGAAAGTTCATCGATTTCCTTTCCAATACTACCTGGTATTCTACTTAGATATATATATGCTTTATATCTAATTTCTTAACAATAAATACTTCCTATTAGGCCTGGGTATGGTTGGATTGTGATAGTTCTGCTTTTAAAAATCAGCATTATTATAGGAGAGGTGCCCTGTAAGGCACGTATTTTTGTCGACCACCCTCATTGTCAGTGAGTATTCGATTTCTAAAGAAGAGAGTTTGAGTGGTAGAATTAGGTTCTGACTTCCTGTAATAATATATTTTCTTTTACATTTTGTGTACTAAAAGAATACAGGAAATTCATGTATATTCACATAAGTAGTAATCATTTTGGGCAGTTTAAGAGATTGCTCCATGAGCCATGCTTTTGTTTTGAGTTTGTCATCATGGATCTGTGAATCCTTTGACAAAAAAAAAAAAATTTCTTTTTTGTTTGTAGCTTGATATTATTGTGCGCCTTAGATAATCAATTGTTTTAATTGGTTTTTATGGTATTATCATGACACATCAGCAGTTGTGAGGATGACATGGAGTACACAAATACAATTTAAAAATATGTGAAATCTAATACAGGTGTTTTGCATAGTCCAGCTTAAATAGTTCCCTCAACTTTTTTTTTTTTCACTCATCAACATTTTGATCTTCATTTTATTGAAATCACTCGATGTTCATGTGGGTTGCCAAAATGACAACCTTTGTTTTCTAAGCTTCTTTATACACCACCTCGCTGATGCTCTAAAATGGACGCCAAGACATAAAAGACGTGCTGATAGGCACTGGAAGGGATGTTTGCCTGGCTACCGTCTTCCCTTTTGAAATGATCACAGGATCATTCATGCCTCCACTAAAAACCAACCATATAGGAAACAAAAGCAAAGTTCAGTAAATAAGTTCAAATTAGAGCTACATTTTAATAGTGACCGACCGTCTTATTACCGATTTATATTTACTTTCATTTACTTCTTAAACGTTTGACATAACCTCTTGTCATTTAGATCTGCTAGATGTATAACTTCTCTTATTTATTGAAGACTTTTATTCTTTTATTTATTTCCCTTTAAGGTAGAATAATTATTTGCTAGGTTATTTCATAATTTCTTTGCGGCGAACTCAGTAAGAACAAACTTACATCCAGACTATTTTATCCAGCTATTTTCTAACAGTATAATAAAAAATAAGTGAATTGAAAAACAAAGATAACAGAACATACCTATAATAATAATGAATTTTTCGATAGTGGTAAAGTTACATGTTATAGTGTTTATTAGACTTAAGATTTGGTAATAAACATAAGCTGTTATAGCTAATAAAGTTTCTTACTAGTATATTCTCTCTGGCCTACTTGTTACTTATCTTGAAAAAATTTCTGTATTAAGTTGATCCTTCTTAATGGGATATAATAGAGACTTTTTGTACAGCCTTTTTTTTTTTTTTCAAAGATGTGTTTAAGAAGTGTTGGTTACATTGCCAAATACACTTATCTAGATTTAACGTAGTGCATTCTTCTTTTCTTTCAGACCTTTTATTTTACAAACACATTGGCATTTAGTTTATAAATTTCCACAGTAGTGTTAATATTTCAAATCTTAAAGTGTGTAAATACAAGCGATATGATTGTAAATGAACTTTATCTCAGCATTTACTCATTGTAGTTGTATTGTGTCATATTTTGAAGTAGATTTATTAAGGCAGAAATAGATTAATATTTAACTGCTTCTTGATGCCTGTTATTAAGTCCTGTTTAGATATACCTGAACATACAAATGCAAAATGCTGTAATAGTACTAATACAAACCTCCTGGGGGCTTTAGTCCAACATTTTATAATTATTCACTCATTTATTCATTTATTGAACAAATGTTTATTGAGTACCCGCTCTAGTATGCTAATACCTTATTGATCTGGGGTAACAGGGAAGGAAGCCACATACATGATTGGAAGAGGGAAAAGATTTAAAATAGAACTACAGGATTCTAAAGAGAAAGGAGCACTACTGTAATGAGATTTATTTCAATAAGTTACAGTTTTGTTAACTTTTGCTGTACGGTATTGTTGTGTTTGTTTCAAAACAATCAGGAGATTAGTAGTAGGTCGTATGGATAGCTCTGAGGGTTTTGTTTTACCATTATTTAGGTTTCTACATCTTATTGACCAAAAGTCTTCAGCTGCTCAAGTCTTCTGATGGACATCTGAAATAAGCAATTCAAATATTAAGAGGCGGAAATTAAATAGGGAGGATGGAACCACCACTCACAGGCTAGAATTTTGTGTATGTCCAAGCAGGTGTCACTGAGCCTTCAAAGATGTGGCTGCAGTGTAAAAAACAGTGGCTTCTTTACGAGGGAATATTTTTCCTTTCCTTTGTTTTCTTTTGTGAGAAAGAGGAAGAAGAGGAGGCCAAGCCCACATCTGTAAGCCAGCATCGTCCTTAGGAATAAGTGTGCTGGAGGGCGGTGTACTTTAAATGGACCAATCTGTTCAAGCTCTGCGTTCTCTCTGTTTCCTTTTGTCTCAGTGTTTCCCTTAGCTTTGTTCACCAACATAAAGACTCTTGGGCATAATACATCTAGACATAGAGGAGCATTTAACTTAGTGGCTTAACTTTCTGCCATGCAGTTGGTCTCTACTATAAAGAGAACCTGGCATAGGTTCATTTTCTGAAAGGAGGTAAAAGTCACAGGACCCAGGGAACAGAGCTTGGAGGCATTTGTGGCAGCAGTGGCCTCTGTCTGGGCTGGTAGCCGATGGAATGGAGACGAGAAATGTTTCAGCTGCAGGCGTGCGCCACTGAGTCCTTCAAGTGAATATTCTCAAAGGTGCTCTGCGCCAGGCACCATGTGGAATGTAGGGGATACGAAGATAGAATTTCTGCCCAGAAGGGATTCAGGGTCTAGTTGTGGGGAAAGGGAGGATCAGAATAACTGGCAATTGTATAGGTCATCACAGTTTACCAAAGGCTGTCACCTATTGCCTTTAATTCCAGTGGCAATGCCTGGCACAGGAGCTGGTTCATAATGGCCACCCAATAAGGATTCCTTGAAGGAACAAACCAAGTTGTGAACCAGTTAATTATCTTCTTCAGTCTTATTTAATTAAGATAGTTTTTCTCCCTCATGGTTGCTTTTGTCCTGAGCCTTTGTTGCTAGTTATGGTTTTAGAGAGGGTGAAGTGTAGGGCCACATTCTTGTGACCACATTACAACCCCTGAGTCTGCCGTCAGAGACAACACAGAACAAGGATTTGATCGATTTCACAGTGGCCCTGACCAGCTCTTCCCTCCAGCCGACCCTCCATCGTCTCATTCTGTCACTCCTAATCTCCCCGAGGGAGAAGCCAATGGCACCCCACTCCAGTACTCTTTTGTCTGGAAAATCCCATGGATGGAGGAGCCTGGTGGGCTGCAGTCCATGGGGTCACTGAGAGTCAGACACGACTGAGTGACTTCACTTTCACTTTTCACTTTCATGCATTGGAGAAGGAAATGGCAATCCACTCCAGAGTTCTTGCCTGGAGAATCCCAGGGACAGGGGAGCCTGGTGGATTGCCGTCTATGGGGTCGCACAGAGTCGGACTTAGCAGCAGCAGCAGCAGTCTCCCTGAAGGATCCCATAACTGTACCTTATGCCTTGGTGGTGTGGCCTCAGCATGGAGGAGACCAGCAGTTGTCTAACAAACTTAAGCCTCTCTGATGAGCCTGGGAAGAAAGCTGAGGGGACTGAGAGAGAGAGTGCGATGAGGGAGCACATGGAGAGCTGAGGGCAGTGCTCAGTGGTTGGCTTCAGTCTGACGGTAACTTTACCAGGAGAATGAGGGTGCAAGTGGGGTCTTGGGGTTAGACTGGAATATCAGAAAGAGCTCGCTTTGAGGGTGACAATGACGAAGGGTTGCTGAGGCTAGTTCATGTTGACCAGCATCTTTCTAGGTCTTTCTCCAGGGCTGTTTTGAGGCTCAGGAGAGGGAGGGGCAGGTCAGGACCATTGTGAACTATTGTGTACTGCAGGGGCCTCAGGGGTGGGGGTGCTGAAATTCAGCCTGCCCTTTCCTCCCCAAGCCCTGTGCCTTGGTCGGCTAAAGGAAGGTACAAAGTCACTCCGGGTGTGAGCAGTGGCCCTGGAGAGAGAGAGGGCCTGGGTTGAGGCTTGGAATTGGAATTTCAGGAAAGGAAGAAGGTCTGAGGGTCTGGGGTGGGGAGGGAAGCATTCCAGTATTTGATTTAGGGGTCCAGGTGGGGTGTATGTGTGTATGTATGTGTGTGTGTGGCTCACATACACATGATCTGAATCTTTGCGACCCCATGGACTGTAGCCCGCCAGGCTCCTCTGTCCATGGGATTTTCCAGGCAAGAGTACTGGAGTGGGGTGCCATTTCTTTCTCCGGGTGTGGTAGGAGATGTGATTAGAAGAGTTCCAGAGAACACAGTTGAAAACAATGAGAGATGAGTATCTAGAAATTCTTGTGGTAAAGTGAAAGAAAAGGTTTGGAGAATACTGAAGTTAGCAGTTATTCTGAAACCCAGCAGGCTGTGAATAATAATAGCCCCAACTGCAAATTGCCCCAGCCAAACAAATCTCTTAGTTTGGTCATTGGTTGTTTTAAGGCCATTTTATTTCTTTAAAGCTTCCCTGCTAGCTCAACTGGTCAAGAATTCACCCGCTATGCAGGAGACCCTAATTCGATTCCTAGGTTGGGAAGATCCACTGGAGAAGGGATAGGCTACCCACTCCAGTGTTCTTGGAATTCCCTGGTGGCTCAGCTGGTAAAGAATCTACCTGCAGTGTGGGAGACCTGGGTTCGATCCCTGGGTTGGGAGGATCTCCTGGAGAAGGGAAAGGCTACCCACTCCAGTATTCTGGCCTGGAGAAGTCCATGAAGTATTCCATGGGGTTGCAAAGAGTTGGAGATGACTTTCTCTTTCACTTTTTTTATTTCTTGCAAAGCAAGTGTAGAAAAGGAAAAAGGTTACCTAATTTCCACAATGTTGTAAGAGTTTAAATTCTCTCTTCTGTTTTGCAGTTAGGAATCTCTTGGTCCTATATAATCAGAATACCCATGAAGTATGGATGTTGAGGTTTTGTGGGACATACTTTGGTATTAGAGTTTGGGTTTTGAAGAATTAGCCCCTCTGTAGTGATGTCATCCTTTTCATCTCATATGTCAAAGCCATTTGTATCTTTTCCATTAGACACTCTAAGTGACTTTCCCCAACTTGAGAAGATCAGGTTGCTCTCTGACACTCAGGACTGCTTTATCCCAGTGCCTTTGAAAACAGCCCTTTACCATCTTAGGTTAGAGAGAATGGGCTTCAGAGTCTCACCAGTGTCCAGTTGAATTTTAACTCCATTTTTCACTTGTTGAACTTTGGTCAAGTTATATAAACTTAGTTTCTTCTTGTATAAAACAGGGATCATGATACCTTCCTCAAAGATTGTTGGGAGGAGATTTAGGGAAATATATACAAAGCTCTTAGCATAGTGTTTGGTACATAAAAAGTGCTCAATGAATGCCAGATATGGTTTTTTCAAATTATTATAAAAATTCATAACATAAACTTTACCAACTTACTTTACCAACTTAACTATCTTTAAGTGTTCATTTGGTGGCATTTAGTATATTCATTTGGTTTTTTTGTGCTGTCATCACCATGATCCATCCTCAGAAATATTTTCATCTTACAAAACTAAAACTCTGTCCCTATTAAATAACAACTTCCCATTTCCCCTCCTCCTAGTTCCCCGGCAGCCCCCATTTTACTTTCTGTCTCTATGAATTTGACTACTGTAGGTACTGCATGTAAGTGGTATCAGACTGTATTTGTGACTGGATATTTCACTTAGCATAATGTCCTCAAGGTTCATGCATGCTGTAGCACATGTCAGAATGTCCTTTGTTTTTAAGGCTGAATAATATTGCATTGTATATGTATACAGCACATTCTACCTACCTGTTTGTCGGTCAGTGGACACTTGGGTTGTTTCCACCTTTGGCTATTATAAATAATGCTGCTTTGAGTGTGGGTGTACAAATATTGGGTTGCCCAGAAAGTTTTCTCGAGTGTTTTCATAACATGGGAAAACCCAAATCCATTTTTTGGCCAACCCGATATCTGTATGAATCTCTTCTTTCAATTCTTTTGGTGTATGCCCAGAAGTGGAATTGCTGGTCAGAAGGCAGTATGAACTCTCACAGCAGGTTGTGTTTTTGAAGAGCTCATTGTAAGCTGAAAGCTGTAAGTTGAATTAGACTTTCCAGCATAGATAATGGTGAAGTAAAAAGAAAGTTATAGACTTGACTAAGGGCTCATGATGTCTAGATTTTGTGGAAATAACCCAAACACCACATTCATCATCTGTAAATTATTTTATGTGTAAAATGTTGCCTGGTGTGTTAATCAGGGCAATACTGTAATCACCACATAAAATAGTATTTGTACATTATCATGGGATAGTCCTATTTCTTTCTTAACCTAAGTGGTTTCTTTGCATTCTTGCCATTTCTTTTTTTCTTTTTTAATTTCAATACAGTTGATTTACAATGTTGTATTAGTTTTTGGTATACAGCATTGTGATTCAGTTTGTATGTGTGTATGTGTGTGTGTATATATCTTCTTTTTAAGGTTATTTTCCATTATAGGTTGTTACAAGATACTGACTGAGGTCCCTGTGCTATACAGAAGGAACCTGTTGCATTCTTACCATCTCTGTTTAGGTATTTTCCTTTGGCCATTCTTTTAGGGAAGGTCTGCTGGCAACAAATCTCTTAATTTTCCTTTATCTGAAAATGTCTTGATACCCCCCCCCCCTTTTTTTTCCCTGAAGGACAGTTTTGCTGGGTATAGATTTCTGGGCCAGTAACTTTCCCCTCTGTCAGCACTTGAACAGTGTACCACTGCCTTCTGCCTCTGTGGTTTCTGATGAGAAACTGCTGTCATTCCAATTGTTTTCTACTCTCTGTAAGATGTTTCTTTCTCCTGACTTTCACAATCTTTTGCTTTGTCTAGTTTTCAAAGAGTTTGATTATGATGTGTCTTGGCATGGATTTTTTTGGATTTATCCCAGTGTTCACTCATCTTCTTAAATATGGGGGTTTATGTTTTTGTTTTTGGTTTTTTGCCAGATTTGTAAGGTTTGCAGTCATAATTTCTTTGAGTCTATTTTTAGGCCTTTCCTCTTTCTCGTTTTCTTCCAGAACTTGAATGATATGAATGATAGATTTTGTTGTTGTTATGGTCTTCCAGGTGCTTGACACCAATCATGTCTTTTTTAAAGCCTGTTCTGTCTTTATTGTTCATATTGGGTAATTTCTGTTGTTCCTATCTCCGGGTTCACTGATTCTTTCCTCTGTTACCCTCATTCTGCAGTTGAGGCTACCCAGTGAGTTTTAATTTGCATTTTTATCTGCCATTCTTTGCTGAGACTTTTTTTTTTTTTTCATGTGTTCAGTGTGCTTATTGAAACAGTTTTATGATAACTGCTTTAAAATCCTTGTCAGAGATAATTCCAGCATATGTGTCAATTTGGTGTCAGCATCAGTTCACTTTCTTTTCTCGTTTGGGTTGAGATTTTTCTTGTTCTTAGTATGATGAGTGGTTGTGATTGTATCTCGGGTGTTTGGGGTATTATGTTATGAGAATGTGGATCTTACTTAAATCTCTGTTTTAATACAACTCCTCTGACCCCCCTGGCTGCAGGGAAGAGGAGACACTTCCTCACTACTAGGAGGTGGGGGTGGAAGTCCAGGCTCCTCACTAGCCTTCCTTTGCAGCTTGGATGGGAAGGGTGCCTTGCGACTGCAGGTGGGGGTGAAGTTCAGGTTCCCCTAGGTGATACTGTTATTCACGTTGTTTGTTTTATATGTGGTAAAATAACCTGAACAGAACTGGAGCTGTATCTTGCTTAAAATTTTAGCTTATATTGTTGGTGGTACTTATGTTTGATAACTTATTTAATGATATTTAAATTCTCAAATTAGGAACAAGGTCCTGTCTAATCACTAGCTTTCTTAAGATTGGTATGTGTTTACCATGAGCACATTGAATGAAAGATTTTAAGTGAAGAAACAAGATTATAATTTCTAGTTGATTAACTTTGAACATTTATTAGAAATAATTCTGTTTATTTATTCACCTGTGCTGGGTCTTAGTTACTACGTGGGCTTTCTCTAGCTGAGGTGAGCTGGGACTGCTCTCCAGTTGCGTTGCCTGGGCTTCTCATTGCCGTGGCTTCTCTTATTGCAGAGCACGGGCTCTGAGAAATGCAGGCTTCAGTGGTTGCAGCCTGTGGGCTCAGTAGCTGTGGCTCCCAGGCTCTAGACACAGACTCAATAGTTGTGGTGCATGGGTTTAGTTGCTCCATGGCATGTGGGATCTTCCTGGATCAGGGATTGAACCTGAGTCTCTGGCCAAACTGCATTGGCCAATTTACCACTGAGCCACCAGGGAAGCGCTGAACATTTATTTTTAAAAGAAGAAGAAAAGCCTGCTGGTGCAAGGTTTCCAATTTTCCTATTAATAACATGCTAGATTTTATCAGACTTTTGTACTTATTTTTAGAAGAGGTCAGTATATTAGAAATAGAATAAAAGGGTCTGACTGGGTGGCTTTAAAAATTTCAGTGATAAAAATATTTCATTTCATTTACTTACTAACACCTGTGGTTTCAGGTCAATAGCACAGATCTTGATGATGATGTGTATGTCTTTAGAGTAATTGATTTTCAGAGTTCTTAATGGTCATCTGAAGTATAGTAATGACAATACTGAATCCCAGGACTAGATCGCTTACTAACTAGGTGATCTTGAGAAAATCTCCAGAAATCTTAAGGTTGACTTTTCCTCTCGGAAAAGCAGATGTCATAATATCAAATCAAAAGATTGTTAAGAACATTAATTGAGGCAATATGACCGAAAGCATATTGAAAGTATTGGTGAAGATGTAGAAGATACAGACATATGAGAACTTTGATGCCCTCATGCAGGAATGTTAACTGGGACATGTGCTTTGATGAATAACCTGGCAATATTGAGTAATTTGGGTGTCCCTGCTGGCTCAGTCAGAAAAGAGTCTTCCTGCAATGTGGGAGACCGGGGTTCAATCCCTGGTTTGAAAAGATCCCCTGGAGGAGGAAATGGCCACCCACTCCAGTATTCTTGCCTAGAAAATCTCACGGACAGAGGAGCCTGGTGGGCCACTACAGTCCATGGGGTCACAAAGAATCAGACACGACTGAGTGACTAACACTTATACTTGTAGTGAGTAATTTGACATATTTGGCAACACAGCCTCATTTCTAGGTAATTCCCCTAGAGATCACAAATATGTGTAGAAGGCAAGTTCAAGTTAGCCATGATAGCACAGTCAGCACAAGACAAAAAATTTAAATGTCCATCAACAGAAGAAAAGATACACAGAAGAAAGGATAAAATCATTTATATACATTTTAAATTATGTAAAACAACAGATACATTGTTTATGGCTATATATATGTATGTGTGTGCCATGTCACTTCAGTCGTGTCTGACTCCTTGTGACCCTATGGACCGTAGTCCACCAGGCTCCTCTGTTCATGGGATTCTCTAGGGAAGAATACTGGAGTGGGTTGCCATTTCCTTCTCCAGGGGTCTTCCTGGCCCGGGGATCGAACCCATGTCTCCTGTATTGGCAGGCGGATTCTTCACCACTGAGCCACCTTATGACTGTTGGGAAGTGTTATTTTGCTGTTTGCAGAGCCTCCTAAGCCCACCAATAAGGCATGTTGCTATTGAATCAGCAGCTTCACCAGAGAGGGGCTCTCAGACTCTTAGCAAGAATGTTCTGTTGATCTGCTTACACTGATTTCTATACAGTGAATAATCTCGGTGCAATAAGCACTTTCTCCTTTCCCTCACCAGTCCTCTTGCTAACAAAATAACTTAATTGAGAAATTCAAACTGTTGGGGCAAGGGGGATTGAGTTGTGGCAGAGGCTTCTTGTGAATCTTTTGTGGTGCAATCAAGTAGCACTTATTCCCCGACTTTCCGCAGCCATCCCGCCTAAACAAAACCCACCTAATCTCCCAAATCACTTTGCAAAACAAAAGAACACACAGAAGGTCCCGAACCCAGAAGACTGGGGGCGGTTGCTGGGTGTTGTGTGTGAGGCACGCCCTCTCCTTTCCCAGCTCCTTGCAATTTAAGTGGAACTGACTGGCGATTGTGTGTGTTTTAAAATCTGCGTGTGTATATGTGCTCCCAGAGAAAACTTGAATGTTCAGACCATTGGGCACTGCTGTCTGTTGGATGCTAGCTTGCACATAACCAAGGGTAATGCTCTAGATAGAAATTAACAACTGCTAGAAGAGTGGACTTGCAGTTCCAAACCTTCAGGCAAGACTCGTGGCCTGCACTTGGCATCCTTGCTTTTTTTTTTTTTTTCCTTTCTTTCAGTTTTCTTGAGATATAATTGACACATAGCACTGCATCAGTTTAAGGTGTACAGCATAATGATTTGACATACAAATATCATGAAATGATGACTACAGTAAGTTTAGTGAACACCTGCAACCTCATACAGATACAACATGAAAGAGAAAAAAAGTTTTTCCTTGTGATAAGAACTCTTAGGATTTACTCTCTGAACAACTTTCATATATGACATTGGCTGAGGCTTAGTTGCTCAGCCATGTCTGACTCTTTGCGACCCTGTGAACTGTATCCCACCAGGCTCCTCTGTCCATGGGAATTCTCCAGGCAAGAATACTGGAGTGGGTTGTCATGCCCTCCTTCAAGGGATCCTCCCAAACCAGGGATCAAACCCACGTCTCCCTCATTGCAGGCGGATTATTTATGGTCTGAGCCACTAGGGAAGCCCGTATGTAACATCAGTTCAGTTCAGTCGCTCAGTCGTATCTCTTTGCGACCCCATGGACTGCAGTATGCCAGGCCTCCCTGTCCATCACCAACTCCCAGAATTTACCCAAACTCATGTCCATTGAGTCAGTAATGCCATCCAACCATCTCATCCTCTGTTGTCCCCTTTTCCTCTCGCCTTCAGTCTTTCCCAGCATCAGAGTCTTTTCAAATGAGTCAGCTCTTCTCATCAGGTGGCCAAAGTATTGGAGTTTCAGCTTCAGCATCAGTCCTTCCAATGAACACCCAGGACTGATCTCCTTTAGGATGGACTGGTTGGATGTCCTTGCAGTCCAAGGGACTCTCAAGAGTCTTCTCCAGCAACACAGTTTAAAAGCATCAATTCTTCAGTGCTCAGCTTTCTTTATAGTCCAACTCTCACATCCATACATGACTATTGGGAAAACCATAGCCTTGACTAGACGGACCTTTGTTGACAAAGTAATGTCTCTTCTTTTAAATATACTGTCTAGGTTGGTCATAACTTTCCTTCCAAAGAGTAAGCGTCTTTTAATTTCATGACTGCAATCATCATCTGCAGTGATTTTGGAGCCCCCCAAAATAAAGTCTGACACTGTTTCCTCTGTTTCTCCCATCTATTTGCCATGATGTGATGGGACCGGATGTCATGATCTTTGTTTTCTAAATGTTGAGCTTTAAGCCAACTTTTTCACTCTCTTCTTTCACTTTCATCAACAGGCTCTTTAGTTCTTCTTCACTTTCTGCCATAGGGGTGGTGTCATCTGCATATCTGAGGTTATAGATATTTCTCCCAGCAGTCTTGATTCCAGCTTGTACTTCATCCAGCCCAGCGTTTCTCATGATGTACTCTGCATAGAAGTTAAATAAGCAGGGTGACAATATACAGCCTTGACGTACTCCTTTTCTTATTTGGAGCCAGTCTGTTGTTCCATGTCTGGTTCTAACTATTGCCTCCTGACCTGCATACAGATTTCTCAGGAGGCAGGTCAGGTGGTCTGGTATTCCTATCACTTGAAGAATTTTCCACAGCTTGTTGTGATCCACACCGTCAAAGGCTTTGACATAGTCAATAAAGCAGATGGTTTTCTGGAACTCTCTTGCTTTTTTGATGATCCAGCGGATGTTGGCAATTTGATCTCTGGTTCCTCTGCCTTTTCTAAAACCAGCTTGAACATCTGGAAGTTCACGGTTCACATACTATTGAAACCTGACTTGGAGAATTTTGAGGATTACTTTGCTAGCATGTGAGATGAGTGCAATTGTGTGGCAGTTTGAACATTCTTTGGCTTTGCCTTCCTTAGGGAATGGAATGAAAATTGGCCTTTTCCAGTCCTGTGGCCACTGGTGAGTTTTCCAAATTTGCTGGCGTATTGCGTGCAGAACCTTCACAGCATCATCTTTTAGGATTTGAAATAGCTCAACTGGAGTTCCATCACCTCCACTAGCTTTGTTTGTAGTGATGCTTCCTAAGGCTCATTTTACTTCACATTCCAGGATATCTGGCTCTAGGTGAGTGATCATACCATCGTGGTTGTCTGGGTCGTGAAGCTCTTTTTTGTACAGTTCTTCTGTGTATTCTTGCCACCTCTTCTTAATATATTCTGCTTTTCTTAGGTCCATACCATTTCTGTCCTTTATTGTGCCCATCTTTGCATGACATGTTTCCTTGGTATCTCTAATTTTCTTGAAGAGATCTCTAGTCTTTCCCATTCTACTGTTTTCCTCTATTTCTTTGCACTTATCACTGAGGAAGGCTTTCTTATCTCTCCTTGGTATTCTTTGGAACTCTGCATTCAAATGGGTATATCTTTCCTTTTCTCTTTTGTAACATATGTAATATACATATGTTACATACCATATGTAACATACAATGGTGTTAATTATATTTCGCATGTTGTATATCACATCCCCAGGACTTATAACTGGAAGCTTGTACTTTTGACTGCTTTCATCCAGCCCCCCTTCCCCAATCACCTACCCATCCATACCCACAAATCTATTCTCTTTTTCTATGATTGATTGATTGTTTTTATAATTGACCTACAAGACTGTGTTAGTTCCTGGTGTACAACATAGTGATTTGCTATATCTATGCATTTTCTTTATTTTTTTAAATATTTTTTTTGATGTGGACTATTTTCAAAATTTTTATTGAATTTGTTACAGTATTGCTTCTGGTTTATGTTTTTGAGTTTTTTGGCCACTAGATATGTGGGATGTGAGTTCTCCAACCAGGGATTGAACCCATACCCCTGGCGTTGGAAGGCAAAGTCTTACCCACTGGGCTGCCAGAGAAGTCCCATTTCTATACATTTTAAATTTATCACCACCAGACTCGCCTTTCTTAAGGGCAGTGGCCACATGCTTTGCTCAATGCATGTTTGCCTTATTATAATGAAAGTGTTAGTCATTCAGTCATGTCCAGCACTTTGCGACCCCATGGACTGTAGCCTGCCAGGCTCCTTTGTCCATGGAATTCTCCAGGCAAGAATACTGGAGTGGGTAGCCATTCCCTTCTTCAGGATATCTTCCCAACCCAGGGATCGAGCCCAGGTCTTCTGCTTTGCAGGCAGATTCTTTACCATCTGAGCTGCCTTATTGTACTTGTTGGCTGCTTAGTGCAGTGAATGAGGGTCCTGACAGCACAGAAGGAAGCCAGCTGAGTGTCCTCTCCTTGGCTGTGCTTGTACATTTCTTCTTTCTTCCATTTATTGAATTCTTCCCTAGAATCAGCTGGCAGGGAGAGTCACCATCCCTGTATCACCCCTCCACTGTTTAGAAGTTTTGGGAAAAGTTTAATAAAGAAAGTGTGAAAATTATGATTACCCTTTGTTTAGTCACAAACCTTGTTTTCTCTGTATCTGCAGCCTAAGTGATTGCAACAGCGTGAGGCACACACACACGATACATACAGCATACACACTTCAAGGTGAGCAAATTGAAGCACAGAGAGGTGAAGTACCTGACCTAGTTAATGACAACACTGCTTCCCTTGTAGCTCAGTCGGTAAAGAGTCTGCCTGCAGTGCAGGAGACCTGGGTTCGATTCCTGGGTTGGGAAGATCCCCTGCAGAAGGAAATGGCAACCTACTCCAGTATTCTTGCCTGGAGAATCCCATGGACAGAGGAACCTGGCGGGCTACAGTCCATAGGGTTGCAAGAGTCGGACACGACTTAGCGACTAAACCACCACCAGGGCTCTTTCAAGTCTTCTGCCTCTAGAATATCGTATTCATTCCATTGCTTGATTTTTGTTCACTCTGTGATGGGGTCACTAGGAGGAGAGTAAGTTGCTACTTTTATATTAGCTCTTCCCCTTGAAACTGTGTACTGAGGTTAATCCTCTGCTCTTCATTTATTCATTCAGACACTCAATTCATCATTCATTTACTATCTGAGTGTCTATTAGAGCTAAGTATTGAGGATGCTGTAGTGGATAGAACATAAGCAATCTCTGCCCTCATGGAGCCTGTAGTAAAGCGGTAGAGAAAAGACCACAAAAAAGTCAGTTCAATCAAATGTAATGTCAGGTATGCCAGGTAAAGAAAGGCCTGTTTAAAAAGTCTTCTTTCCCTCTTCAAATAAAGGGAGAATCATTAATATCCATGTACTTTAAAGAACATGGAGCTGTTTGACTGTAAGACTCTTTTGCATTTTTAAAATATGACATTGAATATAAATCCATAAAATGAACAAAGACTCCAGAATTTTAGAATCCTGGAGGTCAGTAAATCTGCCTCCTTGTGGCCAGAGCAATGGGAATCGCCTTTCTTAGCCTCCTAAGAAGCAAATCTTAGAGTCTCTGGGTGGTAGTTTCTGTGCTAAACAGCACCTAGCAGAGAAGTGCATGATGAATTGTTTTATGTGTCTCTGGCTCAGAACCTTCTCCTCACTTAATCGTCTATCCAGATTCCTTTTAATGCATTGGAATCACAAACTGGTGCAAGTGACCTTTGTTTGGCTATTTCTGGATGTGTGTTAGGAAAAGGAAAAAAAATAAAACGACACAAAAACCCAACTTGCAGTTTAAATAAAGAAAAATGTGTTTTACTTCCAGGAGAGCTTTTGCCATTTCCTTAATGCTTATTCTTCTTCAGAGAGCTTATTATTGAACAGAGTGTGACAGTAGTTTACCGTGGTGGATGTGTCCTGTCCGGGCCAGGGGATGAATTAGAGCACTGATAAAGACCAGAGGAGCAGGCAGAGCTGCACCTAAATTACCCCCAGATAGTTGCCAAGCTATTCTACTTTTTTAAAGACCTCCAGAGAGCATCCCTAATCGCCTCTAGTTTCCCTTTTCTGTGTTTAATAACTTGAGCTGTCAAGAACATCCTCCTCGTATTTAACCCAGTTTTCCCTTGCCACAGTTCAGTCCCATTTCTCTTGTTGTCCTTGGTAGTGACAGAATAGCAGGTCATTATCTTCTTGATAGTATCCTTAATGTTCTTGAAAGGCATCAGGGCATTTCCCCTAAGCCTGCACTTCTCCCAATGAAATAAACACTCCTGTTCCCCCTGCCCGTCTCCCCCTCCTCCAGGGTCCTATTTGGAAGTATGATCTCTGACATTTTGCTCTTAAGTGTCTGGTCAGAATAGTCCCATTCATTGGTTCTTTGACTCACACCTAGAAGGAGGGACCAGAATGTTTCTTGCCCCTCCTGTTCTTTCTCATAGTCTATGGATTGTGCCTGCTGGTTTCTCTTTCCACAAAAATGTTTCCTTCTGATTGCTGTTTTGGTCCATTTTGGATTTCCATTGACTTCATCCTCAGGACAATATGGTACATCAGTGAAGTTGGCATTATCTGGTTACTGGTGCTCTCCTCCTTCTTGATTCAGTTTTGTTTTGTTTTTTTTTTAGTTTAAATTAAAAAAATTTTTTAATTTTATGGCTCTGCTGTGTAGCATGGAGATCTTAGTTCCCCCATCAGGGATTGAACCCTTGCCCCTTGCACTGGAAGCTTGGAGTCCTAATCACTGGACTGTCAGGGAAATCTCCTGATTCAGTGTTGTAGATGCTGCAAGGGAAGTTGGAACATAGAAACTTTGCCCTGTAAGCAATGAGTGAAGATGTCCTTCCCATCAGATTCTGTATGATCCTTACGAGGAAGTGAGATTGATTCACATCCCCCCAGCACTCAACAGAAATGCCTGACATGTTTTAAACAGATTTGGCAACCAACTGTTGGTTGGTTGCCAAATGAGTTACTGGGAAGCTGCCTTCATTTTGTTGTTTGAGGTTTCTGTCTCCTTGCCCCTTCTACCCAAACATAAAAGCGGCTTCTGGCCTTTGCCTGACTGCCGGTGTAGGCAGCCTCCCACTTCAGCTGCCAGGCTTGTAGCACATGAAATAAAAATATCTCTATAACTGGTCTCTGGTAGATTTCCTCCCTACCTGTGCTAGTGCACCATCAGCAGGTGTACTGAGCAGATGGAGAAGGGTTTTAATTTTTTCAGTTCAATTAGATAAACTCTCCAGGTTCAGACCAGTGCACCCTCTTCCTTACTTAGTTTCTTCCTCCTGGCATTAAAGTTGTTGAGCATTGCAAATACACATTAAGACCAAGAGGTAAAACAAATATAGTGCCTGCCTTTAACACAAATTATTTAACAGAAGGACCACATTGGACATTAGATGAAAAACCAGTTTTAACCAGTTTCTTACCTACTGTTCAATTTTATCATTCTTTAAATTAATAGATGGAATGCTAAAATGCTGGAGTATAAATGCTGTCTTTTTGCTTATGATGTACCTTTAGCCTTTGAAATTAACCCATTTAAAAATACACTGTTTTTGAGGCAACAGTTTGTCTCTGATAGTTCAGTGGATATTAGAGAGAATTTTAATGAGAAGCTGAAGAAGCTGATTTCAGGACGCTCTTTTGATACCTTGTTTCATTGTCAGCTGACTTGTCCAGGATCGTGATTTCATGCTAGCCTACAGTCTCAACCAGTTTGCATGGTGACCCTACCTGGCTCTGGGTTTTACTGTCACCAACCTGTGAAAGATAGGTTGCCACAGTTTCTGGCTTTATATGTAGGTCCTTTCTACTTACTATGCTTGCCCCCAGCAGGTTGTATGCTCTTTTGTTCCCAAGATCCCAGATTTCAGTTTATCCCTGGCTCTCAGATATGAGGCTGGACTGACTGCCTTGTTCAACAGACTTTACTGAGCTCCTGCCCAGGGCTCTGACATGGCCTCCAGTGAGGCCCTTTGTCGGCCTTGTTTTGCTCCCTGAGCACCATCAAAATTATTTCGTTACTATCCATTGGAATCTGGGGTAAAGCAAGCAAGACTTGACCTATTATTTCATGATAGGGATCTTAGCTCCCTGACCAGGGATTGAACCCATGCCCCTGGCTTTGGAAGCACAGAGTGTTAACCACTGGACACTAGGAAAGTTCCTTACTCACTTCTTAATTATTTCTGGGTGAGTGTTTCAAGGATATGCAGTATCCAGATGTGTGGCTCCTTCTCTAGCTTCTCTCCCTTTTTACTGCCTATTAAGACTGTGGTAAAGACCTCACCTGCAGTGCAGGAGATGCAAGAGACTTGGGTTCAATCCCTGAGTTTGAAAGATCCCCTGATGGAGGGCATGGCAACCCACTCCAGTGTTCTTGCCTGGAATATCCCATGGACAGGGGAGCCTGGCAGGCTACAGTCCGTGGGGACATGACTGAGCGACTCCACAGCACAGGTTTGTATTGGCGATGTCCGGAGCTGAAAAGAGATTCAGATGAGTCATTCTCACTGCTGTCTAGAAGTGGGGTGAGGAGTTTAGTTAGGAGAAGCTATAGGAACAAGAGCCACCACTTCTCGTCTGTCATTCTGATGAGTGCATCTGAAGATTCCCTGTGGTTCTTTTAATAGGAGCTCATATTTGGGAGACGATTGAAATGTTATCTGGCAAAATCACTTCCCTGATCCTTCCACATTCTTTGCAGAACCTGAATGACTGTCTTGGTTTCACAATAGCGATCTTGCTTTCTCCCAGCCTGGCTGACCCATGTGATCTTGGGTTATTCTACTGAGCTGTGCTGCTGTGATCTTTTCTTCCTGTACTTTCATCTGCTGATCCTCCTTCTGCCTCTTGGGGTCATACAGAACAGAATTGAATCCCAACACGTGGCAGCCTTTCACATCTTTGGAAAATGCCCCTCTGTATGTACCATTTATACGTGACATGATGTAGTTACATGGCTTTCCTCTCACCTGCTCCGGTTCAGCTGTCAGCTACCTCTTTATTATGGAGTGGCCTCAGGAGAGCGCCATCTCATCCAGGTGCAGTGTGACAAGTGCCAAGAAGTCTGGGCCATCACTGTGCTATTTAGAGGTTAAGCGAGTCTGGTGGCTTCCTGTTTGCTTGGTTGGACTGAACAGAGCCTTGTATCCCTCAGCAGGACAGCAGGGTTTCTGCTGTATGCAACACCAGGTGGGATGTTTCTGGACTGTGATAGATTCACTCTAATCGTCTGGGCCTCGCTTACCGTCACTCTTGGGTGCCCCCTATGTGGCTGTGTGTTTGTGGTGTGTGAATGCATGGTGGACAGTATCACATGGGCACTGAATGACAAATTTGGGGCTGTCTGGAATGCCGATGTGGCCTGTGAAAGTGACTCTCTCCTACCCCCAGCTCCTACCCTCTTTAGAGGGCCACTCCACTGTCTGTCTCCCTCCCATAGGACCTCAAATCTCATCTCCTTTTAGAGACGTTGTAAAAGCCCAAACAGCAGGATGCTAGGCTCTCAAAGTATGTAAATTCAATCCCCAGATGAACTCTGTGATTGATTTGTCTGCCTTTTCTCTTGTAGTGAGTAGACTTGTCACCAGGAGGGACCATCAGACAGGTTTTGAGGGGATTGTTTTCTTCATAGCATTGATGTATCATGCCTAGTTTCCAAAGGGGACAGCTGTGTGATTGGGTTGAGAGTGTCTGAATGTAGGAATGTTCAGTCTCTCCAGAAGTCCCTGGCACATGACAGGCATTCAGTATGTGTTTGTTAAATGAATGAATGAGGCAGGTGGCCATCCTGTGGCCACCATTGTTTCAGAAGCTGTTGTGCCACAAGAGCAGCAGAATTTCCTCTTTCAGAAATGAGGAAATCCTGATACGTCTTCAGCTGGTGACCATACTTGGTGGGCTCTAGGATAAGGGTCTCTCGAATCTCTACTGATATGTCAAATCCCCAGGCTGTCTTAGGTGAAGCCATCTTGCTCGCAGACAAACAGTTGCCTCATGTAGATTCAGCCATACTTAATTTATGACAAATAATGTTCCTCAATAGATTCTTTTTTGAGCATTTACCATCTCATATGTAGATGAAACATAACTCCAGCCAAACTCCCAATTAAAACTCTTTGAAGGATTCACTAAAATAGATATGAAGTTCAAGTGGAAATAATACATGCATGAAAATACCCAAGGTATGTTTGGAGAAAAAAATATATATTTGGGGACAAAAGAACAATAATGATGAAAACTTATATACCAGTTATTAAAGCATGTTATAAAGTTAGTGAGCAGTGTGGTTTTAGCAATGGAATAAGCCAGTGGATAGATGGAAGAGAAGAGGCAACCCAAGTTCCTGTGGGGATTTATTGTAAGACAAAGATGACATTGCATCATCAGAAGTGAAAGGATGGTTGACTTCATAAATGGTGTTGGGGCAACTATATTAAAAAAGTAAAGTTATGCCCCTGCCTCAAACCTTATAGCCAAATCAGTTTGAGATAGGTTAAAATTTATGAGGAAAAACATGTTCATAGAACATTAGAAGAGAAACTTTGGCAGTTGGGTGTGGGCTCGATTTTGTGGGATGGTGGGGAGACCAGTGATACAGGGAAGAAGGCCATGTGAGGACACTCAGGGAAGATCGGTCATGCTAGAAGGAGGCCATGTGGAGACGCCTGGAGAAGGAGGCCATGCAGAGATGGAGGTAGACATTGATGTGATGCCGCTACATACTGGGGAGCACCAAGGGTTGCCAGGAGTCACCAAGGAAGAACCCTTGCCTACAGCCTGCAGGAGGAGCATGGCCCTGCTGTACCCTAATTGTAAACTTCAGGCCTCCAGAACTATGAGAGAATGAATTTGTTTCAGCCCCCAAATTTGTGGTAATTTGTTAATGCAGCCCTAGGAAATGAATACAGTGATGAATCAGATTTGATTTGACAGAGGGAGTAGTCAGAAACATTACTGAGTTTTCGAAAAGGTTAATACCAGAAGCTGTGTTTGATTATTCAGTCCTCGGATAGATAAGAAGTACGATTTCATGGTTAAGGCGGCCTCACAGATCCACATGATGAATCTCAAGAGTCTGGACTGGCCCCAGAGGGGCAGGAACTTTGTCTTAGTCGCCACTGTTTCCCCAGCCTTTAGAACAGTTAGAACAGAATGTAGCTGACACTCAGTGACTCTTTAATGAATGAATTAATAAATGGAAGATATGCCAAAGTACAATGTGTCCATTTTTAAAGCAACGAAGACACTGATTTGATTAAAAATGAGGCTGTGGGGGGCAGCAGGGCCAGAATAGCTGTAGTTCCTGTAGATCCTGCATGCTTCTTTATTGTGTAACCACCAGTGACAAGAGAAGGAGGTGTCACTTCAGACCTAGAGCCCCTGCTGTGACCCAGTGCTGCTGAAGTAGTAGCCTGGTTCTCTGCTGTAGGACACATGGCTTGAAGCTGTGTCCGAGAAGGAAAGAACCATCAAAACCTAAGTTAGATTACAGTCTTAATGTACCAAAGAATAGTTCACTGATTTCACATATTGAGTAAAAACGTATTCAGTTGACAAGCGTTACTGAGCACTCACTATCTTCTGAGTAATGTGCTGGGCTCTAGGGTACAGAGATCAAAACTATAGTCCCTGCTCTTAAGGCATCTACAGGATTTGGAGGACTAGAGGTCAGACAAGTAAACACATAATTTTGATCCAGTGTGATAACATGTCAGTGTTATAAGCCTGGGATTATAATATTGTTATTAAGCCTGTGCCAAGGTACAACTAGGCATCTTAGAGTTCAGAAGAGATTAAGTTCTATTTGGACTGTATATGAGGGAAAGGCTTGGCCACTGGCAACATGATTGGTCCATTTACCTCATGGAATAACATGAGGGGTGCTGAAAACACACACTTGCCCTCTTCCCACCCCCACCAAAGCTCTGGCTGCATAATGCCTCAAATTGTAAAATTGTACCTTGGACAGTTATTTCTTCATCTTGTACTTTCCAGGAGGCCTCTTTCAGAATGCAGATTCTTCTCTAGGACTTTGTGAGGCATTCTAACTAGGCATTCCTGCTTGGTTGGGAATTGATTTCCCAGATTGGTTTTGAAGGGAAGAGCCAATGATGAAGGATGGAACACTGGGTAAGCCTAGAGAGGGGATGCTCCCTGGGCCCAGAGAGAGCACTGGGCATTGAAGGATTTAAGGACTGCCAGGGAAGAGAGGGGAGTGCCTGGAAGGGGCCCCAAAGAGAGTCTGCAAAATCCACTGCCTCCCCTTAGGCTGGCTTGGCCCGGCCTTCTTTTCCAGCACCCTGGACAGCTGCCGTGCACATAGAAGGGGGAGCGTGGGCTGCCCTATCCTGTGAGTAAGTGTAAGCTCATGCCTCTTCTCTTTCTTCTCTTCTCTTTCTTCTCTTCTCAGCCAGGAGAAAGAGACTGGCTTTTGTAAGTGTGAGTTTCTATATTCTGGGTATTATAATGAATCTTAGTTATTGGGACCATGTCTTTTATTAATCCAGTAGAGTGTCTTGTATGTATGGATAGTCAAATAGTGCCATTGTGAATAAAATCAACACCTGTACTTGGCCTGTTATCTTCAGATCGAGCAAATATGTTTCAGGCTTTTTGGTGATGGCTGTGACTGTTACTTGCTAGTATTAAAATATTTGAAATTATGATACCTTGGACTCCCTTTGGTCTGATGAACCAGTTAGAAATGTTGTCAGAGAAAACCTAAATTTCCTTTCATTTTTAGTCGTGAATGAATCTCTGATTGCTGTGATGAAGAAAAATCTCAGGTCCTGACTTCCTTGCTTGAATTCACACAAATGTGACATTCCATCTTGATCAGGAGATACCAAAGGCTGAACATAAACAAAAACATGTGAGCACTTCATCACTTAGAGGAGAAGTTTAATTTTCATCAGTCAGGAAAGACACAGACACCAAATCAAAGGTGCTTACAGTGTTTTAGTAGAAGTTTCTGGTGATTTTATTTTTACTGGGTTTTAAGTGTCACCCCAGGCTAAGTTGGTTGGCACATTTGAGCTTTAACTCTAGCTTTTCTTATCCCTCACTCCTGCGTTGGAGGCAGGGTTTTATTTCTTTGTCTGTGTAGCCTTGGCAGGTATAATCTGTTACTGCTGTCTATACTTGATAATCTGTCACTGCTGTCTATCCTTGATTATTCGAAAGACTTCAGAAATAATGACTCTTTTGTTCATTCATTCAGTGAAAAAGCAGACTGAGTATAAACCATGTGTAGTGAACTATGGGGAATGGTAAGAAGAAACAGAAGTATGTGAATCATGGGTCCAACAGTGTGTAAAGGACCCTGGATGACAAATAATCACAGAAGGCATAGATTTACCTCAAGTGGTTTCTAATCTCACTAAGGAAATACCAGAGGCCTTACCATCTCTTTTCAGAGACCCTCAGTGGCTCTCCGTTTTCCCCATGATCAAGTCCAGACTCTTCTGATGAGTCCTTCCAGTTCTCTACGATCTCACCCCCAGCCGTCTTGATATGCTGTCTTCCTCCCGAGCTTCTCCCTACCCTGTGCTTGGTCTTTCCACCCTTCCCCCAGATTCCATGATCTTCCCTACCCCTGTGTCTCTGAACCTTCTACTTTCATTGCTTAGACTACCCTTTTTTATTTTCACTAGCTGGTAAACTTCCACACATTCTTTAAAACCATATCCTCTGTTCCTCTTTTGTGAAACTTCTGTCTAATTTCCTTCTCTCCCTCCCATGGCAGACTTGGTCACTGGGCTTGTCTCTAGAACGTGTGGGATGTAGGACCACGTTAGGTAGAAGTCTTTGGTGCCCAGAATATTGGAAGGCAGCCATCCTCAGCTTTCCTGGCTCAGCCCAGGCTGATTTGCCCTCCTTTGAAGAGAATCACAGTCTCTATGAAGGCAGATTCTGGAGACCCTTGAGGAGAATATCCTGTTACAGAGACCCCTGGAACCTTCTGAGGGTGTGGAAGACCTAGAGTATGCCTCTTAGCTCTCGTACATATGCGTCGGCATTACAGCCATTAACTCCATGCAGATCCATTACCCTGGATATTGTTTTAGGTGTGTTTTAATATTGCTATATAATTTGTCCACAAAATACATGTTTTCATAATAAAATTATGAATGGGTGTCTGTTGAAGGAAAAAGATTTCTGATGATCAGGATGGTGGCAGGACACTCCTGGAGCCTTTTATTTAAGTTCTCATTGGTCACCATCCTTTGCTTCTTGAGGAGGGAGTGAAGGCCATTTGGCTAATGTGCTTTTCTGTTGCAGCCTTGGAGAATGGTGATTCATCCTACACTTGGGAGTGGTTTGCAGGAGGCTGAACGATTGAAGTGTGGAGTTACTCTAGCATAGAAAAGCAGGCATGGCAAGGTATTTTCATATGTATTTGGGTTTCTGATAAGCACTTAGGTTACTGAGATAATTTAATGCATAGCCTTGCCCTTTTGTAGAGAAACTCATTCAAAGAAATGAGTGAAAAAGTGTTGAGTGCTCTCATAGAATCTTGTGCTTGATTCTTGGCAAGTTCCAGGCTGTCAGTGAAGATTAGTCTTAGGCGTAAGACAGGAGATGTGGTTGAGGGGAGGATTTTCCAGAATTTTGGCCTTGAGTAGAATACCAATAACAGTAGATTCTTGTAGTGAGCTCTGTGCATAGTGGGCAAAAGGACTGTCTTGATCAGAGTCCTGGTATAAATACACTCACAGCAGATAACTGGAGAAAGCTGAATAAGGGTACCATTTACCCGTTTGTAGGCAGGATGATTAAAACAAACCAACAAGGGCTGGTGGAGTGCCCAGGAACTAGCAACAACTTTACCACTTCTAGACCCAAAGGGGCAAGAGGAGGGAGCAATGAAGAGAATGCAACTGGGGTTGTTGGACAGGTTACCCTACAGGAATGTGGCCTTCAGAAGGGGAATACAACCACTGCCAAATTCTGGCCTGGCAGGGAGAGCCAGGGGAATACACTGTCAGCCAATCTCTGTGCTGTCCAACCTCCCAGTGGTGTCTCCCATTGGCCAAACTCAACTAGAAGCTAGAGATCAAGGGAGCCTATTGATACATAGTCAGTGCAGGACATGAACAGGGCAGAGAAGAGTGGAGAACTGTTCTGGAAAAGCAAGCAGACTATCTGGCAGAGGAACTTATTTGACATACATGAACATAATATTCAGCAACACTGAGGCTCTGCTCACAATTGACACAAAGAATCTGTAATTGTACAGACTGTAAAGAGGAAGGAGATGGGCATTGCAGTGGGTGAGCAAGGAGAGCTCTCTTGTCACCTGGAAGAGATGCCACACTAAGACCTCGAGTCTGCCAGTTGATTTCTGACCCTAGCACCATGAAATATGTACAGAGGGGTAGTGACACCAGGTTTAGGACCCACCTTTTTATTCATAGCTCAGTCACACCAGAAATGCATCTATAACTTTTTGAATAAAGAAGGCTGAGCGCCAAAGAATTCATGCTTTCAAACTGTGGTGCTGAAGAGGACTCTTAAGAGTCCCTTGGATAGCAAAGAGATCAAACCAGTCAATCCTAAAGGAAATCAGCCCTGAATATTCACTAGAAGGACTGATGCTGAAGCTCTAATCCTTTGGCCACCTGATGTGAAGAGCTGACTCACTGGAAAAGACCCTGATGCTGGGAAAGATGGAAGGCAGGAGGAGAAGGGAGTGACAGAGGATGAGATGGTTGGATGGCATTATCGACTCTATGGACATGACTTTGAGCAAAGTCCGGGAGATAGTGAAGGACAGGGAAGCCTGGCTTGCTGCAGTCCAGGGGGTTGCAGAGGGTTAGACACACCTGAGTGCCTGAACAACAACCACCACCTCGGTTCAGTATGTGTCAGTTTAATTCAATTCAATTTGGAACATTTGCTCAACATCTCTGATTTCCTTCAAACCATGCTAGATCTGCTTAGGAGAAGGCATAGCACCTTTCCTCAAGGAGTCAGACTACAGGAGGGGAGATGATAATGTAAACAAATTGTATAAATAAAGCATGATAAATATGAAACAGGACAGAAGAAACTTGACTGATATCTACTTAAGAGACTCACTGTATTCATTCATAAGCCTTATTTTCTCTTAAAGTATTGTGACTGAAGTATTGCTAGACAAATGCTTTCAGCTGGTAGCCAATATCTTCATGTATCTGTGCACTTCACTAATTTGTGTGCTTTACGAAGGGTCTACTGTGTTTGATCCCAAACTTTTTTATGTCACTTGGGCTTGTTACTACATTTATGTAATTTAATTACTTATTAGGCAAGTCAGCAAAATATAGATGCAAAAAAGCCTTTAATTTGCATTAAATTAAGTCAAAAATTTTGGATAAACTTAACAAATATTAGTCACTTGAAAAAAATACTGTTGGAATACATATGGATAAGACAGCACCTCATCTCCTGAACTTGGCAGCGAGGATGATCTTGACAAAGATAAATGTGTTGATAGTGGGCACAGTTAAGATAGTACCTTTTGGGGTTTCTAGATTTTTATGTGAGGTAGGAGCGGGCAGTGAGATGAGGGCATGGGGGCTTGAGGAGAGTGAAGAAGCCTTGAAATGGATTATGTGGACTGGGACAGAAGCAGCTCTTTGGAGGCATATGGAAAGATTGTAGCGATGGTCTTCCTGAGGCTGGAGACCATCACTTTGTCAGGGCACCAACCTGAATGACCACATGACCTCCTCTAGCAGTCCCCAGGAACTGATTTCGAAGTGGAGAAATAGATGCTTATAGCTATCCAGGTGTGGGATTTTGTGGAGCAGTCATGTCAGAAGTTTCAAGGGAAAAGAGGGGTGGACGTTGAGGCAAACAGTGATGTAAGCTTTTTTTGGGAGCTGCCATTTTTCAGTAACTCTCAAAAATGACAAATGCAAAGGGAAAAAGGAGGGGCACCTGCCCTGTGTCCTCCAGGCTTTTCAGAAAACTGGAGTTGCCCACTTGGCAGTACACATATGTGTCAGGAAGTGGAATGACTGCTCTTCAAAAAGGACTGGCCCACAGCTGTTACCATGGAAAAACCAGGAGAGGCTGTGGCGTACCCACCACGCAGCATTGGTGTAAAGAGACACCTTAAAGGCAAGGTTATTGCCAAGATGTTAATATACACGTTGAGCATAGTAAGTGTCCTGAGAGCCAAGCGAGCGTCATGAGATGCTTGAAGGACAATGACCAGAAAAAGGAGGAAACCAGAGTTCAGCTGAAGCACCAACCTCCTCTGTCCAGAGAAGCATGGTCTGTGAGAACTGATGGGGAAGAGCCTGAGCTGCTGGAACCTGCCCCCCATGAATGCCTGGCATGATAGATATGCATTTAAAAAGACTTCTGGTCATTTAAAAATGTGATCTAAATGATGAATTGTGATGTACAATCTGATGAGGAATGAACTGGCTCCAGAGGACATGGTGGGGCCAAGGGGATGGAAGGCTTGATGAGGTTAGCGAGCACGTGTGATGAGAGGGGAAGTTCTGGCATTTGGGGTTGCCGAGATGGAGGGATTTCTGGTCTGGGTGTGGCGTGGGTGACGCGGGTATATAAGTGAAGTGGCAGTGATGGTCGGTGGAACTGAAGTCATCTAGAAACTAAGAGGCAAGGGAGTTTCAATGCATTCTTTGCAGACATTGAGAGCACCTCAAATGATGTCAGGATCTGGCATGGAGAGGTGGACGGGGAAACAGTTGACAAAGTTATTGACCATAGGAAGCAGTTCCAAGGAGGTCCGTAGGTAAGAGGCATGAATGCCAAAGCGTTTTAAATTGTATTACCCGCATCTTCTGTGTCTCCTGCCTTGCAGGTGGTTTCTTTACTGCTACTTCAGGGAAGCACTCCAATTAATTAATTTTTAAAAACTTTTATTTATTTGTTTTTGGCTGAGCTGGGTCTTCTTTGTGGTGAGTGGGCTTCTCTAGTTGTGGCAAGGGATTAGTTGCCCGGATACATGCGGGATCTTAGTTCCTTGACCAGAAATCAAACCTGTATCCCCTTCATTGGAAAGTGGATTCTTAACCACTGGACCACCAAGGAAGTCCCCCTGAAGGGTTTTCACTAAGGAGGGAATGATGGCTTCACAATTCTAATTTCAAAGTGACAAGTCAGAGCTCTTCTTCTACAATATAAGTGCAAAATTTGTGCTTGTAATTGGGCAAGGTATCTACCCCACTTTGAGCAGGCATCTGCTCTGATATATGTATGAATCTTACAGAAAATCTAAAAGTAACTTTCATGCCATATTGGAAACTGAGACTCACTTCTTCCCCCTCTATGATTCTACTTCGACATTAAATAAGTTTTCCTTTAGAAGACATCAGTAAGTAAATAGAACAGAATGTATGGTTAAATAATTAAAATTACTTTCATCATTACAATTATAATATGTCTTGCCATTTCAAACCAAATATCTACTTATCATTCCTGAAATTTTGTGAGAAATCTATTATTCAAGGGTGCAGAGATGATTTTTTTTTTTTGGTTGAGTTAAACATTTTTATGGATTAGATATGAATTCAGTAAAAATAATTGAATTAAATTGGATGGCATGAATAATTCATGACATGTAATTTCACATCAGTTACAGCATAAAAGTAAAGCTCTTGGTTTATGTGCTGGGAAAATGTATTTTATTATTTAGAAAGGTAGTGAACATTTATTAGTTTGGGAGATAATTCACTTTATGATTAAATAGAGATATTAAATTGTAAGATTGAAAGAGAGTGTAAAATTCGACTAAGGCCTTGATGCAAGTCACCACTTCCATCTACTTGACGAACCACCAGTTGCTGTGTATTAGTTGTCAGTGATTTCAGAAAATCAGCCTCCATCTTATCCATTGAGGATAAGTCCAGTTATTGTGCCAGAACATTCTAGGGAGTGTAAAGGCTGCCTATTTCCTTTGAAGAGCAGAGCACACCTTTCTGGTTAGGTCTGTCTTCTGGGGCTGGGTCCTCAGACCCTTGACTGTATGGGCGATGTGCCCCTCCTTCATCCTGCTTCCCAAGGCACAGGCTGAGCACCTCTCCTCTGCTGGTTATATTTTACATCTTTGCCAGAGGGGAGCATGCAGTTTGGCCCCTGGACTGACTCCTGATGCATATAGAGAGCTGGCCTTCTGCGATCTCAATCTGGTGCTGCTGACCATGGGAGCCCATTCTTCTTAAAACAAAGTCGTTAGTTAATGACTTCATTCATTCGTTCAAACACATTTGCCATGTGCTTCCTCTGTGTGTAGTCCAGGATACTGGGACCTCCGGTTGAACATAGCTTGGGAGTTCCTCACGGGGTTACATAGGGTGATATGGTGGGTTGGAACCAGTAGCAGGGAGACAGGGATCAAAGTAGATCAAGTAGAAGCTGTAACCATGAAACAATAATTCCCCATATCCTTCTCCCCTGAGCCCCTGGTGCCCTCTGTGTTGCCTCTGTCTCTATGACTTTATCTGTTCTAGGTGGAATCAGTGATTGTGTTTGTCCTTTAATGTCTGACATTTATTTCATTTAGCATAATGTCTTGAAGGTTCAACCCATGTTGCAGGGTGTATTAGAATTTTATTCCTTTGTAAGGCTGAATAATGTTCCTTTGTGTGCATATACCACATTTCACTGGATAATCAATCCACTTTTTGAATTCGGTTTAGGGTTCATGCTTATGCTTAGTGGTACTTTTACAGGGTAAATTTGTTTCACAAGAGACGTTACTAGACGTCAGCTGGAAGGAATGGACAGAGGGAGATGTATCTCTTCCAGGGGATCTTCGCGACCCAGGGATGGGTCGTCTCCTGCATTGGCAGGTGGGTTCTTTAACTCTAGTGCCACCTGAGAAACCCTTCACCCAGGGCAGTGTTTCTTAAACTAGGGTGAGTCATCAACCTTTCCATGGTGGGAAAGAGGAGGAAAGCAGATATATACCCCTGTGGATGCATTATTCAGGAGATCTTTAAGAAATTTCTATCTGAATTCCAACGAGAGTAAAACCTTCACAGAAACATATTCAGGATCATGTGGCATTACCGGAATTGCCATTTCTCATTTTTACTATCTTTTAGTATATCCATCTGTGTGATTCATATTAATTTATAATTCTTACAGCGCATAGCTCTTCAGGCTGGTGTGGCTCCCTTTGCTAGTAGCTGAGCTTCGAAAACCAGCTACTCAGCATTCACCTCTCAGCTTGGCTTTGTTATCTGTACAAGTGTATTTTATGAGGGGAATCCTACCCCTGGTGATATTCCAAATTTAGGCCAGTCTCCAGAATGGGAAGGGATTACGGTATCATTATCTTTTGCCTTTAGACAGTGCTAAAGACCTACTGTAAAGATCTTTGCTCTCCAGCTCTTCCTTTTCATCAGAGGTACTGTTCATCACCTCATTCATTCATTCACCCAACATTGACATGCTGTAATGAATCATATCAGAAGCTTGTTAATTATACTTAGTGTATTTTTTTCCAGGATAGGAATCAAGGAAGACATTCAGGTCTCCTTGGTAAACAAACGAAATATGAAGCAATGTATAACATGTGCTTTTTCTAAGTCTGAATTTTCTCACTGCTTTGCAAGCTCCCCCACCCCCAAGGGGAGAAGACTGTATCATAACATCCCGACTCTTATGAGCTACCAGAGGGGCTTTGTGACTAACTGATAGGTTTCATCAACCCTATCTTGTTCCATCTTGTGCCTCTAGATTCTGGCTGCCCAAGACTGTAACTGCAGTCAGACATGAATTTGCTGCCGGTTCTCTCTTGCTGTGGACACTCCTTGGCGTTATTGTTACTCTCATCATTATTATTAGTGGTGATGGTGGCTTAGTGTGACATCGTGGAGGCAGAGAGGTAAAGAGAAGCCAGTGCAGTTTTGGAGCAAACAGGTTTCCCATCTGCTCCCTTAGAAAACGTATTTGGCCTTAAATGAATGAAAATACACACCTGTTTCACAGTTGCTGAGAAAATTAAATGAAGTAATATATATAACTGCTGGTGCAATAACTCAAAACAACAATTTCCTTCATTTGCCCTCAAGCTGATACCTGCCCCCCAGCCCCACTGTTTTGGGTCTAGGGGAACCATGAACACACAAAGAAGCAAAATTTTGAGGAAAAGAAGGAGAAAGACCACTTTAGATTTTAATAACAAAATTAGAACACAGAATTCACTGAGTGGGACTGTCTGTGCACGTCAGCAAGGGAAGAAATGCTATTAATGGGAGGTTTTAGGTTTTCTCTCCCCGTCCTGCCATCTTTGAGTCCCAGGAAGCTCAAAACAGTAAAGATAACAGTTATTAGGAGAAAATAAAGACCCTCTGTATTTGTAAATGGCCGAGTTGAATCTGTCCAAACCTGCCCTTACCTGTGAAGGCAGCGCACACCTGGCTAGCTCACAGTGGGCAGTGACCAACGTCCCTCCACTCTCCACATCTCCCCTTACTTTACTGCCTTATCTCGCTAGTGATCCTTATGTTTATCTAACCCATAGAATATGTAGTCACAATGTGGATTGTAGAATGTGTGTGTCCCCGTCGGTCCACACCCAGAAGCCCTCACCTTCCTCAAGAGAAGCCGGATGGCTGGGAATTTGGGGGTGCATTTCTGGGAGTCAAAATGATTAGGGATGGCTACTGACATTATGAGGGATGCAGGACCTTCAGCAGAGGTCAGGAAAGCCCCCCGCCCAACCCTCCCCCCATTGAAGACCATCCTGCCCCAAGTGTGGCAGCAGGCCCTTTGAAAAACACTGCGTTTATGGTGTGGGAAGAATCCTCAGCCACTTGATGACCCAGAAACTGTTTATAATTCTATCACAAAAGAGGACAAGTTTTCAGAGGAAGTGAGAGAGCCTGTGCCTTGACCAATGTATTACTTGGTGATAACACTGCATCTTGATGCCTGTTGTGAAATTCTAGAGATGTTATATTCTGACCTACATGGGACTATTATTTCAGATTTTAGGGCCCTGCTCTCACTGTTCTCTTAATATAGAAAGGGGTGAAATAAGGGTTGTTACTGTGTAGATTTTTCTCCCCCTAGACATTCTTTCATTGGGAAGACATTAGATAAAAATTGGGTAGGCTTTGTAGACAAGACATTTGACCAGAAAAATAATCTTTAGCGTCACCGCACACACACACAGAGACAGCAAGCACAAAGAAACTTTGGAGGGCTCTTTTGATATGACACAGGGAACCCGACAGTGCCAGTAATAGCACAGGGCTCTATCTCGCACAGTGCTTTTGAAGGCATAGAAAGCAAGCGCCAATTCCAGCAGCAGCTAAGATATATTTTGCAGTGGCTGGAAAGAAACGGGCATTCTTACAGGAGTCCAGGAAATTGTCTTTGAGCCTTTGAAGGCACACAGAAAGCTAATGACACCTCAGAGGAATAGCACTCTCAGGTTTTAGACGCCACAGATGCCAGCGATGCTAAAGCCAGGATATAAAACCCCTCTTATAGGGCCTTTAAGAATCCTCAGTGTGCTTTTATTAGCAGGCTGAGTGTGTATATGGAAATGTTAATGGTCTGTGCAGCAAACTCAGCTTGTTTTTGCAAACTACAGAACTATAAAAGTTATCCGAAAGGGCACTCCTTCTCCTTCCTTCCTTTGTTCTTTGTTCTCATTTGTTTCTTTCTCTATATAGTAACAGAGCGCCTATATGTGCTGGGGGCCGTAGACACAAAGGTGAAGACAACGTGGATTCGTCTCTCCAGAGGCTTGCCATCTAATGTAGGAGAAACGTGTGTGTTAATATCTACAAGGGAAGGTGGAAGGTGGTAATGATGCAAATAAAGCACAAATTAAATGGAAATGTAGCCACAGAAGAAATTACTTCTAGCTGATAGGATCAAAGAAAGTGACAGGGAAGAAAGAGTGGAAATGGTATTTAACTGTTTTCAAGCACATGTAGGATTTGGGCAGGTAGCAATTAGCTTGCGGGGAGAAAGAAGAGGGTGTTGGTAAGGGAGGGTGTCCCAATGGGTGGAAGAGCCCTGAAGAGGTTAAACAGGAGTAGTGTGAAATGAGGGGCAGCTCAGGAGTAGAGGGGGTCCTGGCCTGGGTCCTACGGACCGTTCAGAAGAGCCTTCATTTGCTGTTATTAGAGAATGATTTGGAGTCCTGGCCCTCACGTTCTGATGTGCCTTAGAAATTCCTCTGCGTGTGTTAGTCGCTCAGTCGTGTCTGACTCTGCCACTCCATGGACTGTAGCCTGCCAGGCTCCTCTGTCCATGGCATTCTCCAGGCAAGGATACTGGAGCGGGTTGCCATTTCCTTCTCCTTCCATCTCCAGGGGATCTTCCCGATGCAGGGAACAAACCCGAGTCTCCTGCATTGCAGACAGATTCTTGACTGTCTGAGCCACCAGGGAAGCCCCAGATGGAGCTTGTTAAAAATTCCAGTGCCCGGGACCCCCTCTGTACGTCTCCATTTAGAAGATCCCATGGGTCCCGTGGTCCCCGTGGCCATGGCCAGTGTGGACTCCACAGCCAGCTGCCGGAGTGTCTGCTGTGCATGTTTGTATGTGTCACTGAGGAGCTGGGACGCGATGCTGAAACACCAGAGCAGGAGGGAAATGGAAATTACTTTTCTAAGAAGTACGATCCCCCAATCTCCTCTTAAGCAACTACAATAACATCTCATATTTTATTTAATTTTCTTTTAATGGAAAAACCAGTTATACTAAATGAAACCAAATGACTGGTAAAGAAGATCTGAATGATGTCTATAAGCCTTTTATATGATTTTTTTATTGAGGTTTTTGGTCTCCTAATTGATGAATAAAGGGAAGATGGGGAAGACGGGCATGTGTTATGTTCTGTCAGGGTTCAGAGAGAGTGAAATTATTCCCACCCTGCCAATAAAATTCTCCAGGTTGATTGCTGTTTTTAATTTATCCAAGCAGTGGTTTTCAGTGAAGTGACATTGGTCCTGATCGTTGTGTAAATAGACAGTGTTAGCTGAGGAAGTAAAGTCCTCTCCTCAAAGAAAGCTGGGTTTTCTGCTTTGTCTGATGCACAGCATCTGATGACCGGCGATGCACCACAGCAGTCCTCCCAGGCCACTGTCTGGGTTTGTCAGCAGGCTCCCTCCCTATGGGGTCCTTGACCCGAGTTGAGCCTCCCACCCCACCCCTAAGCCTAGGATGTGGTGTATGTTGCGTAACCTGCCTGAGTATGAAGAGCGTTCTGACAATCAGTAAGCCACACATTCTTGTCCGAAACACCGAGGGCTGCTGTTCTAACAGCTTGACTTAGAAGTTCCCTGCTTCCCAGCCTGGTCCAGCCGTCCCAGCCCTGACACTTCTCTGTGCATTGAAAGCCCCCACCATAGTCGTGAGTGTGTAAATGCAGTAAGCATGCTTGTTCTTTACTGAGTGCCTGTTTTTCTGAGACTGAGCTCAGGTCGGAAAGGTTAAATGGCTTCCCCGAGCTCAGAAAGTCAACAGGTGGCGGAGTCAGTCCACTCAGGTGTGTCTTTAGACTTTTCCGTCTGGATGGATCCCTCTTAGGGGAACAAGGTCTCAGCCATTTACTCTCTGTCACGTGGGCGAGAATGCTGGAGGTCTCCATACCAGGCCTGGCCTCACACACATTGTAGCATGGTCTGGTCTCAGGGAGGCAAAGCCAGGCTGGCTGTGATGTTCTGGGAAGATGTGCCTGGTCCCTGGTCTGCATCAGCCAGACCTACATATTGAATCCTGTTTTTCATGAACTGTGCGGGGAGGCAGTGAGGGTGGTTGGAGGGGAGGGAGTTTCTGTGGATGGACTGAACACCAGCTGCCAGGGGCTAAGTGCTGTACATTCTGTTCTGGCTCAGTGTGGCCTCAGACCACGCGGTGAGGTTCTTAGTATAGATGTGTTTTAGAAACGAGCCCAGGCACTGGGACTCCCCGCTCAGGGAGGCTCTGGGCCCACAGCCAGACCCTGCTCTGCTTGTGTTGACACTTGAGTGCCAAGATCCTAGCCATGGGCATGACCGAGTCCTGGGGTTCTCCCCTCTGACTCTCAGAAAAGATGTGTTAAAGACACACCGTGCTAGGGTCAGCTAGCCCAGGTTCAGACCTGGGCTTCACTGTGTACTAACCAGTCAGCCTTGAGCCTAGCCAGACCTTTGTTTTATTGTCCCTAAAGGAGGAAAAAAGTACCTAAGTTATAGGATCATCATTGGGCTTCAGTGAGAAAATTGATGCAAAGTAGGAAGCATACAGTCTGGCACATGGTGAGTACTCAGGAAATGGTGATGGCTGTTGTCACTGTGATTCCTTGAGGCTGAGAATACATATCCTCTCCCACAAATCCACCTCTTTGGATTCCGTCTGAAAAGAATGTATGTGATGGTAAATTATAAAATGTCTTTTCCACGCCATCTGGTTTCCCACGTTCACTCTTCCCCTCTCTCTACCTTCCCATTGTTCAGCTACAGGTGAGCTTCTCAGAAGCCCAGGTGCAAATCTGTTGCCCGACAAGAAAACCAGAGCTAGAGGAGCTTACCACTTCCTGGTGGTCACCAGTTAGAAAGCCCAACACAGCACTTTTCAGTGTTGAGCTCCTGTGTAGTCTGCATTCAAATTGGAGATAAATTAGTTTCACGCCCAACTAGTTGGTACAAAAAGGGAACTAAAAAAATGTTATACAGTTTTGAAAGATTACTTTCCACTTATAGTACATATATCGGCTGTGGTCCTCGCATTGTATAATACATCCTTGGGCCTGTCTTACACCCAGTGCTTGGTACCTCCGTTCCCACCCCTAGCTGGACCTCCCCTCCCCACTGATAACCACTAGTCTGCTCTCTCTGTCTGTGAGTCTGCTTCTCTCAAAAAGGGAATTTTATTTGCCACTCTTGCTCTCGAGTACAGGTGAGAGTGACGTATCTATGTCTGTGTCACACACTCAAGTCACTGTCAGGGCTTGTTCGGCTCAAGGACCCTTTTCTAAGAGGCTCAATTTTGGGCACAGTCTCTGGTCTAAGTTTACCCCGTGGCCCATGGCCATTCCCTGGACAGTGGGTCCGAGCTCTGAAGCCGGTGGTCCAGAACCAGCCTGCTGTTTCAGAGAGAAGTGTTGAGAAGGATAGGCTTTTCCTGCGACAGAAGAGAGCAACAAAACCAAGTGCTTGGTTGAAATATGTCTGCGATGAACCCGCTTTAACTTTTGTTTAAAAATGTCATTACATGTTCTGTTCAAATGTTTTACAAGCTGTGTTCTGACTACAATGGAGGCTTTCTAAGAAATCAATTCCCAAGAACTCTTGGTGGAATATTCTGTATCCAGGGCTATAAAAGTTAGAGCTGTTGCCAAGGAAACCAGCGGAGGAATTTAAATGTATAAATCTCGCTATTATATTTAAATTTCATGGAACATCTGACCCAAGCTTTACTTTGAGGTGAAGAGGAAAACAAAGTAGAAATTATAACAAAGACTCATGAGATGGCCACCATCATTTTTTTTAAAAAGATTGTCTACCATTAGTGTTTATATTTTACAATAAGCAATTCTGGTTTTCTTCTTACAAAGGTCCCAGGTACACAATACCTGCAGAGGCGCCCTGCCTTTCAGGCCAAGTCCTCAGTGAAGGGAGTTCCCATGCCTGGGGGTGGCTTACCTTCAGAGAAAGGCACAGTGATGAAGAAGTAGTTCTCCTGTGTTTTTACCATTGACGCCAACATTGCTAGAGTGACAGAAGAAATTCCACCATTTACTTGATGTGATTTTTTTTTTTGGTCAGTTCCATTCTACCTAAAATGCTTTTTTGGACTCTTAAAATACTGGATAGAAAGAAGTAATTTTTTCGTGCTGAAGACAGATCAGACCCTTTCCAGGGAGTAGGAGACATAAGACAATGTGGGTTTGATCCCTGGGTTGGGAAGATCCCCTGGCAGAGGGCAAGGCAACCCACTCCAGTATTCTTGCCTGGAGAATCCCATGGACAAGCAGCCTGGCAGGCTACAGTCCATAGGGCCAGAAAGAGTCAAACACAACTGAGCAGCTGAGCAGCAGCAGCAATACTAATGATTACATTAGTAATATTGAGATATGATTCATGCTGAGTATCATCCAGTTGACCCTTGGGTAACTCAGGGCTCAGGGGTTCAGACCCCTGAGCAGTTGAATGTCCATGTATTATTGTACGGTCAGTACTCCATACCTGCAGTTCCACGTCTGTGGAATCAACCAAGCACCCATGGAGCATGTAGTACTGTAGCTCTGTTTAGTGGAAAAAGTCCATGTATAAGGGGACCTGCACAATGCAAACCTGTGCTGCTTACTGTATTAGGAATTTAATTGCATTATTGCACTTAAATGTATACTGTGATAAGACAGAGATGTGGTTCATTATCCCAAGCATGTAAAATGCACAGCAGCTGAATATGAGATGACAGCAATGTTCTCAGCATCAGCGTGTGCCCCTATGCTAAAAATATTTAGAGTGAACCATATGAAATCGCTGTTTTGTGAGCAGAAAGAGTCAAATATGGGCAGTTTCACGTGGTTCCACACAGCATGGGTTGGTGTTTGTGTATCCCCACCTGGCAGACACAGGTCTCAAATTTCCTTGGGGATATATCTGACGTTTCACAGGCATGAAAACATGTGGAATTTCCCACAAATGTACAACTAGCCCCACAGGAAAGAAAAACTGTTAAAGGTTCTTTCTAATAATCACAGATCTGAAGACCCAGAAAGTTCCCAGGGTTTATGTGGTGGGCCGGCCTGGTTTTAGAGAAGCAGGTCCCTGGGAGGTGAGGAGACATGCCCGTCCACTCTCATGGGTGCATTGGGACCAAGTGTGAGGTGGGGACACAAGCCCGTGCTCCGTCTGTAACACCTGCTTGGCCTTCCACTACTGACTGTCAATTACAGGGCATCAAAGGTAATGCCGCAGATGACATCTCCAACTTAGATGTCAGCTCCCTGAGCTTGACTGTACCCGGCACAGAATAGTCGGCAGTAGGCAGTCCTGTAATGCCGAGACAGGGATGGGGAGGGAGGTCGACGTCCTGTGTGGAGGCGACGGAGGGTGTCAGCTGATGGTCAGGTGAGGAGGGGGCAGCCAACTCGGAGCAGAACCCTTCTGGGGGGTCAGTGAGATGGACCGTGGGCAGATAAGTCACTCATGATGATGCATGTTGGCCTGAGAGGAAATCCACTTCCATTTCAAATCCCTGTTAAATACTGAGGGTTATACGCTTAACAAACAAGACGTGTCTTGTTCACTGTGACTTCGAGTGGCTCAGGAACTCATCAGTGGTGGCTTCTTCATTGTGACCCCAGCTACAGGAAATAGCATTTCTGCCTCTATTTCTCATTTTTATCCAAAAGTTTATTTTTAAAAAATTGGTTTTCTGTATTTGTGTATAAAGAAATTGTTTTATGGTTTTGTTTAATTTTGGGGGCTTCCCTGGTGGCTCTTGGGCTCCAAAATCACTGCAGAGGGTGACTACAGCCATGAAATTAAAATATGTTTGCTCCTTGGAAGAAAAACTATGACAAAACTAGACAACATATTAAAAAGCAGAGACATTACTTTGCCGACAAAAGTCTGTCTAGTCAAATCTATGGTTTTTCCAGTAGTCGTGTGTGGATGTGAGAGTTGGACCATAAAGAAAGCTAAGCACCAAAGAATTGATGTTTTTGAACTGTGGTATTAAAGAAGACTCTTGAGAGTCCCTTGGACTGCAAGGAGATCAAACCAATCAATCCTAAAGGAAATCAATCCTGAATATTCATTGGAAGGACTGATGCTGAAGCTGACGCTCCAAAACTTTGGCTACCTGATGTGAAGAACTGATTCATTGGACAAGACCTTGATGCTGGGAAAGATTGAAGGCAGGAGGAGAAGGGGATGACAGAGGATGAGATGGTTGGATGGCATCACTGACTCGATGGACATGAGTTTGGGCAAGCTCTGGGAGTTGGTGATGGACAGGGAGGCCTGGCATGCTGCAGTTCATGGGGTCACAAAGAGTCAGACATGGCGGAGAGACTGAACTGAACTGGTGGCTCAGATGGTAAAGAATGTGCCAGCAAAGCAGGAATCTCAGGTTCGATCCCTGGGTCGGCAAGGGATCGACCCTGGAAAAGGGAATGGCAACTCACTCCAGTATTCTTGCCTGGAGAATTCCACGGACAGAGGAGCTGAGCAGGCTACAGTCTGTGGGGTCGCAAAGAGTTGGACACGACTGAGTGACTAACACTTTCACACACTTTAATTCAGGAACTTTGAAGTGCCTGCCATTTTTCATGGCAGTCATTTGAAAGATCCTTTTGACATTCAGAAGTTAACTGCCTTCTTTGAAAGCCAAAAAATACACACTTGGAATCAGCATTAAAAACAGAAATCCATGCCTGTTTCATCATAAAAGGATTGTGATATACTAAGAAATGAATTCCTCAGTGGTCAATGCAAAGAAATATAGGAAAATAATAGAATGGGAAAGACTAGAGATCTCTTCAAGAAAACTAGAGCTACCAAGGGAACATTTCATGCAAAGATGGGCACAATAGAAAGGTATGAAGGTATGGGCACAATAGAAAAGACAGAAATGGTATGGACCTAACAGAAGTAGAAGATATTAAGAAGAGGTGGCAAGAATACACTGAAGAACTATACAAAAAGGATCTCTATGACCTAGATAACCACAATGGTGTAATCACTCACCTAGAGCTAGACATCCTGGAATGAGAAGTCAAGTGGGCCTTAGGAAGCATCACTACGAACAAAGCTAGTGGAGGTGATGGAATTCCATTTGAGCTCTTTTCAAGTCCTAAAAGATGATGCTCTGAAAGTGCTGCACTCAATATGCCAGCATATTTGGAAAACTCAGCAGTGGCCACAGGACTGGGAAAGGTCAGTTTTCATTCCAATCCGAAAGAAAGGCAATGCCAAAGAATGTTCAAACTGCCGCACAATTGCACTCATCCCTCACTCTAGCAAAGTAATGCTCAAAATTCTCCAAGACAGGCTTCAATAGTATGTGAACTGTGAAGTTCCAGTTGGTCAAGCTGGATTTAGAAAAGGCAGAGGAACCAGAGATCAAATAGCCAATATCTGCTGGATCATCGAAAAAGCAAGAGAGTTCCAGAAAAACATCCACTTCTGCTTTATTGACTGCCCCAAAGCCTTTGACTAGGTGGATCACAACAAACTGTAGAAAACTGTTCAAGAGATGGGAATACCAGACCACCTGACCTGCCTCTTGAGAAATCTGTATGCAGTGTAGAAAACTGTTCAAGAGATGGGAATACCAGAGCACCTGACCTGCCTCCTGAGACATCTGTATGCAGGTCAAGAAGCAACAGTTAGAATTGGACATGGAACAACAGACTGGTTCCAAATAGGGAAAGGAGTACATCAAGGCTGTATATTGTCACCCTGCTTATTTAACTTCTATGCAGAGTACATCATGTGAAATGCTGGACTGGATGAAGCACAAGCTGGAATCAAGATTGCCAGAAGAAATATCAATAACCTCAGATATGCAGATGACACCACACTTATGGCAGAAAGCGAAGAGGAACTAAAGAACCTCTTGATGAAAGTGAAAGAGGAGAGTGAAAAAACTGGCTTAAAACTCAACATTCAGAAAACTAAGATCATGGCATCTGGTCTCATCACTTCATGGCAAATAGATGGGGAAACAATGAAAACAGTGACAGACTTTCTTTTTGGGGGCTCCAAAATCACTGCAGATGGTGACTGCAGCCATGAAATTAAAAGAGGCTTGCTCCTTGGAAGAAAAGCTGTGACCAACCTAGACAACATATTAAAAAGCACAGACGTTACTTTGCTGACACAGGTCCGTCTAGTCAAAGTTATAGTTTTTCCAGTAGTCATGTGTGGATGTGAGAGTTGGACCATAAAGAAAGCTAAGCACCGAAGAATTGATACTTTTGAACTGTGGTGTTAGAGAATACTTTTGAGAGTCTGTTGGACTGCAAGGAGATCAAACCAGGAAATCCTAAAGGAAATCAGTCCTGAATATTCATTAGAAGGACTGATGCTAAAGCTGAAGCTTCAACACTTTGGCCACCTGATGCAAAGAACTGACTCCTTGGAAAAGTCCCTTATGCTGGGAAAGGTACTTGAAGGCGGGAGGAGAAGGGAATGACAGAGGATGAGTTGGTTGGATGGCATCACCGACTTGATGGATGTGAATTTGGGCAAGCTCTGGAGTGGGTGGTAGACAGGAAGGCCTGGCATGCTGCAGTCCATGGGGTTGCAAAGAGTCAGATAGGACTGAGTGACTGAACTGAACTGAACTTAGGAAATAAATTCAGTAAAACTCATCTCATTATAAATGAGTTAAGCCATTAGAGCAAACTGACCATCAGCTTAATAGGAATCATTCATGTAATGCTGGAGCTAACAATAACAGTTAATGCAGTGGTTTTCAGTCTTTTTTAAAGTGGGAAGGACTTTCCTAGTGGCTCAATGGTAAAGAATCCACCTGCAATGCAGGAAACACAATGTTTGATCCCTGAGTTGGGAAGATCCTCTGGAGAAGGAAATGGCAACTCACTCCAGTATTCTTGCCTGGAAAATCCCATGGACAGAGGAGCCTGGCTGCAGTCCATGGGGTCACAAAGAGTCAGACATGACTGAAGCGACTGAGCACAGAATGCAACACAGCATAAAGTGGGAAAGTTCTTTTCTCAATGGAAATCTTGAAACCCTGTGCTTAAAACAGACAGAAGCTGAGTGGTGGTTGGGAGGTGGAAGGATCCCAGAGTCTGGGCAGTAGAGCCTGCTCTGCACCTCTCCTCTCTCGCTGGTCTCCTTCTCAGAACCTTGAAAACCGTTATGCTAAGGCATACATTACCTACATACAGTAATCCTTTAAGTGAGCATAAGTGTTGTCATTTTCCAGGCATGTTTTTATACATCACTTTATATGACTCTGGAGAATAGACAGCAAAGCCTTACCCCATTGTCCTTATTTTTCATCCAAGGAAATTGAGGATCAGAGAGGTTAGTAACAGATCCAATGCTGCACAGCTAATATGTCAAGCAGCAGGGTTTGGAGTATAGTTCTTCCGACTCTCAGTTTAGGGTTCATTTCACTGAATCATAGGGTTGTCTATGGATGAAATAAAAATCCAGGCTTCTTTGAGCTGGTGAACCTCCTTCTAGAATGTTTTGTTCTGTTCTTGTCGTTCCGTCGCTCAACTGTATCCAACTCCTTGCCACCCCATGGACTGCAGCATGCCAGGGTTCCCTGTCCTTCACTGTCTCCTGGAGTTTGCTTAAACTCTTGTTTTATTCTGTGGTGGATGGTCAACAGAGGATGTTCAAGCTGGGGCAACTGGACTACAGTGCTTCTCATTGTAGGTAAAAGGAAAAGATTTTGAAAATGGACCTGTCTTTTAGAGTTCATTCACTGATATGGCCTGATTTTGTAAATGCACAAGATGCTTGGTAATGAGGGGCTTGAGGCCTAAAGGCTCTGGAGCCTCAGGACAGGGTATGAAAGTCACAGCGAAGGGAGAGAGAGAAGAGAAGGGAGAGAGAGCTAAGTTGACACTTCTGCAGCTTCAGAGATGAGCATTCCTGGCTGAGGGAACACATGCAGCCCACCAGTATTTAAAATACAGCCTTTGTCCCCTTTTTTCAGGGTAAAATTTAAAGGCTGCTTTCATGTTTCTACTTCTCAAATATGTCAATTTTTTCAATGACAGCCTTTCACTCAATATAGTAGGTAATCTGAATTGTAAGAATATTGTATAGTTCCCCCTGGGACTAAATTAAGCTATTTGCATCTTGAATGGAATAAAAGGCTCCAAAAACATTTTCCCCTCCTGAATCATTTTTGGAAAAAGAATTTGCTCGCCCCTGATCTATTTCATAATATTATCTGGGTAAAAGCCACTTTGCCGAAAACACACGTACCCGAATGCAACGATGCTAGCATAGAATTCAGCCCAAAGGGTGGAAAATTTAGTGAGAAAGGTTTTGGTTCAACCTGACAGCAGCAGCAGCAAGGTCACAGCAGCAGAGCTAGTCGCCAGGAGTAGGTGGGCTTGTGGTCCCATCTCCCCATCCCTGGAGACATGCACTGCCAGCTCCGCATCAGTGATGCATTAGACCGCTCGGGTCTTTTGAGGCCCAAGATTCTATTGTTTTATTATTTGATTGCACTTATCACTTCATAGGGCTTCCCCAGTGGCTCAGCAGATAAAGAATCCGCCTGCAGTGCTGGAGATGTGGGTTTGACCCTGGGTCGGGAAGAGCCCCTGGAGGAGGAAATGGCAACCCACTCCAGTACCGTTGCCTGGGAAATCCCATGAATGGAGGAGCCTGATGGGCTACAGCCCATGGGGGTCGGAAAGAGCTGGACACGACTGAGCAACTGAGCACTCACATCACTTCAGAAAGAGTGCTTTGACTTTCTTGCATTTGAGTACATGATGCTGAAGAATACTTAGGCTTAAGTTACTTATGTTTCATGAATTTCTCACTTTTGAAATTTTTATCAGAAAGAATCTGAGAACATTATGATATTAATTGGACCAGGTTTGCTAATGTATTTTAAGAGCATATAATCTGTGAGTTAAAAAAAAAAGTCACCTGAATATTGGATGATAAAACAATAGACTACATACTTTTTCTTTTAAAAATACTATTTTTTACAAGTCTTGGAATGACAGTGGTGTTGACAAATGTGTCCTCATAGTAGATAGTAGAGAGGGGGTGCTGAAAGTTGTGTAAATTCCCCATATTTTCTATTATTTGCCTAAGTTTTCAAAGATTTTCTATTTTTATTTTTGATTCATTTTCAGATTTCAGGTATTTTCCCCCAATGCTTAGTTTTACCTTTCTTTATCACTATTAGTCCTTAATGGTCTGTAATAAATTCATTTTTTCAATGTCATAAGGGCACAATATCGTAAACAACAGTAAAAAGAACAAAAGCCTCTAAATGAACTCCTTTGTGATACACATAATTTTTCAATTTATCTATTTTATACCCTGAATTTTCTTGCAGCAGAGGTAGAGAGCACTTTTTCTACCCTAAGTCACTGATCCATGGGAAGAATGAATCAAGCTCTACTAAGTAAAGAGAAACTTAATTTCTTTAAGAGAGAAATGCATTCTATTTCTCTGCCTTAAAAAATAAGAGCAGGAAACATAAAACTCTATTTTAATAAATGCTAGAGATAAAAATTAAGAGAGATTGAGGATGAAAATAGGAAAGAGATCATAGAAACACACACACACATATACACATGTAGGTAAAAATGAAGACCTGGGAACACACACAGACACACACACACACACACACACACACACACACACGCACACATAAACACACAAAGGTGAAAAGACCTAGAGTGAGAATTGGACACAAAATGGAACAGACACCGAAAGATGAATGTCCAGGGACCTCCGCAAGGCTGGCAACATGGAATCTTTCATGGAGGCCAGTCAGGCAGTGATGTCACATAATGTGGTGGTTTAGTCGCTAAGTCGTGTCTGACTCTTTGCCACCCCATGGACTGTAACCTGCCAGGCTCCTCTGTCCATGGGATTTTCCCAGCAAGAATACTGGAGTGGGTTGCCACTTCCTTCTCCAGTGGATCTCCCCGACCCAGGGATGGAACCCACGACATGTCGTGTTTCTCCTGCATTGCAGGTGGGTTCTTTACCACGGAGTCACGTCATGAGAGGTGGGCAAATGTGGAAATTGTGGCGTGCCTGTCCTGGCTGAAGACACTCAAATCCCAAAAAAAAACCGCATAACACTAGGACATCCTATTATCTGCTGGCCACCAAGTTAGACCCCTGGCTTATGAACACCCACAGGAATGAGAGCTAACATTTACTGAGGGCCTACTCTGTGCCAGGCCGCGTTCCGTGTGCCTTACTTTTAATAACCATAATCCTCCTAACATCCTTGGAGGCACATGCTACTGCCGTTATTCCCATTTCACTGGTGAGGAAGCTGAGACACCAAGAGGTTATGGGACCTTCATAACTGGTCCTCGGAGGAGCTAAAGTTTGTACCCAAGAAGTTGGGCTGCAGAAAGGGCTTTGTGCACAAAGGAAAATCCACACAGAGACTGGCACTGACACCTAGGCCCAGCCATCAGCCCTGTCCCTTCACCTGCCTCATAGACATGCAGACTTGAAAATGGCAGAGACAGAGAAGGCATCTTGGAGAACACGCAGGAGTCTGAGCTAGGCTCTCATGGGATAACCTCCCAAGCTTCTGACTTTTGCTGTGTGCATAATTTGTATCATGTTTGTTTTACCGTAATTAAAAACACTTTATTGCTTAAAAATGCCAACTTAAAGTGACCAACACTGTTGTCTACCTACTAAAGGTGTATAAATAAATGGGGCCAGGATAAAGGAGTCACTCCCAGCAAATGCCTTCTTTTTAAATGAAACAAAGCGTGTTTTATTTGTTTGCCTGTTTTGATGTGGTGGAAACTTAAAGTGACTGAATCTGTTAGAGACAATAAAAACTTGACACCATTTTTTTTTGGTAGAAGAAAATGGCATTTTAGAAGGACTGTCATGGCTGTGTTGTGTCCAGCATGTGGTATACGCTCAGTAAGTGTTGAATATTCAAATCACAATGTTAAGCAGTTCTTTGACAACAGACACCATTGCTCTTTTCAGGTTGTATGTACGTGTGTGTGTGCCTGTGTGCTCAGTCGTGACCAGCTCTTTGCGACCCCATGGACTGTAGCCCGGCAGGCTACAGTCTCTGTCCATGAAATTTTCCAGGCAAGAGTACCAGAGTGGGTTGCCATTTCCTTCTCCAGTATTTATGCACAGTATTTGCTAATTATGGCAGAAACTTCTTGAGTTAAGCAAGGTAGGTGTTGTTATTCGCATTTTACAGATGAGGAAACCAAGACCCTTGGGGCCAAGGGACTTGACCAGGGCTCACAGATGGCAAGTGATCCATCTGGAACCCGAGGGCTCTGCCTCTAAATCCATGTTCTTTCATGAGACCCTACTACCCTTCCATGATTTAAATTGAAAGCCATGGATAAATCTTGAGGAAACTGTGTTTTATTTTAGAGTTGCAACATTTCTGAAAAATGTGAAGCTCTGATTTTTTCCCCCTGTCTTGAAAAGAGGAATATTAAATATCTGCAGTATTTAAATGTCCATGACCCCCTTTCAACCTTTAACCCCTTTTAAGAGGATGTTTGCGAGGATGATTTCTCTGTTTATTTTTAATGTCTCATTTTTTTATTCCTCTGCAATTGAAAGAGAGCATCGAGTATATTTTAATGCTGAAGATTTTTTCCAAGGCTGTTTGATAAAATCTGTTTTATAAAAGGTTCACCACCGAAGTCAATTGCAATAATAGCCACAAGAATTTTAAAGAGATAGGGACCAATGCAAATTTTTCTATCGCACAATTCTGAAATAATTTCAAGTAGCTTTTGGAAAGTACCATTATTTTAAAACTCTGTTCTTATTCTTCAAAATCTTAAATGGAGAGACTTCCCTGGCAGTTCAGTGGTTAAGACCCCGCCTTCCAACGCAGGGGGGTGCAGGTTCAATCCTTGCTCGGGGATCCCACAAAACCCGGGGCTCCAAAACCAAAACCAAACCATAAATCAGAAGTAGTATTGGAACAAATTCAGTGAAGATTTTAAAAATGGTCCATGTCAAAAAAAATCTTAAAAAAAGCAATCTTAATTGAAAATTAAGCATCATGGGGACAAAGGAAATATCTTCTTTCCCAACCCCCACTCTGCTCCTCTATTTGTTCCTCTCCCTATAAATTCAGAGAACTTTGTTATTTGGAGTGAGAGGTGAATATTGTACTGGGACAGGCTTCAACTCCTCCCACTCCCTAAATCAAAGAATTAAGCATTATTTCCTCAAAAAAATGATATGAAAGGAAGATTCCCTTTGCCATAATTTTGTTTTGTCCTCTTCTTTCAGGAGAGAGAGGGGCTGAAATGTGCTGAATTTTTTGGCTGTATCTCCTGCACGTACATATTTATCTCTCATATTATCTGAGACCAGCTGAAGAGGGAGTGTTTAGAAAGAAAGAGAGGAAAGCTAATACATGTTTAAAGTAAGATGCTTGCATCTTAATTTTAAGAGAACACAGAAGGCCAAATGCTTTCAGAAAAGGGCCCCTTCATGGAGTAATTTGCCTGGTGTGGCATCACAGTTTGTTGTATAATTTCAGCCCTGTTACTATGGAAACCTGCTTTAGTGTAGCAGTGACTGTTAATCAGGATTTGTCGTTATTCCCCTTTCATCACAAGGCTCTATATCCTTATGGATTAAATCACAGTTCTCATTGACAATGGCATAGATCAAACATTATTGCCACACATAAAACCCGGGGCTGCTCCCTGTCATTTCCTCCCATCACTAAGAGCTGTGCATGCCAGCTGAAGTCTTAACTTTTACTAGGAAATCAAGGCTCTTCTCAGCTCTTCTGCTATCTGCCCTCATGACAGAATGCCGGGGAGCTGAGGAAGAGGGCCACTTTCATGTAGACCCACCCTGTGACCACGGGAAAGGCGAGCATCGTCTCATGTCTTCCCAAACTTGCATCTGTGGGTGCAGACCTGGGCAAGAAGTTGTTTCAGGGCAACCACTGACTTCTTCAGTCCTGTTCCTGTGTTTGCACTTCGTCAGGCATTTCCCTGAACTCTAAGGAGCAGCACGCTTGCCCTTTCCTTGCCGTGGGTTTTCTGGAGTTCTAGCTGCGGCCTTGCCCTAGGAAGACTATCAGGGTGGGGATCCCAGTTCAGTGGTACACCCTTGAGAGCCCTGTGGGGCTCTGGCTGTTCAGTGGTATACCCCAGAGAGCCCTGTGGGGCTGCCGAGTGCCCTCTGCCCTTCCCATTTTGGAGAGTTGGATGAGGACCTTATCTGGACGGAGATGTTCACAACCCCGGACTACCGGACTTGGCCCCCGCCTCTGGGAAAGCCAGCTTGCAGGAATATGGGAATGACAGAGCCTGAACCAGGCCTTGTTTCGGCTTCAGGGCCCTCACCAGCCTCCGTGTGCCTTCTGATTGCTAGCTGATTTGAGAGCAAGAATCTTTAAACTCTGCTGGTTCCCGTGCAGCCTCCGGATTCAGTCTGCCAGGGTTCCATTTATAACCCTCCCACTTACTAGCTGTGTGGTCTTGGCAAGCTGTTTAACCTCTCTGAACTTCCTATGTAAAATGAGGTTAATAATAGCACCTACCCCATGGTCATGAGGAAGAAATAAACCAGTGTTTGTGAGATGCTCAGACTAGCGACTGGCACCTCACGAGTGCTGAATAGGTGTTTGTTTGCACATAAATAGAAAAGAAACATCATGCTTACGTGTATTCAAAATATATTCCAGATCAGATTATCCAGATATTAGTAAGGTGTGGAAAACAGCGCTCCCCTCCCCCCTGCAGTCATCCGCTCCTCTTCCCTGCCCCTGCTTTCTCTCCTTCATCTCTGCAATGTGCCCAGCCCCCTAGTATAATTCTGATTGGCTAAATTAATTCTGTAGCATCCTGCTGTGAATAATTATGTTGATCCAGTGTGTATTCTGATGCCTTTTTTTTTCCCTTAGCCTAAATTATAATGTGACAATTGCGGCTCACAGCTGGCTCATCAGAGGTGGGCAGTTTGGGAATTGGCGCATCTGAATACGCTTCTCTGTTAACCCTCTGCCTTGATTGCTTAAGACAAGACATATGTAAACCCCATGATTATTGCCATTTGTTTGGACTTTGCAAAGACTCTGCCTTCAAACATAAAGCTGCTGGGTTTGTTTTGGGGGAGGGGGGCCTGGAGACCTCCCCTCCCCTCTTCCCCTCCCCCCTCCCTTTCAGACAATAAATAGCTGTCAGGCTTATGTCAAGGATGAAATTATAGGTGCACATGAGGCCTTGATTACATTGTTTTGGAGACATTGCTATTAGCATACTGAAATGAAGTCTAATTTTTCACTGACGGAGCTGAGTCAAAACTCCAGTGACAGAGGCCTGGCAGACAGTGTGAGGGAAAAAGGGTCCCGTCTGAGCCCCTTGTTTCACATGGGGGTGGCGGCAGGGGTTGGGGGGAGTGGCGCTTCTCCTTATCGAACCAAACAATAAACACAAAATAGTTGATACGAAACATATCTCATTGGAAAAGAAAGGCTGACTGATCAAGGATGAAATAAGACGTTGGGGTTGGATAAGGTCCTCTGTGAAGTTACCCTGTGTGATTTTCACGTGTATTTAATCCACGTTAAGGCAGAGTTGAGATGTGCAAGTCAGCCTGTGTTTTAGCTGAAGAATGTACTGTCTTGATTTTTCGCTTTGCTTGCTGCTCGCATAATTCATTTCCTCCTGCCCCTTTCCCCATGCACGCATTCTCTGAACATGCTGCTGCTGCTACTGCTGCTAAGTCGCTTCAGTTGTGTCTGACTCTGTGCGACCCCATAGATAGCAGCCCATCAGGCTCCCCCGTCCCTGGGATTCTCCAGGCAAGAACACTGGAGTGGGTTGCCATTTCCTTCTCCAATGCATGAAAGTGAAAAGTGAAAGTGAAGTTGCTCAGTCGTGTCCGACTCTTCGCTACCCCATGGACTGCAGCTGTCCAGGCTCCTCCGTCCATGGGATTTTCCAGGCAATGAATGCTTGTGATTCCTGTATCTGCAGGGCGAGTGCCTGGGCGGTACTTCTGCTGTTTATCCATTCTGATGATGTGAATGCACAACTTGTTCATTTGCAAAACCCTTTATTTAAAGAAAAGTTCTTTGCATGTGGTTTCCTTGACTTGTTTGAAGGACTGGTGCCTCATGTGGTACAAATTTAAGAATCACACACACACATTCACTGCATGGTTGTGCGTGCATGTACCTGAGCATATGTGTGTGTGCGTAGAAAGATTTTGGCATTGTAAGTAACTAGAAAGGCTGTTCCACACCACTGTTTCATTATTGCTTTTATTAAAGGGAAAGAAATGGACATTTAGTGTGGATGAGAGAGAGAAGAGAGTGTTCTTCAGTTTGAAATCTTGTGACAGTGGAGAAAATGTGTGGACAGACCATATTTTTATTTATTTGGAATACATATTTTAAGTACCTGTCAAGTGCAAGACCCTGCACTGTAATTATTACTGTGGGGCTTCAGAGGTGGATTAGAAATGGTTCCTGCAGTTCCAGAACGTGTGGTCTACACAGGAAGAGCACACTTTGCCCACCAAATTCTAGTGGAGCCAAGAATAGTGGGGCTGGAGGCAAAGAACCGGGGTTTACTTTGCTACTTGCTCTCTAGGCGATGCCAAAGTAAATGGAGAAAGAGGAGGAATCACTGAAGGTTTAATAGAAGTGCAGGAGGGAATTTTATACAGAGAAATGGAACAAAAACCTCCCAAGCAGAGTGCAACTTGTAAACTGGTGACCGGTCTGGTTTGGCTAGAGGTCCCCACCCTGGTTATGCTTTTGCATTCCTGGAGAACTAGTAATCATGCCTGAACATGGATGGGTCTAGAAGTGATCATACTAAATGAAACATACTAAGATTATACTAGTAAGACAAAGACAAATACCATGTGATATCACTTATACGGGGAATCTAAAATCTGATACAAATGAACTTATTTACAACACAGAAATAGACTCACAGAGATAGAGACATTTAGGGTTATAGACCAGGAAAGGAAAGGTGGGGCAGGGAAAAACTGGGAATTTGGGATGAACAGATACACACTACTATATGTAAAACAGACAGACAACTAGAACCTGCTGTATAGCACAGGGAATCCTATTTCATGTCTCGTAATAACCTGTAATGGGCTTCCCAGGTGGCACTATTGGTAAAGAACCCGCCTGCCAATGCAGGTAGACTTAAGAGACACAGATTTGATCCCTGGGTTGCGAAGATCCCCTGGAAGAGGGCTTGGCAGCCCACTCCAGTATTCTTGCCTGGAGAATCCCATGGACAGAGGAGCCTGGCAGGCTGCAGTCTATAGGGTCACCAAGAGTTGGACATGACTGAAGCGACTTGGCACGCATGCACGCTATCACCTACAATGGAAAAGAATCTGAAAAAGGATATGTATGTATGTATTTTAAAAACTGACTGCTGCCTGAAATGTACAGAGACAGAAAGCAGATTAGAAGATGCCTAGGGCAGAGTGAACTGGTGGAGAAAGGGAGTGATTACTGATGGGTAGTGGGTCTTGTCAGGGTGATGAAAATGTCCTCAATTTGAGCATGGTGATGCATACACAAATCTGTAGATGTACTAAAAAACTCTGAGTTGTGTACTTTAAATAGATCAGTCATATAGTATGTGAATTAGAGCTCCTTGAAGTTGCTATAAAAAATGACTGCAGTCTGGTGCCCATGCCAGACCAATGAGATGAGAAACTCGGGAGTGGCAGGTCCTCAGGTGACTGTGTGACATCAGGTCCCCCTGCCGCTACCACTCAGGGTGGACCGAGGAGCCACAGGGGTGCCGGCTGGAAGGTTGGGTGGGCTTCATCTCAGAGAGCCTCGGCGCAGGTCCTGCTTAAAGTTTTGTGCTTATACCAGCCAAAGGGAACCGTTGGTGGCTTTAAAGTAGGGCCTTGGTGACATTAGTGTTCTTTAAGAAGCCACTCATAGGTGTATGGGCGCTTCCCAGGTGGGGCTAGTGGTAAAGAACCCACCTGCCAATGCAAGTAGACGTAAGCGACGTGGGTTCGATCCCTGGGTTGGGAAGATCCCCCTGGAGGAGGACACGGTAACCCACTCCAGTATTCTTGCCTGGAGAATCCCATGGACAGAGGAGCCTGGTGGGCTATGGTCCGTGGGGTCGTAAAGAGTTGGATACCACTGAAGCAGCTTAGCATGCATGCATAGGTGTGTGAAGGATGGATTCTGGAAGACGAGAGCCAGCTGAGGCTGTTTTAGCTTGACATCGTAGATGCACAGTGGCCCTCAGCCAGTGCAGGTGGGGGTGGGCAGCAAGGATGAAGAGGAAGAGACAATAGGAGAGACACGGCAAGAACAGAGCTCTTGCTGGGCCTGCTGGCTGCCTGGATGAGGGGGATAAGGTGGGGGGGCTGTGTTTCTGGAGGGACTTGGAAGAGAGGCCGGACAAGGAGGTGGAGGTGCAGGGAGGGGCAGGCTGGAAAGAGAAGACACGCAGAGCTTTGCATAGGCTGGGCTCGAGGGACCCATGATCCATCCACAAGCAGTGCTCTGCACTGGGTGGGGCATGTGGCTGTGGGCCCAGAGAAGAGGCTGATCACAGACAGCCGGGAGTCTGCAGCCCGGGGCCTCATGCCACCTGCTTCCCTAGTGGCTCACTCACCTGACCGTGGGCAGGAGGACCCAGCTCCTCACCACGTGGGCTGCCTGCTGTCCTCCCAAGACAGCCGCTGGCTCCCCGCAGAGTGAGTGACCTGAGATTAAGCAAGCTGAGGTAGAAGTCAGTCAGTGCTTTTAGCGACCTGGTCTTAGAGTGACACTCCATCATTTCTGCAGGATGCTTTTGTTCACACAGACCAGCTGTAATGAAGGGTCAGAGGGACCCCAGGAGGTGTGAACCAGGGGCCACTAGGGGCTCTCCTGGCCTGGCTCCCACACCCTGATTCCCAGCACGGTGCTGGCAGTGGTCAAAGGAACAGTGTTGACACTGACACTGAAAAGTGTGTGATGGGAAGCGCGCTCAGGTGTCAGGCAGCTACAAGCTCACTGCAGGGACGCCTACGCTGCCTAGGGGCACCCCTGTGTGCAGAGGCAGGAAAGGAAAATGAACATGGGCCTGTCTGTCACACCTGGAAGTTTAGTGTCCCCCATATCTGGAGGGCCAGCGGGTTGGGGTTGTCCCCAATGCCCAGCTGTGATGCACAGCTCTGATGAGAGGAAAAATAACTTTGGAGAAATAAGAAAAGGCAGTATTGATAAGTTTTTCCATCATCTGAAGTATCGCTGCCTACTGGTCTGTTTTGTCACATTGAAAGTGACTGCCTCGTGCCTCAGACAGTAAAGAATCTGTCTGCAATGCGGGAGACACGGGTTCGATCCCAGGGTCAGGAAGATCCCCTGGAGGAAGGAATGGCAGCCGACTCCAGTGTTCTTGCCTGGAGAATCCCATGGACAGAGGAGCCTGGCGGGCTACAGTCCATGGGGTCACAAAGAGTTGGACACCACTGAGCAACTAAAGAAAAAAAAAAGTGACTCCCGTTAGAAACACCATCATTGCAGCTGCCAGGAAGGGCTGCATGAATGATCTCAGGCTGATGTCACATCTGAGCCCAGTGAACCAGGGTGAGAGTGGACAGAGTGAATCTTCCCAGCTCCGCAGCATACTCGATTTCATCCCATGAAGCTAGAAAGGGGAAGTCTTTTTCGAATAAGGGTGACTGATTGATTTCTGGGGACACAGGAATGAGATGAGCCCTCTTAAATGGCGTGGCCTCTGATCTGTTAAAAAGTATATGAACATTTATCCCCCAGTGAAATTCACCCTGTTTTAATTTTGGCATCAGAGCTGAAGAGTTTGCTTCTATTTAGAAATGAGAAATGTTGTTTTTGAAATGAAGGATAGGAATTTATTTGTATTTAAAAAAGTAATGAGTTCTAAATGGAGAAGGGAGACAGATAAGAGTGGGTTTCAGAGAGAAGGGACTTAGCGCAGTGACGAGTTGGGGGCCGGGAGTGGGGAGTGGTGTCCAGGGGTGCATTCGTCCAGGGTAACTTGTTTACATCACCTCTGTCCGGCCTGCCCTCCTAGACCCTCAGGTCCCCTTGGATCCCCCTGCTTAATGAAAGGAGGTCTCACCTTCACTACCTCATCAACACCTCTCTAGTACTCGCTGATTTCCTTTTTTTTTTTTTTTTAATGAAGAGAGAGGAGGGCTCAGAAGCCTTGGGTTGGCTAACACTTTAGTGACATTGGTTTTCATTGTATTTATGATGGAATTACTATATTTTCTGTGGTCAGTGAGACGGGGCTTCCATTTCTGGCGTTGGTGTGGCATTTTCTCTCTGGAAAGTAAATGCATATACATCTCGGAAGTGGTTCATGTGAAGGATATCAGATAATATTACAGTGGACAGAAATCGTGAGGGTGGTAGTGAAATGACTGAAATTTAGGAAGCACCACCTTAGAGCACGTCAGTTTGGCGTCATTCATCGAGTCACAGACAGGTTGTCCCAGGTGTCTCCGGCTGCCACAGCAAAATAATGTGGACTGGGAGGCTTCCATGACAGACACTGACTCCCCACAGCTCTGGACATTGGGAAGTCCAAGGTCAGGGAGCCGTCGTGGTCTGCTTCCTGGTGACGGCTCTTTTTTGGTGTGCAGATGGCCACCTTCTCACTGCGTCCTCACACAGTTCTAGAATGAGCTCTGTTCTCCCGCCTTCTGTAAAGACACTCAGCCCATCATGGGGGCCCCATGCTCAGGACTGCATCTCAACCGAATCACCCCCCAAAGGCCTTGCAAACTAATGCCATCACACAGGGGGGTTGGGTCTTCAACATATGGATTTGGGGGAACTCAGAGGTCAGTTGCAGCGTGACTCATTGTGGTATGTCCATGTTGTGGGGAATGGCGCTCTGTAGGAAGTGCCGGGGTTGGTGTCATCACATCTTGGGTGTGTGGAGCTGACAGATCATTCAGCTTCACTTCCTGCATCTCTAAAATGGTGTTTAGGACTATTCTGAGGCACAAATGAAGGAACGTTTGGTAGCTTAGATCACTTCAGGCTGGTAAAATGCCCCTCTGTTAAACTTGTTCTTTTATCGTGTATGCAAGATGGCTATTAGAATAACCTATATTTTTATTAGAGAACTTGGAAAATATTAAAAGATACATCTTAGATCTAAAATCTAAATCTAAAGTACATATAGCCATATTTTAGTTTTGTTATCTTGATTTTCAGATGGTATTATTGATCTTCAGACCTCACTCCTTTTCATGTCAATTAAGAAAGAGTTAGTCTCTTCCTCCCCTCAGCTCCTGGCTTTCCCTGTAGTTCACCTTCCAGGTCAGTCCGTGTCTCCCCCCACTCCACCCCCCCGCCGTCCCCCAACCCCTGCAATCTTTAACTTTATTAAACGAGGAACTTAAACTAGGAATTTACTCCTGCTTGCTCATTTATTTTTATGTTGGAGAAGCGCTGAGTCCAGGACTGGGGCGTTGCTGGAACGTGTGTGTGTGCACGCTGGGGTGCCATGGCTGATGACCGGGCAGGCCGCCCTCCCTCTGCTTTGTGGAGGGGAACACTAAGCAGGGGTCGGCACCGTTAACGGAGTCACTCCTTTTTTCCAGCACAGCTGCCTTTGCGCCCTCTGCACCGGGTGGGGCGAGGCGGCCCTGGGGGCAGGGTCGGGGCAGTTTCTCTGGTAGCATCTGGCTGCCCTTCAGGAGACAAAGGACTAAAGCCTCTTCAGTGCTCAGGAGTTGGCGGGGTTCGGGGTGGGGAGGGAGAAGGCGTTGTGCCTACACCACCACGTTTCTGGGCCCTAGCAGATATTTCTGGAACCCAGTGGATAAAGGTGACAGGCAGGGTCTCATAGGAGACCTCAGTCTGTAACAGCGATTTTGTTGATGGACAGACAGGGAGGATGTTAAAACTGAGCCCATAAGATTCATGATTGTTTCTCATGAATCAGGGATTTCACTTATTTATTTATTTTGTTAAGGACAGCAGTTAAAAAAAACACTCTGAGGTTTTTGCCACCTTCATCTGCCATTTTACTCAGCCCATTGGTAAGTGCTGTGTTTTTCTACCAAAAGTAGTTAAAGCAATATGGGAGGCTTTCTCGCGCTCGGACTGTGATAGTCTGCTAGGCTGGGGAAACAGCAGCCTAATGATACAAGAAGGCTTTAATGCAGTTGATACTGTGGGAATGTTGAGAGCTAGCTGAAATGCAGAAAGAGAAGCTTTCTGAGTGACTGATTGTCAAAGAGAGAAAAGTGGAGCTCGATGTGGCTTTTAGGATGTCCACGGCTTCTCTAAGCTCTTTTCAAACCCAAGCATGTGGATGACACAGAGATGTTGCTAATTACATCTGTGAAGAAAGTGAAACAGCGCAACCAGCTCGGAGCAAAGACCAAAGCAACTTTAGAGAGAAAATCAGTCTGTCATATTTATACAAATATGTGCACTTCAATGATAATTGCCATAGTCATTGTTTACTATTGCTACACTATATTAATTATCTATTCAATGATAATTAAATACAGAATTCTAAGCATCATCCCCAAACAAATTACCTTTTATCAATTGAAACAAACCAATTAAAAATTTCAAAATGCAACCATGTAATCAACATCTTAATACATGTTAATTATGACCAAAATTTCAATTAATGTGTTAATATATGACCTTAGATCTCCAGAAACAAACAACAAAAAAAGCAGCCTCACATAGCAATTACGGTCTTGTTTGATTGACAGTTATCTGTGAATTTGTTTTTGTGTCTGGTTTGGTAATTTGACTTATATCAAAAAAGCCGGCTTCTTCTCTTTTCTGTTCTGAAACTGCTGCATAAAAAGCTCGCAAGGTCTGAAAACGCAACTCTCTTCTCTTCAGCGTCTGCATCCTGCCTTCCTGCGCTGTACCGTCTGTTGTGTCTCTTTTGAGCCTGGTTTCAGCTGCTCCACGAACCCACAGAGGGGCTAGCACAGGCTGTGATCTCTTCATTTTGCAGATGGGTAAGGTGAGGAATGGGGCATCCCTGGCGGCAAAGTGGTGAAAGAACCCACCTGCCAATGCAGGAGACTCAGGTTCGATCCCCGAGCTGGGAAGATTCATGGGAGAAGGAAATAGCAACCCGCTTTAGTAGGTGGGATGGCACAGAGTCGGACGCGACTGAAGCAACTCAGCAGCAGCAGCAGTTAGTATTTTTGCCTGGGAAATCCAATGGACAGAGGAACCTGGTGGGCTACAATTCATTGGGTTGCAAAAGACTTGGACATGACTGAGCGACTGGACAGCACGGTGAGGAATGGACAGGTTCATGCTGCTGCCTGAAAGTGCTGGTGTAGGGCTGTCTGAGGGCCTCCTCAGTCTATGCCCTGACCAGTAACACTGAAGAAGCTGAAGCTGAATGGTTCTATGGAGAGCTACAAGACCTTCTAGAACTAACACCCCCAAAAGATGTCCTTTTCATTATAGGGGATTGGAGTGCAAAAATAAAAAGTCAAGAGATAGCTGGAGTCACAGGCAAATTTGGCCTTGGAGTACAGAATGAAGCTGTATAAAAAGCTCTGCAAAGGCCTTACAAATAGTTGTGAAAAGAAGTGAAAGGCAAAGGAGAAAAGGAAAGATATACCCATTTGAATGCAGAGTTCCAAAGAATTGCAAGGAGAGATAAGAAAGCCTTCCTCAGTAATCAATGCAAAGAAATAGAGGAAAACAATAGAATGGGAAAGAGTAGAGATCTTTTCAAGAAAATTAGAGATACCAAGGGAACATGTCATGCAAAGATGGGCTCAATAAAGGACAGAAATGGTATGGACCTAACAGAAGCAGAAGATATTAAGAAGAGGTGGCAAGAATACACAGAAGAACTGTACAAAAAAGATCTTCATGACCCAGATAATCACGATGGTGTGATCACTCATCTAGAGCCAGACATCCTGGAATGTGAAGTCAAGTGGGCCTTAGGAAGCATCACTATGAACAAAACTAGCAGAGGTGATGGAATTCCAGTTGAGCTATTTCAAATCCTAAAAGATGATGCTGTGAAAGTGCTGCACTCAATATGCCAGCATATTTGAAAAACTCAGCAGTGTCCACAGAACTGGAAAAGGTCAGTTTTCATTCCAATCCCAAAGAAAGGCAATGCCAAGAATGCTCAAACTACAGCACAATTGCACTCATCTCACATGCTAGTAAAGCAATGCTCAAAATTCTCCAAGCCAGGCTTCAGCAGTACGTGAACTGTGACCTTCCAGATGTTCAAGCTGGTTTTAGAAAAGGCAGAGGAACCAGAGATCAAATTGCCAACATCCGCTGGATCATCGAAAAAGCAAAAGAGTTCCAGAAAAACATCTGCTTTATTGATTACACCAAAGCCTTTGACTGTGTGGATCACAACAAGCTGTGGAAAATTCTTCAAGAGATGGGAATACCAGACCAACTGACCTGCCTCCTGAGAAATCTGTATGCAGGTCAAGAAGCAACAGTTAGAACTGGACATGGAACAACAGACTGGTTCCAAATAGGAAAAGGAGTACATCAAGGCTGTGTATTGTCACCCTGCTTATTTAACTTATATGCAGAGCACATCATGAAAAATGCTGGACTGGGTGAACCACAAGCTGGAATCGAGATTGCCAGAAGAAATATCACTAACCTCAGATATGCAGATGACACCACACTTATGGCAGAAAGTGAAGAACTAAAGAGCCTCTTGATGAAAGTGAAAAAGGAGAGTGAAAAGACTGACTTAAAACTCAACATTCAGAAAACTAAGATCATAAATCTTTTCCCATCACTTCATGGCAAATAGATGGGGAAACAATGGAAACAGTGAGATACTTTAATTTTGGGGGCTCCGAATTCACTGCAGATAGTGACTGCAGCCATGAAATTGAAAGGTGCTTGCTCCTTGGAAGAAAAGCTATGACCAACCTAGACAGCATATTAAAAAGCATAGACATTACTTTGCCAATAAAGGTCCATCTAGTCAAAGCTATGGTTTTTCCAGTAGTCATGTATGGATGTGAGAGTTGGACTATAAAAAAAGCTGAGTGCTGAAGAATTGATGCTTTTGAACTGTGGTGTTGGAGAAGACTCTTGAGAGTCCCCTGGACCGCAAGGAGATCCAACCAGTCCATCCTAAAGGAGACCAGTCCTGGGTGTTCATTGGAGGGACTGATGTTGAAGCTGAAACTCCAATACTTTGGCCATGTGATGCGAAGAACTGATTCATTTGATAAGACCTTGATGCTGGGAAAGATTGAAGGTGGGAGGAGAAGGGGACGACAGAGGATGAGATGGTTGGATAGTATCACCAACTCAGTGGACATGAGTTTGAGTAAACTCCAGGAGTTGGTGATGGACAGGGAGGCCTAGCGTGCAGGAAGTGGTCGCAAAGAGTCGGACATGACTGAGCTACTGAACTAAACTGAACTGACAGGGGCTGTCAGAGAGCCCTGGCTGGTGTGTTCACACATGAGGTTGCAGGGCCACGGGGATGAGACATGGCAGGAATTCATCACTTGCTCTTTGTTCCCATTGGGAACCATCTTGAGCAAGATTAGAGGAGGGAGAACTCAGGCATGCCTGCTGAGTGTCAAGAAGGGCCTCAGGGAGGCGATTTAGTGGATGGAAAGGATATAGACATTGGGGGTGAAGAACATTCTAGCAGAAGAGTTGGGTCAGAATACAAGTTTGACTGGAACTTACAGTCATTGGAAGAAAAACAGTGATAAGTTCACCTGGGAGGATGAATATATCAATCTTTATTTATTTATTTATTTTTAAACATTTATTTAACTTGGCTGTGCCAGGTCTTGGCTGTTCACATGGGGTCTTCGATCTTTGTTGCAGCACCTGGGGTCTTTAGCTGTGGCATATGAACCTCTTAGTTGCAGCATGTGGGATCTGGTTCCCTGACCAGGAATTGAACCTGGGCCCCCTGCGTTGGGAATGCAGAGTCTTAGCCCCTGGGCCACCAAAGAAATAGCCAAACATATCTGTCTTATTTCTTTTTCTACATACGCTACTTGATAAGAAGGCCTGAGGTCGAGGATGAGGTCATTTAAAAGGCTACCTGACCTTCTCATCTGACTTAAAATGTTTCACAACCACATAGCATCTATGTTCCATCACCTGACCCTTGTATCCTTGGTTTCTTATGGCCAGTTTATTGTGAGACTATACTTTGGCCACCTCCTGTGAAGAGTTGGCTCATTGGAAAAGACTCTGATGCTGGGAGGGATTGGGGGCAAGAGGAGAAGGGGACGACAAGAGGATGAGATGGCTGGATGGCATCACTGACTCGATGGACAGGAGTCTGGGTGAACTCCAGGAGTTGGTGATGGACAGGGAGGCCTGGCGTGCTGCGATTCATGGGGTTGCAAAGAGTCGGACACGACTGAGTGACTGATCTGATCTGATCTGATAGTTGATTCAAAAGAAAACTGGAGGTGCTTCTAAAATACTTCTTTATTTTAGCTTGAACATACTTCTACTCTGAAACATGGCTCACTTAACTGCACTGGCAATTTTATTATGTGCTATAAATTGTGAGCGTATTTTTTATGTATTGAAGTGGAAAATCCCCTTGGAAATTCAGCAAACTGGACTTTAGCTTGAATAGGACAGATGAAGAATAGAACTCACTGTGTGTAAATAAATGTGTATATGTGTATGTATAAAATGTTATATATTCATATATTAATATATACATACACATATATAAACACGTGCATCAGTATGTGTATGTAAATAAATAAAATTGGATTGAGTCATAAAAGTATAAATATGTCAAATATAAAATCTATTAGGAAAGGAGTTTGTTTTTATGACTCAGAAGGGAGGTGTAATAAAGAAGTATTTTTAAGACCAGGAACTAGTGTGTGTCAGTTTCTTTGTGTTCAGTTCCTCATCTTTTGACAGGAAGACGAGTCACTGGATTTGAATCATAAGGCTGTAAAGGATGCTGGGGCGAACTTATTTCAGGCTGAATATTTAGAAACATCAGCAAAGTCAGCGGCTGGATATCTGAGTGGATTGGGGAATCATCAAAACAAATACTCCTCTTCAGTTGTTCAGATTCTGTGGATATCCTGCTGAGTACAGAAGGATCTTTAAAAAAATTAATAGACAGATCATGCTGTCTGTACATTCTAAAGGAGGTTGTTAAAAATGACTGGAGGAGCGTGAATACCCATGTTCATTGCAGCATTATTCACTGTGGCCAAACAGTGGAAATGATCAGGTGTCTGTTCAACAGGTGGACGGATAAACGAAATGTGGTCTGTACATACGGGAGTATATTATTCAGTCTTGAAAAGGAAGGACATATTGATGTAGACTACAGCATGGATGAACTGTGAGGACCTTGTGCTCAGTGAAATAAGCCAGCTGAGCGCCAAAGAATTGATGCTTTTGAACTGTGGTGTTGGAGAAGACTCTTGAGAGTCCCTTGGACTGCAAGGAGATCCAACCAGTCCATCCTAAAGGAGATCAGTCCTGGGTGTTCATTGGAAGGACTGATGCTGAGGCTGAAACTCCAGTACTTTGGCCACCTCATGTGAAGAGTTGACTCATTGGAAAAGACCCTGATGCTGGGAGGGATTGGGGGCAGGAGGAGAAGGGGACGACAGAGGATGAGATGGCTGGTTGGCATCACCGACTCAGTGCTCATGAGTTTGGGTGAACTCTGGGAGTTGGTGATGGACAGGGAGGCCTGGCATGCTGCGATTCATGGGGTTGCAAAGAGTCGGACACGACTGAGCAACTGAACTGAACTGAAAGGACAAATACTGGATGATTCTACTTTTCTGTGGAGTACCCAGAAGAGTCAAATCCACAGAGACAGAAAATGGAAAGAGGCTTACCAGCGGCCGGGAGAAAGGAGGAATGGGGGATGCGTGTTCACTGGGGACAGAGTTTCAGCTGTAAAGATGAGAACATTTTGGAGATTGGTGGTGGAGATGGTTGCCCAACAGTGCGAATGTACTGAGTGCCACTGCACTGCAAACTTAAAAAATGGTCAGGATGGTACATTTTATGTTCTGTGTGTTTTATCGCAGTTTGAAAAATCAGCAGGACATTTTATTCAGGACCTGAGAAAGCAGAAGCCCGAGAAGCTGGCGTGGCTAGACTGTTGTCTGGGATGGAAATGCCCATAAGCCACTAGGTGTGGAAAGAAGCACTGGGTCTTTCTTCCAGTAAAATAATTCTTTCCACCACATTTTCCACCTTCATTTCCAGCCCCCCTAGTAATGCATCCCAGCTTTCACCTCTTCATTTACCCATCAGTCTTGACTCCCTCATCTTTAGTCTCTTCTACATCCTCGGAGAACACTCACATAAGTATCTTTCTTCTGCATCAGCCTTCTAGGCTCTTTTTTCGCTTTTTAAGGCACAAGACTCAAAGTTGGGTAGACATGTAGTGATGATTTTTTTTGGCTGAGCATTAGGGTTTTGATGTTGGTCACTTCCCAAGGCGATAGCAGCCGGTACCACCTCCAGTGAGGACATTGCCCGCTGTCAGAAGCACATGACATGCATTGGCTGCTTTTCCTCGCTGAAGAGTGTGTTATTGTTGCTAAATAAATCTGCTTCTGGAAGAAGCAAGTGAAACAGACTTAGAAAAAAAGTTTGAGAAAGGGCATGCAATTGGTTTTTGAGTCTTGTATTCTCAATCTAAATAAAATTCATTTTATTTAGGATCAGGGTTTTAGGATGTTCTTGTTGGTATCATTAATTAAAAATTATGTTAACACCACACAGAAGGAACACAGCAGTGGTGTTTTGACCATTTACATGCAGGTAGTCAATGCCTGTGGGCACTGATGGCTCAGTGGTAAAGAATCTGCCTGCTAATGCAGGAGATGCAGGTGTGATCCCTGGGTCAGGAATATACCCTGGAGGAGAAAATGGCAACCCATTCCAGTATTCTTGCCTGGGAAATCCCATGGACAGAGGAGCCTGGAGGGCTACAGACCATGGGGTCGCAAAAGAGTCAGACAAGACTTAGTACCTAAACAACAGCTATGGTTTTGTCCTAAGAGTTCTGTACTTTCAGAGATAGTCATGGAGAAGAGGAAGTAATAATCTGGGATCCTCAACAGATATTGTAGGTTTTATTTGTTGAAAATAGAACACAAGAAGGGATAAGACCTGATCTTGAGGAACCGAGCCATTGACTAAACGTGCATGGTGGGGACACCTGCTTTCCAGCCTTGCAGAGGAGTAGCTGTCTTACCACGGTCACAGTAGATGTGACTATGCAATTAAAAGCACTGGTTACTGAGGTGCTACCAAAATCTGCTTCAGCATGATATAAACCTCAAGGCCATATTTGTGTTTTATAGGAACAAGAGATTTCCATTTTAAATAGAACAGTTTCATTTATTTCTTGTGAAAGAATGTTAAAGCATGAATCAGACTTATTAATTGTTTGAAGGTCATCTTAAGAAAATTACTTACATATTGAAAAAATTTTAATTTTTTTCTTGGAAATAGCGATGTATTTCGATGGAAATTGGAACCATGGTTCTTAAAAGCTCTGTAATGTTGACTAGCTTAACATTATCTATTTAAATATCACAGGTCCTCTAAAACTTAATGTGAAAGCTAATTTTCATAGTTTGATTATTATGTGTATATACGTATTGGTATTATCTTGAATTTGCATGTTGAGAGAACAGACTAATTTTATGATTAGCAGACTCACTGAAGAGATCTTTTTATTCTAAGCTTGCCAGACAGTCCAGTATTTAAAGAATTCTGTCCATACTAGACATAGTTTAATGGCAAAAGGACTTCTGTTGATAGAGATACTGGTGATGAAATTCTGAAAACATGTGTCTATTTAAGAGAGAGCAAATAAGTAAAGGTATTGATGTGTTGGAAACCAGAAATTGTGCTGCAGATGAGGGAGTAACACACATATGGAGAAGAGGAAATGTAAAGGAGGCTCTCAAGGTATTGGATTTGAGTTGAAAGTATCAGTATGAACTCATGTTAGACAGACAGACAGAAACCCCCCACACCCCACCCCCCACACGACTGTAGCTACTGAGAGAGCCTAGAAGTCACGTCATGCCAGTAGTAATGAGCAACTCAGTGCCTGGGTATTGGTTTCTAAATTTTATATTCCACTAAAAGAATTCACTGAGCTATTTGGTTGTGTCAGAAGCAAGGAAGTGCTGAAGGCCTAGTGAGGTCATGTCAAGGGACCAGCTGAAAGGGACTCTGAGGACCCAAACCTTGGGAACATCTCAGTATTCAAAAATGTTTTGATGGCCATGGATTATAACACATTACATTTTTCTAGAAATCACGAGTTAGCAATGATGAGAGGGGTACAGGAAGGTGGGAGTTGGCAGATGCTCTACTTAGAGGAAGGTTAGCTGATAAATATAGAAGGAATTATAGAATTGAAAACAATCATTGTTTTGTAACACCAGTGTCATCACTGACTCAGGATGGATGCTAACACTGCTGGGACAAAGGTTGATGTTGAAGAACAGAGTGTTCTCATGTCCTCCACAGAGTCCTTAAGAGAACAACGTGCCTTTGACGTGGAGAGATTGGTGGTCAGCACCTTAACCAGTCAGGCTTGACATCACAGATCCTGAGACCCTGATGTGTTGGAGTGGGGGCACACAGCTTCCGCAGGATTGGTCTGCACCCCATTAACTGTTTAATGTCCTGAAGGACAGAGGAAAATGGAGAAGCTGTATTAGATTTAGGGAGACTGAAGGGAAATAACAGCCAACTGAAGTGAGTGAAACTTAGTTGGATTCTGAATCAAAAGAAGCCAAATAGATCTAAGGGTCATTTTTGAGACAATGGGGGAAATATTGGATGATCATAGTAACGTTCAGTTTCTTAAAGTTGTGTTTAGGTGGGAGAAGGTCCTTGTTCCTGAAGGGTGAAATAGTGAGGTAAACAGGGTGAAATTTCATGATGTCTTAAGCTCAGTTTTGGAAAGTTTAGCAAAAGGAAAACATATACATATATATATATAAGTGAGTGAAGTGAAGTCGCTCAGTCTTGTCCCACTCTTTGCGACCCCATGGACAGTAGCCTGCACCAGGCTTCTCCATCCATGGGATTTTCTAGACAAGAGTACTGGAGTGGGTTGCCATTTCCTTCTCTGATATATATATATATATATATATATATATATATATATATATATATATTCATATCAGAGGAAGACAGCCAGAGACCTAGAGAGATGGAGAGAGAGGCCGGGGGGAGAGGAGGACTGTCAGAACGTGAACAGCTGATGAATCTGGATGAGGAGCACGTGAATGTTTAGTGTACTGTCGGTTCAGCATTTCTGTAGGCTTGAAAGTTTTCAAAATAAAAAAATTAATTAAAAACAAATGAAAAAGGATACTGTTTATATATATATAGAAGCATTTATATGTATTTATTTATATATATATATACTTTTTATATAGGTATATAGATATACTGTACTATATATATATAGGTGTATATATATACGTTTTTCCTTATAGAAGCAAAGATTTGGTAGTGGAGTGCGTGTGCTAAATTACTTTAGTCTTTGTCCGACTCTTTGTGACCCCATGGACTGTAGCTCTGCCAGGCTCCTCTGTCCATGGGATTCTCCAGGCAAGAATACTGGAGTGGGTTTTTCCCATGTCCTCCTTTAAGGGACCTCCCCAACCCAGGGATTGAACTCATGTCTCTTATGCCTCCTTCACTGACAGATGGGTTCTTTACAGCTAGTGCCACCTGGGAAGCTCTGGTAGCAGAGTAGTCCCTGGGCAATGATTTGCAATAAGACAAGTATAATTTTTCTCCACTACTCCCACCGTGGAAATGTGATTGCTACTGCATTCACATTTGAGCAGTGGTAATGGGGTGGAATTTTCTAGTGATTCAGTTGTCCTTGATTTCTTTGGGCTGTCTATCAATAAACTTAGTTTCTTATAAATTAGATGATTCTTTATATGTTAGTTCAAAGCGGATTTTTTACGTTTCCCCCAGTGAATTATGGTTAGTAAGGTAACACGGGAACTAGTAATAATGCTCATCTATCATTTATTGAACAACTGCTATGTGCTTGGAAATGTGCTATTTTATTTTTTTCACTTCACTTGTTTCCATTCTTCATTATCTTGTATTATCTGTTAGGAAACAGGCTCAGGGTGTTCAGCACCTTTCACAAGGTCACGTGATAAATAAGTTAGAGAGTTCAGGTTTAAACCCAACTGTTTCTGACTCTGCTTTTTTACATATTCATCTTACGTCATGTTGTCTATACCTGAAAATAGATTACTTCGAATGGTTTCCAAAGTCATGCTGTTTTTTTTGAGGACATTCACAGTAGTAAAGATCAAGTTAATATTTCTCTGAATGCGTGATATTTAAATGTTAGTAAACAGAGATGGTGAAGGACTTTTACTGGGAGTAAAGTCCTGGCACCAGTTCTAGTTCTGTTACTAACGATGTGCCCCGGGGTGGGCCTTAGTCTTCTTGAATATAATCATTGGTTTGTCTGATTGATATCTCAATAGGTTCAAGGAATTAAGATAGCATCATGACACTTTCAAAGAAGTTTTAAAAAGGTCAGCGTGGTAGAGATAAGGTTTAGGGGTAGAGATGAGAAGGAGGGCTTGGGAGGAAAGTGATGGGAGAGTCTGACTGCAGAGAGAGGCAGGGCTAGCTTATTCAGGTTCTGTGAGCCATCTCAGAAGTTTCAGCTAAATTACAAGGGCAAGCGAAAGTTCTTGTAGGGTTTTGCTTTTTCACTTCAAAAATTTAATAGCCGTTCTCTAATGTCATCAAATATTAGAGTCGGTGTCAATTTTCCCTCGTTTATAGTTTGTTCAAATCAGGATCTGAAGAAGGTTCATACATTGCAATTGGTTACTTTCTCTCTCCCTCCCTTTTAATAACAGATCTGTTGAGATATAATTCATGTACCATACAGTTCACCTATTTCAAGTGTGCAATGCAGCGGTTTTTAGTACAGTCACACAGTTGTACAAGCATCACCACGGTCAGTTTCAGAACATTTCCCATCACCCAGTGTCCGTGTCAGCAGTCTTTCCTCATTTCCTCTCAAACCTCTCCTAGCCCTAGGCAAACACAGGTCTACTTTCTGTCGCTCTGGATTTGTTTGCTATGGACATTTCGCTGAAATCATATGTGGTCTTTTGGCTCCTTTCGCTTTAGCATACATTTTCAGGGCTTGTCCATGTTGCAGCATCTATCAGTGCCTCTCTCCTTCTCATTGCTGAGTAATACTCCATTGTATGGATGCATTACATTTTATTTATTCATTCCTCAGCTGATGGCCATTTGGGTTGTTTCTATTTTTCATCTATAATGAATAATGCTGCAGTCACTTGTGTATAAGTTTTCATGTCTTAAAGTTGTTTTAATTTCTCTTGGGTGAGTATCTTGGAATGGGATTTCTGGGTCATGTGGTGACTTTCTGTTTATTTACCTTTTGCTAGACTATTTCCCTACACCATTTTACAATCCTACCAGCAGTGTATTCTGTCAGCAGAGGGGTTCAATTTCTCCACATCCTCCCCAACATTTGTTATTATCTTTCTCTCTCTCTCTTTGTTTTTTTTTTGGCCATGCCACACAACATGGAGAATCTTCCCAGACCAGGGATCAAACCTGCACCCACTGCAGTGGAAGCATGGTTTCTTAACCACCAGACCAGTAAGGAAGTCCACATCTGTCTTTTTTAAAGCTGTCTAGTGGGTGTGGTGGAGAAGGCAATGGCACCCCACTCCAGTACTCTTGCCTGGAAAATCCCATGGATGGAGGAGCCTGGTAAGCTGCAGTCCATGGGGTCGCTAAGGGTCAGACATGACTGAGCGACTTCCCTTTCACTTTTCACTTTCATGCATTGGAGAAGGAAATAGCAACCCACTCCACTGTTCTTGCCTGGAGAATCCCAGGGACGGGGGAGCCTGGTGGGCTGCCGTCTATGGGGTCGCACAGAGTCGGACACGACTGAAGCGACTAGCAGCAGCGGTGGTGGCTTGCTGTAATTTTGATTTGCATTTCCCTGATGGTTCCTCAGAAGGTTTTACCTGGTAGAATGGCAGTCTCTGAGATGTAAACTAGAAGCTCATTCTTACTGTGTCATAGAGCATGGGTGAGGGGTGTATAGGAGATAAACAGGTGAAATAAGCCTGGGGACAGACCAAGCTATTGGGAGTGAGGAAGGTGAGAAGGAGATGGATTCCAGGGCTAAGAGATACAGGAATTTGGGAGTGACTGGATGTAGTGGGTGGGGAATGAATGCTTGCAACTGGATTTCTTGCCTGGGCAATGGGGTGGAGTGTGATGGCATTTACTGATGTCTTGGACAGAGCCTTGCAGAGAGGGGAGTATGTTTATATTTGAGTTTGAGGTAATGGGCTTCCTTGGTGACGCAGTGGTAGAGAATCTGCCTGCAATGCAGGAGACACAGGTTCAGTCCTGGGGTCGGAAAGATCCCCTGGAGAAGGGAATGGCTACCCACTATAGTTTTCTTGCCTGGAGAATTCCATGGACAGAGGAGCCTGGTGGGCTACAGTTCTTGGGGTCACAAAGAGTTGGACACAACTGAGTTTCTAACACTTTAGCTTTCGGAGGTGATGGTGGTTATTGTCAGGAGGGCAGATCAGGAGAGAAGTCCAGGCTGGATGTATGCACTCGAGGATTATTGTCTATCAGAAGTAATTCAAGATGGGGAGTAGGGGTGTGCTCTGAGAAGTCAGCCCATGGGGACAAGGAGTTCAAGGGCAGATCTGACCCATAGATAGGGGCACATTCCCACCCCTGCGGGTGGGGAGCTGTGTCAGTGCCACGTGGGACACACTCCCTACAGGGAATGAGTGCGAGGAAGATGACAGGGCCAGCTCTCTGGTCCCTTTCCTCCTCCCTCGTCACCAGGCCAGAGGCAGTTTAGGCTGGCATGGGGTCAGTCCAGGTGAGATGACCTCTACATCCCTTCCAGGGCTTACATGCAAGCATCGGGGAAAGAGCTCCGAACTTTCTGTCCTGGGGGCTATGTGGAGGGACCTTGATGCATTTCTAGAGTCCAGTTGCTTTCCCTTCTAAAGATGCATAGAAGTGCTAGTCTACTCAGTACAGAAGGTGGTGAGAGAACCACTTTTCCTTCAGTTCACTGAAATCTGTTCCGGGATGACATCTCTGCCCAAGTTTTCTAGTGAGTAGACTTGTGTGTGTGTTACGCCAGTGGGGAGATGGGAGAGAGGTCTCTTGTAGGCAGAATTTGGTTGGCATTACCTCTTGCAGCATTATTTCCAGAAAAAAAATCTTGTTAACATGCTGTTTGGATTTAACTGATGATGGGTGGACAGTATTTCAAGAAGAGGTGCACTGATGAGAACTGCCTCTGAATACTTTTTAAAAAGTTTTTTCAGGAGATACATTCTTCATGTGAAGGACATTAATTGTTAACAGACATCTTATAATTTAAATTCGTTAAATCGTAAAGTTTCCCTTGGTTTTTCCCCAGGAAGGCACCTTTATAACTTGAAATCTTTCAAAATCCTTTCGAAACATGAGTTACTATAATTCTGAGTGGCATGTTGAAATCAACTACTTTTGTTTTCTTTCTTTGCCGTTTGTCAGTTGATGTGCAAAAAAGTCCATTTGAAATTCTCATTGGGCCACTTCATTCAACTTCATCATGGAGGAAGTGGGATGAGAATAATATCAAACAAGCCCAATAGGTGACTAGAAATATAGTTGTAGCGAATCCACGGCTCATCCTTAAAATGGCTTTGTTTTTCCATTTCATGAATTCATCCAGGGAAGGTCCTTCTTAGCTAAAACCCTAGACTATCTTTCCTTCTGTGCAGGGTTAGTTAGAAAGGATGGGCAAATAGATTTTAGCTATTAAAAGTGTGAATCCAAGAAGTCACTTGAATTCCAAATAAATGAATTTATAAATTCACTTACATCCTAGAATAAATGGAAGTAATTATGACTGCATTAGTGCAGCATTAATTAACATTGCTAATTCTTTGTATGCAATTATGTCAAATAATAACACTCATAAAATGTAAATATCAAATGAATAAGAGAGGTGCCTCCCTTCTCTTTTTTACGCCGCTGTGTCACAGCATCAGATGATGAATGCGAAATATCATTAAGCTTCCAGACACCTACTTTCTAAACACAGGCTGTGTGAATTCTAATGAAAACATGAATTCCACGGTATAAATTTTCTCTGCTGCCTGGTTCAGTGAGGCGCTGCCCAGTAAGCCAATAATTCCATTCCTCGGAGCATTGCTGAGAATATTTATCTAGTTAAATATCGTCTGTTTCCCCATTTAATTCCTGGTGGCTTTTCTTCTCCTTGCCACCGGCTTTTTTTTTCCTTTTGCTGTTTCCTTGTGCAGGAATGGCCACAGCTCTGATGGATTATCTTCATTAGCTACTTGGGGTGATGAGTCCCTGAGTGAAGCTGAACTTGATTTACCGCATTCGAAAGCTGAATCTCTCTTGGAAGCTCTAAGTAGGGCAGGTTTTATGCAGCCTTTACACTGGTGTGTTTGAAGAAGAGAAAAAAAAATCAAGTTTTTCTTTTAGGAAAAAATTTGGGGATGTATTTTGGTCTCCTGGGAGAACTTCCTTTTACATGATAACACTGAACTGCTGATGTTGAAAATGCTTTTTGATAAAGAAAAGGTGAATGAAGAGCATGGTGTTCTCCTGAGAAGAACACAGGGGGCCTGGGCTCTGAGTCTGGGGGCACTGCTGACACGAGGCACAGATTTTTGGGTCTCGGGAAGCTGGGGAACTGGATTGGCAGCTCTCCAAGGCTCCTTCCATCCAAGAACCCAGCTCCCGGGAAGGTCACCTAGTCTCCCTAAGCTGCACGTTCTGCATCCTAAAAATGGGGACACGCCGCTCATTACAGGTCACTTCGTCGCCCAGCCTCCAGACAGAGGAGTGGTCGGCCGTGGAACAGGGTCCTCATTCTTCCTATAGCTCTGAGCCCAAGCTCCGGTTCATTTTCAGAAAGAGCGCTGGCAGAACTGAGGCTTTGGGGCTGTGATGTGTGATCGTGAGTGCATCCTGCTATCATTAGTGGGTATTTGACGATCTGCTTGCCAATGCAGGAGATGCCAGGAGAGACGTGGGTTCGATCCCTGAGTTAGGAAGATCCCCTGGAGTAGGGAATGGGAACCTGCTCCAGTATTCTTGCCTGGGAAATCCCATGGATAGAGGAGCCTGGCGGGCTGCATCCATGGGGTGGCAGAGTCAGACATGAATGAGTGACTCAGCAGCAGCGGCAACACCCAGGGGTGTCAACATTGCCTCTCCTATAATTCATAGGTAGTTTGCTTTCTGAGTTCTGCTGTGAGGCGCTTGCTTTGGGGCTGGCCACGTGCCGGTTGGAGGGACCAGCCAGCTCCCTTGAAGTTGGGCAGAGGGGCTTTTCTTGAAGGCCTTGTCCAATTGTGGCAAAGGGGCAATCTGGAGGAGAAGTCTGTGGCGAAGATGCTTGGCCTGAAGGACCAAGTACAAGAAAAGACAGACCAAGAAAACAGTCTTCTTTTATACCCTCAGGCCTGGGCCCAGTAGCCTTAATCTCCCCTGGGGGTTGAGAACGCAAGGTATATTCCATCATGTGAATTACCCATTCCTAGCCCCGAGGCTTCTGCCACTCCAGGAAGCGGGGTCTCTTGGCGGTGCTGCCACGTCATTGGCTGCAGAATGTTCCCGTCATTTCCATGGCTGCACCCTACCCTTGTTTCCCGAGAGACCTCGGGGAAGAGGAGGAAGACGGAAGGCAATGACCTGGAGGTCAGGGGCTCCTGAAGAACAAGAAAGAAGGAATGCAGAATTCGGTAGCCTCCTCAGTCAAGGCCACTTGCAAATGGTAGAAGCACGAGGGGCAGGGACGGTCTCCAGTGGGCCTGGCTGGGAACCTCTGTGACAGCACAGATGCCCCCACCGAGTGAAGGTAGTAATAACAGCAAGAGTGGCTGGTACATATTGACCGAATTCTGTGTTTCAGCCTTTGTTCTAAGTACTTTATATACACCGCCTCACTGACTTCTCACAGCTCTCTGTGGGTAGGTACTAACATCGTTCCCGTTTGTAAATGGGAAAAGTGAGGCTCAGAGACGTACAGTGACTTGCTCAAGGTCTCACAGGTTAGAAACCAGGACTCAAAGGCAGGCACTCTGATCTGAGCTTTCTCTCTCTTAACCATGACTGAGATGTGTGTTGTGAGAGTTCCAGAGTGACACGGTGCCTTATGTGCTAAGAACCTAGGGTGGATCTTTACCGGTTATTTAACTTCTCCTGGGGAATCTCTATTTTTTCTTGGATATAATAATACCCAGGCTTCCCCCCAGTGGCTCAGTGGTAAAGAATCCTACTGCAATGCAGGAGACACAGGTTCAATCCCTGGGTCGGGAAGATTCCGTGGAGGAGGAAATGGTAACTCACTCCAGTATTCTTGCCTGGTAAAGCCCATGGATAGAGGAGCCTGACAGGCTAGAGTCCATGGGGTCACAAAAGAGTCAGACATGACTGAGCAACTGAGTGCACGCACACATGGGAAGAGGACAGGGTGACGCAGAGAAGCCCGTCTTAACAATAGCTGTAGAGGAGTGGCAGGGTCAAATCCCTCAGCTCCTGGTTCTTAGGCCTTACCCACTCTCCCCTTTCTCCTTCTCTCCGCACCATCCTCTTCCAGCATCGCCCTTGCCTGTAAGCCCCCCTCTCTCAGGCAAGGAATTAAAATGTTTTGTCTGGAAATAAGCAGACTTGACAAACACGGCCGGGGCTCCTGCCGCAGCTGTGTTCAGCGTATTTAGATGCCGGCAACGCCAGCTTTAACATGGAGATTGGTGTCCAAAGGCACCTGATATCGTTATGTCCATTTCCATTGTGCCCAACAGCACGTGGAAACCCATCAAATAATGATCTTGGGAATGAAATATTCAACGTACAATGTTATTAACATATAAAAGACTTATGGGCAAATCACTTTTAAGTATGACAGGGCTTCAAAATGTGTTTCATTTGAGTATAGGAAGGAAGGTTTTGGGGGTTGTTTATCAGCAGTACCATGAGGAAGGCTTATTTTTTCCCTTTAAATCTGGATGAATATGCATGTGTGCGCTGCATGATAATAACAATCACGCAGCCAGGAGATTAGCTGAGCTCCTGCTCCAGTGATTCCTGCATGCAAATGCGGACAATGCAGAGCCGGCGAGGGAGGCGCAGGCAGCACCCTCCACTTGTCTGCCCCCCAGCCTTCATGTTGTCTCCTGGGTGTGTGTCAGCAACGGCTGAACATGGCAAAGTCACAAGGCTGCACAGCTGGAAACTTGCCCAGGTGCCAGTCCACCTTGTCTTATTGTGAGACATACCAACAGAAAAGTACATGAAATTTAACGAGTGATTATGGATCCATGGAGCTACCCCATCCCCCAAGAAACAGAATGTTGCCAGTGCTCTAGAAGAGCCCCGTATGCCCCTCATGTTGTTTAAGAAAGCTGGGCTCCTGGAACAGGCACATAGGTGGCCATGAATGGAAAAACTGTTAGGACTTGGCAATGCCACTTCTTGACCAAAAGATAGCTCCTTTCTTTTGCTTTAGAAAGTCTTTAGGAGGCAGTAGGAAGTCTGGAACCCAGCGATGGGTTGGAATCTCATCTCTGTGACCTTGAGCAAGACCCTCATGCTCCCTGTGCCTTAGTTTTCCCATCTGTAAAATTGCAGATAATGAAAGTATCTGTTTCATGGAATTGTTGTGAGGATCACGTGTGTTAATACATGTAAAATGCTCAGAACAGTGTCAGGTGCCTATATATATTATAGCTACTGTTGTTCCTAATTTTATTAATCGTCTTGGTTCTATATATTTGTATAATTCTATGGGAATTGTCAGTCTGGCAAATAATATCAATGCATCAGATTTCTGTGTTATTCTGGTCCATCTACATCACCAAGGTGAGGTCATCCCAAGCCAGGTCAGGTGTCACTGGGTAGGTCTCAGGCATATACTTTGTTTCTCCCTTCACTCCCATGTAGAAAATTGCAGCTGGGCACAACTATAATGTTTAAGAGAATTCTAGAGCATGAATGTGATTGTTGGGAAATAGGGAGGAGACAACTAGATGTTGATTGAATATCTAAACAGTGCTATTTAACCCTGGAGAGAAAAAAAAAGATCTCTGTAAGATAAGGTACTTTTAGTTCATTTTACAATTAGGAAAATGAAATACAGAGAAGTGAAGCAACTTGCTATTATCACATAGCTAGGAAGTGGTTCAGCAGGGATTCGACATGCATGTTTTCAAAGACTTAAGGGACCTTAAGCTCATTCAGTTCAACCTCCCACCCATGCAGGAGTACTTTCTTCCATGTACCTGCAAAGCGATAACCCAGGTTTTGCTTGAATAAATCATAAATTTAGAAGAGCACGACATTATGCCAAGTATGTATCAGTACACCTGATTTATTGCTTCCTGTCACAGGAAAGGCTAATTGACTTTAAGTCATGTATAGCTAGATATTCATGATCAAAAAAAGCACAAAGTAACTTATTAATCACTATGTGGTATGGGCAGGATGTAAGGTAGAAGTGAATAAAGAGAATGTTGTAAATGTACTTGGCATTTTTATAATTTTTTTCATAACCTTCTCTAGTGATGGTAAGAGTTATCTCTCTTACCCAGATGCTAAATTGAGACATAAGCCATAGCAACCTACTAGGGCTTCAGAGTGATATTAGAGAAGACAGTGGTGGAATTCTGAGTCTGTTTGGCTGTTATTGGAGACCAGTATATTTATTCCCTCACTTCTTTATTATTCTAACTGCTCAACAGAAGAACTTATACAACAGGAAAACTGGCAAAAACTTTATCATACTCATCAACTGGCATTGCTATATTAATTGCATCTCTTTGCTTCAACAAAGGAAGTTAGCAGAAAGATTGATTTAGCTGTGTGTGTACCCTCTGATTTTCATCGATTTTTCAGTTTCCTGTGTTAGTGCCACTTTAGTTTATGAGAGTTTGCTTAATTCAGAAATACACTCTATGAGAATAACTCAAAATGGAGGAGGAACCTAAATATGAAACTTAAAACCATCAGGTTTCTTGAAGAAAACATTGAAGAAAACTTGTGTGACCTTGAGTTAGGCAAATAATTCTTAGATAAGACACAAAAATCACAAACTATAAAAAAAACACCCAAAGGCCAAATTGGACTTCATAGAAATTTTTTTTTTTAGAGTGCTACACATAGTATAATGCTTTTGTTTATTTTTATTACATAAGTTTCAGGTGTCTAATATTATAGTTCAACATATCCATTCATTACAGAATTATCTCCACCACAAGTCTAGATACCATCTACCATATAGTTACCAATTTCACCCACCCCCAATTCCCTTCCTCTCTGGTAACCACTAATCTGTTCTCTGTATCTATGAGGGTTTTTTTTTTTTAATTTTATTTTGTTTGTTCATTTTCTTTGGACTTGACTTTTTGTGGTTCTATACCAATTTTAGAATTATTTCTTCTAGTTCCAGGAAATATGCCATTGGTATTTTAATAGGAATTGCATTGAAATAATAGATTGGTTTGGGTAGTATGAACATTTTAACAATATTAACTCTTCTAATCCATGAGCATGGAATATCTTTCTATCATTTACATGTCTTTCTCAATTTCTTTTGTTAGTGTCTTATAGTTTTCAGTGTACAGATCTTTTGCCTTCTTGGTTATGTTTATTCTGAAATATTTCATTCCTTTTGAGGCAATTTTATTTTATTTTTTAACTTTACAATATTGTATTGGTTTTGCCATATATCAACATGAATCTGCCACAGGTATACATGTGTTCCCCATTCTGAACCCTCCTCCCTCCTCCCTCCCCATACCATCCCTCTGGGTCGTCCCAGTGCACCAGCCTCAAGCATCCAGTATCATGCATCGAACCTGGACTGGGGACTCGTTTCATATATGATATTATACATGTTTCAGTGCCGTTCTCCCAAATCATCCCACCCTCTCCCTCTCCCACAGAGTCCAGAAGACTGAAATTTTTAAAAAATATGTTCTTCAAAAGAAATTAAGAAAATGAAAAGACAAATCTTGCATATATTTATTCCTAATCTCTTCATTTTGTCTGGTGCTGTTTTAAATGATACCTTAAAATGTTTTTCAGTTTCTAACTGCTCGTTGTTAGTACATAAAATTAACTTGATTTTTTTCTGTTGACTTTGTATCTTGGAGGCCTGTTAAACTCACTTATTAATTCTGGTAACTTTTTTGCCTATTTCTTGGTGTTTTCCACATAGTCCATCCTGTCTTCTGTGAATAACGATTTCTTCTTTGCCAGTCTGAATGCATTTTATTTCTTTTTCTTACCTTATCACACTGGCTAGGACCTCCAGGATGATGTTAAGTAGGAATGGTAGAGTGGATAGCCTCACCTTGTTCAAGATTTTAGGGGAAAATTATTTACCATTAAGAATGATGCTGGCTGTTTGCTTGCTAGCATCTAGTTAGGTTTTCTGCCAAATACTTTCACTTAGGCATTTCAATAGAGATGTTGAAGCTTCTTAAGTGACTTTCTCCTGAATCTTTAACAGTCTTCTGATAGGTAGTGAAAGGAAAGGCTGGACCAGATGTAGTCTAATTAGAAAAACCTTCTATTTGGGAGTCAGTTTTAATTTATTTTAGAAATATTTGATCTTGCTCTCCTGTAGACCAGTGCAGGCATATTCTTTCCAGGGTGTCCTTGTTTTTTTCTCTTTCTTCTCCCTGGACCTGAAAAAGACCTCAAGAGCTAACATTTTATGTGTGTTACTACAATTTAAACCTTAGTTTTTGAAAATAGAACTTTAAGAAAATGAATAGTGCTCTACATTTCCTTGTATTTGTGACAAGAATTCATATCAGCTTTTAACCCTCTGGTTTCTGTGAGAGAAAACAAGCACCTTATATTTTTGTTGATAAGACACCAAGTAACTGATATCAATGAATAAAACTGTAAGAAGAAATTTACTTTTTAATTTGTCAGCACTGTTCTTTCCCCAGTGACTAAATTGCTGCACATTTGACAGCACTGGCAGCAATAGCAAACTACCGATACGGAATCATCCAGTTAATTAAATAAAGATTATATTACTGGAAAAAGCTAAATCATCAGCTCAACCATGTGAAAACACTTTTAAAATCATGTTAAAAATGTCTTTGCAATTTGTTTAGCTTGTAGTAGAATTTGTGCAAAGTACCAATCATTATAATAGCATTATAGTTCTGTTAGCAACTACTTGAAATCAGAAAGTGTTTATTTTACCTGTTGTTTAGATTTTGCCAAAGCATTTCTTTTTTTTTTTTTGGAGGAAATAGAAAGGTGGCTTTATTTTTTTATTTTTGTTTTCTTTTTTTTAAATTTAAATTTATTTATTTTATTTATTTTTTTAATTTAAACTTATTTATTTTAATTAGAGGCTAATTACTTTACAATATTGTATTGGTTTTGCCATACATCAACATAATTTTATAATGTTATAAGGTGTTGATGTGATTCTTCTTAGAAGAGACAACACCGTATCTGAAGTCTGAAGTAGGCAATGGAATCAGAGAAATTTAAGTTCTGGGCTGGGGGTATATAGATGATGTCCTAAATATAATGACAGTAGCAGCAGTAGTAGTAATAAAAATAATAATAAAGCTGAGAAACTCCTTCCCCGATTTCTCTCTGGACTAGGGAGTACCCTCCAAAGTGGGTGGGGTCAGATTTAGAGACATACATTTCTTCCACGCTAGTGTCTGAGAAGGAGGTGACAGGGTAAAAGTCAGTGGGACTTGGGGAGGAAGGGTGGCTGGAGTGACAGTCTCCTTGCATGGGAGATGATGCTAGACTACTAAAGGAGCTCATGGGTTTCAGAAGAGCCAAGGAATGAGTTTTAGGAGTGCTCAGAAAGTACTGGCTGAGGTTAGAGGAACAAAATAAGCAAGAATGAGGTGGACTCTGACGCCTGAGGCAGAGAGTTCAATTCTGGTCATTTGACAGGGGAGGGGAGATGGGGAAAGAGGGAAAAGAAAAGAATGACATGAAACTCGTAGCTTGGCCCACTGGTTGGCTGGTAAGGTATTAATTGAGAGACAGGGGTTAGGAAATGTGCCAATTAAGGAACCAGTTGGTAGAAGGAATTAAGGCGCACTTGAATGCAAAGTCAATATGCACTCAATATGTTGGCAAATTTGGAAAATTCACCAGTGGCCACAGAACTGGAAAGGGTCAGTTTTCATTCCAATCCCAAAGAAGGACAATGGCAAAGAATGTTCAAACTGCCACACAATTGCACTCATCTCACACGCTAGCAAAGTAATGCTCAAAATTCTCCAAGCCAGGCTTCAACAATATGTGAACCTTGAACTTCCAGATGTTCAAGCTGAATTTAGAAAAAGCAGAGGAACCAGAGATCAAATTGCCAACATCTGTTGGATCATCGAAAAAGCAAGAGAATTCCAGAAAAACATCTACTTCTGCTTTACTGATTATGCCAAAGCCTTTGACTGTGTAGATCACAACAAACTGGAAAATTCTTCAAGAGATGGGAATACCAGACCACCTGACCTGCCTCCTGAGACATCTGTATGCAGGTCAGGAAGCAACAGTTAGAACTGGACATGGGAACAACAGACTGGTTCCAAGTTGGAAAAGGAGTACCTCAAGGCTGTGTATTGTCACCCTGCTTATTTAACTTGTATGCAGAATACATCATGTGAAGTGCCGGGCTAGATGAAACACAAGCTGGAATCAAGATTTCCAGAAGAAATATCAATAACCTCAGATAGGCAGATGACACCACCCTGATGGCAGAAAGTGAAGAGGAACTAAAGAGCCTCTTGGTGAAAGTGAAAGAGGAGAGTGAAAAAGCTGGCTTAAAACTAAACATTCAAAAAACTAAGATCATGGCATCTAGTCACATCACTCCATGGCAAATAGATGGAAAAACAATGGAAACAGTGACAGACTTTATTTTTGGGGGCTCCAAAATCACTGCAGATGGTTACTACAGCCATGAAATTAAAAGACGCTTACTCCTTGGAAGGAAAGTTATGACCAACCTAGACAGCATATTAAAAAGCAGAAACGTTACTTTGCCGACAAATGTCCCTCTAGTCAAAGCTATGGTTTTTCCAGTAGTCATGTACGGATGTGAGAGTTGGACTATAAAGGAAGCTGAGCGCCGAAAAATTGATGCTTTTGAACTGTGGTGTTGGGGAAGACTCTTGAGGGTCTCTTGGACTGCAAGGAGATCAAAACCAGTCAATCCTAAGGAAAATCAGTACTGAATATTCATTGGAAGGACTGATGCTGAATCTGAAGCTCCAATACTTTGGCCACCTAATGTGAAGAGCTGACTCATTGGAAAAGACCCTGATGCTGGGAAAGATTGAAGGTGGGAGGAGAAGGGGATGACAGAGGATGATGGCATCACCAACTCGATGGACATGAGTTTGAGCAAGCTTCGGGAGTTGGTGATGGATAGGGAAGCCTGGCATGCTACAGTCCATGGGGTTGCAAAGAGTTGGACACGACTGAGTGACGGAACTTAATTGGACTGGTAGAGGGAATAGAGGATGGACTAAAACTCAGGCTAAGCAGACAAAAGAAATAGCCAAATTGGTATTGGGAATGGACATTAGAATGAACTTCTAGAAGAGAAGCTAGGGCCAGGGTATATCTTGACAAGAAGAAGTGGTTCACCAGAGAGGGGACACCAGGGAGCCTTGGAGGAATGGAGTTATGTTCTATTCCAAGCGGCAAAAGACTCTGGATGCCTGTACTCACCTGCTCCTTAAGTGGATGGAATCTTTTGCTCATTCATCAGGCCATATATATCAAACACTGATCTCTTTGCTCATTAACCAGGCCATACATGAAAAGTACCTATCTCTTGTTCCAGGCATAGTTGCTGTGGTACCAAGAGGATTAAAAGAGTCTCCAGGTTATGTGTGAGAAGGGGACAGACTGAATAGTTAATTACAAATAGAATACGAAGTGGAAATTACCCCAACAAAGAAAGGAGTAAAGGGAAGTGACATTTGAGTTGGGTCTCTAAAGGGTTTGGAAGGTGAAGGGGAGAGAGGAAGGGGAAAAAACATTCCAGGCATGAATAAAGTGTGTAGAAGGACCTCTTAAAAGCACATACTGTGTGTATGTGCTCAGTTTCTCATTCGTATCCGACTCTTGTGACTGCATGGACGGTAGCCTGCCAGGCTTCTCTGTCCATGGGATTTCCCAGGCAAGAATACCTGGGTTTCCCAGGCAAGAAATGGGTTGCCATTTCCTTCTTCTGGGGATCTTCCCAACCCAGGGATCGAACCTGAGTGTCCTACATTGGTAGGCAGATTCTTTACCACTGAGCCGCCTGGGAAGGCGAAAGAGCAAATAGCACTTTCAGAAATAAATGAGCATGGAGGGAGAGTTACTTCTTTCTCTCAGCAAACTCTGTCCCTCATGAGCTCTTTTTGTCTTCATTGGTACAGACTGTTTAATTTAAAATATTAGTAACTTTTGTTCATGTGTGTGGTTTCTAGCTTTGCAGAGAAAAGGCAATTTAAGGCCAGGGCACCTATTGAGCTTAAGGTTCTCCGTGCTTGACTGTTTGTAATCTGTGTTCTCTGCTCTGTGAGACATTAAACATGGTACCAGCAATCTCACCCAAAGTTAGTTTGAAATCAAGAAGTCACTCTGGTGAAGAATCTGAGAGTGTAGACTAGACTAGTTGAAATGGCCACTGTCAGGTTTAACTTGGTCCAGTAAAGACAGGGGTCATTTTCAGTAGCTGTTGTCTCCTTTCTTCTCCTGCCGAGTACTCTGTCTCTGTCCCTAAACTTGAAAGAATCAGCCCCTTCTGGCTGGTTCCAGGCATTGCCCACACTTGGAGGCCACAGCAGCTCTCCAGCATCTCCCTGACACTTGAAACTGAGCCCTTCTTAGGCCCCACGCCCAGGAATCTTTCCGCTTGTCTCTCTTCTGGGCTTGCAGCCAGGCTCAACTTTTCAAGATGCTGTCTTCCAAATCCTGCCTTGATTAACTCGGTCTGCAGCCCCTTCTTTGTCGCTGTTTTCTTGTCACTCTTTTAGTTTTTCCTGCAGTCATCTGTGTTCGTAGTCTGTCTCATCTTAGACATTTGCATTTGCAAATGGCTACATTTCCATTTAACGCGCAGGAGGCAGCTTGTGTAGACTGCAGAAAGAAACACCTGGACCACACAGAAAACCGAAGCACCCGGGCTCGTCTGCCCGCGGGGGTCATGGGTGTGGTCGTCGGGGCTCCACATCCAAACCGTAGCAGATCGGTCTGGGCAGATTTTTTAAGACAGGCACTCCCAGCCCTATGGTCATCTACAAGAGGTTTTCGGGGAAGGGAACTGGGAGCAGCCAGAGCCCTCTGCATATTACTAAAGGGGATATGGATGTTGTTAATGGATGCGTTGGTGAGGGTGTGTGGTGGGGTGGAAGTAGGGAGCTTGTGCCCAGCCCTGTAGGAGGGGAGAGGGTGTGAGGGAATGCAGATGGTGGAGCTTATGGTAGCAACTAGAAAAGGGAAAGCAGGCCAAGTAGTCCCAAGTAGTGCCTGGGGCATGTGGGTGGGAGGAGAGATGACTAGGCATGGCCTCTGGATGGCAGAAACCCAGACTGACCAGTAGCAGCCGGTATGTTTGCAGCCATTCCTTCCCGTGGCTCTTCCTTCTTGGAGCTGATGACCTTGTTATCATTCTCCTCGTCCCCAATGATTGCTTCTTCTCCAGACACCTTACCAGCTCACTTCAACCCATTGCCCTCTTTTTTGGACTCAGACCCCAGCCCGAAGTTCAGCTTCCCCTTCAGGAGCTCACCCATCCTCCTAGCTTTAATTATTACCTCTGTGGCCACACATGCCCAAATCTTTGTCTGCATCCTGGACCTCTCATTTGATCCTGTTCCCCATTTGCATTGCCTCTTGGACATGTCCAGTGGCTGTCCCACTGTCATCTCCGACTCAGTGTCGTGTACTCAGAGGATGTGTACTCCTCCTCTTCTTGGAGGAGTCCAATTAAGTGACCGCTAAGGTCTCTTCCAGCTCTGAATTCCTGTGGCTTATGGAAAAAGACAAACTCACCATCTTCACCTCTTTAAATAGCATTTTCTTCTGTTTCCAGGTAGACTTCAGCTATTTCTGGTGTTACCTCTCTCTTCACTGCCTTGTTGATCTTGCATCAAGCTCTTCCCCTTGGGTCCACGTGGTCACCACCGCTTCTGAGTTTGTTCCTAAACACCTGACCTCTGACTCACCTGATCTTCTGTGACCCACCCTGTCAGCCTCAGCACCCATCAACACTGCTTCCATCAGTCATGCGACTGGGACTTCTCTCCTATTTAGCCCTTCATTCTCCAGCTTTTTTTGCCCTTACCTGGCTATTCTCCAGCCACACCAGAGCGCCTTCCACACTCTAGAAGCTCTGCATTCAAGATGCCAGGATGCAAACCTTCCCAGCCTATATTGATCATCCTGTTTTTTCCTTTATTCTTCTAGAACAGATCATTTCTGCTACACAATTTAACACTAACCATATACGTTTAGTGTTTTCTTTTTCAAGTATTTTCTCCAACTTGAACATACACTGTTATCAAATCACAATGGTCGAATGTTTTTCTTGTCTTCCTCCCTAATGCCAAGAATGTGAAGTAGGCTCAACAAATAGGGGTTAGTCAATAATTGATCACTGAGAGTCTGGATTGAAGGAAAATTTTAGTTTAATGAGCTTTAAACTCCAGGTGGGAAGTCTGGTCAGATATACCCTCCTCCATTTGCGGATGGTTAAGGTGACTATCTTGAATCCCTCTTCCCCTTTCCCTCCTGTGTTTCTCCCGTCTTCCTGCCAATGCCAGTGGGTGTCTTTGTCATCAATCTCATGTCCTTCCCACTCAAATTAGAATATGTTTCCAGTACTTAAGTTACTCCCCTGCTTAAAAACCAAATGTTGACGAGATACAGTCTAGCTCTCTGTTATGATATTTGAAACCTTCCATGATCTGGCTCCTGCCTGCCCACTTTCTCGGACCCAACCTAACCCAACTTCTGGCCCAGCCATGCTTGTCGATGATCCACCCTCCACTGTGGTTTCATTGCTGTGCGCACTCGGCACCCTCTGCCTGGAACGTGGGTAGTCCCTTTCTTCACCTGGCTTAACGCCTGTCCCTTTGGAGACTCATCTCTGGCAGTCATTTCTCCTAGAATTCTTGCATGGCTCCATCTACTCTGGGTTAGCTGCAACAGTAACACCCTGATGTGGTCCAGTTTCACCCTGTGTATACATTTCTGTCAAACAGGTACCATGTTATGTTACAGTAGTTGGGGGACTGACTTATCTCCCTAACAGTCCTAAAGCTTCTGGTGTTTCATTAACGTTTGTATCCCCAGCACCTAGCCTGAAACCTTACTGATTGAAAAAGCTGTTCAATGAGTATCTGTTTCAGCTTTTCATGTTGAAGATGTTTGGTTCAGATTCAGTCCTCTACTTAGGCAAGCACTGCAGCTCATGCTTGGAGGGCCTTCAAACCAGTCATGGATTCAAGGAGGCATTTTGCTTTCTCCTTTAATCTAGGTAGACACGACTCTGTTTTACATTTTTAATATTCACGTCTGGACTTATCACTCTATCAAGTTTATTGATATTTGATTCATCCCTTACAACTGATGGAGCAGAATGGGATAAGGCAGCAGCATTTCTTCCATCCCTTTTAAACTCTTATCAGCATTTTGTTATTCACGTATAGCTTTGCCTTAGTCATCAGTATTGGGCTGATGGACTGGAACGGCCCAAGTTGAACGGTAATTACTTACTCTGTTGCTGATAGCCCAGATGAGAATAGGACTTATTAGATCTGTAATAATGGAAATCTGTGTTTAATGCAGATCTTTTAAGCAGTTTGAAACGATCTCAAATTCATCTCTCTTTGCCATATGTTAAAATGTCACATTATGGTTTTAAAATTCAGGATGAGAACTGAAGTTTCAGAAGAAACTGTGGAAAAGTTCTCAAATCTGTCCTTTCTAAAATCAGAAGCATTTGTTCATCTCACATCAAGCCTCCACGGAGAGGCAGCGCTGTCTGTGCAGTACCCCAAAAGGGGGTGCTTCCAGGAAGCAGACGGCCTGTTTCACCAGGACCCAGGAATAGGCAGGGTAGAGGGGAAGCAGGTGTGGAGACCCCTGGGGGTCCCTGGGGGCCTTCCTAGATGCATAAGGCTGGACTTCAGCAGATGAACCCAAGTCGAGGGTTCTTTAAGCTCAGAGGTCAAGATGGGCACCACATCTGAATGCTCACCCTTGAGTCATTAGGCGGTCTCTTGTTTCAGCTGTGGCAAACTTTAGCATTTCCATCAGTCCTGCCTGATTTCTTCTTTCTCCTTGTCACAAGAGGAAGAAAGTTAGAAGAAATCTGACTCAAGAAACTGCTGTGACTGGTGCTTAGTAATCATGATCCACCCTCCTCATTGTGCGGACCTGAAGACCAGATCAAGGAACTTTAATAGCTCACTCACGGGCCCGTATCATGAGCGCTGCAGTAGGGATGGAGGCAGAATTGAGCGCTCACTCAGGGGTCCCACCATCACTTTTAGGAGTATGTTCCTACAGGGTCTTTGGACCAGCCCAGCCGCTGTGTTTTCAAGTTATTTCCACTAAACCATATCCTTCTTCTTGACTGGGAAATGGCCTACATAATTTAGCTTCCTGTCTTAGAATAGAGTCTTGTCTGGAGACTTATTAATAGGAGCTGTAACTCACTGAATTTTATAAATGAAGCAGGGTCTTGAAAGACCTCTTGTTTCTCAGCAGAGGTCTTATGAGTGAGAAATGGTTCTGCAGACTCAGATGCAGCTTTTCTCTTTGGTTCAGTGAGTCTCATGCTTCTTTGCAAACAGTAAATGTCCTGAGTGGTGTCATTATACTGTTGGAGAGCTTGGTGCTGGTCAATTGCACCAAGCATCTACCTCTTGCGATTTTGAAAATGTCACAGCTTTCCTGTGAAAGACAGGCTGATGCTAATTCTCTAGCTAGAGATTGCCTTGGCTCCTATGACTCTATTATATATATCATCAACTTGATAGGCCTGATATAACTGGCAAGGTACTCTGATGGATGTTGTGGGGGATAAAAAATCCGAGGATTCTCTGGACTCAGCGTGCTTGTATATACTATCAATATATTTATTTGTGTATTTATCTTTCTTTCTTTTTGAGATACTTATTTTTGGCTGCATCTGGTCTTGGTTGCTGCATTCAGGATCTTCATTGCAGCTTGCAGGCTTCTCTCTAGTTGTAGGAAACAGGCCTAGTTGCTCCACAGCATATGGGATCTTAGTTCCCCAACAAGGGATCGAACCTGCATCTCCTGCATTGAAGGGCGGATTCTTAACCATGGGACCACTGGGGAAGTCTCTTTTCTTTTTACTCTTGAATCTTGATACTTTCTTGTTGGTAAGCTTTTTGAGTTCAATGAGCTTGCTAGGTGCATGAAAAGTGGAATGAAAGTGTTAGTCGCTCAGTCTTGTCCGACTCTTTGCGACCCCATGAACTCTAGCCTGCCAGGCTCCTCTGTCCATGGGATTCTCCTGGCAAGAATACTGGAGTGGGTAGCCATTCCCTTCTCCAGAAGATCTTCTGGACCCAGGGATCAAATTGGGGTCTCCCACATTGCAGATGGATTCTTTACCATTGAGCCACCAGAGAAGCCCTTGCTAGGTGCATATTGCTTTATGGATTTTAGCAACTCCTACTTTGGGAGAAAATAGTCACGTTTTAGTACTTTCCCCAATAACTTTAAAACCGTATTATGTGATATATTGTCATTGACTTAAAAGTTGCTCATATGTATTTGCCACATGTTTTGGTAACACAATGTGGAAAAAGTAGGGAAATTTGAGGACTTTTTGGGAACAAAATTCTCAGCTTGTATCTGATATTTGTTGATGAACAACAGCAGTATTCTATGAACAGCCCTGAAATTTCTTAAAAACGTTCTTGTAAAGAAGACAAGCTATGGAATCCTTGGATGCCTATTGAAAGTCCAAGTTACTTGTATAGTATCTTCCTCATTTGAGGATGTCTGTCTATGGGTGAGGTCCATGAGGGTTTTTAAGAACTGAAAGGAGTCTTCTGGGTCCCCAGTTGAGAAAATAGAAGTAAAGAGGCAAAGCGACTTCTCCAGAATCGCTTAGAACTAGAGAACCTGGGTCTTCTCACCTCTCGACCTGCATTCTTTCCACCACACCACCCGCTTCTTTTATTCCAGAAAAATAAACAATTATTTTACATCCGATCACCTTCTAATGAGTACATCTATTCCCGAGACTGGCAAACTTTGTGATTCTATCAGCAGGCAATCTTATTTGTAAAGAGGCTGGCTAATTATCCATGACATTTTAAATGTCTGCATTGTCCTTGAGCTAAGAGTATGAAGTCAGAAGACTCAGGGGTGTATACACTTCCTGATAGATTTCACTTAGTTTAGCACACTCTGACAGTAAAAACAAATCTTAGCTGTTCAACGACAGTAACATTCCAACCGGGAAAGTAATTTTAAAAACCTGTTAACTGTATTATTGCTAATTTGGTATCACAGGAACTACCAGAGTTGTCAGTATAGCTGTGAAGTTACGATAGACATATTTTGTCTAAGAAAAATGAAAAAAGCAGATACTCACTTTGCATCGGCATCGATGACAATAGTGGTCATTTTTGTAAACCTAGGTTTTATTTCTTCAGTTGAAATTCAAAGTAACCCAGGTGGAAAAGATGGCTATTATGTTGAAGGATTGGAAGCTCTTGATTTTATCAAGGATTAGAACTAAGATGAGATACTGTGGGATGTTTTACTAGATAAAGAGACAGGGGAGATGACTGCCATCTGTGATTTGAGAAGACCCGCCGCCCAGACATGCTTGCTGCCCAGTAAAGAGAGTCCTCCACAAAGGCTTTTATTTCCTGGTATTTCTGTTTTCTGTTTTTACTGGAAGGATGTATCTCTTATTAATTATACTTACACCTGGTTTCAAATTTCTGGGTGTCCTGTTGATTCAGGGGTATTGTTATTGCTGTTGTTCAGTCATGTCCGACTCTTTGCAATCCTATGGACCGTAGCCTGCCAGGCTTCTCTGTCCATGGGATTTCCCAGGTGAGAATACTGGAGTCGATTGCTATTTCCTGCTCCAGGGAATCTTCCTGACCCAGGGATCAAATCTCTGTCTCTTGCATTACAGGTGGATTCTTTTACTGTTGAGCCACCTGAAGAGCCCTACAGGGACTTTAGAAAGAACTAAAACCCCTTTTCCATCCCAAGTTCCCCCTTGGCCATACCTGGTTCAGTCTGATGACTGTAGTGGGTCTTCCTCCCCACCCCCCACCCTGCCTTGGTCATGGCTGCCGCCCAAATGAGCAGTATCGTTGGATAAAGTGAGAAAAAATTATTATTTTGGCCTCCATAGTATTTTTATTTGTATAAAATGACTATTATTTTTGCCTGTGTGTGGTGTGGTGATAAGAAAGATCTTTATTTTTTAAAATGTAGCAACATTTTCAAGTTTGAATCAATCAAATTTATTGTAGGAGCTGCAGATATATATATACGCTGTGTACTGAATAGATAGCAAGGGCAGAAGCCCAGGGGTTTCACTTCTCTAACTGTGGGACTCTTGGTTCTGGGAGGTGATCTCTTCCCCTTTCTGGTACAGGGATAGGACTGAGTGGTGTCTATGGTTACCTTCAGCTCGTACAAGCTCTCATTTATAATTATAATGCTTGCTGCATCTGTGCATTTCAGTCCTTCTGAAAAGAAAGAAGGCTTTGTCTTCAAATGGTACATCTATTTTTATTTAATGGATGGCCACTGCCTGGTTCTGGCATGCTCCTGTCTCGCTTTCTTCTCTGTAGACATTCCTGGTTTCTAGTCCAGGCCTGAATACATCACCCAGCTGATGAGACACGTCATTAAAATGGGCTCTGGAGTTGAACACACCTGAATTTAAGTCCTGGTTCTAAATCCCAGTTGGGCTAGTTTTCTCATATGTGAAATGGAGGTGATGTTGACTTTGTGGGTTGATGTGAGATATTGAGGGTAAAGCCCTTGCTTGGCACAGAGCCGGGTTCCTGCCCATGCCTGCCTCATTCTCTATTCCCCTTCTCCCAAGTAAAGGTTCCTCTGTGCAGAAATATGAAACATTAAGTTGTATATCACTGGTTCTATTCTCTGTTTTTATGGTTCCGCTCTTTTAGATTCCACATAAAATGATATGAAGATTGTATTTATATTTAAGACAATGACTGTCTTATCAGGTTGGGCTGCTGTAACAAAATACCATAGATGGAGTACATTAAATAAAAGGCATTTATTCTCATAGCTCTGGAGGCGGGGAAGTCCAAGATCAGGTGCTGGCAGACTGGGATCCCGGTGAGGATCTCTGCTTGGCTTACAGACAGCCACCTTCTCATTGTGCTATCTCGTGGAAGAGAGTAAGCGCTCAACCTTTTCCCCTCCTGTTATAAGGATACTAATTCCACCATGGGGCCCTCACCCTTGTGATCTCATCTAAACCTATTTACTTCCCAAAGCTCCCACCTCCAAATACCATTGCACTGGGGATTAAGGCTTCAACATGTGAAATTGAGGGGAAACATACAAATTTGTTGTATAGACACAAAGTTGTCTATAACAACTCACAGGTTGCTCAGTAGAGAATAGACTGGGGGTGGGGGAACCTCCAGGCGTTTTTCTAGCAGAGGTAATTAGCTGAACTAGTTGAGTAGTGATGGAGCTGGTGAGATGTGGTTATTAAGTCAGTGGGACTTCTTGACATCAGGTAGAGTTCGTCTCTCTACATGCTCAGTGCACTAGGGGCCTTGCTTCTGTCCTGTGGGTCATGCTTCTCCATGGGAATAGCCTTTTGTCTTTTCCCATCTGTATTGGCCTGACAATGTGATTGGCGTGCAATTTGTGTGAGGGGTGGGTGAGGGGAGATTAAGGGGCTTCCCAGGTGGCGCTAGTGGTAAAGAACCCACCAGGAGTAAAGAACTCCTGCCAATGCAGGAGAAGTAAAAGACACAGGTTCAGGTCGATCCTTGGGTTGAGAAGATCCCCTCGAGGAGGGTGTGGCAACCCACTCCAATATGCTGCAGTCCATGGGTTACAAAGAGTCAGACAGGACTGAAACGACTTAACATGCATGCATGTGTGGAAGGGAGATTAACATAAGAAACTACTTTCTCTTCTCAAAATATGGATACGTAGGTGAAATACAAGGAGGAGGGGAGAGGAGTTGCTGTTCTCTTGGCACATGATTCCATCTACAACTTCACAGCTCTTTTCTCCTGCCCTCAGACTTCTTGAGACTGAGGCATGGACATGGAGGTGATTGAGAGGCTTTCATGACTTTCCTGCTATGGCACCTAAATTAGATTTCCTGGTTGCTGGCCTCAATTCCAGGTGATCCTTCATAGATATACAGAATTCCATAAGAACATCCAAAGCGAGAGGCAGAGATGCAGCCCATCAAGGCCACGGATACAAACAGTGCTATGTGTATTAGTTACTTATGGTTGTATAATAAATTATTACAAAGCTTAGTGGCTCAGAGCAACATACATCTATTGTCACACAGGTTTTTTGAGTCAGGAATGTAGCACAGCTTTGCTGCGTCTTCTACTTCAGCTTCTCTTCCAAGGCTGCACTCAAGATATTGGCCAAGATTGAGATCTTGTCCGAAGGCTCAACTGGGGAAGGATCTGCCTTCAAACTCACTGATGCGGTGGTTGGCAGTTCCTCAAGGGTTGTTGGACTCAGGGCCTCAGTGCCTTGCTTGATTTGCCTGGAAGCTGCCCTCAGCACTCTTGCTGGGTTGGTCTCTCCAGCCTGGCAGCTTGCTTCACTAGAACATGCAATAGAGAGTCTAGCCAGATGGAAGTCACAGTCTTTTGTAACTTAATCACAGAAGTGTCATCTCCTCAATGGTGCCATATTCTGTTGGGCAGAAGCAAGTTACTCAGAGAGAAGGGATTACACAAAGCCATGAATGCCAAGAGGTGAGGCTCTTTGGGGCCATCCTAGAAGTTGCCTGCCACAGCTGTATATCATGGCTTCATTCAGTATATTAGAGCAGAAAGGACCTTAGTGATCATCCTAGACTCTCCTCATTATTTTTCCTTTTTAAATATTTATTTATTTTTAATCGGAGGATAATTGCTTTTCAGAATAGTGTTGGTTTCTGCCCTACACAACCTGGCCTCATTTTTATAGGCAAGGATAGTGAAGTGATTTACTCAGGGCCATAACTACTCTCAGGTAGAGCTGGCACTTCTGACTTGCATCCCAGTGAACTGTAAGTGGGCTGTACTTAACCTCCTAGGCTGGCAGGTAGCGGTTGTTCAGTTTGCAGTTTCAGCCTCAAGGAGCTTTATTCTTCTGCGTATGTGCACTGCCACACGTGTTGGCCCCAGGCCAGACTCTGAGTGGGTGTAAATGGCGCGCCTTGGGCTTTGTTTGAGACCCAGGGCATAGAGGCTTTGCCTAAGCATATCCAGCTTAAATTCTATGCTTTCTATGTTTTATCTCCCCTTTACATCATCATGTCTTTAAAACAACATGCACCGTGATGCAATTAGCTGTCTCACCTGTTTTTAACATTTCCCTCATAATCTCATGTAATGCTATAGACCACCATGTTAAGAACCCTCAGTTCTATCAGTTCAGTTCAGTTCAGTCGCTCAGTCGTGTTCGACTGTGTGACCCCATGAACGCCAGGCCTCCCTGTCCGTCACCAACTCCCAGGGTCTACCCAAACCCATGTCCATTGAGTCAGTGATGCCATCCAACCATCTCATCCTCTGTCGTCCTCTTCTCCTCCTGCCCTCAATCTTTCCCAGCATCACAGTCTTTTCAAATGAGTCAGCTCTTCGCATCAGGTGGCCAAAGTATTGGAGTTTCAGCTTTAGCATCAGTCCTTCCAATGGACACCCAGGGCTGATCTCCTTTAGTATGGACTGGTTGGATCTCCTTGCAGTCCAAGGGACTCTCAAGAGTCTTCTCCAACACCATAGTTCAAAAGCATCAATTCTTTGGTGCTCAGCTTTCTTTATAGTCCAACTCTCACATCCATACATGACCACAGGAAAAACCATAGCCTTGACTAGACGGACCTTTTTTGGCAAAGTAATGTCTCTGATTTTTAATATACTGTCTAGGCTGGTCATAACTTTCCTTCCAAGGAGTAAGCATCTTTTAATTTCATGGCTGCAGTCACCATCTGCAATGATTTTGGAGCCCCCCAAAATAAAGTCTGACACTGTTTCCACTGTTTCCCCATCTATTTCCCATGAAGTGATGGGACCAGATGCCATGATCTTAGTTTTCTGAATGTTGAGCTTTAAGCCAACCTTTTCACTCTCCTCTTTCACTTTCATCAAGAGGCTTTTTAGTTCCTCTTCACTTTCTGCCATAAGGGTGGTGTCATCTGCATATCTGAGGTTATTGATATTTCTTTCAGCAATCTTGATTCCAGCTGGTGCTTCTTCCAGCCCAGCATTTCTCATGATGTGCTCTGCCTGTAAGTATAGTTTATCTTGAATCTTAACTCTGTGCTTACTCTTAACTCTTGAGGCTGCTTGCTCTCTAGACTTGGCATTATGTTGGCCCCTTTTTCTTGGCTGTGTGTTATTTTAGGCTGTTGTCACAGGAGGATGTAGGAGGCAATGGAGGCATGTTAGTTATGCTCAGGACTCGGATTGCATGAGACAGACCTGAGGCGTGTCACCTGGAACTTCCAGGGCCAAATGTGAGTGACAGTGGTCAGACAGTGGGACATTCAGAAAATGGCTGTGGTGCTCCCTGGGATCTACTCTTGAGAGCCAGGATCCTCCAGTGAAGAAGTCAGAACAGTGCCTGGGAGTCTTTTGAAGCATTAGTCACCTCAGACCAAAAATCTGGGAGTGACACAGTAGCAATCAAGGCAGAAAGAGTTTAAAATATAAAAGTTCAATAAAATAGTAAAATAACAATGCCAGCAAGAGCCAGACCAGTTCATTCTCTAATTTTGTCCCCAAGATTTTGTCCCCTTTTCTTTAATTTTTATTCTTCAGTGGAAGCTCAGACATAGATGTAGAGGCCTTGTATTTTTTCATGCTAAATGGAGAAGGTATAGCATCAGAGGAGGCAAAGCTGAGCCTGGTGCTTTTGAAGTTGGTAGTGGTGTTGTGGTGCTGGTGGTATTGGTGATGTTGGTGTTGGTTGAGGTATTAATGGTGGTGATGGTGGTGGAGGTATTGTTGCTGGTGGTGGTGGTGGTAGTGGTGATGGTGGTGGTGGAGGTGTTGTTGCTGGTGGTGATGGTGGTGGTGGAGGTGTTGCTGGTGGTGATGTGGTGGTGATGGTGGTGGCAGTGATGGTGGTGGTGTTGTTGGTGGGGGAGGTGGTGGTGATGGTGGTGGTGATGGTGGTGGTGGTGATGATGGTGGTGGAGGTGTTGCCAGTAGTGGTAGAGATGGTGGTGGCAGTGATGCTGGTGGTGGTGGTGCTGGTGGTGGCAGTGATGCTGGTGGAGGTGTTGCCAGTGGTGGGGGAGATGGTGGTGGTGATGGTGGTGGTGATGGTGGTGGCAGTGATGCTGGTGGAGGTGTTGCCGGTGGTGGGGGAGATGGTGGTGGTGATGGTGGTGGTGATGGTGGTGGCAGTGATGCTGGTGGTGGAGGTGTTGCCGGTGGTGGTGGTGGTGCTGGTGGTGGCAGTGATGCTGGTGGAGGTGTTGCCGGTGGTGGGGGAGATGGTGGAGGTGTGATGGTGGTAACACTGGTATTGCTGGTGCTGGTGGAGTTTCAGTTCCCTCACTGCTCTGAAATCCTTCCCATCTTCTAGACCCCACCACTCCCTCCTTAGAGATTTATAGACTCCAAACCTCTTTCCATGATGTAGAAAGAGTCAGTTTCCTGTCCCTGGAAACAGAACACCTTGATAACTACATGCCCTCTAGATGTGGAAGATTTGCTTACTATGTTATATTTAGTGAAAATAGCAGAAAAGCCCTCTTCTCCTTCAGGCTGGGATTAAATGGCTTGGTTTACATTGGATTCTAGGTTTTTTTTTTTTAATACTTCTTTTCCCATGCCAATTCTTTAAGAAACTGGCAAGAATCATTGAAAATGAAGATCTGTGTAAAGAAACACTGGGACCCTTAGGTTTGTCTGATGCTTTAACTTACCACACCCATCTCCCCTCCGTTTTCACTTGACCCACTTAACAAGCTTAGCAGGCAAGTAGAGCAGGCATGGTCCAAATGTGATGGCTGAAGAGCTCTAGATTCAGAAAAGGCAGGTGATATGTCAAAGGACATACATAGCTGTAGGCCATACAGCTCAAAATCATAGGCAGCCAGGATTCCTACCCGGGCCTTCCCCTTCCAAATCCTGTACTCAAATCACATGGAAAATAGCCAGATTTTATCACCCAGCTTGTGAAAGAAGAGAAAGCAAGGGTGAGCCAAGGGAGAGACGGTAAATGGTGCTGAATAAAACATGAGGCTAATAGTTTGCATATGTAGCCTCATGATTCTTATTGCAGGACTAAGACCTGCTTTTTGAGTGTTCTTTGCTGGTGCCGTCTGCTTTTTGTAAATATTCCCGACATTTACCGTGATATCCTCTACCTGCAGGCTGCTGTTCTCATCTGCATGGCCCTTGCTTCTCTTTCATCTCTGGAGACTGTCTGTGCCCTTAGCGAATGGGAATCCCCCTGTGGACAATTGGTGATTGAGGGGGGACAGCTGGCTACAAGGGCTGGTTCATCAGTATGCATCGTGATCAAGTCCTGCCAGTTATTAGAATTCATTATAAATTACTCAGAATCCCAGGAATCTCATTTAGTTCTTACTCAGCAGCTGGAACAGGCTACCAGCTGTGGCTCTAGGGTATCCCCTAAGGACTTCACCTAAGCATGGGGGGCAAATAGGTCAAATGAACTGATGCTGACTGGACGGGGGTCAACAGGAAAGCCTGTTTCTACCTTGGAATAGATGCTCTGCAGATGCCATGTTTTTGTTGTTTAGTCGCTCAGTTTTGTTTCCAACTCTTTGTGAACCCATGGACTGTGTAGCCCACCAGGCTCCTCTGTCCATGGGATTCTCCAGGAAAGAATACCGGAGTGGGCTGCCATTTCCTTCTCCAGGAGATCTTCTTGACCCAGGGATTGAAGTTAACGTTTCCTGCATTGGCAGGCAGATGCTTTACCACTGAGCCAGCAGATGCCATGGAGGGAATTAGAGTTGTGGACACAGTTTAGTTTTTGGCCTCTGATGAACCAGGGAACACTCCAGTGTGTCTTTGAGGGTGATTGGAGAGAGGGAACAGAGAAGGGAGAGAAGTAAACAAAGGGGGAGTGAAAAGAGTTGTACATGCTAGCTTTTCCATCAAAATCTGGCCTCTGATTGCCTCTTCTGCTCTGACACTTTTCACTGAATCCTAGATGATGGCCCGAACTGACCATTCACTTACTCCTCTGGACCTTTGAACCCTGTGTTCTTTCAATTTCAGACATTCCCTTTCTTCTCCCACTTTCCACTTGCGGACACCTCCTAATCTTTCAAGGCTCAGGCCCAGCAGGCCAGGTGCTTTCATGTGGATCATCCCCTCACAAGTCGAGACATGATTTCCATTCACTTTTTTTTTTTTTAAGATAAGGAAACTGAAGCTCCGAGGTCTTATGTGACTTGCTCAAAGGCATGGTTCTGGTGAGGAGTGGAGTCCTCTGGCCACGGCTTTTCCGCATAATACTGCATGTGTGTCTTACTGGTGCTCCCCTTCCTCATGACATAATTCTCTGCTGGCCCTGACTCGGTGGTGAGGTCAGCCACGTTTGAGTTCTGTTTTCCCGGCTCTTTGTCATGTAGCCCTTTCCCTGTATATCTACCTCTTCGTTAAGGAAGGGTAAGACCGTGACCTCACATCTGGTCCTCAGATGCTCTGCCTCTTAGAGCTTTGCACTAGGACAAAGGTTGGAAAACTTTTCTACGGAGGTGTGAATGGTAAATATTATAGGGTCTGCAGGCCATACAGTCTCTGTCACAACTACACCTCTCTTCCATTGCAGAGCGAAAGCAGCCATAGACAACAAAACAATGAATGAGTGCGGCTGTGTGCCAATAAAACTTTATTTAATGACACTCAGTTTTGAATTTCATGTCAGTAATTTGCATGTGTCACAAAATTTTTTTCTTCTTGGTTTTTTTCAATCTTTAAAAAAAAAAAAAGCTACACTTGGCTCATGAAAGTGAAAGTGTTAGTCACTCAGTTGTGTCCGACTCTTTGCAACTCCATGGACTGTAGCCTGCCAGGCTGCTCTGTCCATGGAATTCTCTAGGCAAGAATACTAGAGAGGATTGATTTTCCCTTCTCCAAGGGATCTTCCTGACCCAGGGTTCAACCTGGGTCTCCTGCATTGCAGGAAGAATCTTTACCCTCTGAGCCACCAGGGAAGCCCATGGATCACCCAGAAATAGATTGGTTGGTGGGCTTTAGTTTGCCAGCTCTTGTTCTAGAACTAATTGGGTAGCAGTCATTCGTATTTCAGTAAAATTGTCACTGTGTCATTTCTTCCGGAAGCACTGACAGTGTAAGCCTTTAGCATCAGGTAAAAGGCTTTGTCACCTCCTGAAAGGATTTTGGGCAGCTGTGGCTATGATGGTGGTGGACTGGGAGAGGTGATGCCAGGGCATAGATTCCTCCACGTAAAATAAGGTCAGTCCTGCTTTGGTCCTCTTGTCTACTCAGTGAAAATGTTAGATTTAAATCCTAAATGTTATTTGAGTTTTGTATAGAGGAAAAGATTTTGCTTTGGTTTTTGTATAAATACCAGGCTTAGATCTTTTTGTGTGAGCTGTTATCAGCCATTGTAATTGTTGATCTTGTAAATTCATGCTTTTTAGTGCTGGTGGAAGGATTGCTTTTGTTTCTGAACAGTTTCAGTAAGTGTTTGTTTCAGTAGGGAACTTGCATTGAATTTCAACTTTAGCTATGTTTTTCATCTCAACTGGATTTGTAAGATGAGCAATTGCCAGTTATGCTACAGAGGAGTGCTTTGGAATCCTTTTGGTGTCAAAATAAAAAAAATGATCAGTAAGAGCAATGTTAAATGGCTTCCTCTAGGAGTTTTATGATTTCAGGTCTTACATTCAGATCGTTAATGCATTTTGAGTTGATTTTTATGTTTGGCATAAAATAAGGATCCTGTATCATTCTTTTGCATATGACTATGTCCAGTTTCCCCAGTAACATTTATTGAAGCTATCCTTTGCTTAGTATATATTCTTGACTCCTTTGCTATGAATTATTTGACCACACATGTGTGAGTTTATTTCTAACCTCTCTTTCCTGTTCCATTGACCTATGTGTCTGTTTTTATGCCAATATCATACAATTTTGATTATTATAGCTTTGTAATATAGTTTTAAATCAGGACATGTAATGCCTCCAGCTTTTTTGTTTTTATTCAAGATTGCCTGGGCCATTTAGGGTTTTGGTGGTTTCCACTAAAATTTTAGGATTATTTATTCTATTTCTGTGAAAAATGCCTTTAGAATTTTGAGAGGGTTGCATTGACTCTGTAGATTGCTTTTGGTAGTATGGACATTTCAACAATATTAATTCTTCCATTCCATGATCATGGAATATCTTTCCATTTATTTATGTCTTCTTCCTTTTCTTTCATCAGTGTTTTAAAGTTTTTAGTGCATGGGTTTTGTTTTGGTTATTTTAAGTCTTTTGACTTGCCATATAAATTTTAGAATTAACTCGTCAACTTCTACAAAAGCTTCCTGAGGTGTTCATCAACATTTGTTGAACTGTAGATTAATTTGGGGAAAATTGACATCTTAATGATTATTAAAAATATTTATTATTTTTGAGCCTGTGCTCATAAAGGGTGATTTGTCTGTAACTTTCTGTGTCTTTGTCTGGTTTTGTTTTCATGGTAATACTAAACTCATAAAATCAGCTGTGAAACTTTGCTTCTCCTCTGTTTCTTTTCTTGTAACCATTTTCTAAAAATGGAAGCATAGTTAATTTACAATATTGTTTTAGTTTCATGTGTATCTTCTCTGTTTTTGAAGGAATTTACGTAGGATTGGTATTGTCTCTTCCTTAAATGTATCTAGAATTTCAATCCACAAACGTATTCTGTTTCTCCATTTATTTAGATATTCTTGAATTTTCTCAGTGTTTCATGGTACAAGTTTTATATCTATTTTGTTAAAATCTCCCTAAGTATTTCATTCTATTTGATGCTATTGTAAATGATATTACTTTTCTCATTCTATTTATTTGTTGCAACTGTATCAGTTCAGTTGCTCAGTTGTGTCCGACTCTTTGCAACCCCATGGACTGCAGCATGCCAGGTCTCCCTGTCCATCACCAACTCCTGGAATTTATTCAGACTCATGTCCATTGAGTCAGTGATGCCATCCAGCCATTTCATCCTCTGTTGTCCATCCCCTTCTCCTCTCACCTTCAATTTTTTCCCAGCATCAGGGTCTTTTCCAATGAGTCAGTACTTCGCATCAGGTGGCCAAAGTATTGGAGTTTCAGCTTCAGCATCAGTCCTTCCTATGAGTATCCAGGACTGATTTCCTTTAGAATGGACTGGTTGGATCTCCTTGCAGTCCAAGGGACTCTCAAGAGTCTTCTCCAACACCACAGTTCAAAAGCATCAATTCTTCAGTGCTCAGCTTTCTTTATGGTCCAACTCTCACATCCATACATGACTACTGGAAAAACTATAGCTTTGACTAGACAGACCTTTTTTGGCAAAGTAATGGCTCTACTTTTTAATATGCTGTCTAGGTTGGTTATAACTTTCCTTCCAAGGAGTAAGTGTCTTTTAATTTCATGGCTGCAGTCACCATCTACAGTGATTTTGGAGCCCAAAAAAATAAAGTCAGCCACTGTTTCCACTGTCTCTCCATCTATTTGCCATGAAGTGATGGGACTGGATGCCATGATCTTTATTTTCTGAATGTTGAGCTTTAAGCCATCTTTTTCACTTTCCCCTTTCACATTCATCAAGAGGCTCTTTAGTTCTTCTTCACTTTCTGCCATAAGGGTGGTGTCATCTGCATATCTGAGGTTAGTGATATTTCTCCAGAAATCTTGATTCCAGCTTGTGCTTCCTGCAGCCCAGTGTTTCTCATGATATACTCTGCATAAAAATTAAATAAGCAGGGTGACATTATACAGCCTTTACGTACTCCTTTCCCAACTTGGAACCAGTCTGTTGTTCCATGTCCAGTTCTAACTGTTGCTTTCTGACCTGCATACAGATTTCTCAGGAGGCAGGTCAGGTGGCTGGTATTCCCATCTCTTTCAGAATTTTCCACAGTTTATTGTGATCCACACAGTCAAAGGCTTTGGCATAGTCAATAAAGCAGAAATAGATGTTTTTCTGGAACTCTCTTGCATTTTCGATGATCCAACAGATGTTGGCAATTTGATCTCTGTTTTCTCCACCTTTTCTGAATCCAGCTTGAACATCTGGAAGTTCACAGTTCATGTACTGTTGAAGCGTGTTTTGGAGAATTTTGAACAATACGTTACTAGCGTGTGAGATGAGTGTAATTGTGCTGTAATGTGAGCATTCTTTGGCATTGCCCTTCTTTGGGATTGGAATGAAAACTGACCTTTTTCAGTCCTGTGGCCACTGCTGTGTTTTCCAAATATGCTGGCATATTGAGTGCAGCACTCTCACGGCATCGTCTTTCAGGACTTGCACTTTATAGGAAGAGTTTATTTTTGATATTGCCCTAGTACTCTGTGATCTTGATAAAACTTACAAAAAAGTTTCTTGATATATTCCTTGGGGTTTTTAATTTACACAATCACATCATTGACATATACAGATAGTTTTTTCTTCTTTTTTCCTTTTGGCATGCTAGGTATAGGTTTCTTGTAGATATTCTTTATCAAACTGTTTTCCTGATTTACTGAGAAATTTAAGAAATCATGAATAGGTACTGAATTATGTCAGATGCTTTTTTAGCTTCTGTTGAGATGATCATTTTTTCCCCTGTTAGTATGATAAATTACATTGCATTTTTGATTGTTAAAAGAACTTTCAGTTCCCTAGATGAATCTCATTTGGCCATGATTATTGTACTTTTAAAATATATTCCTGAACTTAATGTTTATTAAAAATATTTATTATTTTTGAGCCTGTGCTCATAAAGGGTGATTTGCCTGTAGTTTTCGGTGTCTTTGTCTGGTTTTGTTACCATGGTAATGCTAAACTCATAAAATCATCTGTGAAACTTCCCTTCTCCTCTGTTTCTTCTTTTGTAACCACTTTTTTAAAGTGGAAGCATAGTTAATTCACAATCTTGTTTTAGTTTCAGGTGTGTCTTCTCTGTTTTTGAAGGAATTTATGTAGGATTGGTATTGTCTCTTCCTTAAATGTATCTAGAATTTCCCAATGAAGCTATGAGTCTGGAGTTTTATTTCAGATTTTTCCATTTCTATTATGGTTTTGGTAATTGTATAGTTTTCAAAATTTGTTACTAATTTATTGCTTCTCAGCTCTGAATTCATCATTCTGAATAGGCTCCATGATAAAGGAGTTTCTCTAGTGTTTTTCCTGTGCTGTGAGCATGGTGTTGTTTCAGTAGAGGGCGCTGGGGAGACTTTGTGCGAGGAGTCTCTTGCTGTTTCGGTTGTGGCTGGTGGTGGTGGTGTGGATACCTCCAGAGGAGCCTGCCCCACCCACCGCCCAGAACTCAGTTCTGTGACCGTACAGCCTTGGCCTGGTGGTAACTTTTCTGCAGCCCTCTTGACAAGGAAGCCAGATTCAGTCTGAGTCTTAGAGTCCCTGCAGATGCTCACAATCTCCCGTGTGCCTGGATCCCACTGTGCACTCACACCTCTGGTTTTGATCACCTGCATTCTGGAAGATAGCCTATTGTTTGCCCAGCATCTCCAGATTAGCTGTAGCCTACAAGCCAGTGAACTGTACTATCCCGTAGCTTAACTGCACCTTCTCTAAGGAGGTTTGAATCCTTCTAAGTCTGTCCTTCTTTAGGTACCCTCAGTCCACAGATAGCATAGAGTTTCCTTAGATTATATAGTTACTTCTAAAATTATGGTTAATATTCTCTATGTTAGACTTCTGCTGTCTGACCTACTATGTGGTTTCCATCTCCTTGATTGGACCAGACTGCTCCACAGGGATTTCTTATGAGCACTATTTGGGTTGAGACTTTAGTGATCTGTGGGTGTTGTCCTCATGTCGAGAAGGGTAGGAAACATTGCCATGTATTCAACTGGTATTTTTCCTCCTTCCCTCACTCACCCCACTCCCCTTGGGCTTTAATCTGAGATTTAACTAAAGTGACAGGGCATACCAAGAGTGTGGTGAGTGATATTTTTGTAAGAACTGAAATTTGGTGAACAGTGAGCCAGGAACATGGTTTCCTATATCACTGCAATGACCAGCTCAAGCTTAACCCTTCTAGTGTCTTATGGTAGTTAGCAGAGTTGTTTGGAATTTCTTAGCACATGGTAAACACAGGATATAATAGGATCCTGCTATTTGGCTGCTTAGAGTAGCCTTAAGCTGCTGTGGATGAAGTGTCCAAGACTTGTAGAAAAACCAAGTTTAATATCAGCAACAATTTTGACTTTTAGCTTGTATTTTGATTCTCATAGAAAAGGGGGAAAACCGTATTTCTTATAGGTACCACTATAGATAAAAATAATCCAATTGTCTTTTTGCTTCCATCTAGTCAAAGAGGAAAGCCCCCAACTCAACTAAACAACCAATCAACCAAACAAAACACCATTCAAATAGAGAAGATTTTCTCCATTGCTGTTAAGGCCTTTGGCATGAATTTAAATTTAGCTTCCCTGGGAATTTTGGAAAAACATTTTTCTTCATTGTTTTTGTAAGCCCTATGAGGCAAAGATATAAATTCCCCAAACAAAGCAGCAGGAAAAGCAACTAATAGTCCTCTGGATGATGCAAATGAATAAAAATTGCCAGAATTATTGCAGAAATGCTGAAAGCCTTACTCTGGTATTTTATACACTATTCCTAGACTTCAGTAGTTCAGGAATGCCTGTTTTAGCAATCCCAGCACACTAGAGAAGAAGTTGGTGGAAAAATAAAATTACATAGGGGTAGTCTTCAGTTAGAAATGGATCATTTGCCAGCGGTTGACTTGTAAGTCAGACTGGAAATACCTTTTTCCTTTGTAGAATATACTCTAAGTTCTCTGTGTGCATGAGTGCTCAGTTGCTGTAAGTTCCATACAGCTTTATAAAAGATGGTTTGAGCTCCTGCCAAATGTCAGTAGTTGTCCTTTGCTCAAAACTATATTATTTCCCCTTTATTAGATATGTTAATGGTTATCTATTGCTGTATAACCAATTATCTCCAAATGTAGCAGCTTAAAAGAAAAATCATATATGATCTCATATTTTTTTTGGATGGGAGGTGGTTAGGAAATCTGGGTGTAGCTTAGCTGGGTGGCCCTGGATCCAGGTCTCATGAGGCTAGAATCGAGATGTGAGCTGTGCTGCGTCTTCTGAAGGCTCTTTGTGGGGAGGATCTATGCTACAGTTCAGCAGGCTCAACCTTTTGGGCACCAGGGACTGGTTTTGTGGGAGACAATTTTCCATGGATTGGGGCGGTGGTGGGATGTGTGGTTTTGGGATGATTCTCATGAGGAGCGTGTAACCTAGATCCCTCGCATGAGCAGTTCATAGGGTTTGCGCTCCTATGAGAATCTAATGCCACTGCTGATCTGACAGAAGGTGGAGCTTAGGCATTAATGCAAATGATGGCAATTGGTTGTAATTACAGATGAAGCTTTGCTTGCTTGCCCACTGCTCACCTCCTGCTATGTGGCCTGGTTCTTAACTGGCCAGGGACTAGTATCCGTCTGTGGCCCAAGGACTGGGGACCCCTGCTCTAGCTCACTGAGGCCTGCCATCAAATGAGCTTGAGAGCAGTCCTTTCCCGGTCAAGTCATCAGATGAGACTGCAGCCCTAGGCAGCATCTTGACCCCAGCTTGTAGGAGACCCTGAACCAGAACTACCCAGCTTTACAGTCTCACCTGCAGTGAGGCCACTGAATTTAAAATGTACTTGGCATTTGAATGGCGAATTTCTTCCTCTTTGGGGGAAGAAATCTGCTTTCTACAGTGATGAATAAAGTGGAGATTTCTTTCTACTGTGAAGTTAGTAGCTGGTCAGGTTGAAAAGGTAGGGAAATGTATTCTGTTCTCTAGCTGTAGCTTATAGCCAACTTGGCTGGTGTGAAAGGGTGTGTTCTTGGTGTCGTAGGGTAGAACTTAGAGTATTTTTTCGTGTTGTGACAGTATCTCATGCATGGTGGTTAGAATCCTAGAAAGAGTTATATTTGAAACTATTACAGGTTGAGCAGGCTCTTGTGGGCTAGCTTACCACCATTTATAACAGCATGTTCATGAGAAAATGGATTCTGTGTCCCAGATGTCCATCTCTTAAACATGCTTTTGAAATGTGACTCATTTTAAAGTTGGGGACTTGCCTGTATTTCATTAGCTCCTCTCCAGCTACTTTCCTCACAGTAGTTTACATTTTGAGCTATCAGCCTTTTGGGAAGATAAAGTGACAGAAAATAGAGATGACTATAATTTACTCCTAGCACTAAGAGCCTGGCAGGCCTATCAAGGCATAATTTTATTCAAAATCAGACTTTCTGTTGGGCCTGCATTGAAGTCCCTTTATGGTTGAGTTTTACTGGGTCACATTCATCTCCTTTTGTAGAATTCTAGAGTCTTAATCAGGTATTTCCAAAATCACTCAATAGATTTAGTATATGAGAATGTACCAAAATGAGAAATACTCTTGTTCTGCCTTATATCCCTCTACTCCCAGCTCGTGTCTCTGTGGAAACTGATGGCCTTCCAGCTGGCAGAGACCATCATTTGGGCCCTGGGAGGGCTCAGTGGAAGGCTGCTTGCCTTGGCCATGCACGTGCTTGATATTTTCAAACACAACACTCATTTAATTCAGCAATGCTCCAGCCAGTTGTTAGAGAATTCATCCCAGAATCAACCCATCGCTTAAATATCCAAGGGTCTGCTTGAGCACATATTCAAGGAAGATAACCCAGTAGGCTTTGCTGTGCCACCTGTGCTCTCTGTCCCTTCATTAAGTCAGGGGACCAGAAGCATGTCTGAAGAACCACTCCTGTCCCCACTCAACTTCCCTGAATTAGAGGTTCAGGTTTTGGTCACTCTTTCATGGTAGACAAGTATACAAAAACACCATAAATTCTGTATCATTTGTAGAATTGTAGTTGAAGATTTTATCTGCCATATTCCCTAATGTGAATATGCACTAGGTCATCAGGCATCCCTTAGTCATGTAACCAAGCCTGCTCTCTCAGGACAAGGGTCTTCAAAGCGGATGAGCTACTGTGCTATTGCTCTAAGAAGAGCTGGATTAAAACATTTTTTTTTCACTGCTTTTGGGAAACCAGTGGAGACCTTCATAGTAAAAATTTGATTTATCTTTCTTTTGAGGGAAATATAGAACATTTCCATCAGTTTTAAAATTATGAATGATGAGCTTAATCTCTATTCAGTCAATCTAAAATAGATTTTAAAATAGTCTTTTCTTCTTTTTTAGAGAAAAATTACAAGGATGAGAGAAACAGACAGGATGAGAGAGAGGAGGGAGAGGGGGCAGAGAAATAATATATGTGTATATTATATTATTTTAATATGTATTTAAGATATATATATTATATAAAATTCCAGAATGGCAAAGTACTACTGATATACCAGTCTGTTTTCTTCCTTTCCTCCTTCCTTTCTTCCCTTCCTCCCTCCCACTTTCTTCTTTCCCATAATATAAAGAAAAGGTAAACCTAGAAATAGGGCTTCCCAGATGGCACATTGGTAAAGAATCCGCCTGCTAATGCAGGAGGCGTTTGATCCCTGGGTCGGGAAGATCCTGTGGAAGTGGAAATGGCAACCCACTGCAGTCTTCTTGCTTGGAGAATCCCCATGGACAGAGGGAGCTTGGCGGGCTCCATGCAGTCCATGGGGTCACAAAGAGTTGGAGATGACTAAGCACACACACACACACACACACACACAAACCTAGAAATACTTATTATTTTAAGATAAATGATATTTTAATCCCATCTAAAATTTATAGTGGTTGATCCTCTTAAAATTCTTTTCCTTTTGAAAGGAGGATAATCAACCCACTGCTTTGGAGAAGGCAGATGGAAACAAGTGGAATCACCTCTGGCATTTGTCCTGAGCCTGGATAAAATGTAAACGTGGGGCTGAGCTGATCTGATTTCAGGGGCTGCTTGCTCACCACTGGCTGTTCTCGCGTCTCCGGCGTGCCCTCAGCCCTGCCTGGGAAGAAGCTCCCAGGCTGCAGGGGTCATCACAGGGTAGCAAAGGCTGGGGACATTTAAAATGTCCTTTGTTTCTGTTTTCAAGCAAGTAATGCATCCCATGGAGCAAAATTCAGAAGGTAAAAATAGGGTATTAAAAAAATAAATTTGGGCATATTATGCACATTATCTTACCTATTGGTTTCCCCCCCAGTTAATGATGCCTCTTATGGATAATTTAGTGTCTTAATCTATAGAATTACTTCATTCTTTATAATGGGTGCATATTATTCCCCATTCTGGACTATTTTGTGTAAAAGGTTAGTGCCAGTCTCTTACACACAATCCTGAAACAACTGTCTGTACATGAGCGAAATGTATTATAGGAGCTAATGGGTGATGAATCTGGTTAACGGTCAGCGTTGATGTCACATCTCCTTATCAATGTTTGATTCCCCTCAGACTATTTTATCTCTTTCTCCTTACCTCTGACATCAGTAATCATTTAATAGATTGAAAATGTATTGATTTCAGTGGAAGCCAATGTTTCTATCCATGACCATTCCTCTTTGTTTCTAATTAAACTCCCAGATTTAGCTGTATCTTCTTCATTTTTAATGTCAAAGGATAGTCGAGAAAAGTTCCCTGTAAGGCTTGTAACAACATATTCCATTTTTTTGATTAGCAGCTTCCACTAAAAATGAAGTTCTAATTCGTTTTCCTGAAACAACAGTCACAGAAAGCAGATTGGTCTGGCCTTACCCCGGTGCAGGCTCGCTTGGCGTGCTCAGGGAGGCTTTGCGGGGGAAAGATTGGTGATGGGCTGAAACAGATTGCAAGGGGAGGTCCGTCCCGTCAGGCTCAGCTGAGCAAAGGGCCCGGGCATTTATCACTGTCACAGGGGGTGGAGGTGGGGGTGGGGATAGAGGCGTCACTGGACCAGTCGGCCCATCAGCGGCCTGACAGCAGATGCTGTGCCACCCAGGGGCAACGCATGTCCTGCTCGAGGCTGCTGCCAGGGTCACAGGAAAGGAGGAAGCCGACCGCTGATTACTAGGGCTCTTTGCTCCAGACAGGCACGGCCTCTTCTCAGGGTGGTGTGTACAGCTGCACGTAAGAGCCGATTCAGCAGTCTCAGTGGCAGACACGGAGCGTCCTAAGTGATGCTAGATGCTGCTGATGAGATGAGAACGTACCTCTGTGGGGCTCATGCTTTAATTCCATTCCCAGGACTCGGATGCTCTGTACCACGCTGGTTATTTTCACACGGGGAACTGACACTGGTAAACGCAAGCTGGGGGCACCAAGTCTCTGAAGGGCAATTTTTTTTAAGCTTTTTATTTTGTATTGGGGTATAGCCGATTAAACCCACTCCAGTGTTCTTGCCTGGAGAATCCCAGGGACAGGGGAGCCTGGTGGGCTGCCGTCTATGGGGTCGCACAGAGTCGGACTTAGCAGCAGCAGCAGCAGCATAGCCGATTAACAAACAAAGGTTGTGATAGTTTCAGGTAAGCAGCGAAGGAACTCATTCTTACATATACATATATCCATCCTCCCCCAAACTCCCCTCCAATCCAGCCTGTGAAGGGCAACATTTTAAAAAACAATACTAAAAAGTATGATCTCTGTGAGATCCTCTATAGGTACATTTGACATCCATCTTTGAAATCTAAAGTATGTTTTAGGATCAATAACAAGCATCCCTTAGAAATCATTTTGGTGTACAGCCACATTTTTCAATACAACTGTTTTCAGCACTGTTATTCATGAAGAGGTCACATTCATCAAACTGACATATAGATCTTAACCCTTCAAGTAAGCTTATTTTAAATGGAATTTCTCATCTCAAGATTGTCTAATTTGGGTGGTCATTAGGAATTACTTGTGTTTAGAGGGGGCAGGGAGATTTCACAAAAATCAGGTGGAGATTTTTCCGTCGATTAATATCACATGCTTAGCATAGATGCCTAAGTTGACATGGTTCTTACATGTGGTAATTAATAACAGTATTACATGAGTGAAATGGAGTCCTAAAAATGAAATGAACAATGATGGAATGCTTTTCTTGGGATAAAGTAGCATGAATTGGGAACTCATGCTTGTCTGAGAATTGTGTGGTAACAGGATGCATTAGGAGCTGTAGGCAGTGCTGCTAACACAGGAGATGTGTGTAGACGTACCTGGTCTGCAGCCCTAACAAGTGGGGCAGAGTCGTTGCTGGTCAGTGAAGAATGAATAGAAGGCAGGCACTGTCTACCCTGTAGTAACACTGACAGCAAACCCGGTGCCTGGCACATAAGCTGTGTTCAGTCATTGTTTTCTGAACTGTAATTTTATTTGGACAGAATATAGATCCCTGTGCCTTGACTTGGTGGAGCAGATATGTCCCCCGAGTCCCTCCATCAGCCTTCCCTCCTCCAGCCCCTGCACGCCTGCCTTCCTGGGTCCATAAGCCCCAGAGCCCTGCACATCAGAGGGGGTGTAATAGGGCAGCCGTGTTTCTGGGCTGGGTTGGTCCTGAAGTCCCTGAGCATCCCCAGTGGCACTCAACATGCAGGGGCCGTGGGCTCAGGGACAGGCAAGAGTTCCAGGTACTCTGGAACCCTGGAAAGAAAAGGATCCTTACGTGATCAAGCAGTAAGCAATCTACTCATTGGTTATTCTCAGTTAAGAGTTTCTCTCGTTTCTCTTGCTCTTTCTCCTCCTCAAAGAAAACAGAGGAACAGGGTTCAAAGGAAAATGTTTAGATTTGCACAACTTGAAAATCTAGGTAAGATCTAGATTTCTTCTTTTATTTTACTGTTTCCCCACTTTAATGTTTATATATATTACTATTTTCTGATGTCATGATAAAAAAAAAAAAAACTACTAATGGTCATACTTTTTAAATTGCTATGTATTATTCCATCTGAGGCTGTGTCACAGTTTACTTCATTGTCTCCCTTTTGGTGAGCCAAGTAATGGTTTTTCATTCTTATAATCAGTTCTGCTGTAATTTGTGTTGTTTAGTTGCTCAGTCGTGTCTGACTCTTTGAGACCCCATGGACTGTACCCCACCAGGCTCCTCTGTCCATGGGATTCTCTAGGCAAGAATACTGGAGTGGGTTGCCATTCCCTCCTCCAGGGGATCTTCCCGACCCAGAGGTCGGACCCATGTCTCCTGCATTGGCAGGTGAGTTCTTTCCCACTGAGTCACCAGAGAAGCCCTTGTTTGGAAACCTTTGCCTCAGTTCTGATGATTCCCTAAGGTAGAAATAATTCACTTGTGAGGTTTGTCACAGCTCAAATGACTGAGAGTAACATAGGACACAACTTGGTGGCTGAACAGCAACAGCAACAACTCAGGACATGTTTAAGTTGGTTGTGATGTGTGGGGTGAATAACGTGATGGTGGGGGCTCACACCACCGGGTGGTCTGCAGCCCTGAGGCTTTAGTCCAGTCCAGGGATGGTTCTGGGCCCAGCAGTGGGCCTGGACTCCCAGGACAGTGGCAGCAGTTACAAGACTCTTCAGTTAGCTGGTGTCGCCAATATGACCTGCCTGGAGAGGCTTGACCCTTTAGGAGAACGTGGGGGCCCACTCTCCAGCCCCCGACGAAATACTTTGCCATTTACCTTATAAATCCATGCCCTCCCCACCCAGAAGATAGAAATTTTAGCTCTCAACTTGAGCACAGGACACAGCACTAATCGCCAGGTAGTTTGTGTCTGTATTTGCATTGTTGCAAGTACATGGTTGAAGAGTTTTACTGTGTTTTTGTCAAGGAAGAAGACAGTAATAAAGTCTGAAGTGCATTAGACATTCATAAAACAAAACAAGAAGCAGCGTCAGTATCATCTTGTAAAGCTTTTGAACGTGTTCCTCCGAGCCCCGCACCAAATCCCCTTCAGAATCTCTCCGAGAGTTGACTTTGACCCAGTCTTGCTCTAATTAACCTCCCTGCTCCTCAAGCACTGGGCTTTCAAGATAAATGGAAATCTATTCCTCGTCCTCACACGCCCTTGACTGAGGACACGTCACGGCCATCAGCCCAGGTCGTCCCCCTGGAGTGCGGCACTTTGGAACGTGTGCCCACAGCGCCCAGCCAGCCAGACGGGAGGCACCCGCCTGCTGGGCCGGGCAGCAGATGTCCTTGTCAGACGGACAGACCCCTCCTGTCTCCTGCTCTGCTGGTGATCAATACTCTCAGTGCCCAGTCAATGAGAGATGGCTCTGTTTAGTCAGTTTGATTGTTTCTGTGGTGAAATGTGCCACCACTTTTGAAAAAAAAATTATAAATGCTTTTTAAAAAATATTTTTAATTATAAATTATAAATGCTCCTCACCCTCCAGTCTCATCTGACCTTTAGAATATGCTTCAGCAGTCTCAGGTTCTTTGGCCCCCGAGTACTTGCCTGAGCAGAGTGTCAATGGGAAGCTGCCCTTGGTCTGCAGGACTAGAACTGCCCTTGCTTGGTTTTTAACACCTCCCCTGTTCGCTCCTTCTGGAATGGAAAGTAGCACACAGTATCTATTCTCTTATCCATAAAGCCGTATAGAGTCTGGAGGCTTTCAAAGAGTCTTTTTAAAAAATTGCAATGGGTGATGTAGAAATGAGAAGGAAAAATGGCTTCTTTCTTTGTACCATCTTTATGGTTTATTCACTGAGACCAGGAATAGCAGAATGATTTCATCACACATGCCTTTCCTGAGGAATAAGAGACTCTGTGGGGTGCTAAGTCCAGACGAGATTTTGTGGTCATAGTCGGGGAATTGTGAAAGTGTGCTGGGATTGATTAATGATGTCTGCCATGGACGTGGACGCGGAGGAGAGGTACATGTGTGCCGTGTATTTGCCAGTCCTGACTCAGATCTTGGGTGAAGCAAGTCCACATGTAGATGCTGATACAAGCCTGACAGTTGTGTGTATTGTGCGCCAGGCACTCTTCTCAGTGCCTTACGTATATTAACTCCTTTGATTCTCAGAGCAACCCGTGAGGTAGGTACGGATGAGGAAATGGAAGCACAGAGAGGCTGCGTTGCTGAGCCAAGGTCATACGACTAGGCAGCGGGAGAGCTGAGATTCAGGGTCAGACAGTTTTATCGCAGAGTCCAGGTCCTTAGCCCTAGATTCTGCACTCTTTATCCTTGGCTAATGCTGTGTCTTTGCTCTCCAGGGAGTGATGTAAGGCTCAGCTGTGGTTCAGAAAAAGATGCAAGATCAAGTTTAGAGCCTTGTTATCTTTGGGCCTCAGGCTGCAGAATGAAAGATAAGACAGAGTCCCGGAGAGCCTGGGCAGTGAGGAGGGAGTTGCTTATGAACTTCCTCCTTCCTCTCTGGGTAGCATGTCCAGTCTTTCCACTTCTACCTTCTCAGACGGGAGAAGGTGGTTTGGAAGGGAAGAGGAATGGTGTTTAGGGACTGGAACAGAGGAGTTCCTTGGTCTCCAGGCCATCCGACTGGGGAGACTTTCTGAGTGGCCTTTTTCAATGATCATTTATGTATAAGGGACACATGCGTGTGTATGTAGAGATACATCAGTGTATCAAATAATAATCTTTCATAATGGCTAAAGAGGGACTTTTTAGTACCTTAGTAGTTTGTTTCTCGTCATTAATTTAGCAGCTATTCATTAAACACCTATGTTGGGTCTTACAATGTGCGGAAACTGTGGGAACCATGAACCCATATGAGCCCTGCCTTCTCTGAGCTTGTAGTCTACTCGCTGAAATAATGACTAAGTGTAGGGTGCAGCTCTGACTGTAGTCGAGGGAATGAGGGGCGGAGGTGGCCAGACCACATGGGTTTTTGAAGCTGCATTGAAGAGTTCTGATTTCTGCGTATGAGCAGTGGGAAGCCATGGAAAGTGGGGGAGAGGACCAGGGACTTGGTGTTATATAATCAGTTAAAAGATAATTGTGATGATAATGGGAAGAATGAATTGGAGAGGGGATATGGAAGAGCTGGAGGTGCTTGTAAGGGTCCAGGGCAGAGACCATAAGAGTTGGGACGAGGGTGGTTTGGGTGGTGAAGGGAAGAAGTGAAAGGATTCTAAAGCTATCTGAAAGGCAAAATTAGCCAGATCTGGTGATGGATTAGGTATGCGTAGCAAGGGAGAGAGAATGGGCAAGGATGCCCCGAAAGTAGGAGTATGTGGTCCTATTCCCAGGGGTAGGGATGCTGGAAGAGGGTCCGGTTTGGTGAGGAAGGTCATCCTGCATTGGAAGTGCTTTTGAGCTGTGCCCGAGGAGATGTCAAATAAGCCACAATGTTTATGGAAGCCATGTAGTGGTTTGGCTGGCTATACATATGTCCTGATGGACTGTCCTGGGACACTAAGTGCTGCAGAACAAATTTTAGAAATCTACAGCTTTGTTGACTTCGAAAAATTCAAACAAACATTTTCATCTGGGAAGTAAGAATCTAACAATGACAAAGACAACTGATAGTGATAAATATCTTGCATAATATTCATAGTTATTTTTGGTTTTGCATATTTCTCTGCCAGTCTTTTCCCACAAGCATTCATATTTTTGTTAGCCGTCATTATAGTCTGCATTCAGTATGTAATAGCATTGTTTTCACTTACTATTATCCCAAATATTTTTTCACATTTCTATTTCTCTCTCAAATACTGTGTTTAAAATGTTACATGATATTCCATGCTTGTGATAAATTATGAATGATAATTTTCTATGTTTTGATAATGTTTGATAATGATAATGTTTCTCTGTTTTTGGATATTTAGTTGATATAAAGATTTATTACCAGTAGTACATGAGTAAATATTATGTCTACCACCTTTTTTTTTTTTCTCTCGCATTTTTCTTTAAATTCTCATGAGTGAGCTTAGTGGGTTAGCCTTTGAATGGGATTATAGCTCTTTGATATATGTTTTAATACCTCTGACAGGGGCTCTGGGGTCCTAACTATAGAATAGAGCTGTGAGTTCCTCGTGGAGCCTCACCACCTTCCTTTGGATTCAGTAACCAATGATCCTACCATTGTCTGAACACTGTCCAAGGTACCACGGCCACCTGTGACCTTACCTCCTGCATCTGCTGGAGGGGCCAGTTAGTGCCTTGAGACTGTAAGGCTCGTGAGCCAGGTTCAGCCTGGTTCCTCCCCTTCACCCAGTTCTTCTGTTCCTCAAACAGTACACCGTTGCTTAGGAACCTGTGGAGGCCCCTGAAATGATGGAAGAGAGGAAGGAATCGACTAACCTAGACTGAACCTTATCAGCCTCCAGGCTCTAAAAGACCTGTGGTCTGTGGTGTGGTGCCACGGCGGCTGTGGTGTAGCTGTGGTGCTCCGGCGGCTGCCTAGGGTCTTGTGGGTTTGGATGGGAATCTCAAGACCTTTTATGATCAGGTGCCTGCCTACCAATCTATCCTTAAGTGCCGCTGCTTCTCAACACATCACCTTTACTTGCCTGGACTAGTCTGTCCTCTGGCCCAGGACAGTGTCTTGGCTGCATCGACTTCTGGCTCTCACTCGAGTTGCTCCCTCACCCTCTGCTTTTCTGAGTCCTAGTCCTCCTTTTAGACTCGACACTAACTGTAATTTCCCCAGGTCCCTGGCTCCACCTTGCAGCTGACTGTCCCTCTGCTGCAAACCCTTCCAGTACCTTTAGTCCCCACTCCAGGACTTAGCACATCATTGTAAACTTGCTTTTGAAATTTTACCTCTTGAAGATAATTGTACACTCCTCATAAAGGCAAGAATCATGTCAGTCTCCACCCAACTCTGCCAAAGCCCTCAGTACCTAGCTTTAGTGCTGAGCCCTGTGCCAGAGCTCAGTAAATCTAATGTGACCCATTAGATCAAAATATCCATGCACCATGATGCAGTGTCGAAGTGTTTTCGATGTAAATGTCCATGTTCCCAAATTGCTTAGGCTACTCATAGATGGGCCATACTCAGATCTTCTCTTACCTGGTTTTGGTTTGGGAGCTATGAGAGTAAGTTAAGGCTGGAAAACCATAAGCCGGTCACTTTTAATTTCTAAGTCCTTGATATGCATTCAGGTGGAAGGGTGACTGGCAGATGTGATGAGGCTGGATGAAGGGTAGTAGGAAGCAGTGAAATGAAGGTCTGTCTGGTCTTTAAGAAGGCAAGTGTCATTGGCCCCTGAAATGGTGCTTGACTTGCGAAATGATGCTGTCTGCAGTGTTACCCTGTTGTCTTTTTATTATGGTTATTTTAATACTTATGCGTTTATTTCTTTGGTTGCGTTGGGTTTTAGCTGCAGCAGATCTTTGTTGTGCCATGCGGGATCGTTTGTTGTAGTGCACAGACTCTCTAGTTGTGGCACACAGGCTGCATTGCTCCTCAGCATGTGGGATCCTAGTTCTGCAACCAGGGTTCTCACCTGCATCCCCTGCTTGGCAAGGCAAATTCTTAACCACTGAACCACTAAGGAAGTCCCTACCCTGTAGTCTTTACAGCTTACTTCTGATCATCAGCAATCCTCAGGGAGAGCCACCGCAGTTCACCCCGAGCCCCACGCTCCCTTTGTTCTCCAGGGCATGTCCTGGCACAGAGGGACCCTCTGGCCGGGAGTCAGGAGCTTCCAGGCCGGCTGGCTTTGCCACCCCCAGCTGCACGGCTCTGCACATACTCGGGCCTGGGAGTGCTCACTGGTGAAATGCCATGCCCGAATGAGGCCATCTCTGGGCTTTTTTGTAACTGAGATTTAAAAAAAATAATAATTGAAACTCTCTTAAGAGGGTGAACTTTAGTGCTGTTTCTAACTAAAAATGAGAAATAGGCTCTCTGACACATTTAATGACATGTGTTAGTATGTGTGTAGAACTTTACACTTAACTTGATTTTCTTTCTTTCTTTCTTTTTTTCTAGCCAAACATCATGTCAATGGCAACAGAACAGTTGAACCTTTCCCAGAGGGAACACAGATGGCTGTATTTGGTAAGATATCAATTCTGAAAGAAAACCCAAATTGTGTGCAAAGACTCGTGCCAAATTTCTGAGTTTTAGCAAGTGTCCTCAGGGCTTCAAAATCTGGGCTCTTCTAGATATTTACAAGTTGTTGCAGCCAAAAAATTATCGAGTTCTTAGAATTTCAGGGATCAGAAAAGCTTATTCTATAGAATTTAGTATGCTTTCCTTCCTCACTTTGCAAGTCAAATATCAAACTGTATATTTACTATTCTTATGTCCACACTCTGAATTAACCTGATAATTTAGGAGTTGAGTTTTTCTTCCCTAGGAAAGATTTTTTCCGTATACACATATACATATATATGTGCATGCTCAGTCTCTTCAGTCGTGTCCGACTCTTTGCGACCCCGTGGACTGTAGCCTGCCAGGCTCTTCTGTCCATGGGATTCTCCAGGCAGGAATACCGGAGTGGGTTGTCATTCTCTTCTCCAGGGGGTCTTCCTGAACCTAGGTCCTCTACATTGCAAACAGATTCTTTACTGTCTGAGCCACCGGGGAAGCCTATATGTATACATACATGTACTATACATACATGTGTATATGCATAAAAGCTGGGGTTCAAATAGCTTTGAGATGTTATTCCACAGAGATCAATCTAATTGAACAGTCTCTTTCTCCTCCATTATGAACTGAGCATATTCCTGTTTTTTGTTTGTTTGTTTCTCTGGTTCCTTCCCCTTAGCCTTTAGACACATTCTCTGATCTCTTTCATCCTAAAGCCCTCAATTCCCCTGACTTCACACCCCCTCCAGCTTCCATCTCCCCTTTGGTCCTGATGGAAGTCTCCTGCAAGGGCTTTTGATGTAAAATTGCTTTAGCCAGAAATTAGCCTTCTGACAACAGTGTCTCTAAATTAGCATATTCAGGATAAAATGTTTCCCTAATCCCAGAGTTAGTCATCACTGATGATTAACCCTGGAGAGTTATGAAACAGGGACCCACTTCTGCCCAGGTGTTTGTAAATCTTGCTGTGTGTGGGCTGTCACCTTTTAAAATATACTGGTCAGTAATTAGAAGTTCTAATGCCCAGAAATTTAAACGCAGTATCTGGTTTTTGTAGAAAAAAGCATTTGTTGTTGTTCAGTCACTAAGTTGTGTCTGACTCTTTTCAACCACGTGGACTGGAGCATGCCAGGCTTCCCTGTCCTTCACTGTCTCCTGGAGTTTGCTCAAATTCACGTCTACTGAGTCGGTGATGCTGTCTAACCATTTCATCCTCTATCGCCCCCTTCTCCTTTTGCCTTCAGTCTTCCCAGAAGAAGGGAAAAAGTCGGCTCCAGTGAGTCGGCTCTTTGTGTTGGGTGGCAAAAATATTGGAGGTTTAACTTCAGTATCAGTCCTTCCTATGAATATTCAGGGTCGATTTTCTTTAGGATTGACTGATTTGATCTCCTTGCATTAGTTATTACTATAAGATGTGTGCTCACTGTTTGATTTGTTAAGTTTCCTCTGAGAAATTACATTCAATGACAGCATTTTTACTCAAGTCATAGGCCAAGCTGAGTGTCTGTTACCAGGGCACGAAAAGAGTCATGTAATTGTACAAAGGGTTCTTTCGGTGTCTTTTAGCTTTGTGAACCCCCAGAAACTAGGTTAGAAACTAGGTTCCATGTCATACTGGGAAATGTGAAATGAGACTGACTGGTCATAGATTTCCTCCTGTCCTGATATTTTAGGAAAGACTCTTTCCCAAAGGACTAATAATGTTGTTGGCCACATAATTGAAAATATCAGTGCATAAAGCTCTGTAGCGGGATTATTATTACTATAAGTTTGTGAAAGGTTTGCTTTAGAGTGACTTCCCTAAAAATCCTAACCCAAGGCCTTCATTGTTTGACTGGGCAAGCAGCTCCCCCTCTCCCAGCCTCAGTTTTCTTAGCCATGGAGTGGGGAGGCTGATGGGGTTCCTCTGAGACTCTCCCCTTGGCTTCTGCATCTTCCGTACTCCAGGCTGTAGGCTCATCTGGCTGCAGGCTACCCTGGGAAGCCCACTGTGAATGGCCAAGGGGTGTGCTTTTAAAAGAAACAAATTGTGTACCTAACCTCTACCAGTGCAGAAATATACAGATCGTAAACCAGAATAACATCCCCTGACATCTGAGGAGTTTTGCTTTATTAGAACTGCAGTTTGCCTCTTCCAGGTGCTTAAATGAAGGCCTCTGCTTTGGTTAACTGCACGCAAACATTTGATATTTGTGCTTTCAAAACCATCCTCTCTTGATATAGCTTGTCCACCTGGTCTGTGCTGGGGAGTGGATGGGTTTTGGGGTGGGGTTCCGTCATTCAAGTTGTTTATAGTTGTACTGAAAAAGTAAGACTAACTGCAGCTTCTTGACACGTCTTGGGCATTTAGTCCTCACAGTACCTTGTAAAGCTGGTCGGAGTACATAATCCCCTTCTCAGAGAGCTCATATGATTTATCACAAGTCCCTCAGCCATAGAGATGATGGAGCTCAAATGTGAGCCTAGGTCTAACTGACCGGAAGTCCACACTCTTTTCCTCATGTCCCCGGACACTTGGCTCTGGTTACAGGAGTCCTGGGACAGTCTGGTAGAGTCAGAATTGCCTTTCGGCTAGATCATCCATGCACAAAAGCATGATTTCCAGCCAAGTCAATTTAGCAAATTGATTTGTGAATTTCTGTGCATTTCCAGAGTGCTCTGAAGGACTCTTGAGATACAGCTTTTGCCGGGAAAACACTGCTTGGAGTGACATCTCCTACTATTTATCATTTCCCCCCATCTGATCTTAGTAGCAAGCATTAACATGCAGGAGAATGTCTTACATCAACTTCCCTGCGAGGTCACCAAAGCAACAGTGGCATTGTGTACTCGTCCAAACTCATTCTTTAGCCTGGGAAGGCTTTAGTATTTTATGCCAACAGAGTATCAGCTATTCCTGTTTCATTATCTGTCAGTTAATCATTTGAATGGACCTTATGGAATGCTGTCTAAATATAAACTTTTAAATTTAATCCACTCTGAAAATGCACTCCCATTAGCATTTAGCTTAGGATGGGTGATGTAAGGAAGGGTACAGTGAGGGTCAAGGGCAGGTTTCATTCTAAGAAATGTATGAATGTGTTATTATGTCAAGTGGCCAGATAATGTATGGACAGTTCCTTAAAAGCTGTTTCTGGCATGCAGTCTTCAAAGATTATTTTTAAGACAAGACGTTCATTTTTTTCAGGCTCTCTTTTGTGGCCCAGTTAGTTTTACCCTTGTCTTGTTTTTCTGTGATCACTGTTCTTTAACTTTTCATGGCTCTTTTCTTCCCTCCGCACTTTAGGACAATGATAATGAAGGTAATAGGCCTGCTCTCCCGGTGGGCTTCTCCTCGTCTGTGCGTGTTGCTCTCTTTCAAGTCAGTGGGAGCCCCTTTTTCACAGGCTGGGGAAGTGGACCCGAACATTTTGCAATTACTGAGTGTCTTTGTTCCTGGCGGCTGAGTGCCCAATGGCAGCCAGCCCTTTGATCACACCACAGCCCTGTGAAGTGGGCATCACTGGGCGCTTTTAGAGACGGAAAAACTGAGGCACCCAAAGATGAAAGAGATCTGGTCAAGTAAAGGGAGTGCTTCCTCTGGCACAAGGACATCCCTGTGACAGTTGCCCACATGCTGTGCCTGACTTTGAAGGGTCCTCTCCAGCTCTCCGTATCTTAGTGAAAGTGAACAGAGGACCCCTCCACCCAGGCAAAGAGCATGAGCCCCTGCCTCTGTAGTGGTCATTCTCAAGTATGGAACAGCTATTCAGTTTACTAAAGGTACTCCATCGTCAGGAAGAGTTATCATTTCCAAATAAGATAGGAATTTGTTCATTGAGAAGAGTGCAGAGAAATCAGGGGTGTGTGGGGCGCCAGCCTTAATATGTGAAGAGTTTTAGTGCAATCTGAAAAAGTGAGATACAGAGTTTTAAAACTTTCGAGTTCAATACTTGATCATAACACTTATTATCCAAACTCAGATACTTTTAGGAGTGAAAAGGGTGCTGTTAAAAAATGTTATGTATTTAAAAATTTTTATTGGAATGTAGTTGCTTTATAATATTGTGTTACTTTCTGCTGCACAGCAAAGTGAATCAGCCACACGTGTATCCCCTCTCTTTTGGATTTCCTTCCCATTTAGGTCACCATGACGCAGTGAGTAGAGTTCCCTGTGCTATACACACATACACGTACTCACACATAAGAATCCTAATGAGAGTGTGTATTGTAAGCTATTGTGCCAAGAATAATAAATACATTGAGTAAAGTTGCATTGAAAAATAATGAACTTAGAGATATAAAAGGAAATAAAAATTCCAACACAGTAGCCTTCCCTTATGTACCACAGAGTCAATACCAGTAGTTACATTAACTTCCAAGATTTTACTCAGTATACCTGGCTGTTGTTATATTCTTTCTAAATGCCTTGAAATGAACAGTTAATTCATATTTATACCTGGCTTATAGCACTTAAGTAAGAGATGGGGAATTATCTGATTATACCTTTGCAATTCTAATATTGTACTAGTACCGTCCAATGGGGCTTCCCTGGTAGCTCAGTGGATAAAGAATCCGTCTGCAATGCAGGAGATATAGGACACGCAGGTTTGAACCCTGGGTCAGGAAGATCTCCTGGAGGAGGACATGGCAACCCACTCCAGTATTCTTGCTTAGAGAATCCCATGGACAGAGGAGCCTGGTGGGCTACAGTCCATGGTGTTGCACAGAGTCGTACACAACTGAGCAACTAACACACACTGTCCAGTGCTGTAGGGCAATGAACTCTTCATCAGTAGAGGTATTCAAATGGGAAATCAATTCTACCTAGTTGGGAAGTGGAAGTAAATAACTTTTAAGAGGTTTTCTTCTCAATTAATGAGAATTGTCTTTGTTTCAGAGTGTTAAACCATTTTGTAAAAAATTACTTCTAACTGTAAATTCTTTGGTGCTGTCGTTTAGAAACCCCCATCTAGGCAGTTTGGTGAGAGGTAAAAATTCTGCAGTGAGAGGCTGCAGTGGTCAGGAAATGATAGATGACAAACAACAACAGCAGAAGTAGCTCAGGGAATTCTTAAGGTTATTCTGGGTTTTAGGCTCCCCCCAGCCTGGCAGATCAACATTCAGAAAACGAAGATCATGGCATCTGGTCCCATCAGTTCATGGCAAATAGATGGGGAAGCAGTGACAGACTTTATTTTGGGGGGCTCCAAAATCACTGCAGATGGTGACTGCAGCCATGAAATTAGAAGATACTTGCTCGTTGGAAGAAAAGATATGACCAACCTAGACAGCATATTAAAAAGCAGAGACATTACTTTGCCAACAAAGGCCTGTCTAGCCAAAGCTATGGTTTTTCCAGTGGTCATGTATGGATGTGAGAGTTGGACTATAAAGAAACCTGAGCGCTGAAGAATTGATGCTTTTGAACTGTGGTGTTGGAGGAGACTCTTGAGAGTCCCTTGGACTGCAAGGAGATCCAAGCAGTCCATCCTAAAGGAAATCAATCCTGAATATTAATTGGAAGGACTGATGCTGAAGCCGAAACTCCAATACTTTGGTCACCTGATGCGAAGAATTGACTCATTTGAAAAGACCCTGATGCTGGAAAAGATTGAAGGTGGAAGGAGAAGGGGATGACAGAGGATGAGATGGTTGGATGGCATCAGCAACTCGGTGGACATGAGTTTGAGTAAGCTCCGGGAGTTGGTGACGGACAGGGAAGCCTGGCATGCTTCAGTCCATGGGGTCACAAAGAGTTGGATACGACTGAGCGACTGAACTGAACTGATCCTGGCAGGGATAGCTCTGGAAACTCAAACTACTACAAAACCTGTTTTCTGTGTCCTAGTCTTTTGGGCTCTTCAAACAAGAGGAAGCAAAAGACAACCCAAGACATCATGAGAATGTACTGTGATCTTGTTACACTTCTCTGTTTCTAGCCACAGAGCCAAGAATTTGCTAAACTCTTTCCCAACTAGCTGTGTGGGAGGACTGATCCCAGAGCAGGGGCCAGTGGCTGTCAGAGGCCCATAGACATGCCCCACCTCAGGGGACACACCTTCTGTAGGAGAAGGGCTCATTGTCTGTAAGATGAACCAATCATAAGATATCTGCACCCCCCTCCCCACCCCGAATTGAATCAGAGGTGATTTTTGAAACAGCCACAGTTATTTTGTCTCCTGGCCAAGAACACAGCATTGAAAGCAGCAGACAATATGTCAGACTTCAAAGGAAAAATATATTGGTGTCTCGTTGGCCAGGATCCAACATTATGTTGGTAAATAATCAAATCCCGGTGTGGCATATTTCTCCCTGAACCTTGACTGAAAACTATGGAAGACTATTCTGTGAGCTGTGGAGCGGCAGTCACTCATTCCAAGGAAAAGGCCAGAAAGAATGACTTTGAAATGTGTTTATAATTAACCAAACAATCTAAATTCACAAGATGGTTAGAACAGCAGGCTGCTCACTGGTGCGAACTTCTGAAGTGAGGAGGCACTTGGGGAAGCCAAAATAGGCCTTTCTCAGGGTAATCTGAGACACCTTTAAGGGACATGTAGCTGGTCATGTGGAGACATGCTTTAAGACACATTTTATTTTATGTGTCTTTTGCATGTGTGTAATGATCTCAGCTTTCATTTCCTTTTTGAGTGTGGAAAGGTCAAATAACAGGGGCAAGGCGGGGAGAGACTTTTCAAAGTGCCATGTTGAAAATTCCTTTTGTTGTGTGTGGCACTGCCCAGGATTGTCCTGGCCCTGGTCCTGGTCCAGAAGGCACAGGCATGGTGTTGGAGATGCCCGTCCTGGGGTGGGGAGGGTGAGAGCATGGCAGCTGGAGGTTGGTGGGGATTTCTGTGTCTGGAGAAAGCAACTGCACCCTTGGTAGGAAGCAGTGGGTCAAGTAGTGTCTGATAAAGTAACCCTTGATTGGTCTGGAGATCACGTATCCATCAACCCCAACCACGTGGAACACTTGTAAGAACCAGAAAGTAAGCACACCCTCCCACCAAAAGTTGCAGGGTCCCTGAAGAACTCAGAATTCACAGACATCTTTGGAGTTAGGTGATGGGCTTCCCCAATAGCTCAGACGGTCAAGAATCTGCCTGCAATGCAGGAGACCTGGGTTCGATGCCTGGGTGGGGAAGATCCCCTGGAGCAGGGAATGGCAACCCACTCCAGTATTTGTGCCTGGAGAATCCCACAGACAGAGGAGCCTGGCAGGCTACAGTCCATGGGGTCACAAAGAGTCGGACACGACTGAGTGACTGAGCATGAGCCCTGTTATTTCTTTCAGTGGAGTTTTAAAAAATGCTTAATTTTTCATTCTTTATTATGAAAAATCTCAACCATGTGTAAAAGTAGACTAATATAGTGAAGCTTCAGTAACTCAGCTTCAGCAGTTGTCACTCAGGGATTATGTGCTTCATCTCTGTTCCTACTCACACTCTCTTCTCCATCCCAGGTTGTTTCACAGCAAATCTCAGGTATCATATCATTTCATCCCAGGAATAGTTAGGCACGTATCTCTTTCTAAGAGCAGATTTTAAGAAAACGTACCACAATGCCATTATCATACCTCAAAAAATAGTTCCATAATATCATCAAATATCCCATGAGTGCGTATTTCTACTCTTGTCTTATAAATGTTTTTTCAAACCATCCCTTTGAATCAAGATCCAAATAGAGTCCATATACTGCAATTGATTTAGTCTCTTTTGGTCTATAAATTCACCCTTCTATCTATTTTTCCTTATAATTTATTTGTTTAAAAAACTAGATCATTTATTCTGGTACTGTCTCCTTCAGCCTGGATTGCATGAACATGCTTGTAAAGCCTCTGTATTTTCTGCAAATTGGAAATTAGAAGACTGATCAGAATCCATAGGTGGGGTGTGTAAGCATCCAGGAGACATTGAATAACTGGTTCTCTCTCTTTTGGTGAAGTCAGCAGCCCCTAATGATCATTGTCTTAATCTGTTATTTTATTAGAAGCTGCAAGATGGTGGTATTTAAATTCTTGCATTCCCCTTTATTTATGGCCTACAATATTTCTAAAAAAAGAAACTTCCCTTTATCAACAATTTGGTTACCTTGACCTCCGGTTGATTAGGAAAGCAACTTCGTTTTTTTTCCCTATGTTTACTGTTTTGCTCCATGTATCTGAATATGGATTAAATGTATATTCATGAGTCAGAAGCATGTATAAGTATAGTTGCTTAAGTCAAAAGTGATTTAACAAGTGATGGAAACCTCTTTAATTGGACTGAATGACCATTTTCACTTGGGCATTTAATCAACCTATTAAAACTTGTAACCATTTGGTCAAACATTTGAAAATATAATCACAGTAGACAGATTGCCTCAACAGATTTGGGTAAAACAAAGAAGCAGGCGCACAGTCAGGTGGCAGAAGCAAAGCTGGATCTGAGGGGCCACCATCTTCTCTCTAGTTCTCGCCCCAGATCTTGTGACCAGATGCTCCTGGGCATGTCCCAGTCCTGAACTTCCACAGCCCAGGGTGTAAAAGCAACTCCAGAGAGGGCCTAAGGGCTCGGGGCTGGCTGGCTTCTAGAGGTGACATGCTTTCAGAATATCAAAATGATGACAATGTATGAGGATCCAAGCAGTGACAAAGCCTTCCCAGGAATGCTGCCCACTGCAAAGACTAACAGCTGGGCTCTCTCACCTGGAGCTCTTTTTTATGTTTTTGGCTTAATATTGTGACTGTGTTAGAGGTAACAGGAGACATATTTATCAGGGTGCGTTTTCTCTGCTTTCCAGTTTTTACAGACAGAGTAGGTAAAACCGTCTGTGATTCTCACTGCCAAATATTTTGAAATTCAAGAAGGGAAGCTATTTACTGACTCATTTTTGGTCTCATTTTATTTTTATTATTTATTATTTAATATGTTTTTTTGGTAAGTTGTCTCAAATTCTTCTTTTGGAATAATGCTGTGTATAAGTAAAGTAAATAAAAGTAAAGTAATTCCTATGAATGAAATTTCTTATGCCCAATGCAACAGTTTTTGTTTGTTTGTTTGTTTTGTTTTTTTAAGGGCAAGGAAATATAGCACAGGGAGCTTAGCCAGTACTCTGTGATGACCTAGAAGGGTGGGACGGGAGGTGGGTGGGAGGGAGGTCCAAGAGGGTGTGTATGTATATATACATATGTATATATGTATCGGAGAAGGCAATGGCACCCCACTCCAGAACTCTTGCCTGGAAAATCCCATGGACAGAGGAGCCTGGAAGGCTGCAGTCCATGGGGTCGCTGAGGGTCGGACATGACTGAGCGACTTCACTTTCACTTTTCACTTTCATGCATTGGAGAAGGAAATGGCAACCCACTCCAGTGTTCTTGCCTGGAGAATCCCAGGGATGGGGAGCCTGGTGGGCTGCTGTCTATGGGGTCGCACAGCTGATTCATGTTGTCATACAGCAGTAACTAACACAATATTATTAAACCATCATGTGTGTGTGTTAGTCGTTCAGTCATGTCCAACTCTTTGTGACCCTATGGATTGTAGCCTGCTGGGCTCCCCTGTCCATGGAATTCTCCAGGCAAGAATACTGGAGTGGGTAACCATTCCCTTCTTCAGGGGATCTTCCCGACCCAGGAATCGAACCCAGGTTTTCTGCATTGCAGGCAGACTCTTTACCATCTGAGCCACTGAAGGGCATCCAGGTATGGCTCTGGGCAGAACCTGGAGGGAACACAGTTCTTGAAATAAGGGAAACAAACTTGGTAAGCACCACACTGAACCAGCCTTTTCCCTGAGGGCACTTCCAAAAGTTCACAGTTGCTTATTTAAAAGAGTAAGAGCAAGCAGGCGAATAGAAAGTGTCTCCCTTACTAGGCTGAAGGGGCAGAGTCTAAGGGCGGCTAGAGTACCGGTAAGTCACTGGGAAACATTCCATAAGGAAGGAGTAATAGAAAGAAACAAACAAAAGAGATTAATAGTTAAAGGAAAAAAGTCAATAGAAGCAGACCAAGAGGTGAGTCCGATGTTTAAATTAGCAGACGAGGATCAAAAATAGATATTATAAATACATGAAGCAATTTACAGGAAAAAGATGGACAGGGTGGGGTAATAGAGTAATATCAACAGAGAAATGTAAACTATAAAATAATGAAATAGAATTTCTAGGACTGAAAAACACAGCATCTGAAATTTAAAGAGCTATTACTGGATTATCTTCACAGGAGATTGGACTTTACATTAGAAGTGATCAGTAAACTTGAAGACAAGTCAATAGAAATTATCTACACAAAAGGACAGAGAGAAAAAATAATTTAAAAAAATGAAGAGAGCCTTGGTAATTATGAGACCATGTCAGTTGGTCTAATGTATGTGTAATTGGAGTGTCAGAAGGAGCCCAGAGAGAGATACTGGGGCAGAAATACATGTTTGAGGAAATAATAGCCATAAATTTGATGAAATATTATTGGGAGGTAGTCAAGATAAATGCCAAAACTGGAGAGTCAAACGCAAGGCTCAAATCAGGACCAAGGAATAAAGTTTTGCGTGGGCATAAAGACTTAGTGATGGAACAGCAACAACAGCAAAGATTAATAAACATGGATGCATATATAGTGGGGAGGATCTGTTTTTCTCAAAGGCCACCCGTTTCCCCATTTTCACTCTCTTAACTCCTTCTAGAAGGCGTTGTTCCCCCTTCTCTGGTTCCATGGTGATGTTGAGATGGACTCAGACTTGGGTTCAGATCCTAGCTCTCCTTCTCACTAGGAAATCATTGCAATCTGCATCCTGGAATCATCATTTATTAAATGAAAATAATGATAACTTTTTCACAGGGCAGGTCTCAATGGTATAGACTACGTGCATTTTATAGAGTCACAATGGCCATATCATCGTAGGCACTCAACAAATAATAATTTCTTTCTTCTGCTAAACTGAATCCTCATTGTGGTTAGCTGGCATCACTACCCACCCAGTTAGCCAGGTTAAGGAAATTGTGCTTTATCTTAAGGGCAACAAGAACCATAGAGATGCTTTTCACCAACTGTCCTCCCACCAACTGTACCATACCGTTCCTTCTTGACGAAGTGGAATGATCCAGGCTGACCTGAGCCTCCCTTTAATGTTTTTCTGTTTCTCAGGAAAGATAAGAAGACGGTCCGATTGTACTTCGTGGTTGCAGATTATCTGGGCGGCCTTTCAGGAAAATTCCTTTATCTGGAGTTTCTTTTCCGCCTCCACGTGTCCTACATTTTCTCTTAGGATTCAGCTAGAACTGAAGGCCTTCTGCTGTGTTAATCAGCACCCACTGGCAAATGTCATGTTCATTTGTTCACAGAAATTCCATCAATCTCTCACCCACTGTAGAAGGGAAAACAAATTTGCAAGTGCCTAGAGAAGGCATGGCCCATGAACAGACATATCTAGGAAATAGAGTAATACTAAAGGATGCTTCCTAGGAAAACTGAATACTATTTTTTTTTTCTTAAGGCTTTCTTTTCTTTGCCCCGGCGAGCTGTTGAACATATTTGTCAGGCCCTGATAAAATGGACTGCTCACTCTAACCTGGCTTGGTCTCCAGCCTTGTGTTCACCTTCACAGGAAGAGCGTGTTTCTCCTGAATCGGTGCAGCTGTCCATCTGTCATCGATTTTCCTCTAGTCCAGCTAGCAACCACTTGCTTTCCAGCAGCTGGGAGGACCATGATGCTTCCAATGAGCTGGTTTGTGAAGCCTATAGGCTTTCCAGTGCTGACATGGCCAGGGTCATCCTGTCCAGGGCACCACTGCCTCATCAGCCCATTCCTGGGGAGTGGTTGTGGCTCCACTGTCCTTGAAGGGGCCCAGACACACTGTGCACACTCTGAGGAAAGCACATGGTGAGCAGATTCAGAAATCTGTGTAGTGAGGAAAAGATGAAGATGCTTGTAATCAGCTTGCAAGAGGAGGTTCATGGAGTTACCAGAGCCTGCAGATGGCCAAAGGGTTGAAAAGTTGTCCTGAGGAAGAGGGGCTAAATTTGTCCTGTATGACCTCACAGGAGAGCATCAGAGCGAAGGAGGGAGCACTCTAGGGTTTTGGCTCAGTGGAGGAAAGAGCTTCCTAAATGTCGTTAGATCTACAGGGGTGGACTGGACTGCTTCAAGGTTAATGGCAGTTCAACTGTTTGCCATGATGCTGAGGAATGTGTTAATAATATTAATAGCAGGGTCTTGGGACTTCCCTGGTGGTCCAGTGGTTGAGACTTCGCTTTCCAATGCAGGGGTTGCAGGTTCTATCCCTGGTCAGGGACCTAAGAGCCCACATGTCCTGGGGCTAAAAAAAAACACAACATAAAACAGAAGCAGTATTGTAAAAGATTCAGTGAAGACTTTAAAAATAGTCTGCGTTAAAAAAAAATCTTAAAAAAAAATACCAGCAGGGCCTTTAAGCTACTTGAGAGATCAGGTCCCTTACAACCTTGGAATTCTCATTCTTGAATCCTCTTGGTGAATAAAGATCTACTGCTCTTCAGAGGCTATTCCCAGGGTAGAGGGTGAAACACAGCAACGTGTAGAAAGACCTGGGAGCTGCATTCATCATGGAACAGCAGCACAATGTGTCTATATGGACATGTTTTAAATGTGGGAAGAGACTGCAAAGAATACTTAATAAAACTAAAGCAGTATTAGGAATGACGTGGACAGAAGGTAATTAACTGTTACCAAACACTGATAATATCAATCAGATTCTGATTGCTGTATGGTTTCTTGTGTTAAAATTGTATAGTTTTCAAGTAAAAGTTGTGATACGTAAAGCATCTTACTGAATTATTTAATATGATGTGTGTGTGTGTGTGTGTGTGTGCGTTCAGTCTCTCAGTTGAGTCCAACTCTTTGTGACCTCAAGGACTGTAGCCAGCCAGGCTCCTCTGTCCATGGGATTCTCCAGGCAAGAATACTGGAGTGGGTTGCCATGCCCTCCTCCAGGGGATTGAGAAGTTAACAGGCAGGAAGGCCAGGGGTCTCCAAAGGGAGGAAATAGGCTGCAAGTGTCTCTTAAAATTCTTTGTTGCTATGATGACACCTGGTTCCACCTGAACTTAACCTTTCTCAAACCTTGAGCTAACCAATACATTTTTCTTACGGAAGTTTTTTTTTAAGCTGTGTTAATGAAACTATGTATTTGCTTTGGAATTTGCCTTTCTTCAAAATGGTTCCACCTAAGGCTAACTTTTGGCTGATAATAGCTCAACAAACCAGTATTCATATCAATTGTTTTATGGCCGGGGGATGACACACCTCATGCCTTCCTATCTCAAAAATGCATATTGTGGGAGAGGGGCCTGGTGAAACTCCCTCAGCCTTGAGGTGTCTCTCTTATCTGATTAATAACTTTTTAACAGACATAAAACAGCTTGCTAAAACTAGCAGGGGGCACTGTCCACCCCGCTTCTGATGTCTATGTCAGAAGTTTTCTCTGTCCCTTTTTATGCTTTAATAAAACTCTGCTATACGAAAGCTCATGAGTGATCAAGCCTGGTCCCTGGTCCCGAAGTTAAATCTTCTTTGAAGACCATTCACCGTAAGCTATCAGGCCCTTCCCAATCCAAGGATTGAACCTGTGGCTCCTGCATTGCAGGCAGATTCTTTTCCGCTGCACCATCTGGCAAGTCCCAAGATTCTTACATGTTACCTACTCATGATTTTAAAGAAGACAAAGAGCAAATTTGAAAGTGTCTGTGATGGAAATTGACTTGAAAGCAGTGGGTGGGGTGAGGGAGCGGGGCTGAGGTACGAGGACAATTGAAGAGGCAGCAGCTGATCGGGACTAGGATGGTGGGGGCAAAGGGGTGAGGGTGAGGGGCTGGACCCCAGGAAACTGCTGAGGCTGAGGCAAGTGAAAGGGAAGAATAGCAGAGACTCCCAGATTTCCTATGAAGGGTCTAGGAAAATGCCAGTAGCATTAAAACAGAGACATCGAAACGATGCTGGCTTGCTTGGTCAATTAAGTGTTAGATGTTTTGAATTCAGGATGTCAGGGGGCCTTCCAGGTGGAGATAACGCAGGAGGGAGTTGGAAATGCATCTTTCTAAAGCTTTCTTAGCTGGGTGGTCCGGGGTTAGACCTATGGGTTCAGAGCCATTTCCAAATAGATGATATGTGGTTTGAACCGTATAGAAAAAGCCTGCTTTAAAGGCATAAAAAGGCAAGTGTAAATGTGGACCTTACAGCAAGTTAAAAACAGGCAAAGTGACTTTGTGAGCTTGAGCTGTCAAACTGCAAAGGAGCTGAGGAAGATGGGGAGCCTGTGATCTCAGGAGTAGGAAGGCTGTGTCTCTCTTGCTGTCCTGTCTGACTTTCTGAGATCCCTCTCATGGAGGTAGCTCTGGAAATGACTGGGAACATGGCTGTGTTCTGAGTAATGTCTAACGGTAGGGCAAAGAGCTGGAAGAGAGGAAGCATTTGGATAAAATGTGAAAGAAATATGGATCACAACACATGTACTATTTTTTAAGAGACATAATTTCTGTGTGTTTACTTGGCTGCATCAGGTCTTAGTTACGGCACGCAGGATCTTTCGCTGCGGTGCTTGGACTCTCTACTTGTGGCCCTCAGGATCAGCAGTTGCAACGCGCAGGCTTACTTGCTGCACAGCACGTGGGATCTTCCCAGACCAGGGATTGAACCCGTGTCCCTGCATCGGCAGGTGGATTCTTTACCCCTGGGTCACCAGGGAAGTCCCAAAGATAAAATATTGTTTAAAGAGTCATTTTGTTATATTCTGTAAATGACACCTCTTATGCTCCAAGTATCCAAGGTTCACCTGTCTCAACAGATTTCAAAAGAACACAATAAAGACCATGTTCTCTAAGTGCAAAGCAAAAAATGAAGATACAGTGTAAGAAACAGGCCATATGTTTGAAAGCTAAATTTTATACCCTTAAGTAATCCTGCGTTAGAAGGAAGTAACTTGGAAATTATAAAATATCTAGAAAAGAGCGACGAGGAAAGTACCACATATTTAAGTATGTGGGATGTATCTAAAGCTTTAAAGTTGTTTATCAGAAAATAAGAACACTTGAAAATAAACAGCCTAAGTATTCATATCAAGAAACTAGGGAAGGAACAGACTAAAAGTAAACTGTATAACAAGATAATTGTAAAGAAAGAGCAGATGTAGAAAACTAAAAAAAAGGGGAGGAATCACTGAAAGCCAAATTTTGTTTTGTGATGAGAATGTCTAAAAACAGAAATAGAAATAGGACCACTTGAATAAACTCATGGCAGTGAAGCAATCAAAGTTTTTCCTAATGCCTCCCCTCTCCTCTCCAAAGACACAAGGTCTAGGGGGTTCAGAAAGGTTTATTATAACTCCAAGGACCAAATAAATTTTTCTAATGCAGCGTTAAATAGGAGAAAAAAGAAAAAAATGTTAACAATCCATTTTATGAGGCCAATATAACCTTGATTCTAATTGTGGACAAGGTCGTACAAGGAAATAAAATTATGACATATTTTCCTTACAAACATAAATGAAAACATTGAAGTAAAATATTCATAAAAGTATTTCTTTCATATTAAAAAGCATTATGAGTAGGTAAGGTTTATTGAAGGATGGTTCAGAAAAACTTATAAATGTGATATATTACTTTGAGAGATTAAAAGGTTTGGAATCTCTATGATCTTCTCAAAAGGATGCAAGCATTGTTAAAACTCAAAACTTATTCACGGCATAAAGCTCTTTACAACTCGGAATGGAAGGAAATGTTCCTAACCTGAAAAAGGATATTTGCCGAAAACCTGCAGCAAACCTCATCCTTATTGGAGCATTCTCACTAGCATTAGGATGAAACAAGGCTTTCTCCTGTCACCCCCATTATTCAGCCTTGTGTGGAAGGTCCTAGCCAATGCAATAGGATGAGATAAAAGAAGGACAATAATGATTGGACAGGGAGATACAAAATTGTCATTTGTATGAAGTATTATATAGAAAATCAAAGAGAACATGGAGTAAAACCATTAGAACTAGGAAGAGAATTCTTTAAGTTTTCTGAGTGTATGAAAAGCAAACTAAGATCAGCGGGTTTTATATATCCCAGCTCTAACCAATAAAAAGGTATAATAGAAAGTTTATAGCAGTGACACAAATCGTAAGATACACAGAACTGTATGTAATAAAAATATATAAGACCTTTATGGAGAAAACAATAAGATGGTATTGAAGGACAGCCAAGAAGACCTGAATAAATGGATAGCTGTATTATGTTCATCGACAGAAAGAGTCAAGAATAGCTTTTTTTAAATTTTCTTTTCTTTCTTTTTAAAGTTTTTCCTAATGCCTAAAAAGAAAGAAAAGAAAAGAAAAAAAGAAAATTTTGAAGACGTGTGAGATAAGAAGACTTGCTCTACCAAATTAGTATGCCTCATTAAAATTCAAGTGATTGCAACCCCTGATCTTTCCCTACAAACCATCCCCACCCACACTGTTCTCCACTCAAACCAATAATCTTAGAACCATCCTTGCCTCTCTGTTTCTCTCAAACCCTGCTGTCGGGAAATCCTTTTGGTTCTACAAGATGTATCCCACATCTGATCATGACACGTGACTGCTCTCTGGTGTAATCCACCATCATCTCTCACTTGGATCACAGCAGTGGTTTCCTCCCTGCTTCTCTGCTTGGTCCACTCCAGTCTGTTCTCAGCAGAGAACAGCCAGAGTGAACCTCGTGAAACATGAGTTATATAATTTCCCTCTCCTGCTCAAAACTTAGCCATGGTTATCCATTTCATTCAAAGTAAAGTCCAAAGTCCTTACAGTAGCCCCCAAGACCCTGTGTGATCCAGCTTACTGCTGTGTATCTCACTGCTTCTGCCAACTCCACCCATCATCCTGGCGTCTTTCCTGCCACTTCAGACATTGCAGGCATGTTCTTAGTGCCTTTGTGGTGATGCTTTTCTATTCCAAGAACATGGGAGAACATGTTCTTGGAATATGTCCAAGAACATATTCCTATGGCCCAGAAAACTGAATGGGTGACCTCTTCACTGCATTCAAGTCTTTGTTGCAGTTACTACCTCTTTGAGGTTCACCCCAAAACCTTATTTAACATTGCACCTTCTCCAGCATTCCTGATCCATCTGACCCTGTTCAACTTTTCTTTTTTTAAAAAAATAGCTCCTTACCTCTAACTTGCCATATCACATGCTTATTTATTATTTATACTGTATATTATCTGTCTTTTGCCACCAGAGTATAAGCACTGTAAAAGTTAGGCTCTTTGTTTTATTCATTCATGTACTCCAAGTGCCTAGAGTACTTCTTGACACCTGGTGGGCAATGAATAAATATTTGTTGAATACATGAACGAAGACCAGTGTGTTATTTGTACAGAGTCGGTCGTGTCCAACTCTGTGCAACCCCATAGACGGCAGCCCACCAGGCTCCTGTGTCCCTGGGATTCTCCAGGCGAGAATACTGGAGTGGGTTGCCGTTCCCTTCTCCAATGCATGAAAGTGAAAACTGAAAGTGAAGTTGCTCAGTCGTGTTCGACCCTCAGCGACCCCATGGACTGCCGCCTACCAGGCTCCTCCATCCATGGGATTTTCCAGGCAAGAGTAGTGGAGTGGGTTGCTCATGCCTTCTCCTAATAGACAAATGAGTGGAACATAATATATAGCCCAGAACAGGATCACTCAAAATGATATAGGATAGAGATGAGATTAGAGATAAATGAGGAAATAATAGATTATTTAATAAATAATAATTTATTTTGGATACTTGGTTATCCATATAGATGGATGCAGTTCCAAGAGGGAAGTGTATAGTGATGAGTGCCTACATTGAAGGAAAAGAGAGATCTCAAGTAAACAGCCTTACTTTACACCTTAAGGATTTAGAAAAAGAATACTCTAAGACCAAAGTTATCAGAAGGAAGGAAATAATAAAGATCAGAGCAGAAGTAAATGAAATCGAGAGTAGAAAGACAACAGAAAAAAATAATTGAAACAAAGGGTTGGTTTCTTGAAAGAGAAAAGAAAATTGACAAACCTTTAGCTAGACTAACCAAGAATAAAGGAGAGAGGGTTCAAATAAACAAAACTCTAAATGAAAGAGGAGACATTACAACTGATACCATAGGTATGGAGAAAAGGGAACCCTAGGGCACTGTTGGTGGGAATATAAATTGGTATAGCCATTATGGAAAGCAGTGTGGAAGTTCCTCAGAAATTAGAACTAGAACTACCATATAATCAACTAGTCCCACTTCTGAGTTATATATCTGAAGAAAACGAAATCACTGTCTTAAAGAGATATCTCTACTCCCATGTTCATTTCAGCATTATCCATGGTAGCCAACAGATGGAGACAACCTAAGTGGCTATCAACAGATTAATGGATAAAATGGTGTGTTGTTGCTGCTGGTGCTAAGTCACTTCAGTCGTGTCTGACTCTGTGTGACCCCACAGACGGCAGCCCACCAGGCTCCCCCGTCCCTGGGATTCTCCAGGCGTGTTATTGATGTGTGTGTAAATATATACACACACATAATGGAATAATTACTATAATAATAATGATAAAAACCATAAAAAGCCACTAAAAACAGGAATTCTGCCATTTGTGACAACACGCTAGAACTTTCAGGCATTATCCTAAATGAAATAAGTCGTACAGAGGAAGACAGATACTGTATCATTTCACTTACATTGGAATCTAAAGAAACCGCCACATTCATCGGAACACAGAGTAGAATGGTGGTTTCCAGAGTCTGTGTGTGGGGGATAAAAAATTCTAGTGATGAGTAAATTCTGGGGATCTAATATTCCCCATGGTGACTATAGCTAATAATACTATATAATTGAAAGTTGCTAAGAGAGTAAGTTTTACATATTCTCACTACAAAAAATTGGAATCGTGTGAGGTGATAAATGCGTTAACTAACCTTATTGCTTTAATTATTTCACAGTATGTTTGTGTGTCAAGTACGTGATGACATTCTTTACAGTAAACTTACATGTCATATGTCAATCATATACCAATAAAGCTGGAAAAACTTTTAAAAAGTTAAAAACATACCATAGTACCACCCATAGTTTTGCCAAAGGATGAAATCTGAGTGTGGATCACACCTCTGGATCCAGCAGCAAATTTGCAGGAAATATTAAGGATAGAGGAACAGGTTGACTTGCACCAGGAGAATGCAATTGGCAAAATCTACACTGTGGGAAATTCTGCAGGTCAAGTGGCTTGAGTTTTCTTCAGTGGATAAAGGATTAGAATGGACTGGGAGCCTGTCCACTGAAAGAATTTTAAAGACATAATCAGATTTTTTAAATGAGTAGGACCAAACTGTAGTATCAGGATGGATACCTAGAATGATAAAATGATAAAAGAAGCATCAATAAGTAAACACTATAAAATTCAGACAGTGGTTAGCCTTGGGGGAAGAAAGAGAGTTGTGATTGGGGTGTGATGTAAGGAAGGTTTCCTGGGGTGGATGGCAAATTCTAAATTTTGAGCTGGGTGGTGGTTACTAGACTGTTCGAGTATAATAACACACTGAGTTGTGCATATGTTGCATGTGGGTTTTCTGTATCTGGTTTATTTATAATAAAAGGTTAAAATATAAAATATTTTAAATAAAACATATTTTAGATGATATTCGTGTTGCTTACTAGACCCATAAATTCTGAGACATTCTGCCATAAATAAACCTCTCTTTGTTTAAACACATACATACTCAAAGGCAAATAAAAGAATGCTTAGGTTATACTGGAAGCCACTAGATAAAACATCTGATTGCTTCAAGGAGTTTTATTCTTACAGCCACCCCCATCCTAAGTTAAATACCTTTACAGAAATATCAACCTTGGTTATATACCCTGGGACATTATTTCAGCCACGCCCCTCTTGGAGACCTTTTCCCAGATGGAGCTAGTTCATTCTCCTTGCTATCAGAGTTCTTTTCTTGATCCCCAGTAAACGAAAAGGGGGGTGGGTAAATATTTCTCTACCTTCAGTAGATTTTTGTTTGGTCGTTTTAAGTTTTATGAATCTATATCATGAGGATGTAGTGAAGACATAGGAGATTTAGACTCTGGGGGCATAGACAGTAGGACTGTAGACGACGATCAGGGTAAGCTGGCTGCTAAAACAACCTGTTATAGACCCTGTGTGGGCTTCCCTGGTGGCTCAGTGGTAAAGAATCCGCCCACAGTGTGGGAGACATGGGTTCGATCCCTGTTCCGGGAAGATTTCCTGGAGAAGGGAATGGCAACCCACTCCAGTATTCTTGCCTGGAGAACCCCATGGAGCCTGGAGGGCTACAGTCCGTGGGGTCACCAAAGAGCTGGACACGACCTAGCGACTAGACACCAGCACCATACCGTGTGTGGAGAATACTGAAGGCGTGCAGTACTCTTTCGTACCATCACGCTTAGTCACTGTGAGACACAGAAATATTTTCTTCAGCAACTCCTACAGACTACTAAACTTCGGAGGCTCAGGTGCCTTCAGCTTGCACACTGCCCATCTCCTGGATGGCTCTGTGGCCTTTTCTGTGCAGTGGTACTGCCCAGCTCCTTTTTCACCCGTCTTTCTCCAGAGATTCCCTGTCGTCATTCCCGTGACCGATCATTTTATGTGTCAACTTGACCTGGCTCTGGGATGCCCAGAAAACCTGTGAAGCGTCATTTCTGGATGTGTCCATGAGAGTTTCTGCAAGAGCTTAGCATTTGAGTCAGTACATGGAATAGATCAACCTCACCAGCGTGAGTGGGCATCATCCAGTCCATTGAGGGGCTGCATAGAACAAAGCAGGAGACGGAGGGTGAATTCACTCTGTCTGAGCTGGGACACCCATCTCCTCCTGCCCTCAAACATCAGTGCTCTGGTTATCAGCCTTCAAACTTAGACTGGGATTCACATCATTGGATTCCCTGACTCTCAGACTTTCAGGTTTGGACTAAGATTATGCCTTTCCTGGGCCTCCAGCTTGCAGACTGTAGCTCATGGGACGTCCTTGCCTCCATAACTTAGGATCAAATTCCTCATAATGAATCTCTCTATATAGATCTGTTTAAATCCTGTTGGTTCTGTTTCTTCAGAAAACTCTGACTAATATAGTCCCCTCATCTCAGAAATGCAATGAAATAAAATTAATAGTGAATTCTTGTTCCAGAGACTTGAGGATGGTCAGTTTTTAGGAATACTCAGTAAATACCTAGTCATATTCACTCCTGCATTGTAGGCAGATTCTTTACCATCTGAACCACCAAGGAAGCCCAGTTACATTCACTAGTAGCAAACAATTCACTTGTAAACAGAAAAAAATGATATTTAGTGGCATGTAACTCGAACAATGCAGATGCTTATTTTTTCTTTGAATTGTTTGCTTTCCTTTTTAAAAGGTATGTATTTTTGTTTTTAAAGTAATGTGAACCTATTATATAAGAACTTGAAAAAAAATTGTGTATTCTCACCACTGTAATATAATCATGATTATGATTTTATGTATTTCTTTCTAGTCTATTTTGGTATGAATATTTTTTCATAGTTATAATAAGAACACGCCTATAATTGTCTTATTCCCTTTTAAATTTAGCTTTGGGTTAATTATGATGCAGTTATATACATATTTCCATATTGCATTGTTACCACAACAGTAACTTTTTACTGCATTAAATTTCATCATTTGGCTCTATCATATTTTTTAACTTAGCCTATTTTCGGTTAGTATGTTTCCCATCACATTTGAGCAAGTGTATTTTTGTATAATGTATAACATCATGCACATTTGGTTTTGGTTGTTGTTGCTCTGAATTCTTAAAGTAGAATATTAACAAGTGTCAAGAATTTCACTAAACTTCTAATTTTTCTTTTAGCTCTGTCATCAAATCTAACAGATCTAGTGATTGTTAAAGCAGGAGGCATATATTAATTTGATAACTGTTGTTCTACCCAATATTTTAATTATATATGACTTAATAAAGCCAGGTAAACTTGAGTAAGGCAGTAATCTTGTTTACGTCTAGAAATTGACCACAGAATAGTTGTGGAAGTTTAGAAATTCATGGTAGAAAAAGGAAGGTTCTTTATCTGGAGACAAGGAAATGTAATACAACATTTTAGATGAGTGTAAGTATGTGCATTCTTGGGAGGTAGGTCTTAGTTTTCATCATATATTCAAAGGAATCTAATACCTAACCACTGGTGTGAGCACATGTGTGCTAATTGAATGGAAAACAACTTTTGTGCCTTTATTTGTTACTCTCTTTCCCTGCCTTCCTCTGTCTCTTTCTTTCTTTATCATATTCAGTAATTGAACTCAGAAAAATGTTCTTTTTGGTGAGCAGTGATTTATCACATGAAAATTTCTAATGAATTAAAAAAAATTTCAAACTGAACACATGTGTGAAATTGTTAATCAAATACTGTGTCAATCTGTTTTGATCTGGGGGATGTTTTCCCATTTAAATCAGTAATTTAGTGTTACCTTCCTTTGTTAGAATTTTTAAAGAAAGCCTGACCAGGATACTGATCATTAAATAAATTTCTACTGTTCCTACAACTTATTATGTTTTGACAAGTCCATAATGAATGGAGTGTGGAAATCATTCATCAAATCCAGTTATCCTTTTGCTATATTATTTCAAAAGGTATAACTTTACAAACTATTAAAATTTGAGGTTTTTTTAAAAGTTTTTACACAACTAAAGCAAAGAGGATGAGATGATTAGAAAGCATCACTGACTCAATGGACATGAATTTGAACAGACCTGGGGAGATAGTGGAGGACAGAGGAGCCCGGCATGCTGCAGTGCATGGGGTCAAAAAGAGTGAGACATAATGACTGAACAACACTAACAAAAGCAAAGAGACATTCTGTGAAAACAACCTTAAATTAAATTCTTTATAGACGTTAAAAACTCTACTTCTTTAAAAGATAAAATCTTACTCATGTTTGATTACCAGATAACAAGAAGAACGTTTTCCTAGTGTGACAGAACTCCTGATATGCAATGACTGCCTTGTTTTTAATAAAGGACTAACCAGTATCATGTTTTTCTTAGGAATGGGCTGTTTCTGGGGAGCTGAAAGGAAATTCTGGACCCTGAAAGGTGTATATTCAACTCAAGTTGGTTTTGCAGGAGGCTATACTCCCAATCCTACTTATAAAGAAGTCTGCTCAGGTAGGAAGACTTTCCGGACTTGTCCCTGCTGGCAGGTGACAGGATCTTCAAAATGGAAATATATTTGGCAAAACTAATACAATTATGTAAAGTTTAAAAATAAAATTTTTAAAAAAAGATAAAAAAAACAAAAAACAAAATGGAAATAAATTTTTTGTGTGTTTTTTTCAGTTTTCTCTTGCCCATTTCTATAAATATAGTTGCTGACCTTTCACTTTTTATATTCAGAAAACAATAGACTTCCTACAGAACGTGCCATGTAGCTTTTCTTGCAGAAGAATCACCCTGAAACGTAATCTCTAAAATGATCATTTGTTACCTTATGATTCTGTGGGTCAGCAATTTAGACTACGTTCAGCTGGATGGTTCTTCTGCTGATTTCATCTGGGTTCATTCATGGGACTGCAGTCGACTGTTGGGTTCCCTGGGTGCTGATTGGTCATCAGTGGCTTCATCATATATTGGGCAATTTCTGCTGCCATCACCTCTTCTTGCCTAGGGTAATGAGGATGATGAGTATATCTTCAGCACCCTGGCCTGGGTAAATTCACGCGATAGTGGATGCAGAGTAAGAGAGAACAAGCGCCATTCTGCTAGTACTTTTCAAGTTTCTGTATCACATTTACTATGGTCCCATTGACCACAGCAGGTCACATGGTCTAGCCTGGAGTCTGTGTGTTTACAGGGTGATGTGAAGAAATTGGGACCGTTACCGCATCATTCTATCACCTGGGACAAGAATGTCATCTACCAGACTTCTTTCTTGAGGGAAAAACATGAAAAATCAGGCTATACTGAGGGAAAGGCAAACTGTGGCTTGGAGGCTAAATTCTGCCTGCTGTCTGTTTATATAAGTAAAATCTTTTTGAAACACAGTCGTTTGCTCTTTGTTTATGTTATCTGTGAATGTTTTCATGCCACAGTCTCAGAGTTGAGTGGATGCCTCTGAGACTGTATGTCCTCTGAAACCTAAAATGTTTATGATCTGGACCTTTACAGAAAAATATTTGCTGACCTGGATAGGCAGATGCTTCCATGACATCCTCTATCTCAATTACCAAATCGTCTTTCTGGAATTTGTTTTGTTTTATTGTTTCTGGCCTTTGAAGATTTTTTGTCTTTCTGCCAGCTCCAGGAGCATTTAAAACGTATTATTTTTCTATTTTAAAACTTTATTTTTCATTTTTAAAATAAAAGTAGTATATATTTAAGATGTAAAATGTGATACTTTGGTATACGTAGTGAAGTTATTCTAATAATCAAGCTAATTAACATACCCATCTCCTCACAAACTTTTTTTAATGTGTGATGAAAGCACCTTTGATCTATTCTCTTAGACGATTCCAAGTATATAACACTGTATTAAGTACAGTCACCACACTGTACATTGCATCTCTAGAACTAATTTGTTTTACATGAAGGAAAGTTTGTACGCTTTGACCAACATCTCCCCATTTCCCTGGTAACCACCATTCTACTCTGCTTCTGTGAGTTCAGTTTTTTTTAGATTCCACTTCTGAGTGAAATCGTATAGTATTTTTTTCTGTGTCTAGCTTATTTTGCTTAGCATAATGTCCTGCAGGTTCATCCATGTTATTGCACATGGCAGGATTTCCTTCATTTTTAGGCTGAATTATGTTCCATTGTGTATGTGGCATGTCTTCTTTTTCCCTTCACTGACAAATACTTAAGATTGTTTCCATACCTTGTCCATTTCAAATAATGCTGCAGTGAGCATGGGAACCCAGATGTCTCTTTAAGACGTGGATTTCTCTATCTTTGTATATATACCAAGAAGAGAGGTCATTGAATCATATAATAGTTCTGTTTTGAATTTTTTGAGGCACATCTATACTGTGAAACACATTTTTTAAAAGAATATTTTATTTACTATCTTAAACAGTTCTTAATAGAGAGAGTTTATCTAGCATATAGTCCATCACATTGACAGAAGTAGGATTTTTAAAAATATGTAAATAGTTTTATTGTTTAAAAATAAAGGTTCACATTGGTGTTATCTGTGGAGGGCCCTCTCAGCTCTTTAAGGGCACTGAGGATGAGTCAGGGAGGAACTGGAGTGTAGGAATTTGTTCAATAATGAGCATGTTGATGTGTTTGCTACAATATGAATTCTGGTTTTGATGTGAGATTTGAACTGTGCAACTATGAAATTATCATAAAAATATTCCTATTCTTATTTTTCTTCCTTCTGGAGAAGAAGTGAAATATTCTGATTGATGTTGAGAATATAGTATATCAGACAAATTTGTTAATGGTTAATCTTCTTTTTCCCTTTGCTTCTGTTTCAAAATGAAACAGCTTATGCAGAACTATAAATAGAGAGATTCAGATGAACCCTGGAGATTGCCCAGGTGTATCCTCTTAAGTCTTAGGAATGGAAATGAATATATTCCTTCCTATAATTGCAGACACAACTTAATAGCTTAAGAGAAAAGGTTGCTAAGATAACATCCAGATATCTTCTGCTTATATTGTTACTCTCTACCAGCAAAATGTTAATCATCAGTTAGAATATTGTGGTTGCTGTTTGCTCAGACTCTCTCCAATTAAGTTCTTCACCATAAGAAGAACAACATGATAATTGCCCTTTGTTGAGTTCCTACTGTGTGCCAGACACCATTAAGTAGCTTGTGCTCAGTCATATCCAACTCCTTGTGACCCCATGGACTGTACCCCTCTAGGGTCCTCTGTCCATGGGATTTCCCAGGCAAGAATCCTGGAGTGGGCTGCCATTTCCTTCTCCAGGGGTCTTCCCGACCCAGGATTGAACCCGTATCTCCTGAGTCTCCTGCATGGCAGGCAGGTTCTTTACCCTTGAGCTACTGGCCAAACATTGTACAAGAGCTTTTTTCATCTTTGCTTTTTTTTCCATCCAGTCTTTCAAACAGCCCCATGAAGGGTCTCAGTTTCTGTTTTTCACGAAGGGAGTGTTGAGGCTCAGAGAAAATAAGTGACTTAGCCAGGGTCATAACTCCCAACCTTTAGGTCTCAGCTCAAAACTGATGCCATTGACCATGGTGTAAGTCACCCAGCTGTCATCATGGCCCAGCCATTTCCCATTCACCTATTCATGCTTCCCTTCTTCCCACGTTTTCTTTCATGTATACTTTTGAACCTTTTGGTATGCTTTTTCATGATTACTGTAAGGAAAATAGCAAGCAGTCTTCTGGGTCTTGGTGATGTTTGCAAGGAAAAAGGAAAAAAATCCCTTTTAAGATATAGTTCATGCCGACATCTGGCATGTTACAGAGGCCTGTAGCAATGGTGAAATACAGAAATCACGGAGGTTGGTAAAGAACTCTCTATTTGATGTGAACACTACCTGCTAAGTTAGTGGTGGCATTCGGAAGCATGGTTGTCATAGAAACTTGCTCCTGATTGGGCAAAGATAGTTATAGGGTTTTTTCCAGACACAGAGGGAGAGATGATTTCTTTCCCCAGGCTTTTTGTTGTTGTTGTTGCTGTTGTTGTTGTTCTGATCATGAAAGAGAAAAACAAAAATGCATAGAGAGGCTGTGATGGAAAGGTCCGTCTGGCCCAGAAGTGATGGAGCCTTCAGATTTGTGGGAATAGCAGGGAAGGAGAACAAGCAAGGTCCCCAGCTAGCATAATTATGGTAACCAGCTAATTAAAGGTTTTTGACCAAGGAGAGGGATGGGGGAAACAGAGAACAAGCTGTAGTGGTTGGGCCTCCCTACTGGGGCCTAGGGTGCTCAAAGCCTTGTTGAACAAGTCAGCCCTGGGTGGGTCTGCCTTGCAGGAGAGAAAACCCCAGGCTCTGATAAGATGTATAATCATTGCTGAGGTTTCATGTGAGAGAAATACTAGTCTGTGCTTTGGTATTTGCATTTATTTCAAATTGCTTACTCTTGTGTTTGCAGTTAGGCTTGGAAGACATTGGTCACAACCAGGAGTCTTTTTAAAGATATTCCTTCCTTCCTTCCTCCCTCTCTTTCTTCTTTCCTTCCAGAAAAGAAGCCTAAGGACCTGGATTGTTTGCCAACCTCCTTCCCTCACAGAGAAGGACACCTGAGTCTGAGTTGCCATTGGATTTCTTGGGGCAGGTTCCAGAATTACAGGGCTCACACTCAGGAAGGGGTTCTCAAAACCCATGAAATTAGCTCTTATTCCCTTCTGCCATGAACGATCACCTTGGAGGTGCTTCCAGCAGTGAGAGCTTGTGTCCGAGCTTCCACGAGTATTGTCTTGATGAACAGATCAGTGATCACAAACCATGGAACCAGAACCACTTTATGAAGTTGGTCATGCCCACTTGCTAGTGGGTATGCATGTGAGTGTGAAAGCAAGTATGTACCCAGACAGGCTGTCTATTAATGTCTGACCAGTGGATTTCTATGTGGTTATTGATGGGCCAGCAATTCAGAAACCTGAACTGGAGTTGTGCCTCGGCATGTGGAAAAGACCTGTGCCTTCTAGTAAGAGCCAGGAGAGGAGGCGGCCCCCATGAGGCCATTCATTAATGATTCCCCAGCGGGTCTGTTACGTGTTGGGTGATGTGTGTGCATCTAAAGCCTGACACACGTAGAAGATCCTTGGGGAAAACAGTTCCTTGGGCGTTTGCAAAGTTGCCTTTTAGGAATGAAATAAACCTGTAACGCATCAGAGCTGAGATAGGCAGTCTCTTAGAAGAGAGCTCGGCTTCTGGCTCTTCAGGACCTCCGAGTAACCTGGAAAAGGGGAGGTCCTGCTGCCTCCCACCCCACATAGGTTGCTCCGTAAGGTTTGGCTGAAGGAAATGGCAACCCACTCCAGTGTTCTTGCCTGGAGAATCCCAGGGACGGGGGAGCCTGGTGGGCTGCCGTCTATGGGGTCGCACAGAGTCGGACACGACTGAAGCAACTTAACAGCAGCAGGTTCCCAGAGCCTGAGGCCATGACACTTTTAAGTTCTATCACTAACTGCACTTGATCTGATCAGCACTCTGTAGAAACTTCTCATCTTTTGTCCTCCTAGGGAGGTTATTTACAGGAAGAAAGAGCAAGGAGACAAGGCCAGCCAGATAGTTCTAACGCTCATTTCCAATTCAGTAAGATGCTATCCTGAGACGTATGTGTCAGTCGGTTGTGAGTTTAGTCTACACAGGTCATTCTCTCTGTGTTGGATTAACCTTGTTAAATTCAGTGTAGAAATGGAATTTGGCCTTCGAAGCTGAGAGTCGGGAGCCTGGTCACCATGATTTTCCAAAGGCTGTGGTCTTTGCATTTCCTTACAGATCCCCTGTCCCTCACACGTGTCCATCATTTCATTTCAACCTGATTTAAGAGTGACCACCCTCCTGTAATAGGCACTTAAACTTCCCTTTCTCAGATTCATCAGTTGGCGCTGGAGCTCAGAGACTGAGAAACTTGCATCTGCCAGGTGGTTTTTTTTTTAATCTGTATTTATTTGTTTTATTTGTCTTTATTTGGCTGCACGAGGTCTTAGTTGTGCCCCTCAGGATCTTTAGTTGTGGCATGTGGGAGTTCAGTTCCCTGACTAGGGATCGAACCCTGCTCCCCAGAATTGGAAGTGTAGAGTCTTAGCCACTGTACACCAAGGAAGTCCTTGCTGGGTATTTTAAGCCTGAATTCTGAGTCCTCTGCGAGCTGGCCACCACCAGCTCCTGCACCAAGAATCCAGTCTCAGCTGGGATGCAGGGTAGCATTGCTCACAGCCACTGTTAGGCTGCTCTTGCTCATTTGTCTGGTCCCCATCCTTCTGTTCCTAAAATGATTTCCAAGGATTCATTCATTCACATGGTGTTCCTTAACAGCTGACTATATGCCTGGCACTGGAGAACCCGTAAAAGCCTGGGAGGGCACAGCCAGGAGGAGCCTCAATTTCATGTAGGCTTTCTTGTATGAATTAAATTCACCATTCATTGGGAATGTACCATATATGCAAGACATTGTATTAGGTACTCTGTATCATTGTATGTGAAACAGAGTTGAAAAATGCTAGTACCTGTCTGCCAGAATTCTTTCTCTGTAGTCAGATGAAAGCTTGATCTTTCACATTTAAAGAGTTGTGCTGACCCTGGTTGTAGACACACACACATACACAAATACACACATGCATACTCACACAGATCGCACACTTGTTATGCAAACCAACTGATTAACTGGCATGCTGTTGCTTTCCTACGTTGATTTTAGAAGTAATTGAGCCATTCAGTGTCTTGAATACCCTGATAGAGAATTATCCTTACATTTTATAATCACGACGACACAGATGAAAATATGAAAAGACATTCTGCCATGGATAAGCATTCTGGGTTAATTTCAGTGCATTAGCCTAATACACAAATAACCCCATTTCTGGCAAGAAAACCCAGGATGTTCATTCACTGGGTAATATCTTTTCGTATTTTGCTTACAGATGTTCAGAACAATTCCATGTTCATTAGTCTATTCAAAAGCTTTTAGAAATCTGCACAGCCAAGTGGCACCAAACCCAGAAGCATGAAAGAGGCTGTACAACTTTCTCTCATAAGGGAGATCTACACAGTCACCACGGAAACTCAAAGGCCCAGACATTTTTCTTTATCATCAGAAGACTCTGGTGGATTTTCACGCGGTGCATTTGGTAGAAGTCTTGAGCAGGTGCCAGGGCTTGGGAGGAGCAGAGATTGGGAGGGTCCTGTCAACTCCCACTGCGATGTCCATGCCAAGGCCATATTACTCTTTATCCTCAAAGAGTTGCCTTTCTTATAAAATGGGGGGTATTGCTGATCTATGAAGCCCATAGAGTTATGGTGAGGTTCTTATTTGAAAATCAAATCATGTCATATTGGGAGTAGCAAATCCAGGACATATGCTTTCTGTGACTTCAGCTCTTGGGCATATTAAAGATAAAAGCAGTGGGTCAGGAAGCGTCGCTTGGCAGGGTCATGGGCTCAGCACACGGAATGTGCTCATGACACAACAAACAAAAGCCGATGTTTTCTTTTCCTCTTCTGTGTTCTCAGGAGGTCATATCCAACCCCCTCTCCACATGCAAATCCTAGTTTCCTCCATGCTTAAGAGCTCTAACAAAGCACTGAGTAATTTTCCCACTAATAGAAGAAACTCAATATGCTTTTTTAGTTCGACTTGATTTCTGAAGTGTTTGGGTGGATGTACATGTCTGTGTATCTTGCGTGAGATTAATGACCCCATTCTTTTCCAAAGTAGTAATGAGTTCTGTTATTAGCAGATTTTACCAAGCAACATAAAACTCTTTCTTAATTCCTTGCAGACTACATTAAAGCTCTCTTTAGTGCATAGTTAAGTCTTATTGTACTCTTTTCAGTGTCAGTCAAGGTAAATTACTAAGTTATTGACATGTCCCTGAAAATGCAAGAATTCTGCTCTTCAAGTTCTTGCTATAAGCAATTTGATCACTTTCTGCTCCTTTTATATTAGACGTAATATTAACCTTGAACTTGTAGTAGGCAGGATGAAAATGCTTACCTCTCTCAAACCACCAGGCAGAAAGCAAACCCTGAGGTTGGGGTCCTGTGATTCCTAGTTATAACCCCTAGGACCAAATACAGGCTGTCCATTCATCATGGCCTTTTAAGTGAGGATGGGAATCAAGATTTCAGAATGGATGTGGCTGTTGAGTTTGAAAATGTTAAGATTTCGAGAGATCATTATTTTTTGTCAGCTAAGTCCTGGTTATCATTTCAGTGAAGCTAGATTTTGTTTTTTAAAAAAATCGAGCGCTGGGATTTTTTTACCAGTCAGTTCGTATGTTCTGAGACCTGGATGCTCTCAGGGCTGAGTCTAGGAGCAGCCAGGAGCAGAGCTGAGGGTGTGACAGCAAAGCCCACCAGAGCCTCTCCTGTTAACCTGTATGCTGGCATCTCTCATTTCCCTCAGCCTCGGAACAAAAAGGGAAATCATCCGACCAGTGGGTGTTACTGCCTCGCCCTCTTTCAGAGCTTCCCTAGGTCTGGTTTCCAGTCTGGGCTGTGGACCTGCAGGGCCTGTGGAGTTGGGAACTGTCTGCAAATTGATTTTGTCCACCAACCAGTCCCGAAGGCCCGACGAACCCTCTCTCTCACGTCTACTCCTGATCTTCAGTCTGTAAGAGAGATGACATTGTGAAGATGAATGACACATTCGTGCACTCTTACTGAACTCAGAGAAGCTTTTGGTCCTCACAGTATGCTCTTCACCCCTGGCTTCCAGAACCAGAGCGCCTGTACCTGGGCAGAGGCTTGACAAAGTCACGTGGTCTCTCGCACTCACACAGCCATGGAGCCACCATGCTAACAGGCTGTCCAGAGTTCCCAGGGTTGGAACACGGTAGACTTGAGCACCCTTTGCTAGAGATATTTCGAGTTTGCTACAATAATTCAATCCAGCAATTAAGCATCACAGAGGAGGAGAAAGATATTTCTATAGCTTCAAAGAGCTGACAGCTGGCAAGCACCAAAACAGGAGGCAACACAAGACCTCGGCTCCTCAGGCTCATAACCTTCCCTCCTTGCTGTGTTTAGTGGCCGAGGACACCTCTGTATTATTTTCTGTTGTTTGTCATTTACGAGGAGAGTTGATGAATGAATTTTGATGCTTTATAGAGTCTCTGAAGATATTGTATGTTCAGTATATTCTTCTTATGTCCTTGATGTTTTCATTTTCTCTAGCTTGTTTGACTTTTCCATCACCTCTCTCCTTGAGCAGCTTAATTCACAGTTGGGAACAGGTGTGGTGGTCAAAGGTCAATAGACCGACAGACTCCAAGTAGTTACATGTGTCAGTATTTCGGCATATCTGATGTAAAATTTGAATAGGCCATTTAAATGGAGAATAAATGAGAAGGAACAATAGTAAAAACATTATACTCATCCAGCACTAGAAATAGGTTGTTCTTTCATTATTTTGGGATTATATTCTCAGAGATTTAGGAGGGAGATGAAGAGGAGTTTGCTATAGCAAGCAGTTCTTGAAACAATTGCAAAAGCAATTGATGAATATGCCCGCATCGTTATTTTCAAATCACATCTAATGGAGTCGTAATGTAATATGAGGAAAAAACCCTTAGAGGGGGGTTGAGCTGTTCGAGGAGTTTTATGTAATACTTTGGGTCTTAATTACTTCATAATGACTAACAATTTTTAAAACTTGAGAATGAGGTTTCTTTCTTTCATTTTTTTTTTTTTTTCGTCTAAGTGACATCAGAAATAAATATCTGGGTCAGTTGTTGCCCCATCTGCCAAGGTAAAACTGCAAGGGACTCTCATGAAAACACGGGTGCCCATGGTGCAAGCGACTCGCCTGGTAGAAACAGGGCAGCTTCGGAGAGGCCACTGCTCTGTGCCAGGCCAGCCTCGAACTTGCTGGGGCCTCGTCAGCATGAGAGTCAGTCACAGGTCACTGAGTCCCCTCAGCCGTGGGCCAGGCCCTGCTTAATAACCCCTGCTCTCTGATGCATGGAACTGCAGGGTCCTCTGAGGGTGCTGAGAGGCAGGGCTGACCTCAGGCTCTTCAGTCTGCACACGGGAGCCAGCCCCCTGGCTCTGCGGCCAAGGCTTTCTGGGGAGAATGCTCACCCGCAGCAGGGTCGGACCCTCTTATCTGTAGTTGTCTCCTTCCTCTTCTTCTCATCGTATTCTCTCCCTACTTCTCCTTCCCTCCCTTGTTTTTCTCTTTCTTCCCTCTAGTTAATGATAGGATGCTTTTTTTTACTCCAGTACTATTAATGTTACAATAGTCCTAAAAAAAGTCACAAGAACTAGTAATGTATATGGTGCCCATCTTAGGTTTAGGACAGTTTATAACATAAAATTCTCAACAGATATTATTATAATTGTTGTTGTTCAGTCGCTCAGTCGCGTCCGACTTTTTGCGACCCCATGGACTGCAGCACGCCAGGCTTCCCTGTCCTTCACCATCTCCCGGAGCTTGCTCAAACTCATGTTCATTGAGTCAGCGATGCCATCCAACCATCTCATCCTCTGTCGTCCCCTTCTCCTCCTGCCTTCAATCTTTCCCAGCATCAGGGTCTTTTCCAATGAGTCGGCTCTTTGCATCAGGTGGCCAAAATATTATTATAATGGTGCTTATATTATTCCTGGTTTATACAATCTGTGAAGCATTTCCAGTGACTGAGCTTTGTTACAGGTCTGTGAATGGGGTAGCATTGTCGCTCCTGCCTGTAAATGTGCAAAGCCCTCTGGAGCAGATAGTTACTCATAGAGTCACCCACTAGATAGAGGTCCTGCCATCTCTTCTGATGGCATTTCCTTTGAAGAAAACAGAGTTTATTTTTCAGACCATCTCCTTCTAAGCTTTTTCTTTATCCATTTCCAATAAATGCATTTTCACACACCTTTCTTGAGAATTTTAGGATACTTCAGAATATATTAAGTGAGGAAGTTCTTGTAGGAATAAACTAGAGTTTAGCAAATGGTATATTTAAAAATTTCTGATAGTCTGAAACTATTTAGGTGACCTATATAAACATGGATTTCTTTTTCTTTTCATTGAGCATATCTTAGAGGTCATCTGTTTCAGTGACTGGTAGGGCTTTTGATAAGCATTCAAATATTTTCTTCTGTTGAAGATTTTGCATAGAGGTCTATTATTAAAACACGATGTCCAAGATAAATACTCTGATTAGTGGGGGAGGGGTGGGCTCCCTCTACACAAGGGTTTCCCAGGTGACTCAGTGGTATAAAGAACCTGCCTGCCAATGCAGGAGATGTGAGTTCAATCCCTGGGTCAGGAAGATTCCCTGGAGAAGGAAATGGCAACCCACTCCAGTATTCTTGCATGGAAATCCCATGGACAGAGGAGCCTGGCAGGCTACAGTCCTTGGGGCTACAGAGTGTTGGACATGACTGAGCAACTGAGAACACATGCTCCCTCAACACTGTCCTTGTTCTTTAAGTCAAGAAGATGCTTCCTTGGGGCCAAGTTGGAAAGAAGTTGAGGAACAGGGACAGCTTCACTCTGGGCTGAAACATACACTGAAAAGGCGAAGACCTCCCAACCACATTATACACTAGAGGAGAAGACCTCCTGATACTTTATGCACTAGGGAAGAAGACCTCTTGACCACATCACACATGAGAGGGAGCTCCCCTTTCTGACCACAGTATACACTCATGCCTGCTTTAAGGCTACACACTAGAAGTTACAGAGTTCCTGGGATTGTCAGGGAGACCATCCAGAGATAAAGTACTGGAACATGTTCAAATGGGGCCTGGTATCCTCTGCCTTCTCAGAAGTGTAGTTAGGTGCTGAGATGTCCCCAGGAGCCTTAAGAGTAGACATTGTTGTGTGCGTTCTGAGTCTTGAGGCAGAGGCCCAGAGCCTCCAGTTTCTTCTAGGCATTTGTTTGTGTCCATTTTCAGTTTCAGCTCTGGCGCCCTGAGCATGTTGATTTTAAAGCCTTCCCTCCCCTTCTCCTTCTTGGAGGTAAGAAACCGTTGGCTGCTGTTGTACCCAGTCCGCGGTCTGCGCAGCTGCCTGGCTGCTGAAGGGGAGGTTGACAAAAAGTCATAGGCGCCTGAACTTGTGCATCTTTGCGCACAAGAAAAAGAAAACTCTGTCCGCTTGTTTAAGGCTTGTTGGTTTGTGTCTGGTGACTTGAAACTGCTCCAGGGAAAACCATCTGTCCACCTTGGAGAATCAGGTTATAAACGGGTTAAGCCACTTACTTGCAGGTGAGGTCGGCATGGGAAAAAGCTATCTGTTTTTGGCTTTTTTGGCTCTAACAGTTTTTAATTAATAAACTTTATTTTTTAGAGAACTTTTAGGTTCACAGCAAAATTAAGAGGAAGGTACCCATATACACTCTGCTTCCACCCCACGACTTCCCCTTGTTCCCACCCCCTCCATATGGTGCATTTGTCACAGTTGAGGACCCTACAGTGACACGTCCCTGTTACCCAGAGGCCCCAGTTTACATTAGGGCTTACTCTTGGTGTTGTCCATGCTGTGAGTTTGGACAGAGGTACACTTGTATCCACCATTGTAGTGTAACACAGAGTAATTCTTATCTTCCATTCTCCGACTTTGCAAATTGTGGCTGCTGCTCTCCTGGGTTTTTCTCTTTGGGTTTGTAGCTTTGCTCTGCTCCTTGGTGTTCCTGACATTGGTGCTTCAGGCTCTGCCTGCCTCGCCCTTACCTCGTGCATGGATGGGTGGCTCTGTTGCTCATGGTTCTGCTTTGTTATACTCAGATAACCTCCACACAGAAGCTTCAGAAGGCAGTGGCAGGGGTGGGGCTAGACCTGTTTCCCTGAGATTCTGTAAGATTTGGAGGTTCAAGTAAAGAAAAAGACAACCTCCTTACTTCGGCTTGTTTACATATATGGATTGGACACAAACACTGCTGATACAAAGTGGACACCATAGGATCTACCAGAATAAATGGCAAAGAAATGGGAGCAGTCAGCGGCTGTGTGTGAGTCATTGGTGAATGGGGCACACTCTGTGATTTGGACCGGTTGCAGCAGAATAAAAGCTCTACTTGTAAGTGAAGAATTGCATGTGACCAACGAGCAAAAGCTACTTAGTGCCTCCATGCCCGGGCCAGGTGTACAGGGCACAGAATTCCACTTAGTGATGAAAGTGAAGTAAGTTGCATATAGCCCAAGATCCATGGAATAGAGAACTGGCAACATTTCCTTGGCTTCTTAGGGGAGGGGAGCGGAGCGGGGAGGAGGGGATGGGGGAGAGGGAGAACACCTCACAGCACTAGCAGCACGGGTTTGTAAGTGAGGCAGCTCCTAATGTGGACGGGCACAGGTGGGCTGGTCACGTAGCCTGGAGTTAGGGCAACTGATGGACAATGCATCACATAAATTGGATACCCAGGAACCGCAGTGCCTGTTGGGAAATCCAAGGATGCAGCTGGTTGACCCAGTGACACCATACCTGGGCAGAGGTAGAACTCAGGTGCTCGTGGTCTAAAAGGGAAGTGAATAGCCCTGTGCACTGGTGGGGAGAAAAGCGAAATTCAGTAAGAATAAAGGAAAACCCATCATCGGCATGCGTGTTTAAAAAGTGTTCTTTGTAAGAGCACTGACTGTCTTTCATTTATCTTTACAAGACCTGGGCTTATTATGTCACTTCTGAATGTTGTGATCATATCATATTCAGAGCACTGGAAGGGGAAATAATATTTGGGTATTTGATATATATGCACAGTATATTTGAAATAAACTTTCTTAATATTGAATTTTTACTCTAAGCACAAACTGAAAAATTAGTTTCTTGAAAAGAATGATAGAATGTGGTTCAGTTTTCAAAATACAGTATAAGATATAGAAAAGATGAAGCCTTTAAAAACCAAACAATATTAAATTAAAACAAAAATAATTCTATGTGACTCCTCATAAGTCACTTTAATAGGGTGTCACAGTAGCTATAGTCAGCTCTGATGGTACTGATAACTTTTCCATTTGATGATAAAAATGAATGAAATGGCATGTTTCTAAGCTGCTACATACTCAGCCTTTTTATATACACTTAGTAAGTGTACGCATTCATGTTGGGGTCTCCGTTTAGTTCAGTCACTCAGTCGTGTCCGACTCTTTGTGACCCCATGAACCACAGAACGCCAGGCCTCCCTGTCCATCACCAACTCCCGAAGTCCACCAAACCCATGTCCATCGAGTCTGTGATGCCATCCAACCATCTCATCCTCTGTTGTCCCCCTTTCCTCCTGCCCCCAATCCCTCCCAGCATCAGGGTCTTTTCAAATGAGTCAGCTCTTCCCATCAGGTGGCCAAAGTATTGGAGTTTCAGCTTCAACATCAGTCCTTCCAATGGACACCCAGGAGTGATCTCCTTAGGATGGACTGGTTGGATCTCCTTGCAGTCCAAGGGACTCTCAAGAGTCTTCTCCAACACCACAGTTCAAAAACATCAATTCTTCTGTGCCCAGCTTTCTCTATAGTCCAACTCTCACATCCATACATGACTACGGAAGAACCATAGCCTTGACTAGATGGACCTTTGTTGACAAAGTAATATCTCTGCTTTTTAATATACTGTCTAGTTTGATCATAACTTTCCTTCCAAGGAGCAAGCTTCTTTTAATTTCATGGCTGAAATCACCATCTGCAGTGATTTTGGAGCCCCCAAAATTAAAGTCAGCCATTGTTTCCACTGTTTCCCCATCTATTTCCCATGAAGTGATGGGACCAGATGCCATGATCTTACTTTTCTGAATGTTGAGAACCATCTTTAAGCCAACTTTTTCACTCTCCTTTTTCACTTTCATCAAGAAGCTCTTTAGTTCTTCTTCACTTTCTGCCATAACGGTGGTGTCATCTGCATAGCTGAGGTTATTGATATTTCTCTCGGCAATCTTGATTCCAGCTGGTGCTTCTTCCAGCCCAGCATTTCTCATGATGTACTCTGCATATAAGTTAAATAAGCGGGGTGATAATATACAGCCTTGATGTACTCCTTTTCCTATTTGGAACCAGTCTGTTGTTCCATGTCCAGTTCTAACTGTTGCTTCCTGACCTGCATAAAAATTTCTCAAGAGGCAGGTCAGGTGGTCTGGTATTCCCATCTCTTTCAGAATTTTCCACAGTTTATTGTGATCCACACAGTCAAAGGCTTTGGTATAGTCAATAAAGACAAAAAAAAGATGTTTTTCTGGAACTCTCTTGCTTTTCCGATGATCCAGCAGATGTTGGCTATTTGATCTCTGGTTCCTCTGGTCTCCGTTGAAGGCCTTTAGATGTTCATCACCTACTCTGTGAAAGTTCTTGTGTCAGATACAGTGGGAGGCAGGAGAGATTAGTTTTTGTTTTCATGAAGGTACACATACAGGGAAGCCTTGATGGATGGGCCAGGGGTACTGTCTCTGGTATCCAGCCCAAGTAAATAAAATGGGAATAATGTGAGAGGCCAAAGGAGAGGGTCCCAGGAACTCAGTTAAATAGAGAGATGGGCTGATGTATTGAAGAGATTGAAGTAAGAGCCAAATGTGGAAATGGGGGTCAGGCCAGTCCTCAGAGGAAGAGGAATCTTTAAACCCAGCTCTGAGAGTATGCTTCCACTGGTGCGGGGATTGAGTGAGTCAGGGTTGGCTGCTGGGATCAGGTCATGGCAGACTGAGGGTTTTGCCTTTGATTCAGGAAACCTAGAGCATGGAGCACCAGTGCTTACGTTTCACCTGTGGCTGTTTGGAGGGAAAGTCTGAATGTCCTGCTGGTGTTTTCCCAGTGAAGTCCTGCCTGTCTGAGAGGCCAAACCATAGTCCAGAATCAGACCTGCTGCTCAGGTGCCAAGTGGCTGATGAAGGAGAGCTTGACCAAACACCAGCTGGTGCAGAGAGAAGAAGGAGGCAAAGGGCACAGGCTGGTCTGGGGCAGCCACACAGAGCCAAGGTTGATTCCTGGCTGTGGGGTACACTGGATGGTGATTCGGACAGGGATATCACTGGGGCCTTCTGAGTGGCTGTCAGCTCGGGGCCTTCCCTGTCTTCCAGGTCTTTAGGCTGATTGGAAGGGCCTGAGATCATCACAAACTTACGACTGCTGGAATGAGTGACCCCTGGTGCAACCAAGCTGACAGAACATGAAGGGCTTGTGGAATCATCTCTTTTCACACAGTGGGAAGTGAAAACTCAAGAAGGCTACTGTCATTAACATTGACATTGTACAGTGTACAGCACTGACTTGGTCAGGACCGGAGCCTTTTGTTTTTATATAATTGACGTATAGTAAAATACACATATTTAAAGTATACAGTTTGGTAAGTTTTAACATTTGTAGACACCATAAAACCATCACCACATTGAACGTATCCTTCACCCTCAAAGTTTCCCCATGGACCTTTGTAATTCTCCTTTCCTGCCTTCTCTGTGCCCCCTTGCCCCTGCCACCCAACCACCAGGACTCCAACTCCCCATGCCCAGGCAACCTCTGATCTGCTTTCTCAGATTTCTAGATAAATTTGCATTTTGTGAAGTTCTATATGGAATCATATGCATACGATTATCATACGTCTGGCTTCCTTCATTCAACATAACTGTTCTGAGATTCATTGTGTCTTTTTTTTTTCCTCAATAGTTTGTTCCTTTGTATTGTTGAATAGTATTCCATTGTGTAGATATACCATGAGTTCACCTGTTGGTTAATATTTGTTTCAGTTAGCCTGTTACAGATAACACTGCCGTGAACGTTCATTCCAAGTCTTTGTGTGGACATATCCCTCTATTTCTTTTGGATAAATACCTAGAAATGGGGTGACTCAGTCACAAGCTGTGTGTGTGCACGTGGCACAGTCACTCAGTTGTGTCCGACTCTTTGAGACCCCGTGGACTGTAGCCCACCAGGTTCCTCTGTCCATGGGGTGGGATAGGTGTATATTTCACTTCTTAAGACATTGCCAGGATGTTTTCCTAAATGGTTGTGCCATTTTACATTCCTTCTGGTTGTGTGTGAGAGTTCCAGCTCCTCCACATTTTCACCAGCACTTGGCGTGGTCAGTCTTTTCAACTTGAGTCCTTCTAATAGGTGTGCAGTGATACAGCTTTGTGCTTTTCACATGCATTTCTCTAAAGACTAAATGGTATTGAGTATTTTTTAAGGTGCTTACTTGCAATCTGTATGTCTTTCATAAAATTATCTGTTCATATCTTTCATATATTTTTATTGGATTATTTTCTAATTTTAGAGTTTTGAGAGTTCTTTGTATATTATGATTATGAGTACTTTATCAGATATATGATTTATAGATATTTTACTCTGAGTCAGTGGCTTGTCTTTGCATTCTTTTAACAGTATCTTTCAAAGATTAGAAGTTTTAAATTTTGATGAGGGGCCGGTGTATCAATTTATTATTTGATGGATTTTCCTCTTAGATATGACAGTGTATCTAAGACGTCTTTGCCTAATCCACATTCACAAAGATTTTCCCCTATTTTTATTCTAGAAGTTGTATACTTTGACATGTACATTTAGGTCTGTGATTCCTTTTGAATAAATTTTTGTTTATGTTGCAAGAACCCCACAGTCTTGACAAGTGTGCAATATAATAAAAGGCATGTGGTCTCATTATCCATATGTGGTTATAAGAATTTTCTACCAATGCCATCATGTTTCAATGCAAAGGTTAGCCATACATTAAATATGTACATCATTCGAAAAACACCCCACTGAAACACATTGCCCAGCTTTCATAATACATTTGACGAAAGAATAATAAGGTCATTGAGGGCAATCAGTGTTTTGTTATATTCTTGATTATGTCCTTGATTATAGTTAGTTGTATATCTTGATATGAACATAGCTGGTGTAAGAAGTAAGCCTTGTCCCTCTTACTGGGGACCAACATTGTCCTGGACTCAAGTTTAAAACCTTGACAACAGCATTGATTACACATTGTTTATCTGTCCCCCTCCTGTTGCAGTGATTATGGCACTTGAGAATTCCTGGAGAGGACGCAGTGCTCAATCACGTAATTGTGTCCCAAATAGCGTGGGTGCTCTTGCTGCCGTTCACAGGAACAGCGCAAAGAGAAGTTTGTTTGGGTTCTTATTGTGGATATCCAGTGGGAGGAGAGGCTGCTGTGGCGGAAGAGAGCAGCTTGGAGATGGAAGCAGTTGATTTGGAGACTGAATGGGGCCATGTGGGGATATCAAGGGTTTTGTTGTGCTTGTCTGCTAATTATAGGAGTAATTAGCACCATCCCATTGACCATAGTGTATGACTCAGGTTCCACAGCACAGGACTGGAGCTGATCATTTCATCCCTGGGGATTCTTCTTGGGCCCTCATATTCTGCCTTTCAGATATGTGCTCCTAGCCCCTGGGATGTAGTTCCTTTCTGAAAAGCAGTAGAGAAATACCAAAGGGGCTGTTGGATTCGAGGTTGGCAGATGGAAGGTGTTTGTGTTCTGAGAGACCCCTACATCTGCTGGGGGACCAGGGATAAGTCAGGTACGACTCTCCTAATACCTTCTCTGCCAAACAAGGAGAAGAGGACCTTTTAGTGTCCTCGTGGGCATGCTGGGAGAATGTGCTCTCCACCTGTACTGTATTCCTGTGAGTAGGTAGGGGCCATGTGTGTACTTTGATCTTTTCCTACAGAAAAAAAATTACTTGCACTTTTGTTTTGGAGGCACCGTGGGAACCAGTCTTCTCTCCTGTCCCCTCACCCCTACACCCAGGCCCTGAGGCTAGGCCAGCTCACCCTCCACCGCCCGTTCCCCTTTGTTTCCCTGTTGCTCATACCCTATCACAGTGATGGCTTTTCTCCCTGCCTGGAGTAGGCGTTTCTTTAAGGGCCATGATCTCTAACTTATCTTTATAACCTCAGTGCCATTTAGTAAATGTTTGTTGAATCAGCAGCTAAATAGGTAAATACAGAGGTGAGCAGGACATTCCGGCGTTAAAGGAACTCACTGCCTAACGCAGGAGTTGGACGTGTATATGAGTGCTTGCCGCCCACTGTTCGGACTACAGCAGCAGTTCATTGATTTATTTTTAAACAAAATGGGACCACTTCATTCTCATCTGACAAAATAGCTTCTGTTGACACTCAAGACATTTGGGTGGACAGTATGTAACTGAGAAATGGTTTCTAAAAAGAGTAGAAGAGAGAAAGGGAGACATTCCTCTTTCATTCCAGTCTGTACGTCTCTTATGTCTGTGGCGCCTCCCTCTCCACTCCCTAGGTTGGGTTAGCCCCTGCCTCCAACCCCTTGTATATTCTCACAACACTGTGACTCTCTTTTCTGACAAATTATTTGTTTACCGTGTGCCTCGGCAGCTGTATTGTTCACTGCTCTAGCCTTGTCATCTTTTTGTTGTTGTTGTTTAGTCATTAAGTCGTGTCTGACTCTTCCGAGATCTCATGGGCTGTAGCCCACCAGCCTCCTCCGTCCATGGGATTTCCCAGGCAAGAATCCTGGGCTGGGTTGCTGTTTCCTTCTCCAGTGGATCTTTCTGACCCAGGGACCGAACCTGCGTCTCCTGCATTACAGGCAGGTTCTTTACCACCGTGTGTGCGTGCTCAGTCGCTTCAGTCGTGTCTGACTCTTTGCAGCCCTATGGGGTGTAGCTCACAAGACTCCTCTGTCCATGGGATTCTCCAGGCAAGAATACTGGAGTGGGTTGCCATGCCCTCCTCCAGGGGATCTTCCCCATCCGAGGTTCGAACTCACATCTGCCTTCATCTCCTGCTCTGCAGGCGGGTTCTTTACCCACTGAGCCACCTGGGAAGCCCTCTTTACTACTGAGCCTAGTTCAAATAGTAAACTCTCCCATTGCTGTTGAGTAATTGAGTACACGTGCAAAAATATTCTGCACCATAAAGAATTGAAAAAAACAAACAACAAAAAAACCAACCCTGATGTCAACAATTGTAGGCCATGACTCCTTTTCTACCAGTCATGGGCTTTCAATATGGCTCTGTGACCCAGGATTTCCTCTGAGCAGGACCATGGGCTGATCTTCTCCACAGGTCACAGTAAACCATTTAATGGATCTCCAGATACCATGCTGAGCTGACCTATTGAGGAGAAATATTTCCTGTCTTCCTCCTGGAATCCAGGTACAATTGAACTTCTTTACGTTATCACACAACTATGTAGCAGAAACCCTTCCCCACCTCTGGGGACCTTTGTCTTTAGCTTTCTGGAGAAGGTGCAGCTTTAAACGCCACGGCACAGGCAGGGACGGCAAACCCCGCACGCTCCCGCAGGTGCTCTGTGTTTCCGCGCGTTCATTTGTCTCCAGGTTTGAATGCTTCTCCAGCGTCTTTATTGGCAGCTGAAAATAGAGTTCTAGCCAATGTAGATGCATTGTTACCACAAAATGCAATTTGCTGTCACACGTTGTGTTCAGATAATGGAAGAGAGTAGAATTCATCCAAACAATTGTGCTCAAACAATTGTGTTCAAAGCAGTGATACCACAGAGTGAGCCATGCTTGGTTTTTCTGAATCATTTAAATGGTTTCATTGTAAGACAGCCCTTTGTCAACTATTTTCCAGTGGGAAAATAAAGGCTCAAAGGAATTTCTTTTCTTAAAGAAACAGAACTTTGAGCAGAATCAGGACTACGTCAGGTTATATAACCATTTATGAAAAAAAGAAGCATGTTACCGATGACGGGATCACTTTTCTAAAGTTGGAACAGCGTTGTTAATTCTTGTTGGCTGGATGCTTCAGGCATGGACTAGTGTGGACCGCAGGAAAGTGTTACCTGTGGGGAAGCAAGGGCACAGTGACAAAAAGCATGGGATTTGAGGCAAAAGACGTGGCCATCTGCTTTGCCTCTCCCGCTTGCTCTCTATGTGGTCATGGAAAGATTGTCTTTACAGCTACCTTGTGGGTTTGTTATGAGTTTCAAAGAAGACGACGCTCATGTGTAGAGTATTGTTTAAACAGTGGAGGAGGGAGATTTTTTTGTTACTATCGAAGTAATATATTCTTTTTTAAAAAATCTGTTTTTTATTGAAGAATAACCGCTTTACAATATTGGTTTGGTTTCTGTCGTACATCAAAGTGAATTAGCCGTAGGTATACATATGTCCCTTCCCTCTTGAACCTCCCTCCCACCCTTTTCCGCCCCTCTAGGCAGTTGCAGAGCCCCTGTTTGAGTTCCTTAAGTCCAACAGCAAGTTTTCATTGGCTGTCTATGTACATATGTTAGTGTATATGCTTGCGTGCTACTCTCCATTTGTCTTGCCCTCTCCTTCCTCCCCCATCCCCGCGTCCATAAGTCTGTGCTCTGTGTCAGCATCTCCATTGCTAAGTCACTTCAGTCGTGTCCGACTCTGTGCGACCCCATAGACAGCAGCCCACCAGGCTCCCCTGTCCCTGGGATTCTCCAGGCAAGAACACTGGAGTGGGTTGCCATTTCCTTCTCCAATGCAGGAAAGTGAAAAGTGAAAGTCAAGTTGCTCAGTCGTGTCCGACTCTTAGTGACCCCATGGACTGCAGCCTACCAGGCTCCTCCATCCATGGGATTTTCCAGGCAAGAGTACTGGAGTGGGGTGCCGTTGCCTTCTCTGATATATATGTTTTAATATACTATATTTGTTCTCCTGTGAACTGGAAAACTTGACATTCAAGCTTCACATTGGAGGTTTGGTCTTTCTTTTCTTTTTCTATTTTTTGGCTGTACCTCACAGAATGTGGAATCTTATTAATAGTTCCCCAACCAGGGGTTGAACCTATGCCCGATGCAGTGGAAGGGCGGTATCTTAACCACTGAACTGCCAGGGAATTCCCTGGTCTTCCTTAAATTTGACATTATCAGAAAAAAAAAATGGTTTGTTACGTATATATCTTTGGAAGTTTTACTTGTATAGCAGATTCTAAAATAAACATCCGCCTATCAATAACTATTTTTGCTTTAAGGTGATTCACTGAGTTGCAAAATTCGAAATAAAAGGCACCCGATATCCTTTGGTAGAGGACCATGTTTCTATTTGTTTTCCATAGAAAGATAACAAGTAATAACAAGTATGTCTCTCTCTCTCTCTTTTTTTAAAGAAAACACATAGAAAAAATAATGTATAACCTACCCATTGCCTTATCCATGTAATGGAAATTTTAACCCAAGTTTAATTAGAAAAAATGATAAAGAGAGTTTTGCTGATTAAAGACTGGCAGTTTGAAGGCTGTCGCGCAACAGATTCATGCTTTAAGACCTAGCTCAAACACAGATTCTATAGTAAAGCCTCCACATGTCTATTTTACGTAGATTTCTAAGCCTGTGTTTTAGTCTAAGCTGTTAAGCACCTTAACCCAGAGGTTATGTCTCACTCGTCTCCCAGTCACTAGAGACTAATCTAGAAACTGGCGTGAAACAGATATCCAATAAATGTCTGCTGAGTGAATTAATGCCGGAGTGATTGCTTGTGCTCTGCAGTAGATTTGGGAGAAACTCCACAAGTTAGAAAGTACCAAATTTTAATGTTCTAAATTTAAATATGACTCTAGTCAGAGAATGGGTTTTAGGATTGATATAAGTAACCATGAAGGATGATGGCCTATTCAACAGTAAATTAAATAATAGCAAAATTATCAAATTCATTCCTTTTTTTTTTTTTGGCTGCGCCCTCAGCATGTAGGATCTTAGTTCCCCAACCAGGGAAACCCTGGCCCTCTGCACTGGGAATGTGGAGTCTTAAATACTGGACCGTCAGGGAAGTCCTCAAAGTCATTCTTAAAGACAATTTGTGTACAGATTTGAGATTACAGATATGACCAAGTTATTAGTCAACAGAATCTGTTTGTCTGTTGTTTTAGTCTCAGTTATGGTGAGTTATTTTACCAAATTTTATATGAATATGGTTAAAAAGCAAAATAAAAGGAAAATAAATCAAAAATCAAAGAAATGTTCCTTTTCCTTATTCTGGTCTACCTTAAATCCCACTCCCCAGGAGTCTGTACCTTATTTCGGCTGTTTCTTCTACTCTGTAGATTAAGATAGTAACTTATACACTCAAGCCTTGCTTTCCTGCAGTTTGCTTTATTGTGCTTTGCAGATACTGCATTTCCTGCAGACAGAACGTTTGTGGCAGTCCCATGGCAAGCTAGCCTGTTGGTGCCATTTTTCCCAACAGCTTTTGCTCACTTTGTGTCTCTGTGTCACATTTTGGTAGTTCTTGCATTATTTCAGACATTTTCATCATCATCATCATCACCGTAATAATATTTGCTAAGGTGATCTGTGATCTTTGACGTTACAATTGATCTGGGGCACCATGAACCATGCCCATCCAAGATGGCAAACTTAATAAATGTTGTGTGTGTTCTGAATGCTTCACCAATCAACCAGTCCCTATCTCTCTCCCCCTCCTTGGACTTCCCTGTTCTCTGAGACACACAATATTGAAACTAGGCCAAGTAACTGGAATTACTTGAAGCACAACCTGATAAAGAGAATTGGGGGCTGACGGTATGAGCCTGGAGCCAGGGCCAGTTGGATTTAGTGGCTTCCTGTCTATGGATGCACCCTCATGAGCCTTGTGAGAGGAAGCTGTGCATTATTTGAAACTTTTTCTTCTTCATCATCATCATTATTATTATATTTGCTGTGATGATCTGTGATCAATGATCTTTGATGTTACTATTGTAATTGTTCTGTAAGTGTCTCTTCCATACTCCGGGGTGGCAAGGTTTAAAATCATGGCATCTGGCAAAGAAGGGTATTTATACCTCCATTGTCACAAAGTGGGAGGGAAGGGTGACTTTGGAGCTAAGCGGCAATGGCTTACTAACTGCTACTTGTATCAAATCCAGAAGCCTTCCAACATACTATTGTGGTTAAATTCCAAATGCTCAGGCAGAGGCCTGGGTGTGTGTGGTGGGGGATGGGAGCATGTTGTTTTCAAATAAAGACCTGCCACATGAAGTACAAAGTCATTATTGCATGTTGCTCAAAGGGAGTAAGACTAGTGAAAGGGACAGGGAGGCAGATTTTGGCAGATTCCCTGAGGAACTCAGATGCTTATCTCCAAATGTTACAGTTATCTTGTTACTGAGAAGGATGAAACACAGGCTAGGGTGATCCTCGGTGAAGTTGGAGTTCACCCAGGATAGTGGGTGGAGCCAGACCATCTCCAAGGACTGCTCCAATCTGGAGAAGCCATGAGCTTTTCAGGACCTGAAGTGTGTGTGTTGTGTGAGGTGTGCTAGCTATTGTGTGGTATTGTGTCTGCCCACACATACCCCCACTTATTTACCTATTGGCGCACTATCTATCTATCTGGCAATCCATCCATCTCTTCTGAGTTGCTTTAAAACTCAATGAAGTTATTTCACTCAATTAAAACTCATATTATTTGGACCAACATTTATTGGTTTGCTTCCTAGGGCTATTACAATAATATTGGAATTAATTGACAGTACATATAAATATGTTATTTCCATTTGGTTTAACTATTAGAATAAATTTTAATTGCTGTCTTTTCTATTCCAAATGCCCTTTTTTCTAAAAATTTCTTGTAATACACCAAAAAGCAGGAGTAATATCAGCAGAATATTACTGTCATCAGAATAAAAGCACATATACCCAAAGCACTAAGATGAGAAAACACAACATATTGTACCATAAGGGCTTCCCAGGTAGCACTTGTGGTAAAGAACCCACCTGCCAATGCAGGAGACATAAGAGACACAGGTTCGATCCCTGGGTTGGGAAGATCCCATGGAGGAGGGCATGGCAACCCACTCCAGTATTCTTGGCTGGGGAACCCATGGAGAGAGGAGCCTGGCGGGCTACAGCCCATGGGGTCTCAAAGAGTCAGACATGAGTGAAGCGACTTAGCATGCATGCATGCATTGTACAATAAACCAAGTGATTCTAAGGTAATTCCACACCAAAGTTTTAGAAATGGCACCTACAACTGTCTAAGCAGAGGAGCTGGGATCAGGACCGAGCTCACTGTTGTCCCTGAGGGCGTCTTTTTCTTAGTTCAGGCCTGGTCTCGTGATTTTACTGTTTGAAATCGGATGTGTTTTCCTTTCCAACATATGGGACTTGTAAAAAGTTGGAGAGCTACAACAAATGCAATCATGAAAAACTGTTCCTTGGTAGAGGCTCTTCTTTGTTCAGTAGCGAAACAAGTAGTAATAACGATAGTAATAGGAGTGAGGGATAGAAAGTGAAAGTGTTAGTCACTCAATCGTGTCTGACTCTTTGCGACCCCATGGACTGTAGCTGGCCAGGCTCCTCTGTCCATGGGCTTCTCCAGGCAAGAATACTGGAGTGGGTTGCTGTTCCCTTCTCCTGGGGATCTTCCAAACCCAGGGGTCAAACCCAGGTCTTTTGCATTGCAGGCAGACTCTTTACCATCTGAGCCACCTGGGAAGCTTGTGAGGGACAGAACTAATTTTCAAACCCAGGCATACTGGTCCCAGAATCCCAGCTCCTACTGTGCAGTGGCATCTCCTGATTCGATGGAAAATGTGTATGTGTGAGGGACATTTGGAGTCGGTCAGCTCTGCTGTTTGCAAACCATGTAACACTGGACTGGGACTTGGTTCGATTCATGAAGAAAGTAGGGTCCAGTGAGTAAAGTGAGTTGCCCAGCATCACACAGGCAGAGTTGCACATCTGGGATTAGAAAGTAGACCTCTTAATTCACAGCCTAGAACCTGGGTTTTGTTTGTTTGTTTTTGAACTACTTTTTCAGTTAGTTGCACAGAAAATCGTTCAGATAAATTGCTCAGGAAAATCAAATCCCCCAGCGGCAGACCCGTTCTCAAGAGTTTAGCCCCTTCTGGCCGTCAGATGTTCCAGCAGTCTTTCTCTGTGGGTGCCTGTCCAGCCCCGCTGTCCATGTCTGGGTCAGCGCAGCCCCCATGTCTGTGGAGGAGCGTGTATAGGATGCTGTCCACCGTGGTGCTTAGGGACCAGCCTTTTTCTAATCGCCCGAAGGAGTGGCTCCTGACTGCTTCCTGCAGCAGCTGCTGGGGGCTCAGTGGCAGTGAGTGCATGCCACCCCATCCCGACAGAGAGAGCTGGCTAATCACATAGAGGCCGCTAACAGTGGGCCGCCTTGTGACTGTTCCGGGCCCTTTCAATTTCTTGCAGTTTCCTTTGTCTCAGCAGTTTTGGTTGCATCCTGAAAACTGTCAAGCTTCCTTGTTTCTGTAAGGACTTGACAATTCTGGCCTCACAATGCAGCTTAAATTGGACCAGCTGCTGCCTCAATGGAGCAGTCTGCCCATCTCGAAGGCATTAAGCCCAAAATTATTTTGAAAATTGAAGCCTTTGACTTGCTCTGGATTAATGTGATTAAGTCGGGCTTGCTTTAATTGGTAGCCATCTCTTCCTTTATTAATAACATCTCATCAGTTGGAGCAGCACGTACGTACGCGAGACAACAGAAAGTTAGGTTGATTGCAGTTTGTCTGTAAAGAACAGTCTTTCATGTTTCAGTAGCAACTGATACGAGACTTCAGTTGTGGGCAGATTTATATCTGCTTGTTATTCTTAATTTTTTATGGAAACTTAATAAGCAAATGAGCCCTCCCTCCCTCTCTCCCTTTGTCCTCATGCCCCTGAGGTCGACATTTGATTTACAGCTCCCTTTAAGTAATAAAGGAAGGATCTTTTTTTCATTTGAATTGTATCAGCTGGTGAAATCTGGAAGAAATCTCCTTCAGGGTTAAGGAAAGTAGAATTAAAAGGGATTTGATTTTTTTTCCTCTCTGTAATTGAAAGTGTATAACTAGTACGATGATTAAAAATAATCTGTTAGCTTTGCTGAATAACAAAGTGTATCCCTCATTACTTGAGACCTAGATTTTTATAACAACAATAGTGGGTGATAGAAGAAGAAATTAAGGGCAGTGTTTTAAAAATGTCTTTAATAATTTTTTTAAGCTCAATGAAATTATTCTTATGAAATGTATCCTGGCCCACTTAAGACAGTCCAAATTCTAGGTCACATCTCTGTCCTCATAGTATAATTTAGCTAGTTGAAAGTACAGTTCAAGTATTTTTCTGAGGTTAAGTTTGATTTTCCTTCTATGCTGTCAGAGCCAAGGAACTCAGGTCTGGGAGTCAAAACCTGGAGTCATTCCTTTTTTTTTTTTTCTCTCTCACAAAAAAGCTATGTTATGTTGGGAAAGTGACTCAACCTCTCTGGGCCTCACTGAGTCATGTGGCCACACTGCCTGCCAGGAAAGCCAGGAAACCCAGTAGAGGTGGGCTTCTGAAGATGAGGGGCTGCTTTTGTTTCTGGTGAAGAGCCTGCAGGATCTACTGCAGTCTGTGAGTTGCTTTCAGCTCTACCTTCTGCAGTTTTTTAGGAACTCCTGGAAGAAGGTGCTGGAATGGTTATCATTTGAGAGTGCAGCTCTTTGTGGAGACCTAGACATCTTGGGTGTTTTTTTTAAGTTGATTTCAAAGGACCTAATAAGCTTCTCCAGACCCCGCTTCTGACTTGTTTGATTTCTGGCTTAGTCTTTGAACGTTATTGGAGCTCTGACTCTTACTGGCACCATTTGGGTAACATTATGGTGGCCTCGTTGAGCGTGCTTAGCAACCAGAATAGATTTTTGCCTTGGAGAAGGCAATGGCACATGGAAAATCCCATGGACGGAGGAGCCTGGTGGGCTGCAGTCCATGGAGTCGCTAAGAGTCGGACATGACTGAGCAACTTCACTTTCACTTTTCACTTTCATGTATTGGAGAAGGAAATGGCAACCCACTCCAGTGTTCTTGCCTGGAGAATCCCAGGGACGGGGAGCCTGGTGGGCTGCCATCTATGGGGTTGCCCAGAGTCGGACACGACTGAAGCGACTTAGCAGCAGCAGCAGCAGCAGCAGAATTAAACAGGGCTTCCCTTGTAGCTCAGATGGTCAAGAATCTGCCTGCGAGGCGGGAGACATGGATTCAATCCCTGAGTCAGGAAGATCCCCTGGAGAAAGAAATGGCAACCCATTCCAGTATTCTTGCCTGGAGAATCCCATGGACAGAGGAGCCTGGTGGGCTACAGTCCATGGGGTCACAAAGAGTTGGCTATGACTGAGCAACTAACACAGAATTAAACACGTTTTTTCCTTTGGTGGTTGAGATTTTTGTATTTTTCAACATAGGGCATGTAAGCCATTGATTATATGGGAATCCTGCTATTGTTTTTCATCTTATTTCCTACCATAATTTTTTCCAGACTCAGCTACTAAATGGCTACATGTTCTTGGGTATCTGTTTGAGCCTCTGTAACTTCATTAGTAAAAGTGGGGATACTAATTCTCACCTTAATGGATGGGTGATAATTAAAGAGTGCATTTGTACATGTCTTCTGTATAAACCACTCACTGTAACTCTGTTAAAAGAATTAATTAATATACAACAGCTGGCTTTCCAGACGTGCGTGATGGGTAAAAATAGAAAGGAGTATGAGCATTCATTTAGAAATACAGATCTTCAGAGGTTTAAGAAATCAGTCATATGAAAACTGCTTCCCACTGAGAACTCAGTTTAACTGAGTTTAAGTCAGTTTAACTCCTCTTTGGGGCAGCCTTCCCTGACTCCACCAGTTTAGGCTCTGTGTTCCCCTGCCCACAAGCCCTTATTCCACCCCATACATGCCCTCCTGCCAAGCACTTGTCCACTGTATCGTTACTGAGATCTACTTCTCTGAACCTCTCTGACTCTCTCACTACATCATGCTTTCTATTTTCTACTGCATCTGGGTCTAGCTAGGTTGAAACACACAAAATTGCCATTTTTAGTTAAAAAAAAAAGATTTGTTGTTATTTAGTCGTTAAGTCATGCCCAACTCTATGTCACCCCGTGGACTGTAGCCCACTAGGCTCCTCTGTCCATTGGATTTCCCAGACAAGAATACTGGGGTGGGTTGCCATATCCTTCTCCAGGGGATCTTCCTGACCCAGGGATCGAACCTGCATCTTCTGCATTGACAGGAGAATTCTTTGCCACCGAGCCACCAGGGAAGCCTCCCCCCAGAGGATTAGCTATTAGCAATTTCATATGTTTGAAGCCAATACATGGGAGGCATGAGATATTTTGTTGGCTGTTGAGTGATGTGTGACACCTGGATGGGAGATCCATACTACCTGGAGTCTCATGCTATATTTAGGCTAATATGGGATATGGTTTTTCCAGTAGTCGTGTATGGATGTGAGAGTTGGACTATAATGAAAGCTGAGCACTGAAGAAATGATGCTTTTGAACTGTGGCATTGGAAAAGACTCTTGAGAGCTCTTGGACTGCAAGGAGATCCAACCAGTCTATCCTAAAGGAAATCAGTCCTGAATGTTCATTGGAAGGACTGATGCTGAAGCTGAAACTCCAGTGCTTTGGCCACTTGATGTGAAGAACTGACTCATTGGAAGAGACCCTGATGCTGGGAAAGATTGAAGGCAGAAGAAGAAGGGGACAACAGAGGATGAGATGGTTGGATGGCATGACCGACTCGATGGACATGAGTTTGAGCAAGCTCTGGGAGTTGGTGATGGACAGGGAAGCCTGGTGTGCTGTAGTCTATGGGGTCACAAAGAGTCGGACACGACTGAGCGACTGAACTGAACCGAGGGTATAATCCTTAGTGTGTTTCTTTAGCTATTTCACATACTATAATGACTCAGATTTTCAGGTGAACAGGTTCCTTTCCTTAAGGACAAGCTAGCATTTGGTTTGTTGTGTATCACTCACAATACCAAATAGTTGTGGATGAATGGTTGTCTCTTAATATTTTTAGATTTGTCTTGAAGTTGCTTGATTTAAATTATGGTCTTTATGACTCCTAATTGAGAAATGTTAAGTGATTTAGCCATAACCCTGGAGTCTTTGACAGAATTAGTATTTGCACTCTGTGGCTAGTCTATTTCCATGATGGCATGGTTGCCTTAGGCTCGTTAAGAATGTCAGGATGATTTGACAGTGTTTTCTTGCTCTAGGCTTTGTGTGTGTGTGTGTGTCATCAGGTTTCATGGGAAGAAACACCAAATTTGGAATCAGACCGGGTTTCAGATCCACTTATACCATTTATAGATGTGTGACCTTGGCACAGAAGTTTAACTATTTGCTGTTTCATTTGCTTCACTTGTAAAATGCCTGTTTCACACCATTGTTGTAAGGATTTAATGAGATCCAATATGCAGATTATTTAGGAGAATTTTAGGGGCAAGTAACAGAAATCTCAACTAAAATTGGCTTAAAAAAATAGGAGCATGTATTCTTTCTCATAATTAGAAGTCAGAAGGTTCCAGGGTAATTAATTCAGTGGCTCAAAAAAAAAAAAAAAAAATCAAGAATTCAGGTTCTTCCTGTCTTTCTACTCTGCCATTCTCAGCTTTGGAAACATCCCTCATTGGTTCTGGATGACTGCCACAATTTCATGCATTAAGTCCTCAATTTCAGGATTCACTGACAGGAAAAGGGGGTTCATGCTCCATTTTTCTGTCCTTTTTGTAAGAAGAGGAGTTTCCTAGAAGTGCTTCAGATGACATGTGAAGACAGAAGCCATCCCTTTAAATCTCTTTAGCTGGAATTGCTTCACATGCCTGTGCATAGACCAGTCACTGGAAAGAGGAACACGATGGCCACAGAGAGTCTGAATAGTCTAAACGTACACCTGGTAAGTCTGGGGGACCCAGCATGCCGGCAGTTGCCTGACCACCTGACTCCTCAGGTGACTTGGTTATTCGACAAGTAAGGAAAAAGTGAGAGGCAGATGGTTTTCAGAGAGACAGCCAGCAGTGTGTGCAATACCATGGACCAATGCTTGGCTACCAGTAAAATATGCCAAGTGCAAGCTTAGGGTTATAATATTTAACTAGGTGGCTCATTACCACCTTGCGTGTATGCTCTATCGTGTCCGACTCCTTGCGACTCCATGGACTGTAGCCTGCCAGACTCCTCTGTCCATGAAATTTTCCAGGCAAGAATACTGGAATGGGTTGCCATTTCCTTCTCCGGGGGTCTTCCCGACCCAGAGATTGAACCCATGTCTCCTGCTTTAGCAGACAGGTTCTTTGCCATTGCGCTACCTGGGAAGCCCCCAACTGGGTGTGTATTTAAAACTCCAGATGTGTTCTTTTCCTGTGGTTTTCATTTCATACACACATAAATCAAAGTTCTTGTTCCTTAATCCTGTTTCATTTGAAGGTCTATGTCTAAAAATAATCTCTATAAAAATAGAACTTTAAGAATGCAGCAGGATTTTAATACTCAGGGACATCCATTTGGATAAAACATGTGCTCTCTGGGGCTTTGCAATAAGAATAAACAAGTGGCTGTATAGATGTTTAGACATTCCATTCAATTACCATACAAAAGTGAGCATAAAATAGAAACAATATAAAACCTTTGTCATCTTTAAGGCTGGACTTATAAGAGAAAGTGTTGCTGTAAGATGATCAGATTTCTCTTACTCATTATTGTGAACTTGATATAAGATATGATTGGCTAATAGGGGAATAGATTTTAGAAAAATGTTTCTAAGTTTTTCTATGCATATTTTACTTTCTGAAGGAAAAAGAATCCATTTAAAAAATCATGATTTTGTTTTACTGTAAAAAGAAAAAATTGATAAAGCCACACCTATAATCAAACCTGTAACTCATGCGTGTTAGCTCTCTTTGTCAGTTGTTCCCATCACCAAAGAATAAATTACGTGCATTGTTACAACACACGCATGTTATACAAAAATTCTTTCAGCACTTGAGTGCCTTTCTATGGTACTTGTCAGTGTGGGTGCTGTGAGTGGTACAGAGGTCCTCAGGACATAAGTGAAAGTGAAAGTCGCTTAGTCGTGTCCAACTTTTTGCGACCCCACGGATTGTATAGTCCATGGAATTCTCCAGGCCAGAATACTGGAGTGGGTAGCCTTTCCCTTCTCCAGGGGATCTTCCCAACACAGGGATCGAACCCAGGTCTCCTGCCTTAGAGGCAGATTCTTTACCAGCTGGGCCACAAGGGAAGCCCAAGAATACTGGAATGGGTAGCCTATCCCTTCTCCAGTGGATCTTCCTGACCCAGGAATCAAACCAGGGTCTCCTGCACTGCAGGCAGATTCTTTACCAGCTGAGTCACCAGGGAAACCTTAGGACATAACTGTGTTGTAATCCAAGAAGCTTGTCATCCAGCTGGAGAAGGGAATGGCAACCCACTCCAGTATTCTTGCCTGGAGAATCCCAGGGACAGAGCTGCCTGGTGGGCTATGGTCCATGGGCTTGCAAGGAGTCGGACACGACTAAGTGACTGTCACTCATCATCCAGTAGGGCAGAGAAGATAATTCTAATCCAAGTTGGTAAGTGCTCAGGGCCCCAGGACTGATCCAGGTAGGGAGCTCTGAGAACTCAGAGGAGCAAGAAGGAATTTCTAGCTGGGACTCAGAATGGTGTCATGTAGGAGCTTCTGACCCTGGGCAGATGAAAGAGCCAGGAAGGAAGGTGAGTCCAGATTGATGCCCCTGAGTGTGTGTTTGAGGACAGTGTTAGGACAGGGTGGCCTTGGAGGAGAAGTGGAGGGAAAGGCTGGCAGGAAAGGAACATTGAGGGAAAATCATGGAGAGCGCCTAGAGAATTTAACACCTGCTCCTGGAATCTGGAAAGTGTAAGGACTGGTGTGTAATTCCTGCCTGTGTAGTTTTAAAGGCTAATACGGATGTGGCAGGAGCTGCCTGGCTGACGAAGGAAGGAAGACACAGCCAGCCTGGAGTCTACTGAGGCTTCCTCCATTGTGGGGCAAAAGTGTGTGCTGTCCTCATTTGGGCCCCATGCTAAGGAGCAGCCTGGGATCTTTCACAGAGTACCTCTCCCATGAGAACCATGTGGAGGGGCCAAGGGACTCCCACAGAGAAAATCTATAGGGAGGATTACTGGAAGCCTAGGGGTTGGGGAACAGGGAGGGCAGTTAGTAGTAAGTAACCAGCTGGAGCAGATGGGGAGAGGCCCTCCCCACCTCCAGAGAACAGTGGCCAGAGATCCTCAAAGGCAGGGTCTCCCAGAATTACGCAGTGAGATTTAATTACCCACCTACCACATACTGTAGCCAAAGATGGAGAAGCTCTATACAGTCAACAAAAACAAGACCAGGAGCTGACTGTGGCTCAGATCATGAACTCCTTATTACCAAATTCAGACTTAAATTGAAGAAAGTAGGGAAAACCACTAGACCATTCAGGTATGACCTAAATCAAGTCCCTTATGATTATACAATGGAAGTGAGAAATAGATTTAAGGGCCTAGATCTGATAGATAGAGTGCCTGGAACTATGGATGGAGGTTCGTGACATTGAACCGGAGACAAAGATCAAAAACATCCCCAAGGAAAAGAAGTGCAAAAAAGCAAAATGGCTGCCTGGGAAGGCCTTACAAATAGCTGTGAAAAGAAGAGAAGCGAAAGCAAAGGAGAAAAGGAAAGATATAAGCATCTGAATGCAGAGTTCCAAAGAATAGCAAGAAGAGATAAGAAAGCCTTCCTCAGTGATCAGTGCAAAGAAATAGAGGAATACAACAGAATGGGAAAGACTAGAGCTCTCTTCAAGAAAATTAGAGATACCAAGGGAACATTTCATGCAAAGATGGGCTTGATAAAGGACAGAAATGGTATGGACCTAACAGAAGCAGAAGATATTAAGAAGAGGTGGCAAGAATGCACGGAAGAACTGTACAAAAAAGATCACGACCCAGATAATCACAATGGTGTGGTCACTCACCTAGAGCCAGACATCCGGGAATGTGAAGTCAAGTGGGCCTTAGAAAGCATCACGACGAACAAAGCTAGTGGAGGCGATGGAATTCCAGTGGAGCTATTTCAAATCCTGAAAGATGATGCTGTGAAAGTGCTGCACTCAACATGCCAGCAAATTTGGAAAACTCAGCAGTGGCCACAGGACTGGAAAAGGTCAGTTTTCATTCCAATCCCAAAGAAAGGCAATGCCAAAGAATGTTCAAATTACCGCACAATTGCACTCATCTCACATGCTAGTAAAGTAATGCTCAAAATTCTCCAAGCCAGGCTTCAGCAATACGTGAACCATGAACTTCCTGATGTTCAAGCTGGTTTTAGAAAAGGCAGAGGAACCAGAGATCAAATTGCCAACATCCGCTGGATCATGGAAAAAGCAAGAGAGTTCCAGAAAAACATCTATTTCTGCTTTATTGACTATGCCAAAGCCTTTGACTGTGTGGATCACAATAAACTGTGGAAAATTCTAAAAGAGATGGGAATACCAGACCACCTGACCTGCCTCTTGAGACATCTGTATGCAGGTCAGGAAGCAGCAGTTAGAACTGGACATGGAACAACAGACTGGTTCCAAATAGGAAAAGGAGTTCGTCAAGGCTGTATATTGTCACCCTGCTCATTTAACTTATATGCAGAGTATATCATGAGAAACACTGGACTCGAAGAAACACAAGCTGGAATCAAGATTGCCCGGAGAAATATCAATAACCTCAGATATGCAGATGACACCACCCTTATGGCAGAAAGTGAAGAGGAACTCAAAAGCCTCTTGATGAAAGTGAAAGTGGAGAGTGAAAAAGTTGGCTTAAAGCTCAACATTCAGAAAACAAAGATCATGGCATCCGGTCCCACCACTTCATGGGAAATAGATGGGGAAACAGTGGAAACAGTGTCAGACTTTATTTTTCTGGGCTCCCAAATCACTGCAGATGGTGACTACAGCCATGAAATTAAAAGACACTTACTCCTTGGAAGGAAAGTTATGACCAACCTAGATAGCATATTCAAAAGCAGAGACTTTGCCAACAAAGTCTGTCTAGTCAAGGCTATGGTTTTTCCTGTGGTCACATATGGATGTGAGAGTTGGACTGTGAAGAAGGCTGAGTGCCGAAGAATTGATGCTTTTGAACTGTGGTGTTGGAGAAGACTCTTGAGAGTCCCTCGGACTGCAAGGAGATCCAACCAGTCCATTCTGAAGGAGATCAGCCCTGGGATTTCTTTGGAAGGAATGATGCTAAAGCTGAAACTCCAGTACTTTGGCCACCTCATGCGAAGAGTTGACTCATTGGAAAAGACTCTGATGCTGGGAGGGATTGGGGGCAGGAGGAGAAGGGGACGCCAGAGGATGAGATGGCTGGATGGCATCACTGACTCGATGGACGTGAGTCTGAGTGAACTTCGGGAGTTGGTAATGGACAGGGAGGCCTGGTGTGCTGCGATTCATGGGGTTGCAAAGAGTCTGACACGACTGAGCGACTGAACTGAACTGAACCACATACAGAGGTAACTCTTGTAGCAGACACATTAATTTCCTAGGGCCACCATAATAAAATCCGTTATCTGTGTGGTATAAACAACAAAAGGCTATCATGTTTAACTTCCTAGCAGAGACCCTCTAGGACTCGTTGAACAACCTTTGGGTTTTATTATTAGCAAGGCTTCTGAAGAGTAGCTTTTAACAGAATAGGGAGAAAGAGGTTTGAATCATGGCCTCTGTAATGAAAATGATTATTTTCAGTTCTAGATTGACACAGTATAACTTAAAAAAATGTAGTAGACTGGTGATTAACTTGTATATATGTATGTATAATTAAATGCCTAGGAGAGGTGTTTGGAATAACTTGGTCTTAAATGAAAAATAAAAGTTAGTATCCATCAGTCAGTCAGTTCAGTCGCTCAGTCGTGTCCGACTCTTTGTGACCCCATGAATCACAGCACGCCAGGCCTCCCTGTCCATCACGAACTCCCGGAGTTCACCCAAACCCATGTCCATTGAGTTGGTGATGCCATCCAGCGATCTCATCCTCTCTCCTCCTCCCAGCATCAGGGTCTTTTCCAATGAGTCAACTCTTCGCATGAGGTGGCCAAAGTACTGGAGTTTCAGCTTTAGCATCAGTCCTTCCAAAGAACACCCATAGTCTCTTTTAATAAAACCAGGTATAACACTGATGTTCTAGAGACATTATAAATGTTCTTTTTTTAAAAGAAATATATGACCCATGAAAGGGGTTATATAAAATAAATTTAAATTATAAAACCTAAGAATAAAAGGAGCCCACCACTCAGTTTAAGAACTAGAGCTTTACCAATTATGTGGGTGCCCTTGGCATGCTTCCCCTCTCCCCCATTGCATTCCTAGGCCTTCTTTTCAGCATTGTGTACTATGTGAACAATGGTGTTTATTATTCCTTTGCTTTTTGGGGTAGTTTTGCCACATGCTTGTGTGTCCTGAAGCAATAGGTCCTGTTTAGACCATTTTATAAGTGGTTTCATACTGTATGGATTCTTGCAGGAATTATTTTTCTCAGTCAACAGTGTGTTCCTGAGATTCATCTGTGTTGAGCCACACAGCTGTAGGTCAGCACTGCTGTTCTGCCAGTGGTATGGCATTGTGTGGCCATGTATTTTTTTTTCATTTTTCTGTAGCTGAGCATTGGATTGTTGACATTATTTTCCTGTCGTAAACAGTGCTGCTTTGCACATCCTTGCATGTCTCTGGATACCTGTGTGTAAGAGCCTCTCTAGGCGCCTTCTGGAATTTTGAAGAGAACTGTAGTTTTTGATTTCAAAGCAGTATGGGCCTATTTCAAGGTATACATTTTTTGCCAATTCTGTAAGTATGAAATGGCATCTTGTGATTTTAATTTGCATTTTCTTGATTACTAATGCGATAGGAGTAATTTTCATATGTTTGTTGACTGTTTGTATTTCTCATCTGTGAAATGCCTATTTAGATCTTTTGCTAATTATCCTATTGAGACTTTTGTTTTTTTCCTTCCTGATTTTAAGGAATTCTTGATATATTTTGGATGCTAATCCTTTGACAGTTATATGTATAACAAATGTTTTTCTTGCCTTTGATGGCTTTTAAAAAATTCTTTATTGTTTCTTTTGGTGAGAAGTTTTAAGTTTTAATATGGTTGAATTTATTAAACTTTTTCTTTATGGTTTGTTCATTTTGTATCTTATGTAGATTAATCCAGGATCACTAATTATCTTCCTCTCTGTTGGCAATAAAAACAATAAAGGAGTTTTGCCTTTTACATTAAAAGCTTTAATGTAAATAGAATTGGTTTTTGTTTGTTACATAAGCATCTGACTTTATTTTTGTTTTTATAAATAATCCAGCGTTCCAGGGATCTAGTGATATAGTGTAACCTCTGTCATATAGTAGGTTTTCATCCTCGCGAAGGTCTCTTTCTAGGCTCATTGCTTCATTCCTTAGCTGTATTTACCTATCATTGTACCAATGAACTATCTTAATTATTAATTACAAAATTGATAAGACCAATCTTTTCAGCTAGATTTCGAGTAGAGTTTCACTATTCTTAGCCCTTTGCTGAATTTTCATGAAAAATTCCTGGTCATGTTTTTGATTACATTTTGTGAAAAACCCAAGTTAGCCATGACGTTTTAGTTTTTAAATATATTGCTAGGTTCACCTTGATGTTAATTTTGGTTTGGAGTTTGTATCTTGATTCATGCATGAGATTAGCCTATAATTTTCTGTTGTCTTTGTCTAATTTTAGTATCAAGTTATACCCGCCTCACAATATGTGTTAGGAAGTGTTCACCTTTTTTCTATTAAGAATTTGTAAAAGATTTGGATAATCTGTTTCTTGACTGTTCGATAGCATTTGCCTTTAAAGCTCTTTCAGGCCTTATGTTTCCCTTTTGATAAGATTTTTTTTTTTAAACTAACAATCCTGTTTTTAAACCGTTACAGAAGAGAATTCAGTCTTTCTCTTTCTTTGGGGGTCAGTTTTGGAAAGTTACATTTTCTAAGAAATTTATGAATATGAGGTTATTACAATGTTTTTCTCGTCTTTTAAGTGTTTGCTTCATCAGTAGATAGGGTCTCATTTTATTTGTAATAGAATTTATATGTGCTTTCTTTTTTTTTTCATGTTTCATTAGCTTATGCTTCTCTCTTTGACCTCCTTTCTTCAAATATCTGTGTTATTCTGTAGTTCTTTTTCTGACTTGTTCCTTTGTTAATTGATAGTTTTACCTTTTGCTCCTTCCTCAGAATCCCAGGGATGGCAGAGCCTGGTGGGCTGCCGTCTATGGGGTCGCACAGAGTCGGACACGACTGAAGCGACTTAGCAGCAGCAGCATAATATAATTGAGTTAAAGTTATAAATATCCATCAAAGAACCACTTTTGATGCCTCCTAATAGTTCTGATAGTAGTGTTTTCTTTGTACTTTGGTTTTAAGTATTTAAAATTTTTAATTGTGGATTATGTATTTTTAAAATTACTTTTTGATACTGATTTCTGTTAGTATTGAGTCAGAAAAGCCTTTGTAACCCTCATACATTGCTGGAGGGAAGGTACAGTCCCTTTTGAATACAGTCTGGCAGTTTCTCAAAAGATTAAACATAGAGTTACTATATAATCTAGCAGTCTTGCCCCTGGATCTATACTCAAGAGAAATGCCAATGTATGTTCCCACAAAAGTTTATGCATGAATGCTCATGGAAGCAATATTTGGCTATTTATAGTAGCAAAAACCTGGAAACAGCTCAAATGCCCATCAGTCAGTGAAGGCATAAATAAAATGTGATCCATACATATAATGGAATATTATTTGGCAATAAAAAAGAATACAATACTGATACATTTAACAACATGACTGACTTTGGAAATGTTATTCCAAGTGAAAGAAACTAGTCTCAGAAGAAAACATAGTGTATGGCTCCATGTATTTGAAATGTCCAGAATATAGAAATCTAGAGAGGCAGAAATAGACAGATCATTGGTTGCCTAGGACTGGAGGGGATGGAGGTTTGGGAGGATAAGAGTTAGAAGATGTGGAGTTTCTGTTTGGAGTCATGAAGATGCTTTCAAATTGATTGTGGTGATGGATGCCCAACTCTGTGAATTTACTAAAACACATTGAACTGTACACTTTACCTAGCTGAATTGTGTAGTATGTGGATTTTCATCTCAATAAAACTGCTACCAAAGAAAACAGCACTTTCTACTGAAATCACCAATAAATTATAATAGTCCTAAAGGGCTTCTCTGGTGGCTCAGCTGGTAAAGAATCCCCCTGCAATGTGGGAGACCTAGGTTCAATCCCTGGGTTAGGAAGATCCCCTGGAGAAGGGAAAGGTTACCCACTCCAGTATTCTGGCCTGGAGAATTCCATGGACTGTATAGTCCACGGGGTCACAAAGAGTGAGAATGCCTGAGCGATTTCCACTTTTCACTTAGTTTACATTTGTATATGTCAGTTCTCATTCTCTCTCCTCTCCCTCCCTCTCTCCCCCTTCTTTTTCTTCCTCCTCTTCCTTTCTCTCATTGGAAATGTTGACTTATTTATCAAAAAGGATCAACTTAGTGAAAATTAATGGGGAACACTGATATGAACACAATTTTCCAGTTTACACCCCTATCAGACCAGATCAGATCAGATCAGTCGCTCAGTCGTGTCCGACTCTTTGAGACCCCATGAATCGCAGCACGCCAGGCCTCCCTGTCCATCACCAAATCCCGGAGTTCACTCAGACTCACGTCCATCCAGGCAGTGATGCCATCCAGCCATCTCATCCTCTGTTGTTCCCTTCTCCTCCTGCCCCCAATCCCTCCCAGCATCAGAGTCTTTTCCAGTGAGTCAACTCTTTGCATCAAGTGGCCAAAGTACTGGAGTTTCAGCTTTAGCATCAGTCCTTCCAAAGAAATCCCGGGCTGATCTCCTTCAGGATGGACTGGTTGGATGTCCTTGCAGTCCAAGGGACTCTCAAGAGTCTTCTCCAACACCACAGTTCAAAAGCATCAATTCTTTGGTGCTCAGCTTTCTTCACAGTCCAATTGTCACATCCATACATGACCACTGGAAAAACCATAGCCTTGACTAGATGAACCTTTGTTGGCAAAGTAATGTCTCTGCTTTTGAATATGCTATCTAGGTTGGTCATAACTTTCCTTCCAAGAAGTAAGCGTCTTTTAATTTCATGGCTGCAGTCACCATCTGCTCTGATTTTGGAGCCCAGAAAATAAAGTCTAACACTGTTTCCCCATCTATTTCCCATGAAGTGGTGGGACCGGATGCCATGATCTTCGTTTTCTGAATGTTGAGTTTAAGCCAACTTTTTCACTCTCCACTTTCACTTTCATCAAGAGGCTTTTGAGTTCCTCTTCACTTTCTGCCATAAGGGTGGTGTCATCTGCATATCTGAGGTGATTGATATTTCTCCCAGCAATCTTGATTCCAGCTTGTGTTTCTTCCAGTCCAGTGTTTCTCATGATATACTCTGCATATAAGTTAAATGAGCAGGGTGACAATATACAGCCTTGACGAACTCCTTTTCCTATTTGGAACCAGTCTGTTGTTCCATGTCCAGTTCTAACTGTTGCTTCCTGACCTGCATACAGATGTCTCAAGAGGCAGGTCAGGTGGTCTGGTATTCCCATCTCTTTTAGAATTTTCCACAGTTTATTGTGATCCACACAGTCAAAGGCTTTGGCATAGTCAATAAAGCAGAAATAGATGTTTTTCTGGAACTCTCTTGCTTTTTCCATGATCCAGCGGATGGTGGCAATTTGATCTCTGGTTCCTCTGCCTTTTCTAAAACCAGCTTGAACATCAGGAAGTTCATGGTTCACGTATTGCTGAAGCCTGGCTTGGAGAATTTTGAGCATTACTTTACTAGCGTGTGAGATGAGTGCAATTGTGCAGTAGTTTGAGCACTCTTTGGCATTGCCTTTATTTGGGATTGGAATGAAAACTGACCTCTTCCAGTCCTGTGGCCACTGCTGAGTTTTCCAAATTTGCTGGCATATTGAGTGCAGCACTTTCACAGCATCATCTTTCAGGATTTGGAATAGCTCAACTGGAATTCCATCACCTCCACTAGCTTTGTTCGTAGTGATGCTTTCTAAGGCCCACTTGACTTCACATTCCAGGATGTCTGGCTCTAGGTGAGTGATCACACCATCGTGATTATCTGGGTTGTGAAGATCTTTTTTGTACAGTTCTTCTGTGTATTCTTTCCATCTGTTCTTAATATCTCCTGCTTCTGTTAGGTCCATACCATTTCTGTCCTTTATCGAGCTCATCTTTGCATGAAATGTTCCTTTTGTATCTCTGATTTTATTGAAGAGATCTCTAGTGTTTCCCATTCTGTTGTTTTCCTCTATTTCTTTGCATTGATCGCTGAAGAAGGCTTTCTTATCTCTTCTTGCTATTCTTTGGAACTCTGCATTCAGATGCTTATATCTTTCCTTTTCTCCTTTGCTTTTCATTTCTATTCTTTTCACAGCTATTTGTAAGGCCTTCCCAGACAGCCATTTTGCTTTTTTGCATTTCTTTTCCGTGGGATGGTCTTGATCCCTGTCTACTGTACAATGTCACGAACCTCTGTCCATAGTTCATCAGGCACTCTATCTATCAGATCTAGTCCCTTAAATCTATTTCTCACTTCCACTGTATAATCATAAGGGATTTGATTTAGGTCATACCTGAATGGTCTAGTGGTTTTCCCTACTTTCTTCAATTTAAGTCTGAATTTGGCAATAAGGAATTCATGGTCTGAGCCACAGTCAGCTCCTGGTCTTGTTTTTGCTGACTGTATAGAGCTTCTCCATCTTTGGCTGCAAAAAATATAGTCAATCTGATTTCGGTGTTGACCATCTGGTGATGTCCATGTATAGAGTCTTCTCTTGTGACCCCTATAGATAATCGTATACTGAGAGACAGAGACGGTGCAACCTTGAGAATCTGATGGTATTGACCACTTAGCACAAAGAGCGTAGACTGTATGATTCTGAGTAAGCAGAATCTTAAAACAATACAAGCACAGTAACCATAGGAGCAAGTAGGCTGTATGTAACACATTAGAAAAATGCCATAGATGAGAAATGATCCTTAAGAGATGATGTCTGGCATGTGCCACAGGGGAGAATGGTATCAGATCTCCACAATGATGGATTGCATGGAGTGGCTCCTTTGGGGAGGATTTCACTTTATTCTGTGTTCCAGAAACCCTGACCCCACCCTGCCTGTGAAGTAGGAACTTGCTTTGTAAAGGGGCACTGATCAAGAAGGTGGCCATTATCGAGCTGGGAGCCAAACATCTGAAGCTTATAACCGAGTACAATGGCCAAGGCTTCTTATCCACGTTTCTAATTATATTCTTTCCTGCTTTTAGATAAAGGGACAAAGAAATCTGAGACTGACTTTTCAGGGTTTTCAGGCTGCTCTGAAGTGTTCCTTTTTAAAGTAGAGGGATGTAGTTTTGTTTAACAGCAGTGCTGCGAACGGGGTGTGTCCTCCAAGACTGTCCTCTTGTGTACAATAGCACGTCGATGTCAGAGATGCATTAGGGGATGAAGTAATTCATTTGTTCTTTCTAATGAATAGTCATAATTTATAATTTGTACTAATCAAAAACCTTTCATCCACAAAAAACCAACAAGCTTTGCAAACATTATCCTCTCACCAACCTCTGAAGTAAGTGTCTTGCAAGTACAATTATCCCTAATTTGCAGAAGGGCCAGGATAGAGAACATAGTGCAGAAATAGTTATTGATGTATCTTCAGCTCAAAATTTATATTTTGAAAGTCACTTTGAACTTATTTTCATTTGTTATTTCAGTGCTCAGGGAATATAATTTATCCTGAGCTACATAATGGGTATCTACCAAGCTGAAAACTTATAAAGTTCATGTATCCAGATGTTTTTCATATTAAAAAACGTAGAGGAGCTCGTACTTTGCAGCCACTTGGGAGACGAGTGTCCACTCTGTGCCCCACTGGCATCCAGCTCAATCGTCTCTGGAGCCCAGGTGTGTGTCTTCATGTCCTGAGGCAGTCGTGGTGGCATCACCTGATGCAAAGCCTTCTAATCTGTTCTCTGATCACTGAGTGATGGGGAAGGCAGATGAGGGTAAGCCCAGAAGAGTCCTTTTAATCACTGTCTCTGCCTCCAGACTATATTACCACCAAAACACGCCACACAGGGCTGTAAAGTTAATCTTAAAATAACACAGCCTTAGCAACTCACTTTGTCTTGTCACAAAATTTGTACTCGTGGTCCTTGAATTCAGACCTCTCCATTAAAAAATATACAAAAGCACCTTGCTGCCATCTCTCTCACCTCCTCTCTATCGTTTGTTGAGGAGAAGACTTGGATATAATTTGATTAACGTCCCACCCCTGCTGACCCCCCACATGCAAAACTGAGGTCAGAGCTGACCTCATAGAACTTGTGTGCTGCTTTTGTAGACAAAATGAGGGAAAGTTCCGTGCTCAGTCCCAGGAACTTCCTTAAAGCTAGCCCAGAGGACTTCCTTGAAAGCTCAGTCAATTCAAATGGCAGATGCAGACAGCTGGTATGCATGTATGTTCACCTTATGTACTGCACAAAAGCTTATGCTCGCATGCACACACACACAAACACTGCTTTCTCTTTGCTCGGTAAAGGCTTCTTATGGGAGTTTCTGTTCCAATCATGTACCATGTGAGATGCATCCAGGCATTCTCTTAGGGTCCAGTGCCACACAGGGCATCTTACATTCCGTCATATAAAGACGCACATCAGCACTGCTGACTAGAGAGCCCCGCTCCGTGTTTGTCAGGATTCCTAGGATGCTGTGGTGCTTGGACTGCTGAAGCCGCCCCTTCGTGTGGACCACCCGAGTGGGCGGACAGCATGTTTCCCAGGTTGCAGTAGGACCCTAGGTTCCAGTTAGAATTAATATAGTAGAAGTGTCTTATCCACTGCTTTTCTTGGATGATGATTACTTATTAAGGAAAATTGGTTAAAGAGAGGGTGAATCATTTTTTTTTTTTTTCCAAAAAGGTTTACAGAAACCTTACATTTTTTCTTAGCTAAATGTATCTTGTGCCAGCCTTTAGAGTTGGGGTCCCTGTCTTCCCTTCAGTCGTGGGTCCTCTCCCAGAACTGCCTGCCTGTCTCCTTTTCCTAGGACAGTGGGGGTGGGAAAGAGTGCACACTAGACTGGGGCTAAACTCCTTACTCTGTATTGTGACTCTGCCCATTACTGGTTTGTGATCTTGGTTGTGCCCTTTAACTGCTCTGTGCCTCATTGTTCTCATCTTTAAAATGGGTATATTAATAGTACCTCCTTTATGGGCTTCCGGGAGGGTTAGATAAGTTAATGTATGTGAACCATGCCTCATACCGAGTAAGCTCTAAGTGTCCACCATTATTATTATTATTATTAGTGATTTCTGATGTTGCCTTCTTTCAAATCAAATGAGAACTTAAGGACAAGTGGGAGCCATCTGAGCACAGCATTTACCTGGATTTTAATGCTTTCCTCCTCAATCTTCTTTTTCTCTTTAATTACGATAAAATATACGTAAAATTTACCAACTGAACTATTTTTAAGGCAAGGAAGCTGCGACTCAGAGAAGTTGTGTGATTCATTCCAATCAGATAGTCTGACTGCACTGTCCGTGCCGTCGGCAGTGTCTCGGTGCTTCACTGCTGAGACTCTTTTTTCCCTTGAGGCATGTTTCTGGGCTCCTAAGTTAATTACTGGCTGTCACCAAAGACCTGCTAATCAAGACTAAAAGATTCCCAGCATCAATCAGATTCCAGCTGAATCTGAATGTATAGGTAGCCATTGGCAGCTGTCATGTAGGGGTTACCATGAGCCCCGTGTTTATGGGAAAGAGCGTGAGGTCAGGGATCCTGGACTCAAACCTACTGTGCTCTGCCACCTGCTGGGTGACCTTCATTCAGCACATAATTTGACCTCACAGAGTCTCAGTTTTCTCATTTGTAAAGTGGACGGAATGAAACATGGAGTTACTGTGGAGACTTCCTAGTGTTTCATGATCTATAAAACTATTGCCATCATCTCCCGCACTTTCTGAGGAACCATTCACCTGAAGGTATAAAAAGTCCAGGGCAGAGTTTGGGTTAATGTGGAACAAGCTCCCTCAAGTCCCAGATTGGGCCTCTGGTGTTAGTCACCATAGGAATCCCTGTGGGACATACACCCTTTTAATGTGATATGTTTGGTATTAGTGTACAGGATTCATGAATTTTTTTCCCAAGGCCTTGTTTCCCATAATAGGTTAAAATAACTTGAGGCAAAGGTAGTCTAGATAAATGCTCCCCATGTTTGTTTTGTGTCACCAGGATGGCTGACACGTGAAGTTGCCAAGAATGAGAGAGGCCTCAAGGTCCTGGGAGGCTGTGTTAGAGCTTAGTGTTAAGAGTACTGGCGTCTTCCCTGAGTCTTTGAGGCTGGCTTTGGTGCTCCTCCCGTGTGCTCCTGTAGACCTGAGCACAGCCTGATCCTAGCGGTAGTGGCTTCACCCTGTACACTCCCATTTACATGTTCCTCTGCCCTCCTGGACTGTGTACTCCTCTAGGCCAGGACCCGTGTTATTCGTTGTTATTTCAGCTGCACCCCAAAGAGCGCCCAGAGCCCATGCAAGTTCAGTTCAGTTCAGTCACTCAGTCGTGTCCGACTCTTTGCAACCCCATGAGTCGCAGCACACCAGGCCTCCCTGTCCATCACCAAATCCCGGAGTTCACTCAGACTCATGTCCATCGAGTTGGTGATGCCATCCAGCCATCTCATCCTCTGTCGTCCCCTTCGCCTCCTGCCCCCAATCCCTCCCAGTGTCAGAGTCTTTTCCACTGAGTCAACTCTTCGCATGAGGTGGCCAAAGTATTGGAGTTTCAGCTTCAGCATTAGTCCTTCCAATGAACACCCAGGACTGATCTCCTTTAGGATGGACTAGTTGGATGTCCTTGCAGTCCAAGGGACTCTCAAGAGTCTTCTCCAACACCACAGTTCAAAAGCATCAATTCTTCGGCGCTCAGCCTTCTTCACAGTCCAACTCTCACATCCATACATGACCACTGGAAAAACCATAGCCTTGACTAGATGGACCTTTGTTGGCAAAGTAATATCTCTGCTTTTCAATATGCTGTCTAGGTTGGTCATAACTTTCCTTTCAAGGAGTAAGCGTCTTTTAATTTCATGGCTGCAGTCACCATCTGCAATGATTTTGGAGCCCAAAAAATAAAGTCTGACACTGTTTCCACTGTTTCCCCATCTATTTGCCATGAAGTGATGGGACCAGATGCCATGATCTTTGTTTTCTGAATGTTCAGCTTTAAGCCAACTTTTTCACTCTCCACTTTCACTTTCATCAAGAGGCTCTTTAGTTCTTCTTCACTTTCTGCCATAAAGGAGCTGTCATATGCATATCTGTGGTTATTGATATTTCTCCTGGCAATCTTGATTCCAGCTTGTGCTTCTTCCAGCCCAGCGTTTCTCATGATGTACTCTGCATATAAGTTAAATAAGAAGGGTGACAATATATAGCCTTGACGTACTCCTTTTCCTATTTGGAACCAGTCTGTTGTTCCATGTCCAGTTCTAACTGTTGCTTCCTGACCTGCATACAGATGTCTCAAGAGGCAGGTCAGGTGGTCTGGTATTCCCATCTCTTTTAGAATTTTCCACAGTTTATTGTGATCCACACAGTCAAAGGCTTTGGCATAGTCAAGAAAGCAGAAATAGATGTTTTTCTGGGACTCTCTTGCTTTTCCATGATCCAGCGGATGTTGGCAATTTGATCTCTGGTTCCTCTGCCTTTTCTAAAACCAGCTTGAACATCTGGAAGTTCACGATTCACATATTGCTGAAGCCTGGCTTGGGGAATTTTGAGCATTACTTTACTAGCGTGTGAGATGAGTGCAATTGTGCGGTAGTTTGAACATTCTTTGGCATTGCCTTTCTTTGGGATTGGAATGAAAACTGACCTTTTCCAGTCCTGTGGTCACTGCTGAGTTTTCCAATTTTGCTGTCAGACCTCTCCACCATGACCCTCCTGTCTTGGGTGGCCCCACATGGCATGGCTTAGTTTCATTGAGTTAGACAAGGCTGTGGTCCGTGTGATCAGATTGGCAAGCCCATGCTAACTCTCCATAAATACTTGTTGAATGAATTCCATCTCTGGTGGTCCTATTTCAAGTCCCATCCAGAAATGGAAATGAGGCTGTTGGTGGGGATGTAAATTGTGCATCTACTATGAAAAGCAGTATGAAGTTTCCTCAAAAAATTAAAGGTAGCCCTACCATATGGTTCAGAATTCCACTCCTGTCTGTTATCTGAAGAAAATGAAAATACGAGTTCAGAAAGAAACATGCACCCTCATATTTGTTGCAGCATTATTTTCAGTAGGAACAACCTCAGTGTCCATTGATGGATGAATGGATAAAGAAAATGTGGTATAATATACAGTAGAATATTATTCTGTTTTTAAAAAGAATGAAGTCTTGCTATTTACAACACTTCTACCTTGGATAGACCTTGAGGGCATTATGCTAAGTGAAGTAAGTCAGAAAGACAAATGCCACATGATCTCACTTATATGTGGAATCTTAAAGCCACGAAAAAAAAACCAAAACAAAACAAAATAAGCTCATAGATATAGAGAATAGAATGGTAGTGGCTGCCTGAGGCGGGGGTGGGATGTGAGAGAAATGAGTGAAGGCAAGAAAAAGAAAAAAACCTGGTGGCTCAATGGTTAAGAGTCTGCCTCCAGTGCAGGAGATGCAGGAGATGTGGGTTCGATCCCTAGGGCAGGAAGATCCTCTGGAGTAGGAAAGAGCAACACACTTCAGTATTCTTGCCTGGAAAATCCCATGGACAGAGGAGCCTGGCGGGCTACAGTTCATGAGGTTGCAAAGAGTCAGACACAACTTAGCAACTAAACAACAACATTTCTAAAACGTTCTAGTAACCAATTATGATGCTTTCTAATAGTGATACCAAATGAAGAGAGACATGAGACAATATTTAAAGCAATTGAAGGAAAAATCATTGAACATGATTGACAATTTATTGAAAGTATTTTTATGTTTGTTCATTCTAAAGGAGAACGTTATGCAGTACAGATCTAGTGCTTGGTGAGAAAGTGAAGAAAAGCAGGAGAGTGAGTGCTCAGGGAAAGCAGTACTTTCAGGCAGGTTTCAATATAATCAGTTTCAATATAAATACCAAAGTGTATGTCTCATGCCCTTCAGTCTGAGGAAAAAAAGCAACTATAATGTGGTTTGTATGCAAAATGAATAGGCAGTTATTATCTTTGGATGATTTAAAGTACCTCTTCTGGAAATTCTGCATATATGGTGGGAGCTAGCAATGTTGAGCTTCAAATAAGGGTGCCTTTTCTCATCCATGTTATTATGAGTGAGAGCAGTTTTAGAATATGAAAAAAATACCTGACTTGATTTTAACGACCCCTTCTGTTATCATGATTTCAGAGGTTCTCTAGCTGTCTTTTCACTCTGATTTAAATCTGCCCTAGGCAGTTTATCCAAAGAAGCCTATCTTTTCTTGGAGAGTAGTCCATATTGTTCTGTTTGTATTAACTCAGATCCTGAATGTTTGAAAGCTTCTGGCTTTGCATTCAGTTCAGTTCAGTTGCTCAGTCGTGTCCGACTCTTTGCAACCCCATGAATCGCAGCATGCCAGGCCTCCTTGTCCATCACAAACTCCCGGAGTTCACTTAGACTCACGTCCATCCAGGCAGTGATGCCATCCAGCCATCTCATCCTCTGTCGTCCCCTTCTCCTCCTGCCCCCAATCTCTCCCAGCATCAGAGTCTTTTCCAATGAGTCAATTCTTCGCGTGAGGTGGCCAAAGTACTGGAGTTTCAGCTTCAGCATCATTCCCTCCAAAGAAATCTCAGGGCTGATCTCCTTCAGAATGCACTGGTTGGATCTCCTTGCAGTCCAAGGGACTCTCAAGAGTCTTCTCCAACACCACATTTCAAAAGCATCAATTCTTCGGCGCTCAGCCTTCCTCACAGTCCAACTCTCACATCCATACATGACCACAGGAAAAACCATAGCCTTGACTAGATGGACCTTTGTTGGCAAAGTAATGTCTCTGCTTTTGAATATGCTATCTAGGTTGGTCATAACTTTTCTTCCAAGGAGTAAGCGTCTTTTAATTTCATGGCTGCAATCACTATCTGCAGTGATTTTGGAGCCCCAAAAATAAAGTCTGACACTGTCCCCACTGTTTCCCCATCTGTTTCCCATGAAGTGATGGGACCGGATGCCATGATCTTAGTTTTCTGCGTAGTGAAGTTCTATTTTGACATGTCTCATTCTTAGTGCTACCCAACGTGAGTTTGTGTGCCTGACACATTCAGTTCAGCTCAGTTCAATCGCTGAATCGTGTCCAACTCTTTGTGACCCCATGAATCGCAGCACGCCAGGCCTCCCTGTCCATCACCAACTCCCGGAGTTTACCCAAACTCGTGTCCATCGAGTAGGTGATGCCATCCAGCCATCTCATCCTCTGTCATCCCCTTCTCCTCCTGCCCCCAGTCCCTCCCAGCATCAGGGTCTTTTCCAATGAGTCAATGAGCCTGACACATAGTAAGGCCAAAAAACTGAAACATCAAAGTTTGGAGCAGAGAAAGATTTATTGCAGAGCCATGCAAGGAGAATGGGTAGCTCATGCCTCCCAAACCCTGAACTCCCCAAAGGGTTTCAGCAAAGCATTTTTAAAGGCAAAGTAGTGGGAGACATGACTAGTTGTTGCAAACAAACTTCTTGGTGTTGGAATCCTTTTTCTTGCAGCTGACCATATAGGTCAGGTTGCAATGTTCCTGCAAACTTCTAAGAAGACATTATCTGCAACTTTTTGTCTCTATATGAACAGAAACGGGTTACACCTTTAAAGGTCAGAGCCTTGAGAATGAGCTGTATATTTCAGGCTATAGGCAACCATCTTAGCTTGCAGCAAAAGCAATAGAATACAAAGATTAAAATGAAAGAAACAGAGCTAATATGGTGTCACATTTTTTCGTCCCTATTACCGTAGTATATGGATACGGAAAGACTAGTAATGATACCATAGATTTGATTACTACAGTCAGTTCCCAGAGTGCTTCCCCCTTTTATGTCTGTTATTTAGTGCTTTCAGCCACACTCCCAGATTGATGGGACAGGTGTTATTTCCCCCATTTTACGATGAGAAACTTGTGACTAGAAGAGATTAACCAGCTTCTCTGGCAGGCGATGCCTTCAAATTCAGGTCTTCTGATTTCAGAATCAGTGCCCAGTTCACTACTCCGCAATATCCTAAACCTTAAGCCTTCTCAACAGTCGTTGTGGAGGAATGAGTAGACCCCAAAAGGCACAGCCTGGACCTGTGAGTAGAGGGAGGTAGGTCTGACTCAATAACGACAGGATATTCCAGCAATGGCACGGATTATTTTGTGAAATTGCATATACCCTATCTCTTGAAACAGTCATTTGGATGTTGCAATGGGGTAGAACACAATATTGCATTAGGCTAGGTGACCTTTTGTGTACCTTGCAATTCTAAGACTTTGTTAAAATCACCTGTCTGGTTTCCTCTCCCTTGTTGTAGCCACATATATCAAACGCTCAATTTCATGGTTCCCTTTCCCAGCTTTCCATCAAAAGTACCTGTCAGGCTGTGTGAGGGTACATACATATGCCCAGGCCTGACCCCAGACCTCCTGTATCAGAATTCCAGCGTGGGTGAAATGTGGAGTGTGGGGTGTAAGAGTATTTTTCCAAAAGTTCTATGTGATTCTAAGGTATAGGGCTGTGAACCACTCTTCTGAGTAGCCCACTAATAACAAGATACAGGAAGGCCTCACTTTGTACTTTTGGGTGGAATTTAGCAGCTTCAAGGAATCAGTTTCTCAGCATTCAATACCATTTTTAGTATTAATCAAGCCATTGAATAGCACTGTGTTTTCTCTTGGCTGCAAGGATACCGTGATCTCCACTTGTCAGGTTAGCTTTGCTGACATCTCATAATGCCTGCTTGTCTCCGGGGTGGGTGGGAGTTGGTACCAGTCTAGGAAATAGACATTGATCAACTCAATCACATAGGGCTTTCCATAAGCTTCCTGTTATGGGGAAAAAAAAACAAAAACAAAAACAAACAGTTCAAAGAGGGTGAAGGCCAGCCTCTACAATCAGCAAAAGTGTTTATCACTCAGTTGTGTTTGACTGTTTGTGATCCCAAGGACTGTAGCCCACCAGGATCCTCTGTCCATGGAATTCTCCAGGCAAGAATACTGGAATGGGTAGTCATTCCTTTCTCCAGGGGCTCTTCCCAATCCAGGCATCGAACCGTGGTCTCCTGCATTGCAAGCAGATTCTTTACCACCTGAGCCACCAGGGAAGCTCCTATGATCAGCAGGTTGGATACGGAAACTAGTGAGCCACTCACTCCTAGACTCGTTACCTCCTAGTTAGCTTTGTAGCATTAAGAAACCTTACGTAGCATGAAAAACTAATGGTTATAGCTTATTGTCTTCCTGAGGAATTTTCCTGATAAAGTACTCAACAGTGTTTAGAGCAGTGCTCTGAGAGAATGATTGCTGAAGGATTACACACCTCCCACCATGTCTCCCCATGGTGGGCCAGGAAAAAATTACAATTGCTCTAACAGTATTTTTTTTCTACTTTTCAATCAATAGGATGCTTTTTAAAGCTTACATTTCTCTTTGGACACTTTAAGTGACTGATGAGACAAAAGGAAAAAAAAAGCCAAGATAAAATGACAGTAGAGACACTCCTCAAGTCCTGTAATGAACTCCACAGGGCATCCAATTTTGATGTATTAGGGATTTTTTTATATAATGAGTACATTGTTGGAAATCACATTTTGTATCTGCAGGAGCTAGAGATGAAACTGAGCTGACATCTTACCTCTTTTGTAGTTAATTAGCAAGAGGAAAGTAGTGGTTTGAATCTTGTATGGTAAAGGGAGGTATTAGTCATCCACTGCTCCCCTTTCCCCTTCAACCACCTGGATCTTTTTCTGTGCTCTTTGATTTGGTTTGACGGTTTGGATTGGTCTTGTTGGCTGGGAAAGATGAGGGGAATTGAAGAACCGTTATTATTTAATGAAAAAATGACTGTAGCTCACTTCTCCCCTCCATCTTGCCTGTAGGATAAATAGAACGGATCGAGTCTTTTTCCTCCAAATAGCAATTCTTTACCTGGACTCAGACGATAAGCAGTACCGGTACTGCAAGAGTCTTTAGTTGTCACTGAATTAACATTTGCCACTATTGAATCCCTAGTGCTTGGTACAGTACTGGAACTTAGTATTCAGGAAATATTTATTAATTAATGAGTAAACGAAGCACTGTGTTGACCCAAACAGCAAGGTATTCACTTGCATTCATGGTGTCTGATCACTTTCTCCAGGAAGTGTTGTTATTCAGCCACTCAGTCTTGTCCGAGTCTTTGCAGCCCCAAGGACTGCAGCACGCCAGGCTCCCCTGTCCATCACCATTTCCCAGAGTTTGCTCAAACTCATCTTACCTACTATGCTTTGTCCTGGGCATCATGCCTCTTCTCAAGGTCTCATACTCAGGGAGGGCTTTATGGAGGAAGCAGCACCTAAGAGGACCTTGAGAATAGGAGAGGACTTGGATTGCAGATAACTGGAGGGAGTGCACTGTGGGCTTCACATGGGGGCAGCAGGATCTGGGGGTGGAGGTGGGGTGTGGAATGCCTGGGTCAGGAAAATGGCATGGGGAAATGAAGTTAGCATACCCCCAGCTATGGAGAAAGAGACCTGGTGACCAGGTGGGGCTCGGGAGGGCAGAGGACAGCTGTGGGGGAGGCAGCAGGAAGGGGGTGCCTTGTGCCCTGGCCACATTCTGGTCAGTGGCCTGGAGGCAAGCCCAGTGCTAACTGTGTGACCACTCATCACTGCTGCCCACCAACCTGCAGGCACATGGCTCTGGCCAGAGAGAGGGGCCTCCCATGCTCCCAGCCCAGGGTCCAAGGGGCTTCTGCTCATCTCTGTTCAGGCAGCTCTGTGCTGTCTCCTGCCTGCACCAACTGTGATGGACAGAGGCTCTTATAGGAAGGAAATTGTCACAACCGTAGCATGGCTGTGTTGTTGTTGTTCAGTTGCTAAGTCGTGTCCTACTCTTTGCAGCCCCATGGACTGCAGCACACCAGGCTTCCCTGTTCTTCGTCATCTCCCCAAATCTTCTCAAACCCATGTCCATTGAGTTGGTGATGCCATGCAACCATCTCATCCTCTGTCATCCCCTTGTCCTTCTGCCTTCAATCTTTCCCATCATCAGTATTTTCCAATGAGTCGGCTCTTTGTATCAAGTGGCCAAAGTATTGGAGCTTCAGCATCAGTCCTTCCGATGAATATTGAGGGTTGATTTCCTTTAGGATTGACTGGTTTGATCTCCTTGCTGTCCAAGAGACTCTCAAGAGTCTTCTCCAGTGCCACAGTTGGCAGTATGGTAGGACACAGCTCCTCCAGGAAGACGAGATCACAGCCTCAGCTTGTGCTCCTAGAGCCCTGCTTCGAGAGGTTTCTTTTTACCCAAATTGACCACTCTTTTACTGTCATTTTATTCCTGATTCTAAAGTGGGGAATCAAACTTGAAAATCACAGTCTTCCTCCACCACCCTACACACGATCAAAAGAGTGAGCATCTGGGTTCTTCATAGTGTAGAAAAACGCCGGATCTCCATCCCCATCAGGGCCAGAATGTGCCAGCTGGGACTGCATCTCAACACCTGGTTGTAGACACTTGACCGATGTTTCTGTTAGTTTAATGGATAAATAAAATAAGAATTATCCACCTGCAGAGATGCCTCCTGTCTATGTATAGAGAGCTGGCCTCTTCCCCAGAACGTCCCTACATCTGACCTCGTTCAGTCTTTATGACTCTTCTGTCACAGAGACTATATTTATTCTCATCTAAAACCTGAGGAAGCCTTACAAATAGCTGTGAAAAGAAGAGAAGCAAAAAGCAAAGGAGAAAAGGAAAGATATAAGCATCTGAATGCAGAGTTCCAAAGAATAACAAGAGATAAGAAAGCCTTCCTCAGTGATCAATGCAAAGAAATAGAGGAAAACAACAGAATGGGAAACACTAGAGATCTCTTCAAGAAAATTAGAGATACCAAGGGAACATTTCATGCAAAGATTGGCTCCATAAAGGACCGAAATGGTATGGACCTAACAGAAGCAGAAGATATTAAGAAGAGGTGGCAGGAATACACAGAAGAACTGTACAAAAAAGATCTTCACGACCAAGATAATCATGATGGTGTGATCACTCACCTAGAGCCAGACATCCTGGGATGTGAAGTCAAGTGGGCCTTAGGAAGCATCACTACAAACAAAGCTAGTGGAGGTGATGGAATTTCAGTTGAGCTATTTCAAATCGTGAAAGATGATGCTGTGAAAATGCTGCACTCAGTATGCCAGCAACTTTGGACAACTCACCAGTGGCCACAGGACTGGAAAAGGACAGTTTTCATTCCAATCCCAAAGAAGTGAGTGAAGTCTCTCAGTCATGTCCGACTCTTTGCAACCCTGTGGACTGGAGCCCACCAGGCTCCTCCATCCACGGGATTCTCCAGGCAAGAATACTGAAGTGGGGTGCCATTTCCTTCTCCAGGGGATCTTCCCAACCCAGGGATCAAACCCGGGTCTCCAGCATTGCAGGCAGATGCTTTAACCGCTGAGCTACCAGAGAATCTCAAAGAAAGGCAATGCCAAAGAATGCTCAAACTACCGCACAATTGCACTCGTCTCACACGCTAGTAAAGTAATGCTCAAAATTCTCCAAGCCAGGCTTCGGCAATATGTGAACCATGAACTTCCAGATGTTCAAGCTGGCTTTAGAAAAGGCAAAGGAACCAGAGATCAAATTGCCAACATCCACCGGATCATGGAAAAAGCAAGAGAGTTCCAGAAAAACATCTATTTCTGCTTTCTTGACTATGCCAAAGCCTTTGACTGTGTGGATCACAATAAACTGTGGAAAATTCTGAAAGAGATGGCAATACCAGACCACCTGATCTGCCTCTTGAGAAATCTATATATGCAGGTCAGGAAGCAATAGAACTGGACATGAAACAACAGACTGGTTCCAAATAGGAAAAGGAGCACGTCAAGGCTGTATATTGTCACCCTTCCCATTTAACTTCTATGCAGAGTACATCAGGAGAAACTCTGGGCTGGAAGAAGCACAAGCTGGAATCAAGATTGCCCGGAGAAATATCAATAACCACAGATATGCAGATGACACCACCCTTATGGCAGAAAGTGAAGAAGAACTAAAGAGCCTCTTGATGAAAGTGAAAGTGGAGAGTGAAAAAGTTGGCTTAAAGCTGAACATTCAGAAAACAAAGATCATGGCATCCGGTCCCATCACTTCATGGGAAATAGATGGGGAAACAGTGGAAACAGTGTCAGACTTTATTTTTTGGGCTCCAAAATCACTGCAGATGGTGATTGCAGCCATGAAATTAAAAGACGCTTACTCCTTGGAAGGAAAATTATGACCAACCTAGATAACATATTCAAAAGCAGAGATATTACTTTGCCAACAAAGGTCCATCTAGTCAAGGCTATGGTTTTTCCTGTGGTCATGTATGGATGTGAGAGTTGGACTCTGAAGAAAGCTGAGCGCCGGAGAATTGATGCTTTTGAACTGTGGTGTTGGAGAAGACTCCTGAGAGTCCCTTGGGCAAGGAGATCCAACTAGTCCATTCTAAAGGAGATCAGCCCTGGGATTTCTTTGGACGGAATGATACTAAAGCTGAAACTCCAGTACTTTGGCCACCTCGTGCGAAGAGTTGACTCATTGGAAAAGACTCTGATGCTGGGAGGGATTGGGGGCAGGAGGAGAAGGGGACGACAGAGGATGAGATGGCTGGATGGCATCACTGCCTGGATGGACGTGAGTCTGAGTGAACTCCGGGAGTTGGTGATGGACATGGAGGCCTGGCGTGCTACGATTCATGGCGTCGCAAAGAGTCGGACACGACTGAGCAACTGAATTGAACTGAACTGAAAATGCTAAGAGACCCGGGATCACAGTCCTGAGTGTTGAACTGCTTGTGAAAACTGTGGTTTAAGTTACTGCTTGTGGCTTTGATTTTCAGTTTAAGAGTTCAGCTTCTAGTAAGACATAGAGACTTAGAGTCTTGTGTGCCAGGTGCTATTCTGACTCCCCATTTTGCAGATGAGAAACTGAGGCAGTGAGTGGCGAAGTAGATAAAGGGCCTTCGATAGTGGGTGTGGTGGGGACTGGGGTTGGAGCCCCCTTTCTCCTCCCTCCCGGGGCACACAGTGGCCAGGGAGCAGTGTGCCTGTCAGCAGAGCACAATGCTGTCCCCTTGCTACCACCCCTGCCTCCTCTGTGTCTCACCAGCTTCCCGCCTCTTTTCCGGTCTCGTCTTCTGGAGAGGCCACCTCGCTGCTTTCTCTCTCCTCACCAGCCACCAGTAGTGACAGTTCATGGGGCAGACCTGGAAGAGCTGAAGACAGTGTTTTCCCTGTGGGGTGGAAAGCAGTCACAGAAGACTTTCAGAACTGGCTGATTTGTCTTGGGGTTCTCTTTAAACACACCTGGTTCTGTGCATGACTTGGCTTCCACAGAGCTCTGGCTGACTCCAGGTGTGTGGTTTTTCTGCTCCTGGAGCACTCCCGCGTGTATCTTCTGCGATGTTTTTTGTCTCGTAAGGAATAACTGTCCGTAGTCTACCCCTTGGTGTTCCTTCACCTCCCTTTGGAGTCACGAGGTAAAGCAGCAAGGGGACACGCTCAGAAAGACATTTGTCCTTTGCATGTTTCCTCTCAAGGTACTTTGAACGACAACATTAAAGCACCTATAATACTACTGTGAATTGTTAACAAGCACATTTGCACATCACATCTGTCATGCTATTTGCACGATGTTATGTGAAGAAATGACTCAAAGTATTTTAAAGATATAGCCTTTCATCTTTGGAAGCACCAGAAACTATTTGCAGATTGGTCTTGGGAATCAAATTAGCCTAGCACATCGGTGAGTTCTTAGAGGCATGGGCATTTCTGTAAGTGGTTGCTGGCCCCCTTAATCCTTTTGATCATTTGCACTGTGTATTTTTATACAAGCTCTTGTACTTTGGAGAAATAAAATAAAGAAACTTAAAGGTGAGTTTGACAAGGGCTTCTCCACACTGTTTGTCAATGCAGATAGATCCTGAATTTTAATAGCAGTACCTTCTTTTAAACAACCAAGGCTCTTTAAACCTCTCTACAAATAGTGTCAGTGCTCAGATTATGTCTGAAAGTGTTTGCTGGTGAGGGGAAATCTTTCCTGACCCTGTATTGCAACCACGAAAGAAGACCCTATCCTGGAAAATAGTCTTGACCACCTGGGTGTCAGTTATCCCCACAGCTGTGGGCCACTTGCTGTGTGACATTTGCTGTCATTGATGACTTCCGGTGACATTCAGGAGCCGGCTTGGAGTCATAGAATGAGCCAGATTTTCTACCTTCAGTTGAAACGTGATTGGCTCCTCACTGGATCCTGCCGTTTACTGGCTGCAGGATGTTATGTGAGAAAACTTGTGGTGAGGCCTTGGTTTCCTCATCTGTAAAATGGGGACGACATCCCTGTTGTGAAATTGTTGGGAGCAACATCTGTGCACCCGTATTCATAGAAGCACTATTCACGAAAGCCTAAAAGTGGAAGCAGCCCAAGCGTCCATTGACAGATAGATGGATAAACAAATGTGGCACGTCTGTGCAATGAGATCTTATTCAGCCTTTAAAAAGGACATTCTGACACAGGCTTCAACCTGGATGAATCTTGAGGACATTCTGCTGAGTGAAATAAGCCAATCACGAGAGGGAAAATAAAATATGATTCCACTGACATGGGGTTTAGAGGACCGAGACAGAAGTAGAATGGCAGTCACCTGGGACTGGGAGAAGAGGAAATTGGGAAGTTAGTGTTTAATGGATATAAAGTTTCAGTTTTGCAGGATTAAAAAAATTCTGGAGATAAATGATGGTGATGGTAGCTCAACGATATGACTCTACTTAATGCCACTGAATTGTATACTTAAAAATAGTTAAGATAGTAAATTTTGGAAAGTGTGTGTGTGTGTGTGTGTTTTTATCTCAATAGAGAAAAACTGGGGGAAAAAAGTATGAGCATTGAACAACATCCAGTAGGTAAGGTGCCTCCCATATTATCAGGGTTCAGTAAATAGTAACAGCTTTTAGTAGGATTCAGAGTTGTAATGCATGATTCCATGATATCGCCTCATGTGGCCGTGCCATGGTTGGTTTCTTTCTGTTTGACTTCTGGATTTCTTATGGTACTTCACCACTGTATTAATAGCAATGACGGAACGAGCTTTTGTGTTTGTGTCTGCCTTTTCTTTTCTTTGGGTTTATATCTCTGAGGTTAATTTCCCGGGTCACTGTTAATCAGGGTGAATTCATCTTTGAGGCTCTTGCTTCCTATGCCCATGGGGTTTCAGAAGGGTCCTGTCATCTTCACTGTCTCCACCCAAGGACACCGGACGCCTCACAGTGTCCTCATCAGCACTAGGCGTGATTTTAAGCAGTTTTACAAAGTGACATGAGTAGGAGATGGTATTTTAATGTTTAAGATGCATTCATTTGCTTTTATCTGATCACTGAAACTGTTGAGAACTTTTCATGTCTTGATCTGCATTTATTTTTTTCAATGTGTATTGCCTGTTTACATCTTTTGCCTGTATTTCTAGTGTGGTTTCAGTGCTTTTCTTTTTTAAAATAATTTTAATTTATTTTTAAATTTTATTGGATTATAGTTGTTTTACAATGTTGTGTTCATTTCTGCTCTGTAGAGCTATATGTTTACATGTGTTTGGTTAGTTGCTCAGTCGTGTCCGACTCTTTGTGACCCCATGGACTTGGACTGTAGCCTGCCAGTCTCCTCTGTCCATGGAATTCTCCAGGCAAGAGCGCTGCAGTGGGTAGCCATTCCCTTCGCCAGGGGATCTTCTCGACCCAGGGAGAGAACCCAGATCTACTGCATTTTGCAGGCAGACTCTTTACCATCTGAGCCACCAGGAAAGCCCCTTAAGTTTACATATATCCCCTCTTTCTGGAGTTCCTTCTCATTTAGGTCACTACGGAGCATTGAGTAGAGTTCCCTGTGCTGTGCAGTAGGTTCTTGTCAGTTATCTATTTCAATGTTTTTCTCATCTAGTATATTTTGTCACGTTTGTAACATGTCATTTTTAATATTCAGTTTTACTAGTTATGTAGTTAAATCATCATTCAAACATTTCAAAACACAAAATAGTACGATTTTTAAAGTAGATTTAAAATGGCTTTACAATAACATGGTTATTATACTTAATGAATCTTCTTCACATAATCCCCCTGTCATACTTTTCTTGTCTATTAGCATAACATCTGTTTAGATGTTAATTTACATGACTATAGTATTTGAATTAAAATTATGTAGACTGACCAATTAAGAATAAAATATTAATAACCCAACATAAAGAAGACATAACAAAATTAGAGAAAATAAATGATTAAAATTATTAATAAGCATGACATTTTACCTCACTAATAATGAAATTCATTAAAATAAAATGACAGGCTACTATTAATATCTTCCATCCATAAATTAGTAGGGATAAAAAACACTCTGAAGGTAACTGAGACTGACCCTCAGATATGCTGCCAAAGGGGAGAGAAGATTGGCTCAACTTTAATGATTAGCAAGAAACTTAAAAATGTTTATAAACACTGATTTAGAAAATTCACTTATATAGCTGAGGCTAGAGGCAGCCTCAAAAATGGAGGAAAAATATTTACATTCATAGATAAAAAGAGGATTCCGTACAAATGCCCAATGACAGAGAATAATTGAATAAGTAATAACACAGTCATCTTTGGAGTGTTAAGTATTTATTATGTATGTATAAATGGTATTTACTAAAAATTTCAGTGGTGGGGAAAACACTCACAATGTGCTTTTAAGTGGAAGAAGCATGATGCAGTGATTATAGTAAAATAAGCTGTGTGTCCTGCTGTGCATGTGTGTATGTTTTGTGTGTGTGTGTCTCAT